>NC_092621.1:705000-1454166 GCF_047663525.1 Anas platyrhynchos | reverse complement strand
TCAATTTCCAGACTTGGCCCGTTTAAATCAACAAACTCCATGCCAAAAGTGGTCTTCGTGTGCGCCACCCCTGGGAAGGGACAACCCGATCAGCTCAGCCCGAGCAAGGCTCAACAACTCCTCTCCCCTCATTTTTTTTTTAAATAAATGAGCAAGAAATTTCAAACTAAGTTCCGCATATCTCGGTAAAACTAAATTCTCCCATATACGAACATCAACTTTCAGAAATTGTGTTTTTCTTTGCCTGTTTCAGCAGAGCCCTTGACCTCCCCTGAGCTCCATGACCCTAAAGGTGGGTGGTAGCCATCCCAAGGAGCCTTGGAGATGGTCCCAAGCATTTTTGAAGATGATTTTTAGGATGATTTTCATAGGATGCCTAAGGGCTGAGAAGCTCATTAGCAAACAGCTCATCCTACATGTGAACTACGTTACTTGCAAGCCCCAAATGAGTGTTTTAACACAAAACTCTTGCATTATATTTTGCTGATGCTCTGTTTATTTGCAGTGAGCTCGGCTTTGGCTTTTGACACGTTCCTCAGCTGTCAGAATCCTTACAGCCCGTGACTGTCTCAGCCGTGGCCACTCCCGGAGCAATGCAATGAGAAATCTGGCAAGGCTTGACAGGCTCATGAAGCTCAACGGGAGCAGGGGAGATCATTAGCTAATTAGTGCAATGGGGCTGCCGTGAACAGGTGAAAAACAAATGAGTTAGCAGGCAAAAAAGATTTTTTTTTTTTTTATTTTGGTCCTCCTAGACCTAAAACTTGGAGCAATATCAATGGCTCCAAAGGCTCAGGGCTCCCCAGCTCCGTGTATTTGTCTGCCAACTGCTTCAGTGTTCACTTCTGGTTGAGAAGTTTCAGCCCCTTTGTGAAGCTGTTTATTTTTTTGGCAGGGGAAGGCTGATTTCTTGTGTGTCACATTGGTTACATCACGATTCGGGGCTGGCCATCGGGTGTCCCTTCTCAGGGACCAAGCACACGGCTTGGGCTTTACCCCAGGGGCATTCAGAAGCACCCTTGGTACAAAAAGTGCAGGTGTTGGCAGGGTCAAAGCCAGCAGCATCACCCAGTTGGGCATTAAATCCACAAATAGGTGCAGGGAAGGGAAGAGCTCTGCAAGCAGGGCGAACGGCAAGCAGAAGGTGGCCGAGCTGCAACCCCTCGATCTCATTCCTGGAATGGATACCTTGGAAACTGGAGGAACCAAGCTTCTTTATTTATTTTTTCTCATTTTTAAGCAATCAAAGCCACTTCATTGGTGATCAGCGATCGCTTTTCCCTTCAGCTTTTCCCTTCATCTTCGTTTCCCCATTAGCTACTAAGTGTCCTGGTGTCGAACTGGATTCCCGGAGGTTCCACGACCTTTTTTTTTCAACTTCTCAGAGAAAAAAAAAAAAAAAAAAGCATCGAACGCATCCTCATCCTGATCTTTGTTGGCTGGAGAACACGACACAGCCCCCACGTCACGAGGTGGCACAAGCCCACGGGCTCCGCCGTATGCTGTAGACGTCCTCGGAGGAGCGAGGAAGCAAGGCCGGCAGAAGGAACGATGCTGTTTTTATTATTGTAAAATAGACCTGGCGATTCCTACATTTGCGAGTTGCCACCACGTTGGGGACGGGGCGGTTTGGGGCGGGGAGGGGCGGGGAGGGAGGGTGGACCTTTTTATAAGTAATATTTAATTTATTATTTCGAATGTTTTCTTTGGGATAATTTATGGGACGAGGGATACCTGGCTGGAAAACCTAAAGCAGGCTGTTAAAGCTGCAGTGTGCCCACGGCCCCGCGTGCCGGGCTCTGGCACCGCGTCGCTCACCCCGAGCTGGAGCCATCGGGAGGGTTGAGCATTGTCACCGTGGCTGTCATGCACACCCGAACTCCTAAGTTAATTAGCTGGGAAGCCCAGCCTGCTAATTAAATGCTCTGACACTGGTGAAACTCGCCGTTTAAAGGGCTTCGCAAGGTAATTCAAAACTTCTTAGCAAACTAGTGATTTGTTTCTCTGATAGAAATGGGTAATACTACAGCTTTAACTAGCCTTAGTTTAAAAAAAAAAAAAGAGAAGAAAAACTCTTGTTGTTACAAAAGGCCTAAAGATGGCATTTTGAGCCTATAAACAGTTTCTTTAAATTGTCAGACTCTAGCATTGTTAACCAAATTAGAATAGTGACTGCAATATTTAAGTGTAAATCTTGTTCTATGAGAAAGGGAACTTGCTTACGGTTTAAAAAAAAAGACTGTTTCTACACACAATCTTGTATACTACTACATGAAGAAAAAGGGGGTTTTGTAATGCACTGTAGAACAGTCTCATAATTCATTTTTTATAGAAATGTTATTCCAATGGTGCATTTTTTTGTTTAATAAATAAAGTTTTGATACAATTTCCCTCTCTTGGTCTGGTCCATTGCCTAGCAAGCCCCAGGCATCGGTGCCCACACCGCAGGGCAATGCCACAGCCCCCTGCCTCTGCTGCATCCTTCCCTGCTTTATTGCTGCCTCCTGAGCCATGTGTAAATGCAGTTTGGAGCTTGGGGACAATTTCCACGTCCCCGAGCTGCCTGTGATGGGCTTCCAAGATGCCTTTCCAGCTGGGTCATTTCGCAAGCTATCTTCCAGCCGTAACGAGCAGCTGGGTTTGGGATTTGTTTCTGCACCCCCACCGCCCATCGCACCCAGTTCCTGCTGCTGTTTCCCAGCTGGTTGCTCCACGCCAGAAGCGCCAGCACCAGCTATCCCCCGGTGCCCTGCCCCTCACAGGCATCGTGGCTTAGGATTAAAGTAATCGCAGGACACAACCAGCCTTTAAAGCTATCCGAAATGCTGCTAGGTGACACCAAAAGGGACATGAGCATCCTCAAAACACAGTGCTGAACCCTAAGTCCTCAACAAGTAGATTTCCATGACTATTCCCACTCTGCTTCATATCCCTCGTGGGCCTGGAAAGATTGCAGCCAGCATCTGGTTGTTCGATGGCATTTAGAAACCTCCCAGCCTGGGCAGCAAGAGGCAGGGAGAGCTTCTTGCAAGCGTTTTGGTCTGGGTTTTATTGATGTGTCATTAGAGGGGCTCCTACTGACAAGTTAGAGTTTTATTATGTAAGGTTTCCTGTCAAAGAGGCACCTAGAGAAGCGATTTAATCGCTTCCTGAGCAAGAAGTTAAACCTCGGAGGAAACCCACCACAGTAAACAGGTTTTTGTGTGGCAGGGGCATCAGTCTGCTGCTGCCAGCACAACGAGTTCCCCTGAATGAAAACTGGAAATGGGAAATTGGGTTTTTGTAAGGCAAATCAGACCGGCCCCAGCCAGAAGAGGCGCTGACCCAAAATGCTTCCCTGAGGCAGCGCCGCGAGCAGGCCTCAGTGAGGCCTAGCAGGGAAAGGACATTTTTATGTACTTCGTGCCAACAGCCCTCATTTGGACACTAATAGGTGTCTTCCCCTTTGATTAGGGGAAGCAGGGACAAGTCCTTGTTCTGAGGAAACTTTTTTATTTGCCTTGAACCCGATGCCCACCACTCGCTGCAGGCCCGGCGTGCGTCAGGAGCACTGCTTGTGTTCATGGCAAACTCCCTGGTGCACCCGTGTTTCTTCCTTCACACAAAGCTTTTCTTTCTAATTCTTTTCTTTCTTTTCTAATTTGCAGAATTAATGGTAATGTTGTGATATTTTGTGTCTGAGTGCCATCATTCTCAACTTTCAGGGCTGCATAACTAAACGTGACTCCGGGAAAGAAATTTCTCTTCTTCCACTGCTCTTTGCACTTTCAAGGCCTTGTCCAAAGAAAACAGCACGTTTTATGGGGACACGGATTTTATGTTTATTTCTAAAAACTAATACTACTTTATGAACACTGAAGCCCTTTTTATGTTCTTGGCACAAGTATTTTTAATATAAAACTACATTTTTTTCTCAACTACAAGCAGTGGCAGGTAACAAAGCATCACATCAACGAGTGGAGAGATTTTTGTGTCTGAAGACTAAGACATACAGAGAAATAAGAAATTATCCCATTTTCTTATTATAAAATGGAGTTAGCTAGCGGTATTAATCCTGCTTTTGAAGCAGGTCAAAACCTGACAGTCTTTTACATCTGCAAAGGACAGAGTGACAGAGGGTGGGATCTGATCCAGGCTTGTTGGCCGAATTGAAAGCTAAGAAAACTGCTCAAAGGCCCCAGATGTAAACTTTGGGGACTTTTCTCCTTAAAGCACTTCCTAAATGTTCAGTTCTGCTCTGTAGGAAGGGAAAATGCCCCTCAAACACCTCACAAAAGAGCCAAAGTTGACCCCTCAGTGGTCCTTGCCTCCTCCTCCCAGGCGAGCACGAGCTCCTGGGGCTCCCACTTGCTGCACCCCAATTTGAGCAAGGTGGGTCCTTGTCCCATGTGAGGATCCGGGAGGAAAATCTGAGGGATTATTTTTGTACCGGAGTCCTTGAAAAACTCTATTTGGGGTTGTCAGTGGGGATTAATGGGAGACCTTCATAGTATACCACGTTTAAGCACAGAGAAATATGGCTGTAGGGTAAACCAACACGTGATGAATTGCGTGCATTGAGGCTTAAGTTTGAATTTAAAATGGTGGCATTCGAATAAATTTATCACGGTTCGGTATTTTATTAGTCAGGTGGGAATATTTTGCTTCGTGCACAAAAAGATGCCAGCCCCTCTTGGGGCCAATAAATTACATCTATTTGAGCTTTTCATTTAACAAAATAATGTTAGCAGGGGGAATATAAATCAGTGGCAGGTTTAGAAGAAAGTGTTGTTAAATGTTTCACTTTAAGTCAAACTGACTGCCGTATCAATGGTGGTTTTGGCCTGAAAACTGGTGTCTTTAGGGTTTTTCAGGAGTAATTTCCACATAGGGTGTGTGCTCCAGGGCTGTGTGGTCTTACCTGGGGCAGGCAGAGCTTTTTGGCCATGCCAGGCTCCTTTCTGCTGAAGCCACAGCTCGGTTTACAAAGCCCAGCATAAAAACAGTCTTTTATTTTCCTTTCAAACACCAGAAACTGTTGATTTGAGGACATCCCGGTATTTCACTGCAACATAATGCATTTTATGGAATATGGTCAGGAAATTATCACAATGTTTTATTGCAGTCTTGCTTCAGTGTGGTGAAGTATTTGCCTGGGCTATAAATATTTTGACTTTTTTTGTGTATCCTGCTTTAAAGCTACATATGTTCCAGCTGATATTACAATGCAAAAGCCCAGGCATAAAACTCAGAAGGAAATGTTCCGACTTTGCTGAAACATAATGTGAGTAAATCAAATACCTTCACAATATTTCCTTTTTGAGAAAGCTATGAATTTTTCATTTTTCACCCCAGCTTGGGAAGAAACCAGGTTTTTTGGCTCCGTTGTGGAATTGCAATGCAGCCTGCCAGCAGCCTGAAATCAATATGCTCCGCTACGCCTGCCTGCGCTGCTGCCCCAGGCAGATGCTCCCTATTTAGCAACCGAGCTGAAATAAAGCAAACAGCCCCCGTTTTGTTGGGTTTTACTGCTTCACCTAACACTTCTGCTGATGCCTGGGCTTCGTCCTGAGCTGACCAGCCATCCCTTGGGGTGGAGGTGGTGGGCAGGGCTCAGCGGTGCTCTCCTCAGCATCCAGTTTGGGCTTCCAGTGTGCCCCCAGAAGCCCAGGTAAATGGCTGGAGATGATACAGGACCCCTGATATCCCACACCCACACCTGCTGGGACAGAGTGATCAAAACTATGATTTCTTCATGGTCCCATGGGGAAAAAAAAAAAAAAAATTAAAAAAAATATATATATACTATTCAGCTAGTAAATAGAAGCTAATAAAAGTTAAAGAAAATGAAAAAATGACTTAGGATTTTGCCTTACTTTTTCTCTCAGGTCTCCCATTTCTTTTTCTGTATTTTTCCTTTTTTTTTCCCACTATTTTTTATAAATCTGGAGAGCGCAAGCGAACCCCCAGCTCCTCGACCTGTGTGCCGAAGCAAGGCCCCGTGTGTTTGCCTGCGCGAGGAAGGATGCTGCCCTACTGCTTTCCTGCCTTACAGGACTTCATTAGCGCTGAAAAACCTGGGAACAAGGCAACGGAGACGTCATTAAGCACTGCAGGAAGAAACCACGGCCTGACTTCAACAATCACGGCACCATGGGGAGGACCTGGGCGACCCCCCAGGCCAACCCACCCACAGCACAGCAGCTTGGAGGCAGCTTTTATCTCCCTAAAACACAAGGTGTTCTCCTTCACGGAGGCACTCTCCAGTCTTACAAGATATCTAGGGGGAAAAAGTGTACCCGAAAGGACTACATTTCCACGCCTTTTAATTCAAACCAATTCTGTCTTGGTGCAGCACAACAAAACAAAAGAGGCCCTGCACCTTCATTTATTTTCCTTGCAGGTCATTTCTCAAACGAGAGGCCTAGAGAACGGTGAAGTCGTCATCTGTTTCTCCGAATGCTCTGCTCCTGAATAGTTTAAAACATGCCAGCACCACATCAGCAACCAGCAGCGCAGCGGGGATCGATCACCCTCGTGCCCTGCAGCAGCACCGAGGGATGCTCGAGGTGCTCCATCTTCGTCCGCGGGCTGACGTTGACTTTATGGAGACCCTTTCTTTTTTTTCGTCTCCTTTTGAAGCCTCGCTGCTGGGCATGGGGATGACTTTACCACTGATTTGTGTGGCACTGGTGTGCCAAAAGCGATTTTCATCAGATCGATGGTGCTGGGGGTGATCGCTGGGCAAGAACGGAGGGCTGAGGTTCAACCTCAGATGTCCCTCGGCAGAGGCAAGGTCTCGAGTAGGGCTGTGCGTTATGGTAATGCCCGAAATCCCATTAGCAGATATATTTGTGGAGGTGAGGGGGTAATAAAAGGAATGCAGAGTAGCTGCAGAACTGTCTCAGGTTGATATTAGGCCGAAATTAAAGAAAAATAATAAGCAATTGGAAAGAGCAGGGCTGTTATTTATTGCCCCTGCAGAGTTAAGCCAGGTAATGTCATCGCACTTATCTTAATGCCGCAATAGAGGACGTTTTTATGTTGGAAAAAGCAGGAAATAAATATTCCAATGCTGAAATCAAGTAATTTGCGAAATGGCCTTACAAGAGGTGTCATCCACACTCCGACTGCGAGCAGCACCACTCAGGCTTGGCAGGGGGCTCCTCGGGAGGAAGGGATGAGGAGAGCTGAGAGAAAAATGAGCAAAAGACTAATTTCATGGATTAAAATAATCAGAACAGCAGCAGAGGCTTTGTCCTTTTTGACTGTCAGAGAAGATTTTGGGGGGAGGTGGCTTGAACCCCCGTCCCAAAGAGCAGTGAGCCCCACAAACCGTGATGCCAGTTAAAAAACTTGTTTTATCCACGGGGTTTCATGCAAAATGCATAAATGCTTCTCGGCTTGGCAAGCAGACTTTCTGCCCGCCGGCTTCGAATCCTGCTCTTTGACATCCTGAGTGAGTGATTTCACCCCCGAGTTTGTTTGTAGCGTCTGAAAAATAAAGAGTGAGCCCTGCTCTGCTTTGCAGAGAAAAGGCTGCCCTCAGGAAAGGGCTTGGAAGAGCTGGATTTGTTTCCCGGCTTCGACAAATAACGTGTCTGAGCTCCCAAAACGGCAGCATTAAAATTTCCCCAACCTTGGCAATGCCCATTAACCACGGCCTCTTTTTGCAGGGTGATTTTTGTGGATGCTGCCGCAGTGGATCACGCTACATTTCGTCCTTACCCCGAACACCAGATCGGCCAAGCAAGCCCCGTTCTCAGCGTCGTATTAAATATTGTGACCAGGAGGATGGACTCTGGACTCTGTGCCCTATTTCGGGCCGTGGCTGTCAGCACTTCTGCTGCTTTTCTGGCCCATAGGGAGAAAATTGGGCCAGGGGTGGGCACCCAGGGCACTCACACAAGGCACTGGATCCCGGGAAGCCAACAGCTCGCAGGGTCGGGGCACGAGACCGTCTCCAAAATTAGGTGCCTTTGATCAGTGTTTGTAAACACAGGCATTTAACTTTCCAGCTCACCAAGTTTCATTAAAAAAAGAAAGCCTGTGTAAGTGGAAACAGCTTTCTGTAGCCACTAATGAAATTGGATGAAGATAATAGGGTCTTGTCTGAATCATTACACTTTTCCTCTGCGATTTTTTTTTTTCCCCACAATTTCATTATTCAGAACTGCGCATATTTGCCGCGTTCATTAAAAAAGAGGGCAAGAGACAAAACCTTAGCACTGACGAGAAAAAAAAGATAAAGCTTGTCATGGAGAGAGTTATTTTTGCATTGTAAGAACTGTTTCTCTTTGTCCTTATTTTGGAGTCTTGAGATACAGTTGGAAAAATGGATTTACTGGGGCTGGAAACATCTCTGTGTTATTTCTCACCATCCAAAGCAGCCACCAGTGAGACCCACGGTGATGTGAGACTTCCCAAAACAGCCACCTGGCAATGCCGACAGTCTGCTGCGGATCCAGAAGCACTAATTAAAAAGGCATTTCTGTGCATTCCACCGAAAGGTTGATGGAATGATTTATGTGATTTACATACAAGAAAATAAAGGATTTAAACACTGCCCCTCGGGCCGCCGTCCCCTTTCCTGTCAGCTGTCCCCATTTTCCTCAGATTTCAAATGGTTTTTCAATCAGACAAATACTAATATAGTTTTGATTAAATTCCCTTCTTCCAATTTACGACGTTTCATTCCATTTAATTAAATTCAAAAGCTACCAAAAACAATTAAAATATTTTAAAAGTTTAATTCAATTCATTGCAACTATCGAAAACTTTCTGAAAGTTGGGGGGAAAAAACGTCAGTTCTCAAAGCCTGGGCTAATATTCAGCATAAGCACGACAAAGGCTGAGCATGAGGGGCTTCTCTGAAATCACAGTGAACTTTTTAGTATCAATAACTAGAGTTATTGTGGGTTTTTTTGTTCAAAATTGGCTGTAGTAGCTGCAGTACATTAATGTCCGGCTAAAGGAATGCATAATGCAAGGGTAAATCTTGTAAAATATTTATAGCATCCATGTCTCGGCATGTCCTGTATTTATAGGCAAACCATTTAAATGAATATCTGATAAGGAAAAAGACTATTAAGTTGAGAAAAACCTTCCCTTCCCAGCAGGGCTACAACGAGTATTTGAGCAGCTAACTGAATAAATCTGCTTGGCACTAATATATCAATGCTGCGTGTTCTATAAACTTTCCATGCAGCAGAATATAAATATCTGACAAAGAAATAATCCTATTAAAGAAGAAAATTGACTGCAACTCGGAGCCATATGGATAACAGGTCTTTGCAGTATTATCTGCTGGGTCTTTGATTCCCCGTCTTTAACTTTTTTCTTTCTTTTTTTTTTTTTTTTTTTTAAACTCCAACCTCAGGGAAGCTTTCCCAAAGACATCTCCATTTAAAATAAAGTAGCCAGAAAATCTTTCACAGTTCTAGAAAGGGCTCTCCTGCCAAGGAGGGATTTGACGCCGCTTTAAGGGCTGAAGGGATTATTTTATACATGTACTTTGACTTTCTATATTGCACCGATCGCTGACTTATGCAGTGGTTCATGCATCACTTTTATTACCTGGCTGCGTTTCAGAGGAGCGAGACTAAACGCCTGCAAAGGGATGGATGTGTGCTTGTTGCCTCCCTCCGGGAGGGCAGCCAGCTCTGGATTTCAGCACAAACCTTGGCCAGGTTTGGGTACAGCCTCAGCTCTTCGGTGCAAATCCAGCACGGTTGTGCCTTCGCATCAAATGCAGGCATCCGCGCTGCACCTAGCGCTTCAGCTAGCCCAAATTTGCCAGGAACGTGTTTTGGACTAATCCACTCAGTTTTAGTTCCGAGAGGAGGATGAGGCTGTTCATGGTCTTTTGGGTTTTCATTTCATAACTCCCAGCGGGACTCGGGTGTGACGAAACGTGTCACACTTTCATAAGCCCTGTGAAACAAAGCCTTGTCTTCAGGCGAAACCTGACGGTTTCCCCTGCTAGACAAGCAGACAGCCCCTCTCCCTGCCAGGGTGCTAATGCGTGAGGCAGAGCAGGCCGAGGAAATTAGAAAACCCACCACACTGTTAAATAAAACCGGGATTTGCAAAGGCACCTGAGTGCAGTAACCAAATCTTAGAGGATTTAAGCAAGCTCGGTCTTTTCAGAGAAGCTGAGTGGAAAATAATGCCGTGTGCATGCTCAGAAAGTTCCCTATTAATAAAAAGCCTCTGTTTTGGTGATAACAGACACAAATATTTTTGATTTTTGCTGGTATTTCTCTTCCTCTTTTTTTTTGCATTCATTAGCCTTGCTTGGTATGCAGGGGAGCAGCGCAGGGCTCCAACAAGAACCGTAACGAGCACTCCAGCTTCTCTCAGGAAACTTTTTTTATTTCCCATCTGGAGTGCCATCCAAAAGAGGCTATCAAACAAGATCTTTTTTTTTTAAAAAAAACTCACTCTTTAAAGCCAAAAGTAATAAAGGATATTGTTATTATGGATGCCTTTGTTTGCTCTTTGTTTTCAAATGCTGTACCAGGTTTTCTTCCTTGCCTGGCTCTTTCATAAGAGCCTTGAAAGATGTACGGTAGCAGCTATTTGCCAGAGGCCAAGGCGGACCTCAACTTGTCTTCCAACCCCAAACCACGCTCCCTGCCTCATGCTGTAGGGTCCCAGCAACAGTTTTGAGCCCAGCTTTGCCATGCGAAGGAAAAACACAACTGCCATTAAAGACTCCAACACCTGCAGGTGTGTGAATCGAGTCCCTCATTTCTTTCGGTATTTCAGGAGTGCCTCGGATACAAAACAGATGGCTTTCCAGACTGTATTCACATTTTATTGTGATGAAAGCGTTTATTTCCTTTTTTATTTTATTTTTTTTCTAGCCTGGTGGGAACTGTATTCGTTTTGATCCAAACCCCAAATATTTTTCCCACACTTTCGGCGCCTGAACTGAAAAGCAAAAGAAACAAAGCAAAACAAAACCAAACGAGTGATCAGCTGTCGGCTCTGCTTCGGGGATGCCGAGTTGTCTCTCAGCCCAAGCTGCAAAGCTGTAACCGAGTCCTTGGTGCTCTTCTTTCTTTTATCTCACTGACAGTCCCCCTTCTCTCATCTGTGGCTCTGGCAGCAGCTCTTACAGTTGCTCCCATCACCTCTCTTATCCTCTACCAACTTTTTCCAACATAATTTCTCCTTCTGGCTTCGGATATTTGCAGGCACGTGCTTTGGGTTACTGAGAGCACAACAACCCCGCTTTCCCATCCGTTTCCTTGCCAGGGCTTTCCCCGGAGATGCTGGCGTGCCGAACACGCTGTGCCCAGCCGCAGGTGTGTCCTTGTGCAGCTGATCGCTGGTAGCAGGCTGAGGAATAAGAATGAAGCATTCATTGCACATGAGGTGCTCAGCCTGTAGCTTTTCCCTGTGGTCCGTGTAAAACCAGGTTTTCATGCCCTTCTGTCCATCTGACAGGTGTCTCCCCCTCATTCTTCCACCCGACATCAAACAAGGTCATCCCTGCTCCGGCAGAGCCTCCCTGGGCTTTGCCCATCTCCTCCAAGGGCACAGAGGTGACTTGACTGCAGCTTCTGAAGCTCATTCACTAGAAAAAGCAGCCAAATATGTTTGCTGGCAGCAAAAGACTTTGGAATTGCCCCTGGCCAGGGACACCCCATGTTTCTTTTTGGAAGTGAAGGGGCTGAACGTGGCAGAAAGCTGAGTGAGGTCTGGGCAGGAGCTGGCTGCAGCTTCTTGCCAAGGTCTTCCACGAGGTCCATGCCTGAAATAACTCTCATAAAAGTACGTTAAATTTTAATGACCGGTGCTGTGCTCCTAACAACAACTCATCACTTCGAAATGTGCCTTAAAATTAGGAACCGCATGCTTGATTGCACTGTGGATGATGATAAGTGCATGGTGAAATAAAAAATAACACTCTCATACCCTGACACGCCAAAAATTATGACCTGGGTGCAGGTGTTTTGTAGAAGCAAAGAAAGAAGAAACTTTAAAGTGTGAGAACTCCACAATCAGGCAGCGATTTTTAACTTTTACGTGAGCTGAGCATCTCGGCAGAGACTGAAATCTCCTGAATTCCCACTCCGGGCAGCTGATGGCTGAAGTACACACTTCAAGGAGGAAATCAAGTTCCTGTTTCAAGTCTTGGACCAAACGTCTTGAGCCTTCTTCTGCTGAAGTTAGGATCGGCTTTGCCATTAGCTTTGATTAGGAGAGACTGTGGCTCCGAGTTCTTTCATGAATTCTTTGCAAAGGTAAATGAGGAGCGGCAGTAATTGTGGAAACGGGCAGACAGAGCGAGACAAGGTAAATGTAGGCCTTGATCCAGCAAACAGCCTGTTGCTGTGTTTAACTTTGAAGTGAACGGGTTTCTCCGGCATGCAAAATTCAATCTATGTATAAGTCACATCCTAGGATGAAAGCCGAGGTGAGAGACAACCCGGCCCTCGAGCACCAAAAAAAGGAATTTTTAAAATGAGCCGAGAGAAAGAGGCTGAGACAGCCAGGGGAGGAGCGTGACCGACATCGTCAATGCCTCCTTGGCTCCGTTTGAGCTCAGAGATGCACAGAAAGTTCAGCTTTTGTGAAGGTCGAGTAGAAGTTGCTCGTGCTCTGATTTAGTGAGGAAAAAAAAAAAAAAAAAAAAAGCCTGAAAGTATCGTGAGGATGAAAGATGAAGCTGGTTTGATGTGGGAACGAAGGTCCAGCCACACGGAGACCTGACGGAAGGGAAGGGCCAGAAGGGCCTCTGAAAGTTGCAAAAAAAAAGCTTTTCCAAGCCCTAAACCTCTGACCTGGCTCATTTTTGGCTGCTCCATATGAAGCAGCACCCATATGACAGATGAAGAAATGACAGCCAGGATTCCCTCGGCCTTTTAAAAGCAGATTTGTGCTAACACTAACAAAGTATCGGGGGCACATAGTGCTCCGTTTCTCACAAATCACCCCAAATGATTAAAAATAACCCCTCTGAAACATATAAAAACAAACAATCTTGTCATGGTTGTAGGAAAAGAGGAAGCCTGGCCTTCTTCTGACGTGCCCCTGAGGCCTGCTGGGCGCCTTCATGGGGCCCTGCAGGCCCAGCTGTGGAGCTTTGAGGTGCTGAGGTGATAAAGGACATCCAGATGAAGATCATATGGTCCAATTTGTATTTCCAGGAAGCACGTGAATGATAGTTTGGTGTAAGTCACACCAGTAAATATTTCAGGTACATTTCCAGGGTTCACCTTTTTGGCCTTTGCCATCGATGTAAATGTCAGCACCCATTGCTGACAGGTAACAGCCAGGTATTCACCTTCCCCCCTCCTATGATTGCTGCTGCACGCATCCTGGAAACGTAAAGGGCATTTCAAGTTGAAGTAAATTATATTGCAAAGACACTACATTTCTTATGGGATAATTGAAGTGATCTAAGAACCCTTGTTTTACTCATTTAAAGCTTTTCCCCCACCCCCCCCACCCTTACCTCATCTTAAGGAGAGCTTGTTTGTTTTGCTTAGACTATCATTTATTTTTTACCGTGATAGGACTTTAAGTGGTTTCCCTACAGAGACTGCTTAGGAGAAACCGATCTACCTCCATATTTGATGATTCATTTAATTTCATGTTTGCATTAAAGAGAAAAGCTAGAGTGGAGTCTTATCCCAGTTCAGCATTTATTTAAACATTTGTGTTAATGCTTTGCATCTTATTCCACTGCAATACACAAAGCAGCCCCCAAACCTCAATCAAATCTCCCGTTTGGTGGTGGTTGATGATGACCTTAATTCCCTAACAGCTAATACTGGAAGAAGGAAAGATGGACCGATGGAAGGAAGAGAGGACAAACACAAAACTCTACAGAAGCAGGGTGAAAAATGGTTATGGCAAGTAGCAAATGCGAGTTTCAGCAAGTCTTTGGGAAGGAAAAGCAAGAGTTGTTAGATCCCACAGCATTACCATAGTAATCTGTATTGTATACATTATTATTTATCATTTATAATGCAATTTATGCAGTTGCGTGGTACTTGTCACTAGTATTTGAGCCTTTTGCAAATTAATGTACTCATACTCTAAATGCAAATGCACCTAAGTTGGCTGATAACACTACAGCTAACGTTACACGATTTTTAAGCTTTTCTTTCTTTCTTTCTTTACCCAGATTTGCATAAAACTCTTCCAAGAGTTAAACTCGGGACTGATCACTGAGTAGAAACTGATTCTTGGGTCAGTTATTGAAAGCTTTTAAATACTCTGAGAGAACTTCAGATCCCAACATGAGGCAGGTTCCCATGTTTTTAAGGGTGTCTTTTGTGCTGTGCTTACTCCAAAGCTGAGGGCAGCTCCTGAAGACTGCAAAGCTTTTTGGAAATTAATATTAATACATCACGCTATTCATAAATAATATTAATGATTTCGCAACACCTGTTTTCCCAAGGACAAAAATGCAATTACACTTTTGAAACAGTCACCGGGGTATTCCTGGCACACACACATAACCTGAATTCAGCACTCTGACAGGTATGAAGTTCAAGTGAATTAAACTTACACGAGTTTTGGGATAAAACACGAGGATTTAAACCTCATGGCAAAATATGTAGGTGCCTAACAGCCATTAAAATTGGTTCTTCCTTCCACAGGCAAGGTAACCCACATTGGTAAGGACTCAAAAATCATTGCTACCAAATGGTTTTTCAGTAATGAGTATAAAATTAGTCTAAGGAACTAATCTTCATGCCTTTTTTTCTTTTTTCTTTTTCTTTTTTTTTTTTTTTTTTTTCTGGTGTTGCAAAAGGAAAAAGAAAAAAAAAAAAGAAAAAAAAAAGAAAAAAAAAAAAACAGGAAAAGAAAAGAAAGAAGAAAACAATCCTCAGGAAAAAAAGGGATTGTGTTTCCACTCATACAAAATGCTTCATGTTCTATAAATTAATTGTGTATTTGTTCTCTGTGGAATATATTTTTTGCTTGTTCGCTTGGATGTGAAGACAGCGTGGGACTGCAGGCCTCTGAAGGAACTTAGATTTAAATTTGCTCCAAGCCCAAATAAATGATTAAGACAAGTTGTTGGCAAGTCTTCTGAATCATTTTTTAAACATAAATAAAATGATTTTGAAAACCTTGCAAGAATCATCCATCACGATTAATCTCTGGCACGGTCTTTAGTAAACATTAACATGGAAAAGATAAAACCTTGAAACTGAAAATCTCAATTAAATCAATACCCCTCGCAGCAGTTTTGCATCCTCCTTTCCTGAAGTTACCAGAAGTTGCAGAAGGAAGAAATGAGGGAGAAATAATAATAATAATGATAATAAAAATCAAAAATTTTGTTTCTGGACCTGTTCATCAAACACCAGAGGAAAAATTCCTTTAGCATACTGATGGCATGGTCTGTGCATTAGCTTTCATGAAAGAAAAATATGGTATTACCACATATTTGTCCCAGAATTTGTCCCAATTCTCCTAAGCCTGTTGGAGTAAAATTCTTTTGTAAGCCTTGATGTCATAGCCACTGCAGTCACCTTGTCTCTTTTGAATGACTCGAGAGCTTTCAGACCACGTTCTCAAAGCTCTACCATCATGCCTGCAATTGCCTCATTTTTCCATTTCTCCATTTACATTTGATTTTCTGCATTTTCTTTATCTATTCACTGGTAGATTGGTAACAACGTTCCCGGGCTGGAGTTTGGAACCAGATGAAGGTCACTTATGAAGTGTAACAACCCATTTCCCTGCCTCTTTTCTCTCTTTATTTTCCATAAATGACTTGACACTTGCAGCAGGAGATCATTACCAGCTACGATATTCATTTCCGATGACATTAGTACTTTGTTATTTCATTTTCATTAAAAAAAAGTTAGCTATTTGTCGTTGCTTGCTTGAAACGAGCCAGTCAATTAACTGATGGAGGACCTACCATCCCTAGAGGACTTTATTTTGCCTCTGCTGTATCCAAACACACCTTGTAAATGCGTAGATTCGCCTGAGTCAGCAGAGATCTGGCCCTACAACGCTTTTACCACTGCACAGCCTGACCACATTAACCCAGAAAATAAGTTTAGACCCTTGGCACGGCAGATTGCTTCTCGGGCATCAGCCCACTGTTACATCTCCCCTCTGTTTGGCCTGCAGAAAGCGCTAATCCTGGGGGAGATGCTCATAAACACAGCTCTGCAGCTACTCCAAATGTATATATAGTGTTGAAAAGCTAAGTTCATTTATCACCAAGACATATGGAAGAAAAGCAATAATTTTTTTTTGAAAATTTTTTTTGATCTATTGGGGATCTTTTTAGAGGGCTGGGAGGGCTCAAACCCCTCCTGAAACCCTGGCTGCAGCAAATGAAGACGTCAAGCCTCTCCTCCCCATCCCAGTTTTTCCCACTCCCAGGCAGACTCTTTTTGTTACTACAGATCTTCTTTTCATCTCCTTTCCCTTTTCTTTCCTCTCTTTCATCTTGAAATACCAATTCAGACATAGGAAAGCAAGGCAGCCGGCAGCCCACGTGGCTAATACAAACTGGTCTGTGAAGAAATAGAGGTTTTGGTTATATACGGGGAGTCATAAATAAGAGACTATAAAACAGGATAAAATCCACGGAAGCTGTGATTTCTTTTAGCATCTTCCATTTTCCGTCGCTCATGAAAGTAACTCAAACACAGCCCGATTTCCAGGGCTGAAACACAGAGGGAAAGTCAATGGGGGAAGCAGATAAAGACGTAACCATTAATATTAACAGCCCGGAACCATTAGCTTTCCCTGCCTCAGACCAGCAGCAGTCCCCAGTGCACAGGCTGGCCTGCCTCCTGCCAAATTGAGCTGGAGATTTATCCTTCGGTGTCCTTTGTGCGTTTTGCATTTCGATGGCAATACGGCGAGCGGGCAGCGTTTGACCTGGGGAACGAGGCAAAGGGACAGAAAGCAAAGGTTCCCACGGCAGAGAACCTTCCACCCCCTTCTGCTCCCCTGAAATTCAAGCACCCAAATTCATAGCAGCTTGCTCTGCTGGGCCCTTGCCTTCCCTTTTAAATCAATAGATAAATATATACAGGTAGCAAAAGCTTGTCTTGTAACTCCCACCCCAGTATCGGGTGTTTTAGTGGTGATATTAGTAACACACGCTATTAAAAATGAAGTCTTTATCATGCTTTTTTATTTTTTTTAACAAGTGGAAATGACGAATACAGCTGCTGTATGAAAATTAATAAATCCGCTCGCTCTTTATACTCTAATCCAGCTAAACTGTTAAACTATCAAGTCAGGCAATTAGCTGAGAGCAGAGAAACACGAAATTATAAAAGTAATCTCATTGCCCGACTACCTCTTGTTTTAGGCAGCTGAACAAGGTTGTCTCTGCCACGTTATTCGAGCTTTTATTTTAAAAGCAGCTGAGCATTTTCCCTCCCATTAATTTTATGGGAAGGCTGTTTGCTTTTTCATAGCTTGCAAAAGAAAGAAAGAAAGGTTTAATTTCGGTCTCTAGTCACTCAAGGCCAATTGGCTTTTTAGAGGGGATGTGAACTCCCATTTGAGGACAAACCTCTGGGTAGGACAGATACCCCTGTTACGTGGGTTATCCTCCAGCCTTCCTCTTTCCACTTGTTCCTCTTATATTGATCACTGGGGAAAGCAAAGCCCAAGCTGTCTGACTCCTAATCTGAGTCAATAAGAGTGAATAAGAGGCGGGATGGATGCGCCTTTGCCATCCACAGCCTGGGTTTAGGAGGGTGAAACCAAAACTGTGCTTGGCACGACTCAGAATTAGAAGAAGGGTGTTAGTTAGAGCTGTGTTCATTTAACAAATTAATTAAAATTTTAAAAATACCTACTTAAATTTTCCTCTGAGCTTGCTCGGAGAAGATAGCGTACATGATCAGGCAATTACAACGCTGAGCATGAGAAATTATAGAAATTAGAAAAAGACATGTGAGGTGCCTAGAACAAAGGGCTCCGAGTCCAACAGGCTCCCGAAACCCAGAGGGAAGAAAAGAAATCCCAGGCAAATGAGCTCAGTGAATGAATTTTAATTGGCAAAGAAAGCCACCGAGAAGGGTACAGGAAAGAGATTGACCAGGTTTCATAGGCAAGATGTTGGATGTAAGTTTGACATCCTTGGGCTTGACTATGATATCTTTATTTGGGCGATGGGCTCTGTCTAAACTATGGGATAGAAATAACAGTAATAAAAGGTTTTGATCAGCTGGGTAGGAAACAACCCTTAGAAAATCCAGATATTTATGTAACTAAAAGAAAATCACCATTTACCCAAATATGCACAACTGAGGAAGAAAACTTTCCTGACGACTGCTCGGGAAAGGCGACGCTTTTCACAGCGTTATCCCCGGAATTAATTTCATTTGCAGCATTCGCCTTATTTCTCCGTTGAAAAGATTTCCAGACGACTTGCAGCGATTACTCGTTTGTCTGTGTGTCTCGTCAGTATCAGCCTTAATTACCTTCCCTTTCAATGTTTGAGAAACCAACCTGCCCTCCAGTCTTGCATGAAAGTTGTGTTGGCATGGTTACCCAACCCATTCCTTCCCCAGTATCGATTGTAGTACTCGGACAGCTCGAAAGCCATCAATTCACTAATACCAGCAGATACATTGAGGGTTGGAATCGTAGCATAAGGAGCAGCTTCTAACTCTGAAAATCCTGTCCAAAAATGAGTGGGAATGGGATAATATAATTTTTATGGTGTTTTTTGCAAGCTTTCTGTGTGAGAAAGGGAGGGAGGCGGTGCTGGCAGGCTAGCACACGGACCTCATACTTAGATGTGGATTGCTGGGCAATGTGCAAGGAAATCATTTGAGTGTATTTAGGAAAATGAGAGGAAAGGAGTGGTCCTACAGAACCAGGGGAGAGCTAAAGGGGATGCTGCAACTCCACAGTGGTGTTTATTTTGAAGGAATTGCCAACCCTTGAGGCCTTCTGCTAAAAATCTGATCGAACGAGGGGCTTCCAGAAGGCTGGTGTTCTCCCTGCACCACCACACGTCGGCTCACAGCAAGGTGCTAGGGCGGAATTAACCCTCTTGTAAGACATGGGAGCCTTCGCTGCATAATCATTCCTGATTGCTAGTTAGTGGCTGGAACAGAGAGCTGGTAATTAGGGCTCCCAGGGCCTATTTTCAGCTCTGTCAGTCACTCCCTCTGTGACCTTGGGCAAGCCGCTTATGCTGACTCTGTCTAGGCCTCATCTCACCTACCTGGAAGGTGGCAATGGCACGTCCAAAAAGTTGGCAGGGACGTAGGGAAACAGATCCCAGGCTCCTCCATCAAAGTATCTGCCACCCACGGCCATCCCCCATTTCCTCCTTCCCCACACCGCTCGCTCCATGCCCCCTGGGAAGTAAATCTACCATATTTTTTACATGTCCTTATATAAAGGCTTAAGCCTTTGAGATGCTGTGTTTTGTGGTGTTTTCTCTGTGGTTGTTTCGAATATTTATCCCTATGGCAAGATGGAAATGCTGATGGATTGAGCTACGTGCCAGAGCTCTTACCCCATATCAGAAGCAGCCAGAGCACCTGATTCACCAAAATATTTCGATAAGGCGAGAGCTATTGCAGTGAAATTATAACGATTTAATACAAAACATCCAGTATATCGTAGTGACTAAGCTGCAGCAATTTGTTACATTGACAAATAATTTATTTTCCCTCAGAATCGTGAGAGGCCTATTTTACAACATATTGCCCTGCATTTGTAGATCCCTCTTGATGTACACTTTTTAAGGGAAGGTTCTTGGGTAAAAATCCCTTTAAGTCTCGTGACATGGCAATCTCCTTGTCTCCTCTGGGCTTCATTGAAGCCCATTTGTGGCAATCAGCAGTAAAAAGTTTCACGAGCGATTCCTCGGCCTGACATTCGGTCTCACCATCTGCTGCAACGCCCGGCCTCTGGGAGACGAGCTGATGGTTTGGGGTTTTACAAAGAGGCCATACAGTGATGCAGCAGCCTCTTGCAGTCCAAAGCTGAGGTAAATGTTAATGTATTTTAGATGAATTTTCATTCAAGAAGCAGTAATTACACACCGTTCTCCTCATGGGAGTACCTGGGGAGTCCTGCTGATGTCCTGCTGATGGCATTGTCTATGTCATTGCCTCCTCACCTTCTCCTCATGAGGGAATAAAGGGTAAAAAACTTTATTTAATTGAATATTCAGTCTCGGTAAGACGTGGTTTTGAACTGTAGACACCAGCTGGTGTTGGCAGGCAGGTCAAAGGAGTGGACTTGATGCTTTAAAAGTCCTGAAGAAAAGACAGAAGAAAAGAAAGACCCGAGAAATTAGCTGATCTTTCTCAGTCCTCACCTAGGAACATCAGCAGATCCTTTAGCATCTTGAACCCAGACCATTACGGAAGCTGAAGAGAAAGACTGAGGTCTTGCCCTTGCTTCAGAAGGCTTCAGAGAAGTATTGAAGCACCCAGGGGAGGGCAGGCTGAGGTATTTTCTTATTGATGTCTAAGCACGTCCTTCTTAATCAGTTTATGAATGACTGATAGCTCGAATGACGCATGGCTGAGGTTCAGAAAAGAGGTGAGAGGGGTATGTACAAGGTAAGGTGGCATTTCTTGGCAAACAGAGAGGCCAGAAATTGTTTCAGGTTTTTAGCTGACACCTTGTGATCAGACAGAAAGGACAGCTCTTGGGCTGAACTGACCTTTTTGATCAAGCTACCTTTCTACAGACCAGTATTGAACAGGACTGGGGAGAAAGTGACCTTCATGGGCTGCAGGGATGAGAGGCATATATAGAGAGATATATTTTCCTAGGCCTGTCCTTTGTGGGTGTCCCTCGTGGAGGAACGACAGCCATCCCTAAAGCTTCGCTGGCACTCTTTCAAGCGGGAGGCAATATCTCACGGCTGACAACGTGAAGGGCTGCAGGGAGGTCTGAAATACTGGAAGTGTTTACTAACAAGAGGAGACCATCCGTCATCGCCACTCGAGCTGCTCAAGTCTTAATTCCAGCTGGAATCCAGAGTGTGCCAAGTGCTAGACGTTAGGTTCAGGGGGATGAATTTGTGTTTAATCCTCGGACAGAGTCTGCGTGGACCTTGCACGGAAAGGGCAGGTGTGACTCAGCAGAAACTCCAGCAAAGAGCCGATGGATTGAGGTTAATTCCTTCAGCAGCGGCCGTGCAGGAAAAAGGAAATAAAAGGTTATTTTCCTAAATGAGCCACTGCATTTTTTTTATTTTTTTTTTATTTTTTTGGTCAAGAGCAGCAGCTGCTCGTGACTCTCTGCATCAGCTGGGAAAAGCAGGGTATTAATCGCACGTGTTGGGTCAGGAATCCTTTGGGATGGCCAGGGCTTTCTGATGCTTTCTGGCCTCAGAAAACATCAGAAAACCTGGCTGTTTTGTCAGATGCCGTGGGCACGGTCAGGGCTACAGCATTTTGCCAAACACTTAGGAGAGGAACAAGGAGACAGCTACTGTGTTGTTCTGAGGAACAAATCCTGTCAAACAAATCTAATTTCCTTCCCTGACAGGGTCACGGCCCTGGAGGTGAGGAAGAAGCAGAAGATGCCTACCAAAGCACTTCGAAATGCTTTTAGCACCGTCTCACCTGCCGTTCTTAGGAGAAAGGCAAGCAGGAGAGCATCGCCTGGGCTCTGCCGCATCTCTGCTCCAGACGTGGTCCCGTGTCATGATAGCAGAGATGCATCCTCTTCTAATGTGCTCTTGAGAAATGTAATAGCAGGCAGAGCACTCCCGTCCTCACTTGTACTCTCCTGTATAGTTAACACTTTGGTAAAATACCCCTCACCTGCCTGGAAAGGACCTTGTTTTTTTCCAGGGCTATAAAGTTGGGTTTATTTCTCGGGCTGGTGGCACGCACAGTTCACAGGGTTTGATGTAGCCTTCTCTAAAGTGTTTTGTGCTCTGAACCAGCTAATGCTTTTATTTTTTTTAGGGGAAAAAGGAAAAGTTAACAGTTCGGAAAGATTCGCCCTAGGTTGATCTTCTTGTGTAATGATGACTTCGCTACCCAAATTTCAAATACTCCACGGAAACGTTTGCCTACCAACCCAAGGCCTTCAGCAAGGTGAGTGTGTTTTCCTCAGATATACAAATTTATGCCTCTTTAATGGACACAAGCAATTACCCTGCTTGAAAACGAAGGGTGTGGGGCAGACAGAGCTGTTCTTTCATGATGAAACAGTTGCCAGCCAGCCTCACATGCCCTCAGAGCAGTGAGCCTTCCTAGGTTTCAAGGCTGATAACGTTCAAAGCTCCAGCTAGGCAAACACCATCAGCTCGTTAACCTGATAACAACAACACAAATAACCGTGAGGGCCCTTCCGAGGGACTTGGACTCAAAAACGAGTGCTCCGAGGTGATTATTTCCCACTTGGCTTAATAAACAAGCCAGAAAAAAAAACGCTTTTTGATATTTCCAAATGTGATTTTAATAGAAAAAAAATAAATACATTTGCGTTTGTTTCACCGGATATCCCGAGCGCAGCACACAAATTGTTTTATTTATGCTCATGGCCCTGACAAAATCATCTTATTCTGAAGAACAGGAGAGATACAGGTTTATGCTAAACCCACAGGTGAGATAACCAAGCGTGAGCAAAAATAACTCTTCAACTACCTATCACAGCTGACCCTAGACCTGAATTTATTTCCTCTAGGTAGGCAAATAGGCATTTAATGGAGTTAGAAGCTTATTTGCTCTGTATTACCTGTGTAGTTAAAAGAGATAAACAGAGATTTTTTTTCCTGGCCATGAGTTTAGAGCTAGCAGTGACTGAAGTTACCGCATAAAGATCTTGTCATTGGCAGCAGTGGATTGGGATGGGTCAGACCCAGGCTTCAGTTCCACTTGGAATTGACAGTATTGACTGAGAATCATCTATATTGGTTAAAAAGCACATTAGTTTTGTGTATTTCTTTACATCTCTTCACATCTTTTGATAGATTTACATCTTTTACATCTTCACATCTAGAATCAAGGATCATTTTAAGAGAAAAAGAAAATTCAAGCTGATAGTCTCAGGCAAACATGTGTTTATCTCACGTCCTGCACTAAAGGAAATGTTCAAGAGCAGCTCGTGTTTCTCTCTAGATTGCCTTTTGGAATAACACACCCCCAAGAGAAAACTGCCTGCGGGCAAGCTTAAATGAACTCCTGATTTTTACCTTTTTTTTTTTTTTCCTTCTTAATTTTAATTTATTTTTCCATTTAATCTTTCAGTAGGCTAATTTGAGACCATTCTCCTCCTTTCCCAAATGCTCCACTCCGTTTAAAAACCTGGGCACATCCTCTGGTAGGGGCTTATATTTCAATAATAAAAAAAAAATACCAAGAGGTGATTTGAGTTTGAAACGAGCTCACGGAACTGTTTTCTCTCAGTCACCCACTCAAACAAAAGCAAAACTAAATGTGCATGAGAATTAGGCATCAACTCCCTCAAACTGCCTTTTTAAGACTGTATACCTTAATTGGACATCGCAGATAAATCCTTTTAAAAAGCTGGAAAACGACGTTTTCAGCAGCCTGGAGCAGCTCGTGTTTTGTTCCAGGGAGCTGAAAAAAATGGGATGGGTTGGGGTGTCTGCTGCCGATCCCGAACCTCTCTTCAGAGCCTCCCTGCTCTCCTGTGCCTCTCCAGGCATTGAGCAGAAGGACTTACCCTCCAGATCTTATTTTAAGATAATAATGAGTTTTGTTCCTCATATTTAGCCCTCTTGATTTTTAAGCACCTGCATCTGCATTGGTTCTAGGTGTTCTGCAAGGGCACGAAAATCCCAGCGCTAGAAATGCCTGTTTTTCTCAAAATAAGAGGTACTCAGGCTTCCTGTGTGAATTACATGTCAGCACAGGAGCTATAGACTAACCAGCAAAACGAATAGAAAATCACATCGGTTATTCAGTAGGGAACGTCTGCAGCTTCTTACACACGTGAGCTTCTTCTTCAAAATGTTCTTGTGGTTAAAAACCTAGTCTTTCCCATTGGAAAAGGACTTTAAAAAGAGAGTAGACGGAGAGTTTTTAAGTGGCCCTGACTAGAAAATAATAACTCTGTTTTCAGAGAGATGTGCTGCACTCCTGCGCTTTATTTTTTATTTTTTTTTCCAAAGGTGAAATAAGATTGTCATAATGCAGATTGCAAACCACCCGAATTCAGAGCACTGCAACGACAGAATGAAAATTAGGTTTTTCTGTGAAATCAACATACTCATTTTTACAAGGTCAGTGTAGTAACAAAACAAAAGTTGGAATGGAAAACAGAACGAGAAAGTCAAATATAACCATTTCCTTTCAGTTTTGCGTATTTATTCATTTCTTCCTCCAAACATACGTATTCACATGGAACATTTCAACTTTACAAACAACATTTTTTTATCCTTTTCCTGGACCAGCCATATTTAGGGCAGGCAGATTAAATGACCCAGGAAGGTTTTTTTTGATATCTGACTTTGATAACCCTGTGAGTGATGGCTATGTGAATTCAGCAGGCAGAGGGTTATCCTTCCACGATGTCAGTCTCTTCAACCCCTCACTTTCCATCAAATGATCAATAACTCATTAGCCAGCACCTATTTAACTCCAGCGCAGCAAGGAATTGATGTCACCCATAAGGAAGCACGTAAGCACGTTCGGTAATGGTTGCAGACCTTCAAACAAACAAACAAATAAATGTAAAGACATTGAATTTTAATTTTATATAAAAATTTCTGCTGTTTTACTGCTGTACCACCTACTTAACAAAGACCAGGCTTTTCTTCAGTGCACTGTAATGCTTAAAACACCTCTTTGTGACACCTGAAAGTCTCTTAGCTGGTGCTAAGATGTCTTCTTACTGGTGACACTTACTTGTTTATCCCATCCAAATCTTTTTATCCCCTTTTTACACCTTTTTTCGGGCATTTCTCACTGATGCACTTAGACTTCCCTTCTCTTTTTGTAACTGCAGAAGTGAACTTGATTTACTTAGAGGACATAGTCTGCTTTTTCTTTTTCTTTTTCTTTTTTTTCTTTTCTTTTCCTTTTTCTTTGTCTCTTTTTCTTTTTCCTTTTCCTTTTCCTTTTCCTGGCTATCTCATGGTACTCCATCTGCAAGAAGTCACATTTTCAGGCTACAGCTTTACTGTAGTTCAGGATATTGAGCACCACCACCACTGCCTTTAAAGAAATCACTCTGTTTAACAACTTCTGTGCTGCTGCACAGATCTACTCTTTAGCCCCAGTGCCGCAAGATGCCTGTCGCTTCTTTCTGAAGAGCTGAGCACACAAGCAGACCTAGTTTCTGAAAAGCGGAGCCAGCAATTCCCCAGGCTCTCCCAGGCACTGCTCTAGATGGTACGGGATATTTGAGAATTAAATGGACCATTTCAGAATGCCTCCCAGAAGATTTGCTCACATTTCTGATGGCAGTCGCAGCAAACCATCCCCATTCCAGCAGATATCTTAACAATTCAGCTTTGATGCACAGCAGCACCTTTGGTTCAAAGGGTTTGCAGGTTGTTTTACAGGAAAGTATCTAATGAATCTCAGCATGGCCACGCAGAGCTGGTATAGCCACCTCAGGTACTGCCAGGAGATGATCTCTCTCTCAACGTGTATCATTTCCATCTGCAAATAAAATCTAAAAAATAAAAAATCAAAAAATGTCAAGGGCTAAGCCAATTTTTTCATTCAAGAGCAATCAGGAAGCAAAACTCTGCCTCAATTGCTTCGATCAAAGTCATGAGAATTACATATTCTTCTCCAGAACTGGAAACTTCCTCTTTGGAGGCTTTCTGCAAGCTCATCCTTTTTAACCCTATTCGTTTCCTGAGCCAAACACCAGCCAAAGTCCTCTTCCTGGGGAGAAACACTCGGCACGGAGCTATTTTTTTTTGCCAGAAGTGCTCCTCCTGACACTCAGCAGCAGTAGTGCCCTTGAATCATCTCGAAGCTGCCTGAGTGCTTGAGAGATGAGGTTTGCAGCTAATTAGATTTTGCTGCCTAAACTGTGAACTTTTTCATCACTTTCCCCTACCAGCTTGGCAAAGTTTGCAAAGATCCTTGTTTCCTTCTCCCTCGGGAGGTGGCAATGCAGAGAGTGCCTTGCTCAGCATTATTCTCTGACAGCTTTTCTTCTGACCAAGGATGCAGCCCGTGTTGTGCTACTGAAACTGTACACTGTTGTAAAAACCCCAAATTAAAGCCTTAATGATCAATTTAATTCGACTTGTAGCTGTCTGTGTTGGGAAGATGCAATTTTACTGCTCTGAAAGTATTTCATTTCAGCGAGCATTATTTCTCTGCAGGTGTGGCAAACCCACAGAAGCACACTGAGGATGAAAAATAGGAATCTAATTCTCTGCAACAAACACGTGATGTTTTCAAAACCAGATGCTGCACTAAGTGGAGAAGAAAACATGCATGGCTGGTAAAATGCATGAAGCTTTCTGAAAGGTGAATGTAATAATGCAGTATTGTTTGACATTGGTTTTGGAGAGAGAAATAGCTTGCTAAGCCATCCCCATATCTTTTCTGCCCATCAGCTGACCTATCTGATTGTGACAAGTACTTTTTTTTCCCCATTAATCAACAGAGCAGCTTGCTTAATAATTTCCTGGCTCTCAGTCCTGTAATTTAGGTCATTTAAGGGTTTTTTTTTCCTATCCTAAGCCTAACGGGCGCATTCGGGATCCTGATGAAGAGCGGAGCTCCTGACGAATGGCAGCTCTCTTGTGAACTTTAAAGAGTGAGTTTGCAACAGTGATGAACAACGAGGTGCAGCTCTATTTAAATCAAACGGAGGCAGACAGTTTCCGAAAGAAACTGAGCTTCCAGCAAGTGCTGGAAAATTTGCCAAGGACCGAGCACGAAGTATAGTGGTAAGATAGAGATAACTACTTCAAAATCACACGGTATGTGTCGAAATGCATTTTTGAGGCTTTCCTTTTGACATTTGCTACATTCATACCCGCTCATTTCTTCCGTGAAGCTCGTAACCCAGAACTTCCAGCACACAACCTGCTGAAAAGGAGCATCCTCTAGTGAAATGTGTGTTAGTACAGGTAGAGATGATGGCAGCTAAACTGCAGCCTGAAATATAGAGAAATGCAGAAGGAAGGCTGAACTTTCCACCTCTCAAGGCTTTAGGAGGCTACGATCCTTAAACACAGCACCCATCCTAACAAAGGCAGCTGGCTGTCAAGAAAACCTGCTTGCATTTGAGTGCCAACAGACACAACTTTTTTCACAACACGTTCCCTAGGCTGGCTGGGAGCAAGCTGGCTCTACTTCTTCCTTCCTCTTTTGTCTGTGGGTTTTCTATTAAAAAAAAAAAAAAAAAAAAAAAAGACATTCAGGTATTTCTTTATGTTCAAATGAATGAGAACATTCCGTTGAAGTCGCACTTACTAATTTCCTAATTCAAGCTCTAAGTGAATTTCACCATAAATCTCACTGGAGCCCCTTCTTACAATGTTTGCCATCCCAAGAACCCAGATGATTAATAACCGCAATCAGTATCGGTACTATTGTTATTCCAGTTTTCACACACACAAAAAAAAATGAGGGTCAGAGAGGTGAAATTACTTAGCCAATAGCACTTGGCAAAGCAGGGATAGGAGCAGAAATCAAACCCAGATCTCCCGAGAGCAGTGCTTCATCTGGGAAGGGAGCCAACCCCATACCCACTAGTACAGGAGCCCAGAAGAGTCTATATTTCGATTACAAGGTCGCTAAGGAAAAGTCATCTCTTCTGCACTTTCCCAGTCAGCATTTGCAGAAGTTAACCATGAATTTCATGTGCTAAACTCATAATTTCACGTCTTTGACAGTTTGGTTATCTGATTAATTGGCAATTCAATGTAAATGCCTTAAATTATTGACACAATTATAACAATAATCTGGTAATCATGCTGGATAAGTCCTAGTTAGTTTATGAAATTAGTAAATTTTTAGTAGGAAAAGATACCTCTGCATAAGAACCGCATTCACTGGGCTGTAATTCAAAGTTTAATGACTTGCCTTCGCGTTTACCTGGCTTTGGATCAAGTGGTACCGATGCAAATTGCTCCTGTAAAGACCTCGCGTCCTTGCATTTCCTCCTGGGTTCACGCAGATCCTATTTCTACCAATGTCCCAGGACTACATGGAATTATATATGAGTTTAGTCTCAGTTCTAGGATTTATCCTTTGCATTGATTTTGATTTTACGATTGAAATTGAGTAATCTGCTTAAATAATATTAAAGATTCACTGCTAAATCTTTTAGACTTAAACTAGGCATAACTGTCAAGAATAATATTTGGAGGAATATAAGGGAATGGATAAAAGCCCTGAATGTCTTCTGCTGCAAAATACGATGGGGAACGGAGGGTTTTCATACAATATTAAACGCCCTGCAGGCACAGCATCCCCTGGTAACCCTCCTCGCTGTCCTGGTTGTTTGCTGTGCATGTGTGCAGTGGGACACGAAAGGAAGCAGGAGCTTTACTGCAGAGAACAGTTTGTTCACCTATTATCTCCCCGGATTTTTGGCTGCAAAGCCGTCAGGGCCAGGAATGATCAAAATCTTTTTAATAACTTCCAAAGGCTTGGGCCCCCGGAGTGGAAACCCAAGCCTGCAGCAGGCAGCTGAGCTCCTGCTTGATGTGGAGGGAAAGCTGAGAGCCCCTGAGCTGTAAAGCAGCTCCAGCCTGCTCTGGGAGGCATCTCCTGGATCTCATCTCTAAAGCCAGAACCATAGACAGGGAAAAAAATAAACTCCTGAGCCTGCCAGAAAGCACGAAGTAAAATAAGCCAGGTTTCCAGCCCCGATTTGGCTGAGGTGAGTCCACGCCATTCTTCAGGGACTGCCCTCCAGCAAACATCAACATGAAGGACGAAGCCAGAAGGCAGGGATGCTTTTTTTTGTGGTGTTTTAACCACGAGGCAATGAGTTATAATCCTTTTGGTACCTCACGCTGGAGCGGGCTCCTGCTCTGTGGTGCCTCGCTTCAGCGCAAGAGCAGGGCCTCGAGGCCTACTCCCACCCCCATAGCAACGGGTATGTTCCTGTAGCCTGATGCTCTGAATTCTTCCTAAATCTATAAAAAAAGGTGAATTGGGATCTCAATGTCTTTCTTCCCCATCTCCCGTGATGGTATTCGAAGCCTCTATAAAGTGTTTTCATGTGGGGGTCACAACTGGGCATAATGCGAGGAGCCTAACACGCTGCAGGCCTCTGGGCACTCAGGATGAAGCCCGTTTATTTTCCAGTTCATCAGATTCAGCCCAATTTTCATTTTGTGCAGAGAGATTCACCACCAGGCCATCCTTTCTCCTGAGAAGAACGGAGAAATTTTGTTTCCAAAAGAAAAGATCCTCTCTATTCATGGCTGTGGTTAGCACCTGAACCAGCTGGGTTTCTATTTACAAAGTCAAAGTTTTTTGTTTTTTTTCCTAAGCTGGTTTCAAATCAAATCAACCGCAGGCGAATCAAAATTTAATTTTAAACAGAAAATGCATCCGGGATGGAAATAGAATATCAATCTCTAAACCTCCGTACTATGTCAATAATCCTTCTGTTTGCTAAGCTTGTGTCGGTTGTAAGAAATGTGATTTTTACCACATTATTTTTTATTACTTCCTTCCCAGTTCACCTCTCGCAATAACTTTTTTTCCTATATAAATCCTCACTAATTTGAGCCTAAAAAGAGGTCGGTTCTACCAAAATGAGGTTTTAAAGGACACATTCTGCTGTTCTCCTGCAAAAATTAGGTGCCATCCCTTGTAGGAACCTCACGGGTAACGAAGTTGTTGCCATCAAGCACAAACTGAGGCGACAATTTCCCCCTAAGCATTCTCATTCGGCAGTTATAACTTTCTAAAAATCATCTTTTAGGCCCAAATTCCTCACGTCTCGAAACCTTCAGTCACTAATTTAGAATACTTGAGCAGGACAGCACTCCCAACCAGGTTACGCTCACCAGCATCTTCATGGGGCCATTTTGTGATTATGCTGGTAATGCCCTGGCAAAAATCCCAGTCAGGCACACTATTTCACATCTTTCTTTCTTTCTTTACAATTTTCTTTATTTCTAAGGGCTGTGCAGTGTAACCACATGGCCCGAACCTGAGCAGACACTGCAGTCTGTTGACAGCGGGGCTGCATTACAGTGCAGAGTGCACACAGCTGTGTGTAAGATCCTCACCTCGTGGCAGCATTATGTCACTCAGGATGCTGTCTGCAAGAGAATCTGGAGTGAGGGAGAAAAAAAATGATGTAAAAGGAAAAGAAAATAAATCTGTAGCACTCAGCTCTGTGAAAATGTGAATAAAGACTGACTTCATGGCTCTAGAAAAAATAAAATAAAATAATAATAAATAGCCACTGGGTCACCGTGGCTACGAACTAAGCCAGCTGCACAAAAGGGCTTTAAATATCTGCTGTGTGAGCTACTGAATTTAAGAGAGTTCATAGGTAAAGGTGTCCAGTAAGAAGGGTTAATGAGAAAATTGGGCCTGGGTGAGCCATTGTGGGGAAATTCACAGTTTCCTACTCCACCTCCCAGCACCACTTGGCTCTGGTGCGGGACATATTCTGTGCCAACTCCAACAAAGCCACAAAGGCAGAAGAGTTGTGTTTTTTTTTTTGTTTTTTTTTTTTCCAAATTTTTGTTCTCTTTTTAAATTCCTGAGCCATCTATGAGCACCTTGTTCATGCCTTCAAGCTGCCGCAGGTTTTTTATTAGCAGTCTCGTGATCAAGACCAACCTACTCAGTGGAAAGGAGAGGAGAAAATAAACATTTAGTTAGGAGGCAAGGGCAGTACGTATTTTATATAGTGCAAACCACAGTTCTTTGGTTAATCCACGTTTCAGTATTTTGAAAGACAAGTTATCCATGACTTGACTAGCCATGACTCAGCCTTTTAAGTTAATTGTCTTCACATCACCTACCGTAATCCCTGTAAAGTGGCAGAGCCCCAAACATCTCCGATTTGCTCTACCACGGGGGAAGGAAGGGGACACAACCATTTCATGCTAGTCCATCCCTTCCCAGATCATAAAGGACACAGTGCCACTCAGAAAGCAACTACTCCACGCTACTTCATTTCCACTTCCTCGTCACACAGAGCCCAGCACCACATCCATTTATTGTCCCTCTAAACGCTACACCGAAGACAATATCACCTCTTCATTTCCATGCAGCCCCTCCTTCCGGAGATACATCATCTTCCACTTACACTGTTTAGACACCATTTAATCAAGCTACCACGCGGATATTTATCTTCTGGTGCACTTGGCTCATAAATAAGCAGCTCATCCATTCATCATTTTTGGTGCCGTCCTGTGGATTTGCTGTAATGGGTTTGCCCAAGAAGCGCAGCCTGCCAATCGCACGCATCACTCAAGCACCCAGCTGCATTTTTCGGTGTCCACACAGCTCTGGAAGGTGCGGAACTACTGCGGGTGGCATTTGGAAGGAAAACATGTCATCTCTATTGACATGCTTCGGCGGAGAGTTTCTTCCACATCATAAATTCAGAAGATGCAATCAGAAGATCATTCATCGCCCCTATTAACTTTGTTCCTGGCGATGGGCTGTTATTGCTCTTAAATGCCTCTTATTGAGCAGTAACGAAGGGCACAACTGAAAAATGGCTTTAGAGTACAATGCATGCTCAGATGATCCAAACTATAAATTCCTCGTGACAGCACCATCGTTTCACCGTGTACTTAACGTGATGGAGAATTAATCCACGGTCCCAGTCAAGCTCCGAGACTCGACCAACATAGAAATTGTTAATAACAATAAGCAGTTAATTAATTTCCTAAGTGACGGTGGAGTTACTCTAACTTTTTGGTAGGCGCTGGAAATATTAATAGGTGAAGGTGATGGGCAAGGCAAAGAATTTTTGGTGATGCAGGAGGTGAGGCCTTTTTCTGAATAACCACCAGCACGATAATCCACACGCGGGCACCCAGGGCTCTGTGGTTTATCACCAGGATCAGCACCTGTGCAGTGCCCCTAATTTTAATATAAAAATATGTCCTTAATATAAAAATATGTCCTATAAAAATATGTTCTTTTTCTTGTAACCTTCTTGTGCTTCCTCCAACGCCAAGCATTTTCATTCCTGCACGGTGCTTCCCATGCTCTCTCAATCGCTCATAAAGAAGTAGCTCGGAAATGAATCCGTCCTTCAGCCACTCGTGCTGGTCAGAGGTCACTGAGATCATATAAAAAAAAAATAAAATCATGTTTTCAGTTTGGAAATAAATACCTTTTTGACTTCAGGAGTGGAGGGGTAGCCTCAGGGTTGCTATCCGTGTCTCAAAAATAACAAGAAACCCCATCTCCTATACCTTCTTCCAATAGTTTGGGATGGAAATGCTCGTGGACTTCTGAAACACAGCCTGAGCAGGCCAAAGGACAAAGCAAGGACAAAAGCGAGCCACAAGGACGAACACAGTAAGAAGCAAGAAATCACCTTTTCCCTTTCCATCACAGCATGTTCGCCCCTTGAATACAAGATTTTTGGCAAGATGCTTATTAAACAGGGCTCTAAATTATTGCAAAAAATATCTTTCTTGCTCATCCCTGCCTGGAGATTTGGAATTTGTCATTTCTTTGAGGTTTCCAGCCTTGAGACACCAATGGGACTGTTTCTGTTACCTAAAAGGAGAAGAATTATCATAATTTCAAGGGGAGGTTCTTGCTAGGCGTCAGCTACTACAGCGCTTTGTTTCCTATTCTGAACGCCCTTGTTATATCCCTTCTTTTCTTTTTTATAAGTGATTTTTGATTCAGAAATGAATCAGAGAGGCGGTAGATGCCTCTTTTGGGCAAGATGAGGCGGTGATGCAGCTACGTGGTGAATAATAGCAGATGCATAACCCAAGTAGATACAGAAGTCATTTTTTTCCCGTTTCAACACTGTGTGGCATTGTTTTACTTCAGAGCCCTTACCATTTTCAGAAGAGAAAGGAACATTAAAAGAAACCTCTCACATTAAAATCCATGTTTTTTGGCAAAAAGCTCCCCTGGCACCAGCACCAGCACCTCCCAGCAAAGCCAGACCTTGAGCATCACAGGACACAGGGGACACCAGCCAGGAAAACTCAATCCACAGTCACTAAATAGTGCTGGGATCCTTCTAAAGGAGAGTTTCAGACTGCTATCAGAGGGAAAAAATTTGCTTTCTGAGTTTATCCCACTTCCAGAAGCAGGCTGAAAGGCAGGGCTGAGGATGCTGATTGCATTAGGGATTCCGGACGGTGCCGGCGGGTCTCTCTGGGTAAACCTCTTCTGGAAAGAATGAGCCAGGCTCTTCACACATTGTTCCTCCTCATCCATATGCCGACGAGCAAGCTGTGAAGTATTGCTGTTAAGTTTTCGGCTGATTTTGTATTTTAGCATTTTTTACCTCCCTTTAAGGCCTTTGTATGCGATCGTTTCCAAAGATGTTGTTCCTAAGACAAAAATAAGTTTTAAAGTAAAGGTGATCATGCCTCAAAAGTGGCGTGATTTTGCCCGATGCATTTTAATGCTGAAATAACCACCTGGTTTGACATTCTTGCTCCAAATGAATTTTCAGGAACCTGAAATCACGCAAAATTGGGGAAAAAAAAGCACAGCAAGTGTGATCGAACGAAGACGTGGCCGATATTACGGCGACGTGCTGCCAACCCAGACCCTAGGAAATACTTCACAGAGGTTTGACAGAAAGTCAGATATTTCTCCATCCCATTTCACAAGCACCACGCATCCTTACAGAGCCCTAAAATCATCCCCAAAAGGCTCAGCCTCTGTAAAAGTTTGTAGCAGCAGTGGCAATGGGGATAAATTAAAGACCCCAGCTGGCATTTAGATGCTCCCTCTCCTCCTTTGCCTCCACGTCCACGTCTCTGCCAGGGAGAAGAAGAGCAGCCCCTTTATTTATTTATTTTGATAGGCAGCATTTTCCCCTAATCAAGGCTTACATTTGAAGCGGGCGGCTTTCTGAAGCATGAAATGGGTACATAAATACAATTCCATGACCTGTAACATCCAATTTCAGCATCTTTCATCGCGCAGCGGCTATCGAGCAGGAAACTAAAGGTTCTCATTTCTTGGGAAGTTAAACGGAAATATTCAAAAGTATTAATCATGCAAAGTGAATTCCGGAGCCTTACATTTATTTCTGATGTTGTGGTTTATTTGAATAAATCCCAAATGCAATGTGTGTGTTTTTTTTTCAAAGCCTGGGCGTGTGTAGCAAATTGCTTTTTCACCCCTTTTCTCCCGGGCAGATGTTAAGAGATCAAAGACACTGGGGGAAGAGGAACTTAAAATCTTGTTGTTTGAGAAAGGAAGGGATGGATCCGGGCTAAAATTAAACGTGGTGCTCCAGAGCCCTACCACATCACACGGTGAGCTCTCTCCACAGATCTCATCTCTTGGTCTTGCAGAAAAAAACCCAAGCAAGGGGCTGGGACCTGTCCTCCCAGGGCTATTTGCAGGGGAAAGAAGAAGTCAGGGAGAGATGGAGCTGCCTGCAATAGCAAAATTATGTCGAAATGACAGGAAAAACATCTTTGGTAATTCAAACTTGACGAATGAACTGAACCTCAGGACTCCGAACAGCAAACGAGGGAGCCCAGAAGTGCTCGTTCCTCGATCAGCTCTACTCGTCCAGACTGGATGGCAAAAAAAATTCCTCTGAAGATCCTACCCCTTATCCTGCAGCGCTAATAAAACCATCTCGGCAAAGCAAACAGCACAGTCACCGGGCTCTTTGAAATTCAAGTCACAGCCTAGTCAAGAAGCTGTTGATGGAGAAAAATGTTAGTGCAGGCTAACAGGCTACGAGGAGCCACTCCAGCCCTCGATATTATCCACAAGCCGTCTGATAAAAGCTTCCACCCCAAGAAGGTGGAAGCTGGGTAGCCCGGGATGGACATTTGGTGATCCCAGCAGCTTGTGGAAAAGAGCCAGGCGGCTTTAATTTCAACAGAGGTTTTTGAAAAATAGTCAGGAAGGAACAAACACCACCCGGCAGCACCCGGAGTGAAGAGGCGATTCAGATTTCCCTCTCAGATTTGGGCTGAATTCCCTCTGTAATGTTCCAGGAGCTCCTAGGTGATGTTCTGTGGCTCCTTCGGTGACAGCCTGTGAAAGCCAACGCTCTCCCGCAACAGCTCTGACCTTTTCTGTGCTCGCTGATTTGATTAGGGGACTGGTCAGGTCCTGCTCTTTGCCAGCCTTGAAGGCCTCTTTGAGAGAGAAAAGGGGAGAGGCAGAAAGGCACAGCACGGACAGGGGTTGATTTCAGACCTAGCTCTTGGCAACTAACTCACAACTGGTCAATTTTGCTCTAAACCCGCTCTTCCAGCCAAGACTTTTTCCCCTTTTCCAAGGAGTGGCAACAGTAATTGCTGCTTTATTGCACTTTAATCAGGGCAGGGTTCGCCTTCCCTGAATGAATCCAAATGCCTTTAAGATTTCTCATATATTCCGTGTGTACGTGGGCATAATTTGGGTCCAGTCTTGCCATTTACTTGGACGGAAAGCACCCTGCACTAAATTCTGCAGACAGCCTGCCATGCTAAATCTCTCCCTGCCGATAAAATATCATTAATACAGTCACCGGTGATGTATCGCTAGGAAAGGTCACACGAGTTACAGGGCGTTTGTTAGAAGAATCCGGGGTGAGACTCTACAGAGAAAGTGTTAAAATAATCATGCAGTAGCCATACGGAGAAAGGGTTAGCAAAATTAAAGGGTTAGCAAAATTAAAGGGCAGTTCCCACTGAAGCTGGTTTGCTCAGGAAGGATCTACCTGCAAGGTGTGGGTGTCTTGGAGTGAGGGAGAGCAGAGCTGCTCTAAAAGCAGCCAGTTCCCCCAGGCTCCTGCCTGGGAATCAGGGAAATTTCCATCGAAACTGCTCTATTTTCAGCAAAACGCTTCAATTTCAATGAATCAGCGTTCGCTGATGAAGTCGGGTCAAGGAAGTCGAGTTCACATCCCGTCTTCACAGTCCCGTTTAAGAGGATTATTTTCAAAGGTCAGATCCACCTCCTTCGTAGGTCTTCCAGATTAGCAAATAATTGAGAGTTGGAGCAACATGTGCACGGAGCCAGGCTAAAAGCTGACAGCTGAGCATGCCTTTTAGCTCTCGAATCTCAGTTCATGGACAGGTTGCTTGAAGAAATCAGATGGAAGGAAAATCCCTGCAATATGATGTGACGTGGCACCTAATGCTTACCTGCTATATGCCCATCAAGCATTAAATTCATCTGCAAAAACTTAATACCAACAAGGATTTTACCTGTGGGTGTGCAAGGAATACAGACCTTGGGCTTGCCATAGGAGCATAACGGGGCTTAGGCTCCTGAATTTAGCACGTCACCAGCAGCCAAGTTCCTAAATACAGAAGAATCTGAAGCTATAGCTTTTATTGGGTGGACTTAGACTCTAAGCAGATGGATAAAAGCTTTTCACAAGACTTATTCTTGCAGCAAACCTTCAGCATTAGTTACCCAACGGGCTCGTGTCCTGCCTCTCTCCTTCTCAAGGCAAGCAGATTTAAGTTAAAACTAAAGATATTTTCTTTCTGCAGGTAGCTAACTGACTGTGAATGCCAATTCAGTATAATAAAACTGGTGACATTGTTTAAAGAAATGTCATTTTTTTTTAATTATTAAGAATACTCACCCATTTTTTTCTTTGGATTGGGTGAAGTGGGCTGCTGAGGAAGCGATCTGGTTGCTTCATGGTTGAGACAGCTCCCTTTCCTCCAAACTTTCTGCAAAACAGATAGAGCGTGAGATGATGAGTAAGCAACTGTTGAGGACTTCAAGAGATTGCTTAGGAAAATGGCAAATTATCCAGCATTAGAAGCGTTAATGGACAACAGCTGATGGTGCCAAACAATGAGAATATCATGATGGGAGTTAGTTATAATAACTGTAATGTGATCATTTCGCTGACTGAAAGTGGAAAATCAGCGTTCAACCATCATTTATGTTGCTGTCACAAAGCATTACGGTGTGCACGTGGCACTGAGACCTGTCCTTGCTGGGAGAATTCAGTTCCAGCAGCACAGTTTGCCCACTCTTCCTCATTCTTCACATTTAAATTTATTATAGATGCCCACCAAAACCAAAATCATGAATCACTGATGTTTTTGCCAAGTTTCCCTTCTATTTCAGTGCTGTTGTATAAAGAAAAGCACAAAATTTCTTATTCTTCTCCTGCTTTCCTAAAGCTGTCTTTATGTGGCACTGTGCCAAACACTTTAATAAATTAAATATAGAATAATAATAGATTAATAAACATTATTAATAAATTAATAAAAAATGAATAACTCAGTTTTTACTGACAGCAAATCTGCTGTTTCTTTTCTAGATTCTCTGTCCCGGAAAAGCTACGCTGCATTTTTCAAAGCCCTCTTTTCCACTTGTCTTCCTATGTTCATTTATTCTCCAATATTTGCTCAGCAGCATCGCATACTATTAAGGTTTAATGGACCTGTCCCCCTAATAATGGACCACGTCATTTTTTGTCCTTTTTCTTGATGTAGATAACCTGTTTGATGCTCCTTGCTCACACAGTCCTCCTCTTGCCTTGATTAAATATTAGGTTGAACAAAATCTACTACAGTTATCCCCCTGATACAACTTTCTATCAAATCATCCCCAGTGGTTTGGGTATATTTGTCCTCAAAAAGTCCCTCTCTTTTCCACTGGACGTGCATTTGTAACATTTGATTATTTATTTTTGGTCCCATTTAGCTTCCAGATCTTATAATTGAGCAGAAAGCACAATGAAAACATCGCGCATTTTATGTGGCCTCTTGCCTAAGCTGCACACTTGAGCTGGTTTAGTTCAGTAAATTCATTTTAGTCCATTTAGATACTCATCAGGTTATGCTCTTTTTATTTCCTCATCAAACTGGATGGATTATTTTTTTCTTAGTTCAGCGGATTTGGAACGTGGTTAGATCAACAAAGCAATCTCCAACCTTTGTCACTTTCTACAACTCATTTATCACCATCAAACCAAATGAATATTCCAGTCGTCCCGAAATGACACGTATTAGAGATAATGCCCTTCATAAAATGAGGCATGTAACTAAAGCGTTATCGCTGAGTGTACAAGAACTTTGTTTTTCTTCCCAAGACAAACAAGAGCTGCTCCTCGAGGGGTTTGCTAATAAGATTCTGCTGCAGAAGGAGTTGGTTAGGCACAAAGAGGGAGCTCGGCTCTCAGTTCCTCTCTGTGTTGCTAAAGGGACGTTGTAATGAAATATTCACTTGAGTAGCAACCGTATAAAAAGCTCTGAGATTAATATTTAGGGACGGAAGGGTTGGTTAGGATAAAACAATACCAATAAAAGTTAATCATCTCCAAACCTCTTCGTGAACCAGAAGTTTCAGAGGACATTTGTTTGTACCAAAGTCCAAGGTAGAGTGGATAAGCTTTTAGATCTGGGTGCGGACGAGATTCAATTTGGAGTAAATCAATTCAATTTTTTAAAACTCACCCATCGCTGCATGTATGTCCCATTAAAATATCACGGGCAGACTTTTTCCTCTTGAAATCTCTGATAAATTCGGTGCCATGTTCCTTCCTGCCACTGATGGGTTCCTCCTGCAATAAACCTGCCGTTGGAAAGCTGCTTTGGAGAGGGAAATGGTGAAAGCCTTTCTGATTAAAAAGGAGCTGGATTAATCCATTAACAAGCTGAATTAAACCTGTATCACCCATTTGGCTCAAATAACCATCTTCATCTGGTGCTTTTGGTGTTCACATGTAAATGAAATGATAAGGATTGTTTTAATCTAATTATTTCTTTCCAACTGTCTACATAAAATAAAATAAAAAGACACCTGCCCATTGGTAACCGGTGCTTTATGTACTTATAAATACAATTATTGGTAATTAGTACTTTATGTTCTTAGGTACTGAAAGCTTTAGGTGCTAAAAAATGATTCAAAATCAGGTGATATACCCAGGTAAAAAACAAAATACTAATTCTACGTATTCAAAAAGCTGCAGTCTGTTTTTGTTAGTTTCTTTCTCTTTTAAATAAAACTTCTCTAACTGTCATGGCTCACCAGGGAAAGCCTTAAATATCCGTGTGGATGCTTATTAGTTTTTATTATATTGTCTAGGCACTATGCAAAGGAGGAAGGGATTTCAAGATCTGCAGAGCAAGATGCAGACCAAAATGAAAGAAAAAAACATGAAGAGTTACAGGGTCTTTTATAGGTGAAAAAAAATGAGAACAAACCCCAAAGCATCTCTTCTCCCTTGGCTAACATTTAGGTGTAATTTAGTGTAAAGCTGGAACGAGTCCTCCTGATTATTCTGAAATCATGACATAAATACAGAATCTGGCTCTGGTAAAAAACAAACAAGAAAACAAACTCATGAGAAAATAGAAGTGAATAAAGGATTTTCACATTAATACCAACTGAAGAACTGAAGCTGGTACAAGAAAAAAAAAAAAAGGATAAATTAAATATTGAAAAGACTTTAAACAAGGCTATTTTTGTACTTGTTGAAAGCCAGACGTCTGATTTGGTTCCCTTCCAGTCGTGATATTAAAAAAAAAATTGTTCTGCATTTTGCTACAGTCCCCTGACCACCGAGGTACCAACCTCCTGCGAGTGCGCCGCTGAATCTTTGTTCAGGACGTAGAAAAGCCTCTGTAATCTCCGGGGTTTTTCTGTGATCCCAGCCTCCTTTTGAATATATACAATATGTCCTCTGCCAATACAAACTGTGACCTTCTGGGGTGGCACACGGAGGAGGATTGAATGAATTTAGGTCAAGAAACCGGCGGTAGCCTTGCACTGGGGAATTCTTTTAGCTGGCGCTGTTGGGGATGGGAAGCAGAGGTTGCTTGGCATGCCAGTCAGGTCTGGAGACACCGAATTGGCTTGGACGAGGGAAGAATGAAATATGGATCTCTGCTCACTTGCTGCTGCAAAAGCAGGGCTGAGACAGAAGCAGAAGGGTTGGTGTTTGGTTGAGTTGAAAATCCAAGCTTCCTCTGAGCGCCCTGAATTTGCATCTCGGCCCGGTCTGATGACAGCTACCACTTGCTAATATAAATGAAGGTACACAGGAACACAAGGTAAAACTACGGCAAATCAACTAAGGATTGATTCCTTAATGCAGTTAATCCGCCGTCCATAAATGAAGCTGCTTTTATGCAAGAACCGACCGTCATTATTCAGTGAAATTTAATTTCCCTTTAACCTGCTTTAAATTATGTCATAGAATTAATGGCATCTGATCTTTCAGAAGCACAGGCTCCTAAATGTGATTTATTAGACTAAAAAGCATGTTCAGACCGCCGTCAGCATCCCTCTTGCTCACATGCGGGCCAGGTCCTGTCACTTTATCCCTGTTGGCCTCCAAGAAGAGCTTTTTGGGTGGTCCTGTGGGCTCGAAGACACCTGTGGATCCCTTCCACACATGTAATATTGAGACATATCATATCATATAGCATCTGTGCAGAGTGTATATGTGTGTATGGTTTGTGTGTGTTCGAATAATACACTACACAAGCTGCTTTAATTAAAAGCATTCCCTTCCCCTACATACCCGCAATTTATGTGCAGAGATTCCTCAAGTTTAGCTGCTTTGCTTCCGGTTATATTTCAAAATCTTCCAGTGGTCCAGCTGTCCTGAAAACGCAGTTCTTAAATGTTGATGGTTTACAGGCAATTAGCTCTGTATGAAAAAAAGAAAAAAAGAAAAGAAAAAAAAAGAATCTGTTGAGCTTGAAATTACCTTCTCATTTAAACAAAATCCCTGCAAAATCCCTGGCTTTCAGTTTGCATCCACACGTCCCCCTTTTTTTTTTTCCTAAGGCACAAAAAAAAAGATAAAATGTCAATGATAAAAGGTAAATGATGATGGATAAATAATGATAGATAAATCACAAATCAACCAATTCAGCTCCACAACAAATTCCATCCCTACAGGATATCCAGAAATGGTGATTTGGCCAGGAATGCTTGCTGAACTGAGACACGAGATGCTCTACCTCCCTATGCATATCCCAGGCATATTCAAGACAGGTTTCTGATGGCTATATATTATTGATGTCCATTAGCTGATTACAAAATGCTAGCGTGGCATCTGTGGTTTTTCTCTGCTGTTGCTGAGCACAAATACAATAGGAAATGTATGCCTGGAACCCCGACAGGCTATTTTTGTTTCATCTTGCAGCATTCATTCAGTGGCAGATAATAGCTGGTTCATCTGCCTCCAGCTATTCGCTAAATGAGGATGTTGAAAATGTTTCAACAACGTTCCCATTCCGTTCTGGATGTACATTAAGAAAAATGTCACCGCAGACAGGAGCTTGTCACCTTACATACTGATGTTTGAAGTTGTTCCGTGCTGCTGTGTCATACAAGATCAGAGAATTATTTAGGTTGCAAAAGACCCATAAGATCATCAGTGTCCTTAATGGATTTGGTGTTCTACTGCCATGTGACAAAATGGCATGGACATAATATCCTTATTTTCTGCAAGAACATATTTCCACTTAATAGCCTCAAGTGCCCCCAAACTTCTCAAATTTGGCATAAATAAGACAACCAAAGCGAAGAGCCACAAAAAAATCAGTGAATCAGCAAGAATCGAGTGTCACCAACAAGGAATTTCAGTATTATTTACGACGTCCTTGGATTACTGACCTTATCCATATTTATGGCTGTGGACAGCAGGGAAATAATTGTCATAGAAATAGCTGTGAGCGAACAGTTCAGGATTTCCAAGCTGGCTGGAGGAAGCCTTTCCAATTTAATAGGTATTTCTTCATCACACTCACTTAAACGCAGACCAATGTCAGGTTTTGGTGAGCAAAGGAATAGAGAAATGTCATTTTTTTCCACCAAAACTTCTGGAGCCACCCTTTAGGGTTCCCAGTGGGAAAGAACAGGTTCTTTTTGGTATCTGCCGTTCAGGAGTGATGGGGAGAAGCTCACAGCAAATTTTTTCTTTCCATGAATCTTCCTTAGGGTTCTTTTTTCAAGGGGCCACGATTATTCCAGCGAAGACCTAAGATGAAAAGAGGAGAGAGCTCTTTAATCGATATCCAAGGTGACCTTCGGGCAACTTGGCCGAGAAAATTCCACAGTAAGAAGATTTTTTTTCTGCTGAATCGGTTGAAAATGTGAGCGCTGCCCCAGAATTAAAGTCTGGGACGGTAAAGCAGCTAGCATGCATCATTAAGAAGCACAATATTCCCAGAAATGACATGTGCTAAAGGCAATCAGAGCCAGAAAGTTGAACGAGCCATTTCACTAAGTTCTCCCCTTTATAAATCCAAATTTGAAACCTTGGTTCTGAAACAATGAACACTTTTTACGTTTTAATTATTTATCAAAGGAACCGTGTAGGGCAGTTTTAAAAAACAATGTTTTAAGCTGAGATTTTCAAAATAGTCCAGGTAAAAATTCTGATGGAATTCTGTGTATTTTAGGATCCTAACTTTTAGGTTTCTTTGAAAATCTTTGTCTACAAATATTATAGCTGGAACGAAGTTAAAATCAAACGTACATTGTTTTGCCAGCAGCAGCAAAGTCTGAACTCCTAATGATGTCAGTCTTGTTCAGCTGTAAGGATGTGCCTTAATTCCCACATTTCAGTCATAGCAACCGAAGAATGAATCCAGGAGCCTTGAGGAAAATCTAGATTTCGCCCCTGAAAAAAAATGAAAATAAAAAATATATATATATATACATTTATATATAGTTTTGAGCACATAAACCACTTTTCCTCATGCAGAAATCCACTGACAAGCTCCAGTGCCTGGCCAAGACCTACCAAATATTATCAGTTAAGAACTAAAATTGATCAGGATTTTTAAAAAATGTGCCCTGGAGCATTACAGTTTAAATCTGATACCCAAATATTTTATCAAACAGAAGTGTGGCACCCCAGTTCTTTGATGTAACCTGATTTGCTATTCATGAAAATGTTTCTTCTTGTTGAGAATCTTAAATTAAATTATATAATATTATGCAATATTTTGTATAATATTTTCTGTTGGAAGGACCTCTGAAGATCACCTAGTGTCAGACCACACACCCCAAGCAGGGGCAAATTTAAAGTTAGATGGGGTTGCTTAGGGAAAATCATTTTGAGTATGTCCAAGGATGGAGATTGAAAAGAAAAAGGAAAGAAAATAAATTTTTATTTATAAAACCAGACATGGTTGCAACTTTCCACATGAATAAAGGAAGAAAGGACAGTGGAAATGACTGGTAAGTCCTCACATAGTAGGAAAATTATTAAATAAAACACCAATCTTGGGCATGGGCCATGTCCAGTGCTTCAGCAGATGGCAGAAAAATGTGTGCTGTGATTTCCAGGCTGCTCCTTCCTGCCCCCAGACCAAGGAATTGGTTGCACCTGCAGCGAGGAGATAAATCAGCCCAGTGCTATCAGAGATGCTGATAGCACCAGGAGCTGTGGTGCATCCTGACTTACCTGCTGATGCTGGGCATGACTGCTCTCCACTACATCCCAGGAAAACTCCTTTCCCTCCTCAATTTTCCCATTTCACAGGTTAAGGAAGGAAAAATATCACGAGCTTTGACTGTTCAGGTGATGGAGAGGGAAAATGTTCTTTGTACAGGGCCTGAATAAAGGCAGGGTGCTTCAGTAATTGAGATACAGGATGAAGATGGCTTGATCGAGGATCCAGGAGGTGTTCTGCAGAAATAACTGGCAGGATTTGAGCATGTCCTGGGTGTGAGGAGCTGCAGATCACAAAGAAGATGTTCCTGGCCTGAGCGACGAGCAATCCTGGGCTGCAAACAAGACTGAAAAAGGATAATGGTATTAATAATCTGAATAGTTACGGCCCCAGCTTCAGGATTTAGTCCAGGTGGCACTTTGCTGGGATGTTTCCAACCTTCTCTAGCCTTCTATTTATCACCTTTCCTTCCCCTTTGTCTTTGCACGCACACACCAGTCAGTTGAAGTTCCAAATAGGTGGTTTCTTTTTATTTTGGAGCAGTTGAACAAAGAAGAATGATTTCAGCAGTTGTCATATCTTCATTAATTACTTCTGCAAATAATACTTCCATAACATTTCAGATAACAGAGCAGTTGTGGGGTTTTTCTCTGCATCATTTGTCTTCATTTATAGGTGCCTGACAAGTCAAGCGGTTTTCAGTTGATTTTAAATGACTTTTAATATCTGACTAAAGATGGCAAATGATTTTTATTAGGATGTGAGCCCACGTAAGGGGAAAAAAATAAAATGGTAGCCTCGTAAGACACAATTAATCCATTCTGAATATCCTGGATATATTTATTTTTGACACGTAATGTGGGGTATGTGCAGTGCCAGAGGAAGCATTCTCTGAAAGTAAATACATTTGCTTTCTAACTTGACATAATTCCTGTTCTTAGATATAAGAACATATGCAAATTGACATATAGAGCTGGTTTAATTAAACGAAATTTAAAATGAAATGACAAAACCCTTGATGATACACAAAAAGGAAATACGTTGCTAGCTGAGGGAAGAAAGCCTGGTTATTACAGAAGTGAACTATGTGATTTTATAATTAAAACAGTCCCACGAAGGACTGAAAAGGGTAAATTACAGAAATCTGATCCAAATCAGCACACCTGCATTTAAAAGGTGGGAAATACCTTTCAGATCAGCTGAAGACTAGGTAGCTCCAAATCCCTCTGCTTTACTTGCAACACGAGAAAACATCCAGCATTTGGCTAAGATCCCATTTTCTCCTCTTTTACCTTCATTCCTTTTCTCCTGACATTTTGACAATTTTCTTTTTACTCCCCAAATATTCTCCTGCTCAGGTAGTAAATTAAATGTACTTTATCGCCCTTAATGTTTAGGTTTTTATATATGATATATATTACGCAGAGATAGTATTTGTAGGGGGTTATATGCACACATAAAGAATGAAAGCAGCTGTGATTTGTAAAAGACTTTATCTACACACAAATCCCAGTAAAATTCCAGCTGCAGTGGCTTGGGTGCATTTTATTTGAACTAAATTCCTTCACCCATCTCCAAACCACAATCTTAGCGTTGAAAAAAATAGAAAATTTACAACGTATTTACTCTGTTTCCTTTCTAACCCATCATTTATACTGATTTCAGGGTTTTCCTGGGCTTGGGCTAGGGAGATATGTTACCTCTTCCCTTATCATTAGCTTCCAGGCAGCAGCAGTGTGCCTGCAAAGTTTTCAGCACTCTATCTACTTACAGAAAATTTGTTGGTGAAGTTTTCAGGCCTGTGTTTTCTAAACAGGTAGGCTAGGAACTGATGTGGTTCTTGCAAGCCTTCAAGTCTGTAAATAAGGTGTTGAATAGAAGATATTTATTTAAGAGGACCTCATAGACACACATGCACTCCAGGATACAGCTAGATCCATTTCCACTGTAATTAAAATACGCACAGAGGAACCTTTCTAGAGGTGTTGGAAGAAAAGCGTGTATTTTCTGAATATCGAGCTAGGAACAAAATTAACCTGACATTTGTATTTGACAAGTAAGTTAATGCTGCGCTAATCCCCTTTGGGACGCTGCAATTTTCACCTGTCAGAGATGTTTTAGCCCAAAGGGGGTAGCAGTCTCATCCCTTTCTGTTCTACTTCAGCTGGAGAAGAGAAAAAGAAAAAAAAAAAAAAGGAATAAATGAATAAAAGAAGAAAAAAAGAAAAAAGGAAAAAAGAATAAAGGAAAAAAAAAAGCCACATGTAACAGGCTGTCTGTCATTATGTTCTTACCATCCCTTGTTTAGGATACCTTGGGGAAAAAGGGCCATGGAAGGCTTTGTGCATCCCTGTGGATACCTTGGAAGGAGAAATATCTGAGAAGGTGAAAATCTGCAGGAGCTGCATCCTGCCAAGCAGCATGCTGAGAAGTTTTCCTCTCCCAAACTAAGCAGGTGGGGGGCTGGGGTATTTTATTTTTTTTTTTAAACACAGATATAAATAAGTTTCACTTGAGACTTAATTGTTAATTAGTCCACTTTAAAACCAGATATGTTAAATTCATTACGGTGCTAACCCAGTTTGAGATGCATTAGTATTCATCTTCCCTGCTTAATCACTCCAGTATTCATTTAAAATTCTCTCAGTAATCTAGTCTGCAAATTTTCAAGTTGATGGAAATGTCAAAAGCAAAAGGGAGAAATGTCTAATTAGCTGAGTACCTTGCTTGTTGCAATTCCTTGGCAAATAATAAGGGGACTTATGTAATGCTCGCTGCAAGAGGGTGCAGTAGTTGATAGGAGCCTTTGAATGAAACAAAGAATAGCTCGTGATGACTGATTGTCTGGGCCACAGTGAGTGCATTACTCCTGTCTGTGGTATCAAAACATAAAATCTGAGTGGTTCTAAGATTCAGAAAAGAAAAAATGAAAAAAAGGGGAAAAAAACAGTTTTCCTATTTCAGATTCCTAAAAAATAAAAATAATAAAAAAAAAAATAAAGAAAGCTTGCATTGACTAAAGGGAAATTTATTTTATTCATTTTTTTTAATGAAAGAGTGGGGCTTTTTTGTTTATATTAGGGTTGTATACAAATTGATGGTGGCAATACCCAGGTTAGGCTGTGTAACTGTTATTTTCGCATCTTGTGGCTAGCTTTAAATGAAGGTGTAAATTAAATCCGTCTTTGAGTGCCTAAGATCTTCAGGCAGGAAATGCTGGATTTGTTTGGGGAGGCACAAATTATTTATAAGTACTAATCAGTGCTAGCCACTAATGAATTCTGCTTTTTTTTTCTCCTCTCTCTCGTTGCCAGATGTTAGTCAAAGTCTGAAGTTCCTTTATTTTCCTTTAATGAAATTACTAAGCAAACATTTTGGAGAAGGAAAATTCACGACCTCATTAAGCAGGAGCCACGGCCCTTCGCCATTTCCATTTCTGTTCTGTCTGGAATTCGGCTGCCTGCCGTTAAAATGCCAAAATTCATCACGAATTAAACGACCAAAGACTGCGAGATGCTGCAGTTATTTCCTTCTCTTCACCTAAGAAGTGTTGAGGTGGTTTAGAGGTAATGTAAAGGATTTTTAATAGTGATGCACCAGGGTAATGTCAAATATCTTCTAGCAGTGACATAATGCGAGCAAGGGTAGGAAAAAATGTGTCATTTCACATCTCAACAAGCACAAAGAAGTTTGAAGAGCTGATTTCCCATTGCAATCATCTGGGTTCCTGTCCTAGGGAAAGGCTCAAGACTGAGTAAAAGATGTTGGAGTAGATAATGATGAATAGAAAGAAAGTTTAAAAAAAAGAGAATGGATGAGAAAAGGGTGAAGGGTAATGAAAAGTGAAGCAGGAAACATGGATCAGCCAAGAGATAGCGGTGATTTTAGTTAGTGACCTTGAGATAGCTCACCTGGGACCTGTTTTTCAGAGACTGGAGGGAATCTTTTGACTTTCAGAGATGCTCAGGAAGCCAGATTGCAGCCCAGAATTACCAGGCACTTTTGTAAAGAGCTTCTTTACTAGCCTGGAAAGTGCATCTGTGGGTGGAAAATGTCCTTCCATGCCCCATTTCCATTGCATCTCGATGGATCCCTGGAGCTGCCTCCTGCTTTTACAGTCCTTTCGTATCTCCTGGCTCTCCTTGTGTTATGATCTCAGTTTAGTACCTGAACTTGTGATGAAATTCATGAGGAAAATTCCCTGATGGCTTGGTCAATCTCCTGCTGTAGTCTTAGGGCCTTAGTTTGAAACCTATTAAGGATCCTGTGTACACCAAAGGTGAAAAGGTTTTGTGTTGGAGCAAAATTCCTTCGGAAATGTTCCAAAAAAAGCAAAAGAAGAACCAAGAAAGCATGGTAACAGCTTATAGTAAGAGAGGAAACAGTTAAGTAGTCATTTTCTATTATAAGAAATAGACTTTTCAATTAATTTCTTCTTTAGAGAAAGCTAAATCATTCACGATATTTAAATAAATGTGTCCAGTTTAGACACTGAAAGACCATCTCTGACATCCCAAGTGTATTTATTCTTGTTTATTCCTACGGTAATAACTTGACAGAAGATCTGCATCGCTGTTATTGCTTCTTACAGGAGGACTAAGCCCAAGAAAAACAGGCTGTTGGGTCTGACCTGCTGATTAATGAGTGATAACAAAGCATTATTACAATCTGTGTGCATCTGAATGTCAGCTGGGAGGAAGAAAGGAAGAATCAGCTGGGAAAAATAACTAAGATGCAATGAAGTGTACACACATCTCTTTAAAAATGACATAACATTGAAATTGAAAACAAAATATGGCTAAAGCTAGAGGTCTAAAAAAGGGAACGATGTGAGATGAAACAATATTTTTTAGTTTTTTTCTCGAAAGAACAGGAAATTGTGGTGTTAGCCCAGTGGTTTGATTTTTACCTTAAACACTCGCTTTATATCCTTTTGTGCCCTGAAAGACTCTGCTTCTTGTACAAAAAGGTAGGGCAGCGTGCCAGAAAGTCAGGTTCAATCTCTTTGGAGAAGTCCTCAGCCGCAGCTCATGGGCTCCAGCCTCTCTTCTGCCTTGGCGTTACGTGGCAGCAGTTACAGAAAAAGCTTTAGGGCAGGATAAATGTGAAACGCTTCCATTTGGGGCCGTAAATATTTTTCAGAAGTGAAAAATAGACAAAATAGTAGGAGAGAATAGGACGGAATGCTTCCTAAATCCTTCAGGTCTATAGAAGAAAATCCCCACCTGCTGTCCCAAATCATTTCCATCAACTTCAGGGTGACTCCCTCAGTGTATGGCCACTTTCTTTCTCAGAAAGTCTGAGGAGGACATATAAATCCACTTAATACTGGAAAACAAGACAGCAAGAGAAATCCTAACAACTTATTTAAATATTGAATGAATGAAACAAGCCACTAAAGTAAAATAATGCTGCTCAGGCTACTGGTGTGTTGAGCTCAGCAGTGTTTGTGTTGTCTCGTGCTTTCCTTGTGATTTCCTGACTGCCTCTCTCCATCTGCTGGCTCCTATATTTAGGCTGCAAACATTTGTTTGGGTGTTCAGAGGGCTCGGCCCTTTTGGTCCTGATCCACGACCGATACTCTGAGATGTTGCTGCCACGTTAATTGTAGGTATGGTACAGAATATCGCAGCGTAAACAAATTTAACCCAGCTGAACTATCGCTGGAGAATTAAAATAGCCATCTGTCGTAACAGCACAAAGCTAAAATCTTTCCAAAACGGAAAAAAAAATGTCATTGTACTTGTATTTCACCAGGATTTTAACTGTTGCTAGTATTAGAAGCTAATCAGTGCTGAGCACACATCATCAAAACGTCCCTGTTATTGAGCAGAAAGGCCATTCCCTTATTTCTCCTGCCCAGTAGCCTGAGCTAACGACCAAATATTTCTGCGAGTCACTAAACGTTGCCCCCAAAATTACCCCTGTGACCCTCCCAAGCTCGGAATGGCCCTGCTTCCAAATAATGTTACGCTTCACTGATTCAGTAACCTCGTAATTTGTTCTCTGTGTGCAGAAGGGAGTTCCTTGGTGTTTATGTGAATGAGAGAAATAATTGCATTCTGGTTGTTGTTTTTAACCCTGCGATTTTTAATTTTTTTGGTCCTGTTTTTGCAGTGTAGGAGGCACTTACTCCATTCTTTCCTTTACGTGATGCGTTGGATGAAGCGTGCTGAGACTGGAGACATTTCAGAACATGTTGGTGTCGACTGCCCAGGGATAGCTTTGTTGTGCCAGGTGCTAAATAAACACAATTTGGTTGTTCCTTTTCCACGAGCTGCTGGAGGCTGGTACGTGGAGCACTTTCCTTCAAAAATCAGCTCGTCTGAAGGCTCTTTTCGAGCTAATTGTCTCTGAGAGCTGGGAGAAATACAGTCAGGAGGAAAAGTTCATTAAACAGACACAGCCCCTAATGGTATTCATTAAATTTCCACCTTAGTATGCATAACCTCTTCCCCCACACCTTCTTCCCTCTCCCGGTGTTATCTGTGAGTTACAACGGGCCGTTAATATTCTGAAATGAGTCGATATAGAAACCAAATCATGCCACAGAAAAAAAATAATAATAATAAAGCCTTGCTTACTCATTATAGACACCATTCTTTCTGCTTAGACCCTGTTTGGCATTCTTGAAAAGACAGTGAGAAACGGAATCCTAAACCACTCCAGAAAGAAAGGAGGCTGATGAGTTAGAAGACTAGGGCAGGAATTTACAGCCTCATGAATCCTTTCTGTACCAGAACTTTGGAAGAATTGCCTTTTCGCTTCCAAAATTACCTGCAAGGATAAAATAAATGCAAACTGATGTAGCGATTGGCTCTTCTTTGGGCTGCTGCTGTTCTTAAATTAATTTTTCCAGATTCTGCTTCCTTTTTTTTTTCTTTTTTTTTCCTCCGGCAATCCGAGAACAATGGCATCATGAAACAGCCCAGTTCACAACACTGTATAAAAAGGCTCATTAAAATGCAGCCTCGTTAATTACTTTTGAAATTAAGTTATACTGGCTATCACTACCTCGGCGCTTCAGATTCTTCAGGCATGCATAAAGGAAAAGTTATTATCTCACCTCCAGAAAGCATTTAAATAATACTAACAGCAGGAGACTGGCACCAAACCCTATAAGAGATATAGGGGGAAGGAGAATCGGTACATACACTTCTTAAATAGGCACTACTTCATCTGCCAGCCCGTGCTTTTATCCCATTTATCCCTTTACCAGCTCACGAGGCAGCTCCCTGCGTGTTATCTGTATGAAACGGATCATAATCAAGACCTGGCTGGGGTCAGAAAGCCCTCAGCACCTCGGGCTGAGTCCAGCGTTGACCCTGCTTGGAGGAGGAGGTTGGATGGAGACCCCCTGAGGTCCTTTCCACTTGCTGGGCTCTGCAGTTGAGGCCTTGCAGCTCTTTTCATTGCAAGTATTTAGCGTGGCACACATATAATTTAATAGTTGTTGAGACTTATCATTTGACATAATGAAAATCAATATGTTCCAAAGGTTATACCTAGAACTGTTACCAAAAATACCCCTGGAAATTATCTGGAAATGCATTATCTGGAAATGTCTGGCCTCGTGACACTGAGAGAGGAGCATGCCCATTAAAAACAAAGTGCTCTGCCAGCTCCTTGACGTACAGAAGTGGCTGCACGAGCATCCCCCAGGAGCATCGCATGCCTACTGTGGATGTGGCAGATGCTGAGTTGTAACTAGTGCTTCTACCTAGGATTTCATCAGGACACTTCACATCATATATACCCTCCGTTTTCCAACCACATTCTCATACCTTTACGCTGAAATACATCGCTGGAGTGCTGGTACTTGGAAATGAACGTCTTTTTGTGTCTTTTCTCTGCTGTATTGTGCTCACACTCTGCTGTCTGGTGTCTTACACGAGCTCCACATTCGTCTGTGCCAAGGAAAATCATAACTAAGTCGTAATTAAAAAAAAATAAGAGGTTATTTAGAAACACCGCATGGACTTAAGACATGCCTACGAGAGATAAAGGTGTTAGGAAGCCTCGCTGACCTTCGAAAAAAATATTAGATTTCTGGTTTTATTGGAAGAAGCTGTGCTGGCAGGAGGATGCAGGAATTCAGCCAAAGCTTTTAAAATGTATCAGCGTTAGGCTACTTCTGAGCAAGGGCAGAGTAGCTTGCAGTCTTATCTCTGTCTCCCTCATGTAAATTTACATCGGCGCACACGCCACGCTAATTATTTGTTTCTTCTTGGTAAGCCCCCAGCATCTTTAGTATTTCATCTGCTAAAACTTCCAAAGGTACAGCTCCCAACCCGTGTGGATGTTGGTGTTATGCTGTCGCTGGTGTTTCAGCTGAGTCTCAATAAAACAAAGATTAAAATCCCAACTCAGCCTTTTGGCAGCTTTGTGGGTTGTTTCCACAAAGCCCATGGCAGGCCAACCTGTGAAATGAGACAGAAGTTCCCAGTTTCTTCTGGGTTTTGTCAGTTTTGCCTACTGAGAATCTGATCTGGGGCCAGAAATCCTCACTGCACTGCATGGTGTGCTACCAGCACCGCTTCTTCTTGAACTCCTGAGGATCTAGGAAGAAATATTTTGCCTTTCAGAACCTGGAAGAGAGTTCGTTCGTTAATTTGCAACAAGCAGGGAAGCTGCCCAGAGTTAGAGATCACCAACATCTAGCCAGGGCAAGCTACAAGAAAAGAGGGATATCCCCTGGTCTTTTTGTAAAGGAGTTTTACTTATAATGAGCAACACAAGTAGTGTTTCCTTAAATTATCTTAGAGAAGTGCAGGACGCTTTTTTTTTTTATAGGAAATTTACGTTTTCTCAATTGTTTCCACTAAATGTGTTCAGGCATATCATAATAAACTCCTTTTAAAAAAACTAAACGTGAAATATTTTACTATTATCAAACCATTGAGTTCTCTTTGGAATTAAATACTCCAAAAGCTCTGACTTTAAAGATGTATGAATCTAAGAATAACATCTCTGATTTACTGGCTTGAGTCCTACAAGTACATTTTCCTTTTTTATGTAACTTGCTCATTGACTTGGCCTATTGTAGGCTCTAGAAAATGGTAGAAGAATGGTATACAAATCAGAAAGGTTGCCATTTATGTGCAAATAGTTGAGGAAAAGGTGTAAATATGTACACGTGGCACTGCTGCTGAATTTTACTGGATCAATAGAGCTATCATGTACTGCCGAGGGCTTCTTTCTAGCAGCTCCAGGCAGGAGGGACTGTTAAGGTGTTGTCTAATGCTGAAAGAAATTGATGTTTCCTCTGGCATTTCCCGAGCTGCTTATGAGAGGCAGTAGGAACCATGCTGCTGCAGGTCTCGGAAGGTTTTGAAGGCAGGATGCTCTTGCACAATTGTGGACACGTCTTTAAGATGCTTAAATATCAGAGCTGAAAGAAATGGGCATGGTAAATATGTTATTCAGGCACACTGGTTTGTATTTCTCTTGGTTACTCTTTTGAACGCTCTTCTGCTCTTTTATTTGCCATTTGTGAGCCTGCATATTAATGAAACTTTGAGAGTGCTGCTGCTGGGTGGACCACACCAGCACTAATTCCCATGCAAACCGAGGCGTTCAGAGAATCTGTTATTATTCATCAATCGTTGTTCAGCGTCTACCTTCTTGTTCGAAAAAGTTTACCTTGTTCAGAGAGAAGGAAAAAGAAATAATGCAAAAGGTGATGCCTCGTAAAACAGCAACAGCAAACGGATCGACGAAGCACCTCGGGCAGAAAATGGAGCTTTTGTAGATCTGCAACACATCCACACGCAGCTGAAGATGGCTTTGGTTTGTTCTTAAATGCTTTGCAGAGGGGCTAAATCCAGGAGCAGGTTTTACAGAAAGTAATTTTTCCAGTCCCCTGCTAAACCCGGGCATCACAAAAGGAAGGCTTCCCCAGTAGTCACAGCTTTCACCTAAAAATACTGAAACACACTGTTAATACTGTTCCGAATAATCAACTAGCAAGAAGCCAGGTTTCAAGCATCACTGAAAGAAATTCAGCAAGAGAAGCATGATGAAATTCAGTAAAAATCACTGCTGATAAAGAAGATGCTAGTTGGGCTTTTCACTATGAGTGTTTTACTGCTGTTGTTGGCTTTGTTTGGCTTTGTTTTTTTTAATTTATTATTATTTTTTCATCTAATCTGAAATTGCAGCCCAGTACCATGTCAAGAATCAGGAATCTGGTGAAAAAAAAACGTGGAACTACAAACATTTCTGAAACCTTTTCCTTTTTAATTCTCATTATGAGATTGAGTCGGTGGACGGTTGTAGTGCAACATGACGTTAAAGCTTTGTGGGTAACAAAATCCCAGAACAAAGCCAGAGATTCCCTAAAAGTCACTGTAAAATAGCAATGGGGTGAGGAAAATGTTTGCTTTCATAGTTGAGCACAGCTTGTACCCAGGGAGTGCTTGTCACCTGCGGAGATCTCATCTGCAGGAGGAACCACACAACCACAGAAGGTAAAATCTTAAAAGGATGCCAGGTCACCTAATCTCCCACCTAAAAGGAAATCATTTTCTTGAGGAGGAGTTGTTGATGTTTCATCCTCCATACCTTTGCTAGGATTTTTTTAATCCTTTATATTAGGATTTTGACCATGTATTTTACGACTGTTTCCCAGACTCAGCTTGCCATAGGCAATTTTCACTCAGTCTCATGCCAAAGCAGAAGCTGAAGGCTGACTTCCCAATATGATGACAAGTCTAATAAACTTAATTTATGCCTTCATTTATCGCTTGTAAAGCCACACATCTGTCTGTCCTGGATATCAAACATGACGGCGGTGCCACAGAGGAAAGGAGAAGGGAGTCCCGTTGGCACGATGATGCAGGGAGGTAAGGTTCTCGCTGTGATGCTGGCATACAAAACGTGTTATGGGATATTCTGATACAGAAAAATCATACTAGAAAAAAAAATCAGCAGGAAAAACCCTGAAGGAAAAGGAAAATCCTACGAAGAAGCCTCCTGTGCCGGGGAATGTGATCCTGAGATCCTGGGTTATGGGCAGAGCCTGGACTGCTGCCACCTGATGGAGGAAAATGCCTCCTTGGTACCTAAGGAGAAACCTTCAGAACACGTTTACTCTCAGCTAAAAACCTCTGAGTCATCTTTGCAGGCAATTTGTGTGGATTGCCATTATTTACAAAGAAAATTACATGCGAATTTTCTGCAGACCAATTGCAATCGTATTAAAAAAGCTTTGGATTTTTATTTACATCTAGCAGGAAATATCCCTAGCCATAAACCACTCGTTCTTAGGTACTGACAACATCATCAATCCATCTGTAGGAATTTAAATAATCATTGTCTAATACATTAATGGAAAGGTAGCTTAAAAAAATCCAAAAGGAATTTGAAAACCTCACTGGAAGCATAAAATCAAAAAGCAAATATTTAACTCACGCTGGAAATGGTTTTTCTGCCTTCTTACAGATTTGAATATTGTTCTTACGTCTCTGGAGAAAGAGTAATTGAACGTCAGGCCAAAAGTCAGAACTAAGTGTAAGTTCTGCTTGTATTAAAATCAATGGGAAGAAATGTGTGCTGCCAGAGGGCAAAGCGAGTGGACATCTCCAGCTGCTCCATCCTCTTTATGTGCCTGTTTCTTCAGCCTGACTGCGAAACAATGAGTGTGATGAGACAAAATTTAAACACCTAATATGCCCAAAGTCAGATTAAACGAGCTCAATCGTAAATCTTAAAAAGTTATCCAGCATGTTTTTGCAATATTCTGCAGTTCACGGGAGTCTCTTGCTTTTTTATTTCATTTTTCTGCAGTACACAGGATTTTCTTGCTTTTACAATGCTGCTCTTGCCACTTGTCACTTGCCAATACTGCAATTTCTTAACAGCCACTGTGTCAAGGCTGCACAGAAAAGCCCATTTCTGATTCTGTCTCTCCAGCAAAACCCACTTGTTAAGAGCAGGCAATGTGCATTTTGGTGGGTTATGCTTGCAAAACGTTCCAGAGAGAGAAAAAAAAAGGTTAGGGTTGGTAAATCAGGATCATAAATACAAAGCTCTGTTCCTTCACTGCTTACACCTTCCCCCCCAGTTACCTGGGACTTGATATGGTGTAAAAAAAAAAAAAAGAGTGGAGATAAAGAGAGCCATGGGCTGCTTGTAATTCTGTGGGCATTCCCCTGCAATTCAGCGCAGAGAACAGCAGATGGACGCAACAATTCCAGAGGCTCACTACCTTGTATAAATTCCCGCTGAAAAAAAAAAGTTTGAACAGTATTTTCCAGGCACTCCCATGTCTAAATGTATACAACTCTCTTGCGAGAGGCAGTTATGTCTAGTCCAAAGTAATATGTGCACAAAGCTGAAGTGTAGTGCCTTCTGGTTACTTACCGTAAGTACATTATTTTCCTGGATAAGCTAGGTAGATACATACCAAATTCAGTACTAAATTTCCATTTTTTTTGCTTTCTTCCCCCGTGGGAGACTCGGCGGTGACAAGCAATGAACACGGTCCCTGCTTTCAATTCCCATCAAAGGAAAAAGCAGAACCATCCTAATCCTTCTACATTTTTGCCTAAACAGCTATTACCTCACGTAGCTGCCCAAGCAAACTTTTCACGCCGTGTCTGAGCCTTCTGTACGAAGATGCAGGATTAAATATTTCAGGTATTAATCAAAATTAAAATAATAAAATACAGCCCTTCCCAAAAAAGGACATTGCTTCCATTTCAGTGGACAAAAAGCCACTGAAACGTGTGGTCTTCTAAGCACAACTAATTTCATCTTAGTAGGCTTTTATTTGTACATATTTTATATAACTCTATAAATTCCATGCCCCTAAGTGTATATATATTCGGAGCATTGACCTATAAAAGTAGAAAATAAAATTTTATTTCCATTATCAGCAGTGTCTCTGCAAAATCGTGCAAACAAGCATCTGTACTTCTGGATAATTAGCAACGTTTCCCAGCCCTTTTTACAGCCCTGCATGCTCACAGAGGGTTACTGGGATCTGGAACCACTGAACTCCCTGCGCCTGTGCCTGTTCCAGGAAATTAAATGTCTCCAGGCACAGGAATTGAATCGCCCATATGGTTAACTCTTGGCACGGTCCCTGGCTCAGCTCTGCCAACCAGCCAACTAGCAGTTTTTCCCCCCAAATTTCCAGGCGGAGGCAGGCAGTTAGCACCAGCCAAGGACGCTTCCCAACATCCAGCTTGCATGAAGTCGGCCTATTTTGGAGGCCAAAATTTCACAGCGTAGGAGCACGCTGCTCCACACCACTTGCCAAAGACCGGAGCGTTTTCGAGCACTCTTAGCTTCCTGGTGCATGTGTAAGGGGGAATTTGGGCAATTTAGCTTTTTAATTAAGTTCTGTAGATTGGGGTGAGATGTGGACTCCTCCTGGCTTAGCTGTCTGAGGCAATTTAGGTGCGGCCTCACCTCGAGTGCTGTGTGCAGTTGGGGTGCCACGATTCAATAAGGACATGAAAAATCTAACTCTGGACTGCGTATTTTAATTTCTGAGACCTTCAGTACCGTCAGCATGGTCTGAAACTCATCATTATGCCACAAAAGTAGTCATCACTAGCAGAACACAAGCTAACTGATGATTTACCTGCCTAGAACAACCTCTCGCCTCTTTTTCCACAAAAAACTTTTCCAAGCCTTTGACCTCTCTTCAAAAAGTGAGCTCCAATACGCGTTATTAATTTAAACGATGTTCCTCGACCTAAATGGCTATCTGGATGCTAACGATAATGTTCCTCGGCTAATGGGAAGGAGGAATCCCTCTGAAAATAAGAGGGGTAATGTTTTGGAACAGACACTTTGAAAAAGTTAGGATTGCAAATACGTTCTACTGGGACCTGTATTGTCATTCTGTCCTCGTAAGAAGATCTACCTAAAATCTCCACTTTTAGTTTATTCCCTTCAATATCTCCAACAATAATGTTGTGTTTATTCTCAGATGAAACCTCAAGGCTCTTTAAATCACTTGGAATTATCTTTTCAAAACCTGGTGAAAAAGCTATTGACTGTACTCCTCTACCACAGAGAGAGAAGCTGATGTGAATACAAGTCAGTACCTAAATTTTTTAAACTGACAAGTAGTAAGAAGCTCCTCTGTTTTTCTTTATTTACCGTGGAAAACACCAAACAGGAGAGAGAAATGCCGTTTCCCATTTTGGACGAGGCAGGAAAGGAAACCATCTTCAGCTGAAACTGCCAAACTTACTTAGGGGAGGTAGTCAAAACTGAACCACTCCTTAGCAAGGATTTTTGAAAATGTTGAGCAATCATCCGCGTGAGGTTGATTGCATGTGTGTGTCTTAAAAAAAATGCCTAAAATCTGTAACTGGTTTGTTTTTCAAAGGTGAAAAAGAAGTTTAATCAGCAAAATAAAGGAAAAAAAGAAGGCATGTTAGTGGAAGGGCCTCCATTCAAAGAGGATTTATGCCTTGCTGTTTCATGTCTTGATTCTACACAGTGTAGATACAGCCTGAGGGATTCCAGCTCGAACTTACTGGCTCGTGTGTTTGTTGATCTGGGCTTTGAATCTAGGGTATGTCTACGCTGGTTTGAAGTTTAGATTCCGAGTCGCCTCGTGCTTTGAAGTCAGCCAAACTGCTGGATCGCAGCCTGGGTCATCTGATGTTTGTTTTGGTCACCTCCTTTCTCTCCCTGAATCTAGTTAAAACGTTAGAAGTGCAACAAAGCAGCTGACTCATTCACTCAAAATCACATTCTTTCCAAATAATAAATACCACTTCGGGATTGTGCAGTGCGTTTGAGAAAGTAAAATGCAATCAGGAGAGGCAGAATAATGTTCCCCACTCATCTTTAGGCAATATAACTCAAAGGATCAGAGCATTTAAATAACACACGTTTGTTCTTTACATCCTCTGCCTGTCACACAAGGTAAGTAAAGCAGAAAATAAAAGCATGACGTTAGCACAGATCTGATAACGTGCTCGTGGGACCTGGAACAAAATTCGGAACATTCCTTGGCACCCAGGTAGGATTCAGATCACAATAAATCACGGCCTGCTTCCGCAGCTGGTTAGCACAGGGATCAACAAGGGGGAATGATGAATTTCTATTCGTAAACCTCCTTCCAAATCCTCCCTGTTGGGAGACACCAGGAAAGGATCCTGGTTCTTTTCTGATATGATTCACAGGTTGAAATTCAGTTTGGGTCCTAAAAGAAGATTAAACTGGGAGTTGGGTATCTGAGCATCAGCTCAAGCGAGGTATCTTCAAAAAAATACCAGCCTTTTAAAGAGCACCATCCTGGTGAAAAATAGAAATTACAGAGCTAAGGAATTACCTAGAAGCACTTTATCCCTCCTAACAAACGGAAAACTGTGCAGCTTTTGTTTCCACATCTAAATAATCTTGAAATTTGTGTCTGGACTTTAGCAATTAGGTTTCAGAGCAGCTCCTCTGCATCTGTGGATTGTATTAAATAAACTGGAAATGTTTTACTAAGTCTGTTTGCCATTCTTAGTTACTTTGGATATGCTGTTAATTACTGTCTTGCAATTCCCCTTGTTGTTATTCCCAGATAATTAAACCCTTATGTCTTTGTTCCACCCAGCTCATCTACCCCAAAGTTAGCAGGGAGCACACGGCTGCAAAACAAATGTGGAAGAGCCTGATATTTGCAGAAGGGCCTTCCAGTTGTTCCTTTCCTCCCAGCAGTGAGTTAAAATCAACTCCTGACGGTGTGGGAGTGTTTGTTTTAACTCATTAAACTCTTTGAGAACCTGCTTATTTTAAAGAAACTCTAAAATCAGGCAAGAGCATGACAACATTTGTTACACACAGATCAGTACCAGCAATTTTTTCTAACTTACCTGACTGCTCCCCAGCAGATCCTCTTGGAAAATCCTCCTCCGGGTCTGTCGTGTGAGACGATGCAGTGCCAGGTCAATTCTTGCTGCCAGAGCCAGGACAGAGGAGAACATCTTGGAGTTTCGGCCTCTCCGAAGTGCTGATTTAGTTCTAACACAGATTTCAGTTTTTTTTTTTAATCTCCCTGGGTTATTTCGATGAAAACCCATTGACAGAGGGTTCATTTTTCGGTTGTCTTCAAACGTTGAGATGAACCAAAGGACACCCATCATATGGGCAACACCACTTCGTGCCTCCACGCCTGTGTTCCCGAGCTGAAACGCATCCAGCTGGGAGTTTTCATCACCCTGGAGATTGGTTTCAATTCTCTATCTCTGATTAGAAAGATTTTTTAATATTTTTCATATATTTTTTTATATTTTTTTTTATATTTTTAAGAACATTATCTTCAATATCGAAAAGGGAAAAACCATCATAGCTTTGCACAACCCAAACGGGCAGCGCAAAACCGTCCAAAGCCTTTTTTTCATTCTAACGTGACCACCCTAGAAGAGGATTAGCATAATTAGCAATGGTAGCTAATTATTTTCTTTATCAAAATAGCCGTGTTTACTTGCTGCAGAGCGGGCTGGAGCTGCGAAATTAGAACTGGCAGAGAAGAATTGCTTTGGAGGAGGGCGCGTTTGCAGCCAAAATGAGAGAATGCTCTCGGTGTGGGGCAGGGCAGCGTGCTGCAGCGAAATAACTTCCCTGCCACATCATGGAAACCACGAGATTTGCTCCACTCGAGGGAATTAATAACCCAATACCTGTCTGGAGCGAGCAATCTCCTTCCTTCCAGCCGAATATCCCATCCGCCCATCTCTCCTTTCCTCCTCTTCCAGCCCTTTTCCGTCGGAGTGGCTGAGGAGGGGAGAGATGAGGGTTTGGGATTTTTTTTTTATTTTTTTTTTGGTTTTAATCAAGAGAAATAGTTCTGTATACAACATATACAGGTTTTCTACCCATATGTATGTATACAGATATATAGGTGATCAAATTTGGGTTAAATAGATGTAAGTTAAAAACAAATAAGATAAACTCCTAATCCAAATAAAAAACATATGCTGCAAATTGTTCTCAGGTTGCTGCATCCTCTTTGGAAGTGCAGCGTTTCCTTTAGCTCCTGGAAACTGGAAATGGAACCATTTGCAGCAGAAAAAAATAAGTTTTTGAAGTATTTTCTGTGTTTTAACAAGCGGGATGTCCAAGTCCATCCCTCCACAACTGTATTTATGATACAAGCAAGGAGGATTTCCCATATTTTTCCCTCCCCTTCCATCCCCTCCTGGCTTTTTCTTCCTCCCCCTTCCCTCATTTTTACCCTCAAACCCTCTCCCAACCTCCCTCAAGCAGAGCCCACCCACACCCACCTCCACCCACGGAGTTTTTGAGATCCCAGCAGTGGCAGAGCAGAGCCCACCCTGCTGGGATCCCTTAACTGTCAGCACCCACCCTCTGCCCTCCCACCTCCCCTGCCCAGATCCCACAAATCGCTTGGACCCTCCTTCCTCCCACCACCCCACAAGATCCCTTAATTCCAGACCCTTCTGGAAGCAGCTTGAACCCAGAAGCCCACCTCCCTGCCCGGACACCCCTCAGGTAGCAGCAGGGACCCTCTGCCCACCCAGCACACCTTACCAGATCCCATAAAGGAACAGAGCCACCCTGCCCACCCAGCACCCCTTACCAGATCCCATAAAGGAACAGAGCCCCCCTGCCCTCCCACCACCCCTTACCAGATCCCATAAAGGAACGGATTCCCCCCCCGCCCTCCCACCACCCCTTACCAGATCCCATAAAGGAACAGAGCCACCCTGCCCACCCAGAACCCCTACTGGGACCCCTTAAATAACAGCACTGACCCTCTGCCCCCCCACCTTCCCTTTCCCAACCCTTCAAATAGCGTCCAGTCGTTCTTTCCACCCAGCTGGGATCCTTTCATTAGCTGGAGACCCCTCAAATAGGGTTCAGTCGTTCTTTCCACCCACCTAGGATCCTTTCATTAGCTGGAGACCCCTCTTTTCCCCTAATGCCCCTGCTGGTGTCTCTTCATTAGGGGCACAGACGCTCTCCCCCCACCCAGAACCCCCACCCAGAAGCGGCACGGACCCTCTGCCCACCCAGTACCCCAACCCAGACCCCTCACGTTCCAGTAAGTTACTGGGAACAGCCAGACTGGGCTCCCACCCCTCCCTCCCTCCCGTTCTTGTAGCACTGGAAAGGCTTTTGAGGAACAGCAGCAGCCGCCCTCCTTCTACAAAACCCCGAGTTACTTGCAGCCTGCCTGTGCTGTAAGGGCACATAGACAGCAACTGCCGCAGAATGGGGTTTGCACAGTTTATTCACTGTGGAAAAGTGGCTTTAGAGCTGCCCAGCATCTGCTGGCAGGGGTGTAAGGCTTCTAGGAGAGCCCTCAGCCCCAATTCTTAACGTTGACCCTCATCCATGGGGAAGAGTAACTTGATTTGCTCCTTCTTCCCTTTATGGACAATTTGGGCCATCCGTTCTTAGGCTCAATCTTTGCTGGCTGCTTTATCTCACTGGCTGCTTGGCACTGGGAGGAACTCTGTGTCCACTGGGTCCATGCCCTGCCCCAGCAGGGTGCCCAGCTCCACGTCCATGCGGCTCTTGGAGACCTCCCCGAGGAGCCCCAAGGCTCTGCCTCTGTGCCTGCCATGGGCACCAGCAAGAGCCCTGCTCTGTGCTCCCTGCAGGTATTTATGGACACTGATGTGGCTCCCTCAAGCCTTCAGGCCAGGATGTCCAAGCTCTAAGCCTTTTGTCACAAGGAGTAACCTTGTCAATGCCATGGAGGCAAACCTGCTCATGAGGTAAGAGCATCTGTTGTTTGCTCCAATATTAGAATGAATGCAGCCACTTCCACATCATCCCCTTCTCCCAGATCATCTCAATTACGATCATGAGAAGCCTCAGGAGAATGCAGATCCAGCCTTTGCTCTTCTGCCCATTTGCACACAGCAGCCCTTCTTCATTCAGCAGGGTCTGCCTGAGCAGAGCATTTCATGGTAGCATCTCTGCGCATATACGTTCTGCAGCTGAGACATGGGGCAGCAGTGCCCCTGATACGGAACCATGCTCACTTTTCAAGCTGCATACGCTGCGCTTCAGAGCTCTTATTGCCACCTGTAGCTGCTCCTCTCTCCTGACTTTTCATTGCTGCTCACAGGCACATGTTTTTCCTTTCCCTTTCATCGTTTGGATTTCTATATCGGCGCGGGGCCCGTAGCGGTTAGGCCCGGCATTACCGCGGAGCGCAGAAACCCACGTCTGTCCCCGCCGCCGTCCGGCGGCGACTAAAACGCTGAGGGGCGGAAGGGGCGGAGCTCGGCCGGGCTCGCGCCGAGCCGCAGCCAATCAGAGGGCGCGAGCCTCCCGCCTCCGCCAGCGGCCAATCGCGCGCTGTTGCTATGGGGCAGGCGACGTGCGCGACGTGACCGCCGCCCGCACCGCAATGGCGGCCCTGGGGGGGGCAGTTGACCTTTTGGCCGGGTCGCCACCCGGCTGTGTGGATCTCCATAGGCCGTACCCACCTGCTGAATGTGTTTCCAGTTTATAATAAGCACGAGGAGGCCTTTGGGCTTTTATTATGTCTGCTTTTCCCTCAGTCTGCATAAAAACAGCCACCAACGTGCATAAAATCAACATCTTTGCCACACACATGTGGTGTAATGTTAGTCTTTGACACCATCCACCACAGCACTTATAATACCTCATGTTTTCCTGGATAAATATACTATTGCCTTTTTCTCACCTTTTTATGCCCAGCTGTGGCAGGAGCGCTGTGGCAGATCTGGGAAAGGTGGTTGGGTGGTTGACCAGAAGAATTATTTCATAGCTTGATAGACCATGGTTGCAATTAAGACACTGCTTAGCAAGTAATGAGTGACAGGAGATTGTAAAATTGAACATCGGCCTTGAACGTCGCCACTGACCCCAGAAATTCACAGAGTCGCTGAATGGTTGAGGTTGGAAGGGACCCGTGCAGGTCATCTGGGTCATCTCCTGGAGCAAGGCCACCTAGGACCATGACCAGGTGGTTTTTGGAGATGATCCATGAAGGGGAAACCCAAACCTCTCCGGGCAACCCGTTCCAGTGCTCGGTCACCCACACGGTGACAAGGCAGACCTCAGAGGGGTGCTGAGTTAAGTCTCCATCCCATAAGGAGATCAGATCCTTCTGGTGGGATCCTCCCTGAAGATCCTTCAGCTCCAGAACCTCTGAAGGACGTTTCGTTGGGCTCTGCCTGAGACCAGGACCTCCCAGTAGGACCACAACATCATGGCCTAGCACTGGTGTGCTAAAAGCTGAACGTGGAGGCTAAAATCCTGATAGTCCTCATCAGAGCTAACAACATCTTCTCTAGTCTCTAACCTCCACAAGTGATCCCAGCTCATGGAGCTAGGCTTACTTTAATTACAACCAAAATGAGCTGAGCCGTGGATAAAAAAACAGTATTTTTGTAGTCGTAATTTCCTCTCTTTTGTAGGATTAGTTGAAATCTGTGATTTTGTTTGAGGGTAGATTTTATGGGTTAATGTCTTATTGCTTTTGTACTAGGTAAAAGAAAAAAAAATAATAAAAAAAAGCTTGTGTGCATGAAAATCGATATAATAAACAGTTATTGCTGCACAAGGGACATTATGGTCTCTCTTGGAATAGCAGGAATACATTAAAAATGTATTTAGATGCATTTAAACATGCATATTATTTCACAGATGAGTGTAATGGTTTCTTAGGACCTATTAGGTTTTAGTATGCAAAAAAAAAAATAAATGTTTATTTGTGCGGCTTTAAAGAAAATTATTTACCAAAAATGACAGTAAGAGGTCCCTTAAGGTTTCATTCCATAAATCTTAATTCAGCCATTTGGATTATTAATCCAGGGAAGTGCCACGGACCTAAATGACTCATTACACACATTTTTCACGTCAGTTTATTAGTAAACTCATATATAACCTATCATTATTAATTGGATTTTTTCTGAAACAGGCAGAAATGCAATATAAACATGGCAAGGTGTGAGCCAGGATCATCGCAACCAAATGGAAGAGAGGCTTCTAGCAATAACAAGCAGTGATCCACAGAAAATTTTATGGTGCCTGAGAATTTTACAAGGCCTGATGCTGAAGTCCATAGTTGGTGACGTCTTTGCTTGTGTTTCCTTTCTCTTGGCATGGTAACTGTTGAGGCAGTTTAATAAAATTTAATAAAAAGAAAATAGGAAAAAAAAAATCCCGCCTGGATTTTTTATGTCTGAATGTAAACTTCTCAAAACAGATGCGTATCGTGCAATCTTCTTCCCATAAAACAGGGCCAGCCTGACTCCTCTGTAAAATACAGAGAGAGGAAAGAAAAACAGAGGTTTCAGAAACAGGGGAAGTTGGATTTCTCTTTCAACTGATGCATTTTGACAGCTCTCACCTCACCATCCACGCGCACACAGGCGCCAAAAATGTCAGCTGTAAGAGGCTGTCAGATCAAGAGTTTGTTTAAATAAACAGCGAGGCTGAGGCTGCCCTTGTCACATCCAGACCCAGTTTGGGATCCGGGCGACATTGTCTCCAAAAAGCCTGCCCCGTCAGGGTTATTCTCAACAGGTTACGACAAGAGAATGCCGTTAATGAAAGTCATTTATTTGCAATTTCACTCACTGAGACCTTTCTTTGCAGGGAGAAGGAAGGAACAGCAAGCTGCGGCCGCACTGGGTGACTGAAGAGGCTGTAATCAGGAGCCATAATGACAGCCTCCTGTAACCCCATTTGAAGCTGCTTGGGAGCTGTGCAAATTCAGGTGGCCTGAATTTTTTCACTTTTCTTCCATAAAGCCTTTATTGCTCAGCTCTCCGAAGGGGAAGTTCTTCTTTTCCTCTTCCTTGTTTAATTTTATTCCCCTGACACGTCACCTTTTCGGTGTCAATTAACTCGCACCCCGCATCCAGGCAGTAGGATATTGGCTGCAGTAAAAAAGCAGCAGCAACGATAAACTAAACACCGAAGTGCTCGTGGAATAGTGGATGAGCCTGCAGTAAGCTGCATCTGAGCACCATCACCATTATTTATGTACCAACTGGAGGTGCTCCCAGACTCATTTCTTTTGGCCTGACAGAAGACATTAATTCAGATTCCTTAAAACAAAAGCAACAACTTCTGAGCAGGAGAAAATACAGCCTGCTGGACCTTATATCTAAGCATCAAGAGACTTCATTTTCCCAGCTCTGTTAGTTTTGTGGCTCAGTCGAGTCAGGCTGGTTGTCTGAATTGCTGTTTTCTGCTTTGTCTCTGTCGTGTTTTGGGGTTAGGTGGGAGCATTGTGCTCAAAACACTTGAAATTTAAAGCATCCTACAAACAGAACTGCGAGGTACAGGGCAACTGTTCAAAACATCACGAATTCTGTTCACTGCAGCATTAAGGGACATGGAGAGATGGACACAGCTGAAGTTTACAATCCAGCTTTCTGTTAGATCAGGCCAGAATCAGAGTTTGACTTTCATTCAGATCCCACTGACTTCTTGCCTACTCCGCATTTATTATACAATATATTCTTTTGATTATTTGCTTTTGAATCCAGTATTTGCTTTAGATTCACAACCTGTTCTCTGTTGTTTTCTAAAAAAAAAAGATAGTTCTGAGCTTCTCCACAGCAGAAAAGCTTGTAATCGTCTAGCCTAAATCCAGCAGTAGCATTAAAAATTTTTAAATTAAAAAAAAAAAAAAGAAAAGAAAAGAAATTTCCCATTTCAGTTTGAGCTTCCTAAGGCAGACGTGGCTTTACAAAACATGTTCAGACTCAACCAAAATGCAACGCAGCTTCCCAGGACATCATGTTTTGCACTTGCCCTCCGTGTTTTATCCTTCTTCGTGCCACACCGGACACCGTGCTCTGATCTGTAACAATTGCTGCCCTGGCTGATAAATCAATACGTTGATTTTCGTGTTGCTTTGTACACCTTCAGCAGCGTCTTCTGCAAATTAGATCTCTCCCCCAGCCTTTTCGCTTGGCTGCCTGGTATTTTCTTCCTGACTGACACCTGTCCTCGTGATGTCCCCTTCCAGTTCTCCTCCTCGGCAGCCTTTGCTGACATCGAGCTGTTCCTCAAGACTGCTTTCCAGCCCTGATGGGTTAAAATAGAAATAAATGAATAAATGAATGAATAAAAGGGAGGGGGTGGATTTGAGAAAGGTTCCAAAAAAGCTTCTTCTTAATTTTAAGAGAAGATAACAGTGCTCGTACTCAAGCAGAAAAGGGTGAACCAAGGGAAGGAGATGCGTTGAGGATGTGTTTATCCCATCAAAGTACAGGATAAACTCCTCACCCGCTGACCTCAGTGGGGAATTTTTCCCTTTTGTTTCACTTAAAATGCTTTTTTGGGGACGTTAAACTCAATTGTACGTGCGTCCTGGGCTGCACTCTGTACCAGCACCGCTGAACTGTGAATATATCAAAGAAAACCCATGCCAGAAGTAGCAACCAACCCTCAAATTTGCTCATAAGCCATTAAGGGGTCTGATGTGGTGTCTTTAAGTATTTATATGATGTGCTGAGAACCGGACTTGAACAAATGAAGCTGGGTAAATAGGGTTGTTCACAGGCCCTAAATGTCTGTTTCCATTTTTTCCTATTTTTATCCATGGATCTCACAGAGGCAAAAAAAAATTAAATGCAAAAGCCATGCAAAATTCAGCAAAGACACTTCTAGCCCATAAGCTTTCCTTAGGGCATGGGAACTGCATAATTTATGAATAGCCCGTGTAGAGACAAGCCAAAAATAACCTAGGGAAAAGTAAAACAGACACACAAAAAAAAAAAAAAAAAAAAAAAACAACACCTGCCAACCTCTTGTTAGGTGAGGAAGTTCTGATTCAGGCACATTTGATCGACCCCAAACCTTGGCTATTACCTCAAAAAGTTTCCTTCTCATGAAATAGGGGCACAAGAACTTTCTGCTTCTCCCAGCTTTCCCTTACCTGCGTTATTTTTCTTTTCTGACCGCTTTCATCTCCACTCGACACCTCTCCTGCAGTACCTGGCAGTGCTTTGTGGGATGCTCGATGCGAGCGAGGAATGGGGAGCGGATTTTCCCCCTGCAGGTTTTAAAACCACCTCTGATTCTGGAAAACCCCAGGAAGGAGGCTCGAAGAAGATGACTGCAATTGAACGAGGCCAGATGAACACGGTCCTGTTTTCTCCCAAACATTAATGTCGCACCAAGGACCAGTATAAAATTCTCCCTATTAATATTTTACCGCGTCCTCATTCGCACAGCTCTGGCAGAAGCCCCGTTTTTCACCATTTACGGCCAAAACCTTATTTCTGATTTGAAATAATGTAACTTTCGAGTCCATTTATTTTCCGTGATTTATTAAGAAAGTACATCAGTATCACCAAGCTAATTATCATAGGCAAATGACTTGTCATAAAATTAATGTACCTAGTGAGAAAGTTAATAGTTATTATTTAAATTCATTGATTCCTCTCCTTTGTCTGTAATTACTTCCAGATATGTGAATGGATACAATTAATAAGGAAAAGTGAAAAGGGAAGGAACTTGTTTCAGACTTTTTCCTACACAACAGCCCTTGTTCCTCCAACCTTTACTCGAAGTGAAAAGGCAGCAGGAGATCTGAATTTTATAATTAACTCTTTTTCTTGTGTAGAAGGCCATTTAGAAATCAAACCCCAAACCTCACAAAGTACTCCGTCCTTTAATTACTAATAAAGCTGCTTGGGAAGAAGTCCTTTAACCAAAGAACTTTAATGGAGTGAATGTTTTAAATATTGTGGTGAGTAAATACGTCGAAAATGTTGGGGTCTATTAGTTTCCTGGCAAGCTGCTCTCGAAACCATAGTTAAAGAGAATTACTGTCCAACCTCATAAAATAAACTAGACAAATAGCTAGCAATATATTTTCCCCCTATTTTTTTTTTCTGCCTTACTCTGCATTTTCTCCAAGCCCATCTTTCTCTCCTTTATAACCCAAATTCAACTTTCCATTTTGATCAAACTTAAAGCTCCATCTCTTTTTCTTGCTCTTCTTTCGGCTCTGTTTTTGGGAGCCAGGCTTATCCTCCTGAAACGAGATAACAGAACAATGCTCCATGACCTGGAGTGTCCGAGCAGAGCAGCTTTAATCACTTGCTTAGCAGACCGTATGCAAACTGATTTCTGGAGCCTTGACCTCAAGAATTATTAGTGCAAAGGAGGGGGATCAACTTTTGGACACTATTTGCAACTTACTTTGTATCATGCCACTTATTTCCAACATGAATGATGCTTAATTTTCCATCAAATTGTGGGGTGGGATAATCCTCTGTAGCAGATATTTTGGAGAAAATTGCTGCATCTTTGCATACAGTTTGCAAACAGAAAAAAAAAACGTTCTCCTTAAAGAACATCTGTGCCACAAATGATGTACTCAGCTGCACGGTGATGCAGCAGGATAAGAAACTAGTTCCTAGCAGGGAAAGATGTGAAACACGATGCTCTGCTTGGACCATCGATGTGCGTAAAATATTTATATGTTGACGGCCGTGAATGCATACCTGGTGCTTCTTTAGAATTGCCTGAACGCGGGTCAAATATTAGATGTCTTCCCAACTAAATCTCCCTGGGGGAACCTGACTGCATGCATTAACTCACGTACAGCCAACCTGGAAATCCGCCTCTGAATCCGGGCACAACGTTCTCAGCAAGGCAGTAATAAAGCATGCCTGGTTTATAGAGCTGCCTGCGTCTTCTGAGTTACCCGTTACGATATTTACAGCATTATCATCGGCTGCGTCCTGTAAATAAGAAGCAAATCACTCTAAAATATTGTTCTAGTTAAAAAAACAACAAGGAAAACCGGCAGCCCAGCACAACTTCACTGCGAGGCTGTGCTCAAAAATTTGAGCGCCCAAAAGTCAATGTGTTTACTCAAGTGGCCAGGGTGATATAGATATGATCTACAGCGTTACCTGTGGAAGAAATGTGTTATTGCTAAAACAAATTGATGACCAGTTACGTCATCTGGTGAATTAGTCTGACAGCAATAATCATTTGCCTAAACCAAATTCAGACATACGTGAGCACTGAGAGGCTTTTGAGCTGTGAGGTTATCGTACCCTGCAGCTGCTGCAGGTGATTTTGCTCAAGAAGAGCCAAAGTTTTCAATTTCTCAACATCATGGGCCAAAGACAGAGGATAAGGAACGTCCTGATGTGTTTTATACCAGTCTCAAATGCCTTATGATGCCAGGGAGGCGGCTGTATCAGTGTTTTCTTCTCTATAATCATTTGTCTTTGTAAGTGACTCATGATTTGGCACCCATTAAAATCAGTAACATCTTTTTTGGGTTTGGCAAGCAATGAATTCTGGTTCCAGCGCATAATGACAACAAATGAACAAAGCTGTGAATGCTTTCTGTGTGTTAAAGATAAGTGCATTGATTATTAAAATGAATGACTAAGAGAGGTACAATGGCTTAATTAGTCATCATGCTTCTTTGCTTTGAAAACTCCTATTGTCCTTGATTTAATTTGGGTCTTCAGTTAGTGCGAGTCGCTTGCACTAGCAAATAAAGGCAGGCAAAAGTGCAAAGTGACTGTAACCTCTGCCTTACCCATTTGTACAGCTACATGAGCATACCAGGTGTGGAGGAATGCCTCTGTAAACCGAAATTGTGAGCACAAAGCTCATAGAAGCCCTTGTTTGTATTCATTTGCTTGGTGTAATGCACTGTAATGGTTATGTTTCATCACAATTTCTTGCTAGCACTATTATGAGTAAATTTCCGACAATAGAAGTGAATAATAATTCGAAGCTGATTTCAATTTACAGATGAAGACGCCTAAATACCTACATATGTGGCAGTGAGGTAGCCAAACTTTCACAGTCCTCAATGGGGACTGAGTTCACTGGAGCCTGGGGAGCTGTTTCGGCTCAGTTTCATGCCAGTTCCTGGCAGCAGAAGAGCTGATGGTGTTTGCTCCATTTTGATTTTTTGATTTGTGTTTGTTCAGCTGCTCTTCTGGTAGTAATTTTTGCTGTTTGGTGTGCTCTGGTATATTAGAGACACCCAAAATGGAGGTAGCCATGACACAAGGCCGAAGGGATCCCCGTAGCTGTCTGTGGTAACAACTAGAAGACCAGATTCTGCAGAATGGCTAAAAAGGCACAAAGTGCCTTAATCTGTAACCTAAATGTGACATAGATAACTTCAGGCTAAGTGACGTGACTGCTGGAAGTCATCAGGGCACGTGCTGAGGAGGCAGGACTCCCCGTGACGGTTATACAGCTGAAAATAGATTCACGAAGAACAGGCCTGACTGAAGTTCTGAAAAATTCCTCTGTTTTTCAGCTGATTCAGTGAAAAATTTGGCTCCCCAGCCTGTGTGTGGTATATTTGGCATATATGAATTCATAATTAATATATTTATCCGCTTCAAGGCTACTGGCATCTTACTTTGTTCCAGACTCTGATCTTTGAGGGTGTTTTTGTTCTCTGTGAAGGGAGCCGTGGGTTCTTCCAGATAATTCAGCTCTAAACGTGGATCAAAATTCAGGTCAAAAATACCTCATGCTGGGACAAACAAGCATTGAAAAGGCAAATCCGGAGGAGTTTAAGTCCAGTCAGCAGTAAACGTGGAGCAAACCCCCTGGGGAGGTTGGAGCTGAGGCGAAGGTGAGCTCAGGGCCTGCTTACCTCAGATGGCGTCCTCCAGAAAACGCATTTCAAATCCATTCTTATAACCAGAACGACTTCATTACTCATTTATCCCAATCTAATTTTTGATAGAGTGGGACTGTAGTAGACCCACTCTTAACCGAAAGGCAATTTAAATGTCTACTTGAAAGAAACTCAGGTAAAATTCCCTGCGGTCGTGCTGTGAGATCGCTGCGGTGTCCCAGGCAGGGGGCTGGGGATCAGATCACACCACCACGGTGATACAGTTGTTAATAACAGATTTTCAGACATTTATACATCTGTTAATAATGTATACTTTCTGGTGCATTAGGAAAAAAAAAATAATCCACGTCTTCATTCCTCTCCACGGCAAAATCCCTTGCCTTAATATAGCTAATGCTGACATTATTATTCCCCATCAATAATTCACATCAAGTTGATTATAGCGAATTTCCTCGTGCCATTTTTTGCTGCTGCTCTTTGCTCATTTTTTTCCTGCAGTCAACCCGTGGTGGCTGGCTTTCTGACGTGGGCTAAAAGCACTAATTTGGAGAACTTGCTCATTATGAAATACTCTACTCCTCTGTGCTAAAGAGACTTTGCTATTCAATACCAGAACAATTAAGAAGCCTTGAGGAAGCCACAAAACACATGGGATACGAAGTGAATTACTGCGACTCTGTCTCGTGCCTTTCATTTATTGTTTAGGGTTGTCTTTACAGAAAATTTATTGAAAATATCATCTACTTAGGATCCGGCCCCGGTTCTTACTTGCCCTGTAGATCTGTAATCCCAGAGCATCCTCGCGAAGTCGCATACCTTAATGAAGGGAAGTTTCTGGAGTGTTTAACCCATGTGCTAAGCTCCTGCTGTCTTTGTGGGATTGAACAAATGTAATTAAACTGAATATTCCCTGTCTTCCCCCCAAGCCCCTCAGATGCTCCCCTGTGATCGTTATTGAATATTCTTTCACCAGCTCGGTACGTAATCCTGCTGAGAACAACTGCGTTCACTTAGAAAGGATAAAATCAGATGTGTGATATATGAAACCAGTTCGAGGCTACTGTTAAATGGCTTCCAAGTCATTCTTTTGAACAATAACATAAAAACAAATTAGTTTTTCCTTCAGATACAGCGCCTGTGTTCATTCTGTTCTTTTCTGTCTTCAGCCTGTCTTCGTCTTTCAGTCAAGATAATCACTGTTGACTTAATGTTTAGGAACAATATCAAGAAATCATTTGTGTCCAGATGAGTCCCGGTCCTACTGAAATGGGAGTAAATTACAGATATTTTAAATACATGCATCATTCAGCTGGACAGAAAAGCCTGAAAGGACAGCACAGATGGTGAAAACATCATCTTGAGGAAGTCCCCCTCATCTTTATAGGACTTAACCTCTCAAATGTCTTTTGGGAGGGCAACCCAGTGAGATGCAAGGAATCCAGGAGGGTTTTATTTATTTATTTATTTATTTATTTTTATTTATCCATTGCTATTTTCTTTGGCATTTAAGTCTGGTGTTGTCGTCCATGACTGCTAGGAGAAAACGGAGGCACTAACAGAGCCATCAGAGGATGAAATGAGCGCCGCATGGACAAGGGCTGCACTCCTTCAGCAGGTGTCTTTGATGACAGAAGCACAATAAAGAAGAAGGAACAATTAGGAAGGATGGCAAAACCCCGAGAAATAACCTCAGGTACAGAGGAGCTGCTCTGGCAGAGATGAATGGGTACCAATCGTGTCGCTGCGTGCCGCTTAATAGCGCTGCGAAGGTACAAGATGCAAGACACGGTTTTCACATTGTGATACCGGTTGTCCTATAAATACCGCGAATAGACTGATGAGTTTGGATAGACAGCGTCCTAATTATGAAAATGTGAACGCATTACATAAATAGGAACGAACTAGTAATAGCTTTTGGCACAAAGCATTCAGCGGTATAATAAGTTAATGGAGCAGCCTTAAGTCCCCAAGCTGTGCAAACAAGGGACTAGGCAGGCTTCCCATTATGTGCTCCTACTCCAGACCCGTGATACACAACATTTGCTCTCACTCCTGTCCACTAGCATAAAAATCAGCCCCCGCAGGAGGCTGAACTTGCAGCGTAATCAAGTGTGCGACAGAGAAAGGGGTATTCTGCCAAAGGAGATAATGAATGTCCTTGCCAATCCAGAAAATAGTGTAAGGGGCCCTTATTGTTTAAGGGAGCTGAAAGGAATAGCAAGTAGAGGAGAGAGCAAATTACGCTGTTTTAAACACAAATGTACCTATTTGTGACTCTTCCCTGGTGAGATCTTTGCTATTGCCTGCAGAATGTATCCCACTTCTGTTTGCAAACACTTCTACGTGCTGTAAAAGCGATGGGTGCTAGTCTCAGTCTTCCAGATCAGACGATCAATTCCACGAGGTGCTAACTCAGTGGGACCCACTGGGTCCCCAGCGCTCCAACCGCTGACATTTATTGACTTTTTTAACCTCTTTTTTTGCTGCATACCTTGGCCACTGACACTTTTATATCAATACCAAGACTTGGCCACAGGAGTCAGATCCCTGGTGTCAAATCCAGACCAGCAGTAACAATGTAGTTGCTTTTTCTCATGGATATTGTTTTGAGGTACACGAAATGATGAGGTTACCCCTCATCTTCAAGCTGACGCACCTCTGCCTGCGTGACACTTCAGCAACCTCACCCCCTTCTCATGAATTAACTGCTCAACATCAGCAGGGGTTTGGTTAGAAACCCGCAAGTCACCCAGTGCCTTAATTTTGGGGGTTTTGACATAAATGAAGCAGAAAGCACACAGACACCTAGAGGAGGGACACGATACCGTTTGGTACCACTCCCCACTATCCCCTCCTCGCTCCTTCTCACAGCTGGTTCAGAATAAATTCACATTTATTCAGAACGGGCACTTGAGGACGGGCGCTAGCCAAAAGCTCAAAACTGCGAGCAGTTATTTCAGATTTGTAGCGTTCAGCAGTCTTTATCTGCCCCCGTACAATCCAAATTCCAGCAGCTATGCCAAACACCTTGTTAAAACTTTCAAAACTGCCACGAAAACTGTCAGGGGAGATAAACAATCTTTAAATCAGAAAATAGCTTCTTGCCTGCTATCTTATCAGCCAGTACCACCTACTTATAGGAACGCGTGCCTGCTGAACTGCTGCTGATGGGAAGACGTTTGCAGAAGACGGGGAGCTCAGAGACTTGATTCGAGTAAGAGTCAGCTCCTCTTTTTTTTTCCAGATTTACAGCCTCTGTGCGAGACTGACAGGAGCATTTGCCTAAACTGATCGTTGTAGCTTTCAAAGCCAGCCAGTCACCAGCAGGGGCCCGTGCAGATCTCTGCCTTTCGCTGCCTACATGAAAATTGCTTTGTGCTTCCAGGTGCTTCTAAGCCTTACGTACAAGCTTCTGCTTTTGTTTACTCTGTTGTTTTTTTTCCTGAGTCTTTTATTTTTGTTTTCTGGTAAGGCTGCTCATGTGAAAAAACTTCCCGTGTAATCCTTTAGTTCCTTCTCCCAGTGCTGGCTTTCTAGGGAAAAAAAAAATGCCTCTTTCTTCCTCTTACTGCAAGTTGTGACACTCATCATTTTGTAAATCCTGATTCAGGCTGTCTTTTGAAACCAGCAGCTTGGTTGTCCATCAAGATAGCATCCGAGCCCGGGAGCTGCTGCATAAACCGTTCCTCGCTGGTAGGAGGAATATTTCAAACCCAGCCAGACAAATAACGAGAACAAATGTATGCAAATAAATCATTCAAAGCAAGATTTTATTCCGTTGCTGGTAGTAGTGAATGTTAACAGATAGAGATGCTCATTTTGAGCATCCGACGAATGGTATTTCGGCCCCAATTTTCAGACTTGCTGCAAGCAAACACTGCAATCAATTGCGCAGATTCTCAGAAAAAAAAAAAAAAAAATAGCTTCAGACTGTTCGGAGCCAAAGTTAAAGCCCGTGCTTAAAAAAAAAGTAGTCGTTGAACGCCTCGGTTCCTGTTTCACCGAGAAATGAATAGCCCTGATCTTCCTCCTAGCGGTGGGTTTCGAAAGCACAAATCCAGGGAGAGAAATTGAAAAATAATAAAACAACACAAAACATTGACATGACTTCAGGAAACTCAGTAGTTCAGCCCTTGACGACTCAATCCCATGACATAAGAAGGACGAGCCGATGGACTGCCATCTCAAAGGGCTTTTCATTCCAAAAGAATTAAATATTCAGCTGGCCAACATGCAAGATACTGTTGGAGGAGCAGAATCTTCAGTCAAACCAGAAGAGAAAGGGACTGATCTTGTTCCCATTACAGACGACACCTTCTCTTTTTTTTTTTTTATCCCCTCTTTTCTTTCTTTTTTCTCTTTAAACAGCAGAGACATGCACAGCTCTTTGGTCAGACAACCACGTGTTTCTGCAGAGAAACTTTTTGCGTTCTCCTTCTTTTATGAAACAGTAAAACTTTCGGAGAAGTTCTAAAGCACTTTGAAGTCTGTAACCTTATAAAGTTGTACGGTTCTCCTGTCCCCAAGCTACGCTGTAAAATAAGCCCACTGCACAAGCTCGTTTCTTTTTTAATAATTCGGTAGTTATTGCCCCATAACTTTCCTGGTCGTGAACTCCAGGTATAAAAATGAGCAAGAAATCGGAGGGCTCATTAATAAAACGCTCTCACACAGTTTCTTTGCACTCACTCATTTCGGGGACAGATTCATCCCTCGGATATATGCAGACAGATCCCGTCAGCAAGTGGCTCCGTGGACATGGCAGCCGAATTTAACCTCAGAAAACCCAAGGTGAGACATAATTGTGGAAAAGTGTGCTCTCTGGTGTCGGTTTTAATAGGACAAAAGACAGCAAATGCATCACATCCACACGGAGGTCCAGTCTGGAAAATGCACTGAAGGACAAAATCAGGCTGTGAATGCTGAAGGAAGGAGACAGTGTCAGAAAAATAAATAAATAAATCGAAAAAGAACACTTTGTGTAGCTTTAAATAGAGACAAGCCTATATGATCCAGTGCTGGAATTCAAACTGTCACGCAGAATTACGGTCTCTACCAAACCACGCAGTGAAAATAGTTGCGGGGACAACAGCCCTGCAGATTTTTCAGTGCCTGACTTGTTTTGGGCCCCGGGGGATGCAAAGCTCCTGCATCAGGACGGGGGTGTCCAGCTGGGACCAACGGCCAGGGTACTGCCAGAGCAGTTCTTCAGAGGCTCTGCAGTGGGTGACAATAAATCTGTGACATTCGAGCTTTATTTTTGAAGTTCCAGAAGCTTGCAACAGCTTAAAATGGAAGGGTTTAAGTCCTCTGCTAAACACTGAATTTGGGGTTTAAAAAACTGCCTGCTAAAGACATCCCTGAATGGCTTCCAGGGTTTTAATTGAAAAAAATATTTTTGCGCGTACATAAAGTGTCATTTAAAAAAAATTATGTTTTACAGCATGGCATTACAAAAACTGCAGTCACATTTATTGATTAAACCCCTATAAAACCATTTATAGATTATAAAAATTCTACGGGATTTTTCCGTGCAAATAAATGCTTCACATTAATCTGTGCTGGGAACAAAGAGTTTCCAGTGGCATGAGCTTAACTGCGAGTACTGAACAAACATCAGGTTCGGCGCAAAACATTTTATTATATTCATTACATCTTGCTTGAGATTCACAGAATGAGAGATATTGGAAATTGTTTTTTTTTTTTTTTTCTTGGAAATGCAAAGCACTGACACCGTGTTTATAAATGTGGTGATAAAAATTCTCCCCAGGAACCTGTCCTGCTTCCTTTCGTATTTTTTTTTCCTTATATTTTTCATGTTCTCATTTTAATCTGTTCATTGTAACTTCATTCTTCTACTAAGGGAAAAAAAAATATATAGATTTGTGTTTGTTTTGTCCCTCCAAAATGTGGTGTCCAGCTGTCCCCGGGAGGCTCCATGTGCTCTGCGCTCACCCGGGTACCACTTGCGCTCCCCGTGCCGTGCTGCTCTGGGAAATTTCCCAAAATAGATGTGTTGGAATAATTGTTCCCTACGAGTTATTTTGGTATCTACCCCTGCGTGAACTCTCTCAATCTGAAATCATTAATTTTTCCCCATCTGGAGGCGGATTGAGCTAAATTTGAAAAATAAAAAATAAAAAATAATCATTACAATCTGGAACAAACTTCCACAGGGGGCTTGCAGTGGAATCACTTTTTTGGGAAATAATTAGTCTATTGCCGGTCTGTTGGCAAACTTCCCGGCGTGGTGAAGCCCTTGCAGGGTGCTGCTTCATTCGTTCGCCAAGGATGAATTTGGTCAGCGCTGGGACCGAATGCGGATGGCGGTGCCCACGGGGAGCCCTGCAGCGGGGCCGGGAGCTGGAGCTGAGCTCTCAGGTGGGTGCAAAGCCAGTGTTCAGGGCACCACAGTGCCAACCTGCAGCCCTACGAAGCCCTAGGTAGGTCAGAAGACAAGTTGTAGGGCTTTTCTTCGCTTCCTGACCTTGCTCGGCACCCAAGTGCTTCATTTGCTCCGGTAGCTGCAGATGTGAGCTGTGTTAAGGATGGAAGTTATCACTAGTGATTTTAATCGTAACGGCCAAACGCTGCTCCTTCTGGACCCCCAGCACAGTAATCTCTCCATTAAATACTTAATAGATTATTTTGATTTCTCCTCGTCGGCAGAAAGCAGCGCGTGCCAGCAGCGCAGACGGGAAGGAGGCTGCTGGAGCTGGAGGGCCCCTGCTTGGTGGCAAAGTGCCCGGGAACAGAGGCAGCACACCCAATTTTGTCTGAGATCCCAACCTCACAGCGGCATTTTGAGGACTGAGAGACCTCTACCCTCGTTATTACTCGTTCAGAGGTGACAGGACGGGTGGGAATATGACACAGCACCCCACCTCCTCACCCCCAGCGGCGATTTCGGCATCAGGTGCTGAGCCAGCCTGCCTCCTCTCCTTGCACAACCTCCTGCAAGGTGCTTTGGCTGGAGGCCAACAAGGTTGCAAGCTTTCTCTCCATAAAACGACTAAATTACCAGGAATGACAGATGTGGGCCACTGCAGTGATTGGAGATGGATTAAGAGGATGCCGGGAAGCAAGAAGGCATCGTAAAACTAGTTCTTGCTAAACTGGCAACTCTTTGACATTTAACAGGAGCTGACAGAGTTTCAGGATTGAAATAAGTAGGATTGAGGGCCATAAAACTGCCAGCGATTTGGGATCCTTCATGAAAATAGAGCCATGCTAAATTGCCTGCTGAACTGCTGATCTCGGGATTTGAGGATGCGAATCTGAGGGCCTTTCCTTCGATGGAAACCTTGGAGAAGACGTCATTGTTGATGGGGAGAAGCTTGGGCTTACTTTTTACTAAGAATTTTCCCCAGAGACAAATGTGAATGTAATTATTCAGAGACTAAAATGAGTCCTGGGCCAGGAATCGATGCTTCTGTTTTAAGCTGCAGTCATAAGGAATGAGTACGGGCTAAAATCGTCCATAGGGGCTTCCCAAAGCTCTGTCCTGGCTGTAGCTTCCCAGGTGAGTGCTGACACCCTTTGCCCTTACCTGGGCTGATCTTTCCCCTCTGTCCTCAGGACGAAACTTTCTTGAATGCGTTTTGCCACCCAGTCAGGGAAACAGAATGGGAATCACTCCTCATTCAGCCTCATGCTAATGCAATTTCCCTTTTTGTTCCTTTCCGCCTTTCCAGGTTCAAATTCAGCTGCAGGAGCTCTTATTAACATGGTAAAAATATCAGAAATTTGAGGGGCAGCGTTCCCACTTCGTAGGCCAGCACTTAGCACCTCAGAAAAAAGCCACCAGTTTGCAGACGAAGGTCAGACCCCAGGGGCAGAGCTCTGACAGGCTTTCTGTCTGTCCCCCAAACAGGAAGAGGTAATAAACAGAAAAATATCCCTAAATGTTTATCAGGCAGGAGTCTTTGGCAAAATTTTAGGACAAACTGCCCCCAAGTGAGGAGCTGAAAGCCACACGGGTACCGAAAAACACCTGGCAGAGTGTTTCACATGCAGGTTTAGGGTAACCACATCTGCTTGTGAATTTGGTTAGAACTGGTTAAATGTCACCGGGTAGAGGAGAAATTTGGAAGCACTGCATCGTTCACTTTGCTGTTTTTGCCAAAATAGCAAAACCCTTGCTCGGGAGAGATTGATCTTTTCATTTAGCGTGCTTAAACTTGGCAAAGAGCAAACCCGCTCGGGAGGGAGATGCTTTGGGTCACTGTGTTTACTTTTCAAAGAAAAAAAAGTATTTTTTTGTGGGGAACGATGTCCCCTCGGAGAGGTGACACCCCAGCGGCGGCCCCGCCTGAGGGGAGCCCGCTCCCGCCATGGCGGCGCCGAGCCTGGAGCGGCAGCGGCCCCTGGGGGCGGCCTCGGGCCTCAGCAGAGCCCTTCAGAGCGTTTCCATTCCGCTTTTCTTCAACACCCTGACCTAAACTGCTGGTACCACGTTGAGTATGGGGTTTTCATCAAGGCACCTTCAACTATTTACCTCACAAAGCAGTCTTCCATCAGGGAGGAGTGGGGAGGAGCAGGAACCCAAGCGGTGGATGAAGGGAACTGACACATCCTTTAAAGAACTACGTAATATACACAAGCTCCAAATCATATTTATTACCAAAAAGTTCAGTATAAACCAGCACAGGAACAGGTCCTGCTGGAGGGAAAATCGGAGCAGAATATTGTGATAAATGTCACCATGAATGGCACCGATTTAATGGCAGCAGCTTGTCAAGAGAGACAAATTTGTCTCTCACTGCCCTATTTCACATAAACCTGGAGCTGAGCCCGTCCCAGACACCGGCAGCACGGGTGAGAAGAGCAAATCATGGCGTTTTAGCCGTCTTTTGGGTGCTCTTGTTGTAAAGAAGCTGTGAAAGCAGAGGAAAAAAGGGGTTTAAAACAGTTGTCTGGTTCTGAAAGAGGCTGCCAGAGCTGTTCATGGGCACAGGTGTCCACAACGTACTGGGTTTCAGAGCCCTGAGTGCTGTGAACTTTCTGAGTTCTCCAAATAAGTCCCTTAAACAGCAACTGAATCATTCCTGCTTTCTTGTTTTGACACCAGCTTTTAACACGAAGTGCTCGCAGTTTTACACACCAGCAGCTTATATCGCTTGTCAAATCTATCTGTGACAGGATAAAGCTAAAGTAAGAGGACTAAACCGTCAGCCAAAATGATTAATAGTCCACTTGGTTGAGGGCATAGGAGAATGAGGAGGGCTGTCGGTGATAATCTCAAAGTCACTTGAGCTAGGGAAAGGCACAAGATGGGAGAGCAGCCGACGGATGCCCTGAGGGAAGAGACAAACTCATGTCAACTCGAAGGGCTGCTTATGGAAGCAGGGAAGCCTTGCATGGGTCTCCCCAGGCTTCGAAACCAGAACCACATCCTCCTCATGAGCATGTGTGAGCTCTAAACCAGCACCACCCTTCCCTCTCAGTGCTCTGACTGATTTCCAGGTGGAAAGATACCATTAAAACCAGAAGGTCATTCCTCAAGGATCTCTCAGTGAATTTATGTCCATCTTCTTAGTCCTGAAATGCCACTTTACACCTCAACAGGCAAAAGGAAGGCTTCCATCAGAACCAAGGTTTTGGCAGGAAGGCAGTAAAAGCGTTTGTGGAAACTCTTTTGTCCCATTTGAGTCCAAACTTCGGAAAATTCTTGTGTTGTAATACAAGGCTTTCTAGTTTTGGCAGAGAATATTTTTTCCACCAAAAACCAGAGGCATTTTCTCCCTGAAGGGCTTTCCAACTACCTCTGGCAGCAGTGTTGCTCACCCAAAGAAGTGACAAGGCATAATAAGGACAAGGAAACTGCAAGGCATGGTTAAACCATTACTTTTGGAAGCAACTCTCCTCAAAGAGCTGGGTCTCCTTTTTGCTCTGACATGAAACATTTTAGTTGGGAAGAGCGTCTAAAGCCATTTCTGTGCCAGTTTTATTGGACTTCGGTCACCTAAGTGCAATGTCCTGGTATTTTCATCCCTAAAATGAGACTGCATTGTACAGCTACACAGGAGAAGCCACTCACATCCTCATCCAGGAGCTTTTGATCAGTAATTACACAAAACAACTCTGGAACTAGCAGAGTGTATATGTAAGCTATTTTTTTTTCAATCCAACTAATTATCTGTGGCAACATGCATTTACTAGCCTTCCCCACAGTTCTGCCTTCTGAGATGTACCCATCAAGCCCTTACCTTGTGTTCTGAAACATTACTAGGCACTGCAGCACGGATGCATTTCCCCCAGAAAGGGCCAGCCCAGCGTCCTGCTGCTCTGTCTCAGCAGACAGAAACAAAAACAAGTTTCAGCACCTGCTGCATTCTGCACTGAAGCCACTTTCTTCCCAGTTTCACTTCGACCTCAGAGCAGAACTCTGTAAAGTCGTGCCGGCTACTTATTTTTAGCACTCCTCTTGCTCAGGGGGAATGCAATTGTACTTCAGCTCAAGTGAAAAATCCACAACTGCTCCCGAGATCAGACAGCTTTCCCGAGGCAGTGCTCTGGGCAAAGACAGAACTTTTTGACATCCGCCCTTCCCAGCCTACCCAGCACCTGGCCAAGCAAACCAAGTATGAGCAGGGACTGTTTTCACTTACTCTATCCACAACACGACAAGTTTTCAACTGATTGGAATATAATCTTTTATTTCTCTTTACAGTGATGACGGAAGAATGTACAGGTGTTTTCACCCATAGGTATAAAAATCTGTTTATATACAGAGTCACAATAATCTTTAATTGGGAAATCACTCTGTGCTCCTGATCCATCCTTACTAAAGACCACAGGAAAAAAAAAAAAAAAAAACAACCAACAAATATTTAATACAGGCAATATAATTCCAGTAGGTTTGCAACCTGGCATCAAAAGCTCAGCTTTAGATTAAGGGTAATGTTTGATACTTAAAAAAGGACTTTAAGTCATAGGACACAAAATAAAGTTGCTTTTCAAATAAGATATATACATCAAAAATAGGAGTCTAAAAAAGGCATTGGTTTTAATGCTATTAGAAAGCTATATAAATGTGCATGGGTCCGTTTCTTCTTATAACGAAAGACCGAAGGAAAAAGTGCCTCTGGCTTTTGGGAATTTCCTCCTGGGACAAGTCAGTTAAAAGTACCTGCAAGAGAGAAAGAAAGAAGCCCTTTTGGAAAAGCAAAGGCAGGTGGTTGCATCAATTAGAGCGACTTTGTCTGAACAGTTACAGCTGTGCTTTAGTTCCGTATGAAGAGCACATTATAAATTGTTCCTAGTGAGTAATAAAAAAAATTAACACCACATAAGTAGCTGCTCAGTTGTTAAGACTCCTGCAAGCACCTAGTTATTTTTTTTTTTATTAAGCACAACCACAACACGACATGGTTTAAAGGTTCAACCTCTTCCACCACACACCCTCCTGCATTCTGGGGTGTTTCATTACAACCTAAAATCACTTTCTGGATTCTCATTTTTAAACATGGAATAATTAGTACATAAAAAGTTTCTTAATATCAACGGATCAGACTGGAAAATTAGTCTGGGAATTATTAGGGAAAAAAATTAGTAGGGAAAAGACTCATCTTTCAAGCTGCTTTACTAATCCACTTAAAACTCTTGTTAAAATCTATAATGAAAGCCATTAGGGCAGAAAGCAGGGGTTTTAGAGAATACAGCCAACACACTTAAGTACAGGTAAATAGGTAAGGAGCAGATGAAAATCAAGGTCTGCAGATCCAACTGATTTCTACCGAGAACCGCAGCATCAGTGCAAAAATAACCACTTCTGTGACTCCATTACAGAGTAATTATTTCACGCTAAATTAAGGAGTTCAGATTGACAATTTGAGTCGAAAATGGCAAAGGTTCAAAATTTCACACCTTAAATCAGCGTTCTTGCCTGACTTCCTTTAATGTTACCCATAATTAGGCTTTTAGAGGAGAAATATTCAGGGATTAAGAGTCTGACAGTAAATATCTAGAACTTCAAGTAATTAGAAGGAAGGTTACTGGCCTGTTAACTGGGCTAAACAACACTGCCAAATAGCTCTCGTACACGACATAAAGAGCAAATTTATGTTGCACTCATTCCATAAGTAATAAAAATGTGCATTAGAAACATGAATTAACGAATACATGAATTAATATTTGTAAGTATTATCCATTTAAAAATAAATAGAAAAGTTTTGGGAACTAAATTAAATTGTGAAGAACAGAAGGCCATTTACTTTGATCACTTTACCCCTTTTTTCAGCACCTACTAAGCATTAAAAGATTCACCTGCAACGGTTTCCAGAGACTGGGCTTTTACCCTAAAGGATGTAAAACGCTTTCTTCCTCCCCCAGTGATCTGTGTAGCATTCGGTGTGAAGATATTCATTTCTAAATATGCAAAACTGCCCCTGCTGATGCAGTGCACTAACAAATGTGCTGGGAGAACGTGGGGCTGCTTCTGCGTGATACGCTGGCGGATGAGATGGGTAAATCTGAGCGTGCCCCTCCTGGAGATCTGACTCACCTGATTTCTTTTTATGCTTCATCTCCATTATCCATTTCTACCTCTAGATCTTTTGTCGTATCAGCCGCCCGTGACAGAATGTCTGCCATTAGTGCTTCCTCCAGTTTCTTACGCACTTGTTGCACCCGCTCTTCTTGTTTTCTGAAAGCAGAGAAGGGCAGAAGGGGCAGAAATGTCAATCCTTCAAGCATAATTATCAGCCTGGGAGCATGCTACATGGATAAACAATGACTCAGGATTGTTTTTTTAACCCATACTGATTAGTTCTTTAATATATTACCTTCACGTTCAAGTATTATCTACCAGTCACTGATGCATTTTGGGCAGCAGCAACAAACGGTTGTTTCCCTGCTGAGCTATTTCAAACATCTTCCCTCAGATGTCTCCAACAATTTAAGGCATTTGGAGTCAATGTTTAGCTTGGAAGGTAAAATTTAGCTTTCCTGTGTTACCTGAAAGCAAGGAGTCCTCTTTTGAAGTTTTCCCAAGAGAAGACAACTTTTGCAAAAGAACATTTTTTTAAACTCAAAAATACACCTGTTCCATCAAGCTATGTTTTCTAAAAAATAAAATATACGCTTAAAAATGACCAGAACTCATCAGAAACAGGCACAGGCAGCACAGGAAAACATTTGTTCGAGTGCTGCAAACACCCTGCAGCTATTTAGGATGGCAGGACAGATAGGAAGAACATCAAATCTTCGAAGAGCAGGAGTGATATCTAGCGTGCTGCACAAGCCAGAAGCCTCTCAGGAGCACCAGCCTCTAAAGCTGTTCAGTTCTACAGCTGCAGCTACTGCCAGCACTTCGGAGGAGGCTGTCTGCTCACAGAGATAGCAAAACAAGTCCAGAACAACCCAGCAGCTCGGTACAGAAATTGTTTTCTGTCTTGCAGCTGTTTCCTATCGTTGTTTGCTGTCCTCCACAGACAGCTCGCTGTCTCCCAGAGCTGTTAAGTTTCAGTGCCCAGTGATCTTTCAGACCCCTGGGCAGAGAACTGAACCGAAAATGCCTTGTAACCTGTTTTATTTCTCCATTGTCACACAGAATAGCAACTTTGGCATTTGTTAATTGAATGAAAGCGACCCCAAGACCGCAAATGAGATGAAATATCATCAAAACAAACCAAAAAGTTTCCTTCCTACCACCTCGAACCTAATATCCGTGGTATTTAATTCCCACAAGACACAGAAGTGCCAGCCAACGTCACGTATATTGGACCAGCTCCTGTTATTAAGGGCTGTTAAGGTTCCTGTTAGCAGGGCATGCGGCCTCCTCGTGAGATTCTTCTTCCTCACCTCCCAAGGTCAGGTGAAGACAGAGCTTTCCCAAGTTAGCTCATTCCCAAATCGTCAGCCAGCCAGTTAATCTCCCTGGCAGCAATAACCATAAAACAGCTCGCGGCACTTCCAGTCCTGAGCAGGCTGCTCTGCTAGCAAATGGATTTAAGCATTAAAAACCCAGCTCTGTTTATACAAGCAGTATTACTTTTAAAGCACGGGGAGCTACCGAGAGCAAATATTTAAGAACCAACAGCAAAAAAAAAAAGCGTGCTACTAAGAAGTGCTCATCTTTAAGTAAAATCCTAAGGCTCAGACTATCTCCACTAAGCAGCTCCGCAGCCACATGCTCTTTTCAGCCTTCCTCCTGCCAAGACACACTCCTCATCCTACAGCATTTGTGCTGTTGTCTTCAAAAGCAAGCGAGCATTAAGGAGACGCTCCCCCTAACGCAGAAATTCATTCAAATTCCGACCGTATTTTCAGGGGAAAGCTGCTTTATGCAGCAGGACTGCGCATAAACGTCGCATTTAGGCGATTTCCTTAGTGCTCAGAATTAAATTCAGGTTTAGGGGCATCCGCTGACTCCCCACACACACAACTCTCCAAAACGTCATCTCACAAAGATCTTCTCTCCTCCCCTCTCAGCAGAAATTAACCACTGCTGACACAGCAAATCTGAACAGCAGTGACATATTCTCAGCCGCCTACTTTGCTGACATGCTCCCTATCAAATTAATCATTAGAAAATGGGGTCAGAAAGTTGATGCCATTGCTTATTTAGGTTTTTACCTCTCTGCAACACAGAAGGGTGTGATCATTTTACCTTACAAGTTTCTTAATCATGAGGAGAGCTCAGACTGCAACAACATCCTCTCATTTCCTCCCTTCGGCACTTTGTAGTTCTCGTGGCTTCGGTCTGCCACACAGAGCAAGATTTGTGCGGGGCATTGAGGAATATTGTGAGGTACCAAGCTCCAGCTGACTAGCTCGGATCGAGGTTCACAGAGCTGAAGACGACGACATGCTTAGCTCCAAGCTAAGCCGACTTGGAGAGCCCTAAATTTGAATTACTCTCCATTCCTGTCTGATGTTAAATGCCACTTGGCTTTTGGACAGATTAAGAGGTAATTTTTCTTACCCACTACTGCGCAGAGCGTGACGCTGCCAGACATACTTCATTTATCGCTATGCTCTGGTGAATTTAGCAGGTTATGGCTGCTTACAGGGAAAAGCAGAAGTCCTATTAACATGCAATTTCAACAGGCCATTTGTCAAGAAACCTGAGAAATCTCAGGAACAAAACCTAATGGGCAACAGCGATCGTTCAGCAAAGAACCTAGCCTGAGCAGGAGAAAGGGCTCTTGAAAACCAAAAGGTAGGATTTTCAGAAACTAGGAGAGCAATCCCTTTCAGAAGATCCCTGATCCACCCCAGAAGAGGAAAACTAGTTAAAGCTTTTATCTAATAGAGACTCAAGGATGTCACCCCGAGCCTTTTACAGAAACGGAGATAACTCAATAGTGCGGTTACAAAAAGAAGATAACGATGTGCAGGTCAGGAAAAAAAAACCTACGAACAAGCTGTGAATCAGCAATCTCAAGATAAATGATCTCAGACTCGGTATGGGAGAAGCCAGTTTACAGGGAATACCAAAAGCCTGCCTAAAGAGACCAAGATTGACATGTAAACACCCCTGGGAACCACACCATGCTCATTTTACACCCTTACCTTGCACAGGACTAGCATTTAGAAGCCGTATCCCACAACTGAAAAACGTTAAGCGCTTATCCCTACTGATACGGAAGCTTGGTTAATTCTTAATTATGCATTTAGAGGAGGATATTTAAAATGTTTGCTGAACTGAAAGATGAAATTTTGTATTTTACGCTGATTACGAAAGAGATTTATTATCATTACATGACCAGGAATAGTTCAAATTAAACAGGATTCAAGCTGGCAGCTATTTTCAGAGAATCCAAATGTTCCTTGGGCTCCAGCAGCCTCCCCTTTTCTTGAAGACTCGATAAAAACTCACCTAATGTCATCGTCTGTGACTATGAAAGCTTTGCAGAGGGGTTGAGATGTGTTGAGCCAGACGGCTGGGTTCTTCTCCACCGCTGCGGAGAGCTGGCCCGTGATGGGTGCCGAACTGGTGTGCAAAGCGCTGGCAACAGCCGACAACAAGGTATCGTCGTTGTTACCTGGGCCAACTCCTAAAATAAGGATAAATTCTATAAAAAACAGCTTTGCAGTAACATTTCACAAGGCAGCTCACCGCTAGAATTGGCTGGATTTTTTTATTTTTATTTTTACTTGCAATAGCAATTACAACATCATGAATTTTTTAATAAAGCTGATCACATCGTCAATTTATCAGTCACGTCCTCAAACAGTTCATCTGCAACTTCATGATGTTAACCCACACCAGCACAGTCTCTGCTTGAATCCTACAAGGTGTTAAGTTTGAAAAACGCCCAGTGAAGATTTTTACAGCCCTCAAATTCCTGTGAAAGTCTCCTAGGCAGCAGAACAACGTTATTAATTCTGACCAGCGATTTGATCATATTTTAGATCAACTTTCACCAGCGAGAGTACAGTTCTGCAGTGTGGTTTATATTAACTGCTAAAAATAAAGAGTTTTGGAGACTGAGGTATTTTGTCAGCAAGCATATCTACAATTTGAAGTTTACTAAATCTGATGGGAAACTGAAACGCTCCTTAAGAGCATCAAGAAGTCTGTCCCTGTTAAGCCCAAGCCACTTTGTGAATCTGAAGCGTGAGCACAGTACCTTGAAGACCCTTGGGGAGCTCCATGGATTTTATGATTTGTTCGCTGACATCCGACGCGCTGAGGCCTTGTAGCCTCTTCTCCCAGAAAAGCTGCAGAAGAAAACGAGACCCCCGTTAGAATACGAAATAAATCAGCTGATGGAAATAAACTGTGCTCATAATCGAAGGAACATCGGAACAATATACAAGACGCAGCTTGCAAAGGTATGGAAAAGTGAATATCCTATCTGCTGCTGGAAATCTGTGTGATGCTGTATGTTACAGCAGCACAGATCACCAAATGAAGCTGCTCAGCAGCTGTACCCCCTCAAACCTACACTGGCTCCATGACCTGGCCCTTTCCATTGCTGTGTAGGTAAACCCTGACTTTTCTAGGAACAGGATCAAATCTTTTCACTTCTAGGAAGGTAACACGAACTAAATTCACATTCTCTTTCCGTTGTTTAGTTTATTAGCTGGGAACACGCTTCCATTTCTCATTTCTTGATTTAAGGGAGTTTTTTTTTTAATGATACAGATTTTCTTCTTCGCTCCTACCTTACCCGTCTGAAGACACATACTGAAGTTCTGGGATGCGGATTGACCATGACTATTATTTTAAAAAGACCTTTTTATATCTAGCAAGACAGCGATGGAAGCTGGTTAAAAAGGGATTAGCTTCCCATCTTGAAGCCTGTAGGAATTCAGAAAGCTTTTGTCAGTTCACTTACAAGATGAAGACACAATATTCAGCCACAGAAGTGCACATTCACGTGAGTGAAAAAGATCCTGCGAGGCTCGAGGCATGGAGCATCTGCCTCTTCAGTTACAGCCCTAAAAATAGTTTACATTATTTAGCCTGCACCTCTCTCAGCGTTACGGAGCCGGGGAAAAGAAGAGGAAAGAAACCTCCAATTCACCCCGAGGAGCACCACGAGGAGGATCCGCTCCTCTCCTCGGTTGCCTGCTGAGGCTGCACCAGTGCAGCCAGAAAAGCGAGATCCACGCCTCCGGGAGAGAGGCATTAGCAAACATGCCCCTGGTAGGCAGTGATGAGAATCCTGATGGGAGCAGGAGGAGGAAGGAATGAGAAAAGAACCGCATTTCAAGATTCATCATTCTTACGGCGCGATATTTCATTACTAATGCAGAACGAATAACCCTCCTGAGCATCCATCCATCAGTCAGGGGCATCAGTCCTGTTGCGGGATGAAAAACGGCCCCATTGCAATTTCGCCTGAAGCCTGGGGGTTAGGAAACACACAGCAAAGAGCCTAAAACCCAAACCCTTCATTTAGCAGTGCTTGAGCGGGCTGGGTTCAGACCCAGCCAGCAGCCAAGCGCCCCATTTCCTGGGAAATTAGTCAGCGTGCGTCATGCCAGAAGTGACCTCTTACGCAATAACATCCTGCAGAGGGAGAACTGCATCCCTCAGCACCCAAACTTACTCTCTGGAGGGCAACCCAGTGTTCTTCTGATATGGGAACGCCGTGCCAAGGTCCCCAGGGTGGAGCAGCCTTTTCTTTTCACTTCCTTGTTTTTCTGCAGCCTGATAATGGTAGCCCTGCGCTGCAGATGTGCTGCTGGAGTCCTTTGTTTGGAGGATGGTAAAATATTGCTTCCTCCACCATTGGTTCTTTTTATCATTTGGGAACTGCTCAACTCAATGCTATTGCAAGCGATTAATGAGGAAATATGATTATAAAGTGGGCTTCTCAAAATCTCCATAGAAGATTTTTAAATGAATGAGAATTCCTCCAAAAAGCTGGAAAACTTTTCATCTTTTTACACCCTGTGAGTTGCTCAGCTCTCCTACACCCATAATTGCCAAACAAAACATCAGAGCTTCTCGACGGGCTTGGGAGGTGGAACTTCATCTCCTCAGGTTCCTTCCATCCCTCTTTTTTGATAATTCTAACAGCCATCAACCAACAAGCTTCAGTTTTCCAACCCAACCTGATTTTGGATTCTAATCTTTTAAGTTCATCCGCAGGAAATAAAATTAGTCTATTCGACATCCTGCCGTTTTTCTGGTAAATTAGGCTTTTGAGACTGCATCTATCTTACGCAAAAAGTGACTGTGGTTGGATTTAGCTTGTGATCTCTCATCTTATTCAATAATTCATCACAATACAATCCACGGCAAATATCTATAAAGTCTACTAAGGATAAGATAGACTTTCAAATCAATTGCGAAGAGAACTTTTGGCCTGAAGACAGATTATTTTATAGGCAAATCTAACAGGTTTATCCTCAGGTGGTTTTATAAAGTGAATACCAGCAGGTTTATCCTCAGGTGGTTTTTGAAAGGTGGCTATCTGCCATAGCACTAGAGGATTCAGATCACACAGTATTAACTGATTACTTGCTCTTCTTGAAGCAAGCTTCAAAGAGGAGGCTGGATGTGTTTTAAACAGTTGATCCATGCTCATGGATTATTTTTTTTTGTAGCCAAATGTATCAGGAAGATAGAACTGAACCTTTTGCAAATTCAGTTTTATAATCACCACTTAAGTTAGTTTATTTTACTATCATGGTTTCAAGTTATCTCTATCACCACAATCAACATTATACAGCAGAATTAACAAGTGATTAATCAAGTCCTTGGCAGTCTGAGGACCTTTAACTCAATACCTCAGGTATGCTACACGTTTGGAGAGTGAACTTGGTGAAAAAACTTCTGAAAAAGGCCAGTAAGCATGGAACAATGTGAACCAAGAAGCTCTAAAACATGAAGAAGATGTTAAGTGCTCTACATAGGACTTAAGACGTCCAATTAGGTACAGAACGCTTGACAGGCTTGACGTTCAGTTTCAACAATGGCAATCTGACTTTTTAAAATCCAAACCATTCCTCAGAAATTTATCAAGAAGATATCATACCTTATTGAAATTTAAGATATCATACTTTATTGAGAATTACTTTGAAGCAGCAAGGCTGACAACATTTAGGAGACTAAACTTTTATTTTTTTAAATTTTTTTTTCCTTTGCAGGACCCACTAAAAATCTGACAGGGTTCTTTTTCTTATACTAGCTTATTTGTGGACTCTGCAAAGAAAAAAAAAACCACAGAAATAGTAAGGAAACCTATGCTATGTAAGCTTATGGACAACTAAGATATGTTTGAGCAGGATGATGCTTCAAAAAGCGATGTGAAAGCACTCCAAAGGAAATTGCAAATAAGGCTCCTAGATTTGCTATTTAAGAACAGATTTTCTGATTGTTTGATTAGATTAAAAAAATCTGAGAAATCTCCTGGATTGACTGGTACTGGTGTTGGAACGGAGGCCTCTTAGGTGAAGACGACTTGGAGAAGTCTTGTGAGTATCAGAAGACCCTTTACGAAATGCACGCACACACAACTTGAGTACTTCCAGAATTCTCCAGAGTATTGCTACTCCTTCTTGGATGAAGTTCTCCACTCTGATGATCAGTAATCTATAAAAGTCTAAAAATCTGAAAGCCTTTAAGATGCTGTCTCGCAGAGCAGTTGCTTGAAAAAGTCTTAGACAAGCTTGTGACGTCATTTGTGTGCAACTAAACATCCTGCTGAATACGTGGAACCAGCAGTTGCTCTAATTGACAGCTTTACCTCCACCCAGATCCCAGGCAAGCTGTTATCTTTCCAGGAACTACCACAGGGTTTAGTGCTTAAAGAAGAGCTGCTGCCAACCGTCTTCCCTGCCAACACTAATAACCATGTCTATTCGCTCCCAGGTCACGAGAAAACTCCTGACTGCCAAAGGAACTCCAATGCTTGGTGATTTTCAGCTCTACCTAAGGAGGAAGGCCAAAGAGAATCTGCAGGGAACTCTGGTGAGGCTGTCTTTTGAAAAGGGAGGTATAACAGGTACGAGTGAAGCGAGGCTTTTGGAGATGTGTATCTAGAAATACAGAAGCAAGAACCCCGTAAGGGATTTGGGGCCAAGAATTGAAGAAACGGGGAGGAATGACACTGGAAATGGTAACTGAGTAAGCTTTACATACAAATAGGCAATAGTCAGTGCTTCAGCAGCTGATTATCCAACACTGATTTAACATCTACATATTGGGAGGTTTCCATGCCTGAGAATAAGAGGAGGAGGAGGCAGTGATGCACGTAGGGATCATTTATATGAGGAAAAATAGAGTTTTTATCTGGAAGAGAACTCAAGGCTGCATTTATCTGACAATTGTATCTCAAGTGCTCTAAGGTGCCAGTTTTATTCTCTCCTATTTCTTTTTTATTTCCATTTCCTTTTTATTTCTTGTATTTTTTTATTCTTTTTACTAAGAATAAAATTTTCCAGCAACTTCACTCCTCACCTGGGCTTTTTCTATTTTATCTCAACTGATCACACCAAAAAAAAGAATCCTTGCTTTTTGAAAACCAAGAAAAGACCACATCCATTAATATTTACAATCCAGATAGTAAGTAGAACATCTGAGTGAACTTCTTGATGCTTTCAAACAAGATGTGCATGTTTATGTATTTACATACCTTCAGTTACCAATGCCTAAAGAAATACTGATAAATGTGTGATGGAAATCTGTGTGTCAAGAAACCAGATCACTGGAAATTGTTTATGGAATCTGGCAATTTGCTTAAGATTCTCCAGGAATTGACAGCATATCTACACTAAACTGCTTTGTTCCAGATTTTTTAACGGAAGTTTCATTCAGAACTCATTGAAGCTTTACGTAAAGGCAACTGTGACCAACTATTCTCTCTCTTCTCCAAGTTTCACACCTGTGTCAGTCACCATGACAAACAACAGAAGATCTCAAAGCAACATTTTAGGTTGGGGAAAGGCAAAAGAGTAAGACATTTCAAGATTTCCTTTAATATTAGACATAAGATAAACTATTCTACATTCAATGCAAGTAGAGTTGGCATTTCTTCAAATGAAATATGTCAATACAGAACAAGAATAACATTTTAAGTGTCCTCTTCTGAACATGTACTCTTGCAAGCAAAGCAAAAGGATGCTGATCAAACCCAAATGCTGACACAGTGATCAGCAGACATGGATTTCTTGAAGATCTTGCTATAGCTTCACCTGCTAGAACTTATCTTAAAGAAGCAAAGATTTGGTGGGTTTGAAAACCGACTATTCTGCAAGTCTTTCCTGAAGAGTCATTCTCAAAAGACAAGGGATGCATTCCAGATGGTTTCAGTTCACTACGTATTTGAAGCAAAGATTCTGGAAGAAAGAAAACTGGGAGGAAATAGGCAAGCACGAAAGGATTTGAAATCCATCAAGATACGGGTCGCCAAACATCCACTTCTCTTGCCACAAAGGTGCCGTAACTTTCTTACCCTTTAGTGATTATTACTGGTTCAGCAGACATCCTAACACACCAAGTGTAGTAGTTTAAAAGGAAAACCCAAAGAACGTGAAGAGAATCAATAGACACATGCAATTATGCATCTTTAGGATCTTTAGGATACACTTACATGGCCCCTGTTGAACTTCACGGGACCAACAGTGAGGTTAGCTGAGGCCTTCAAATCTTGCTAAAAGACATCTCAACAAGATGATCCCATACGGCTCGATATTTCTTCCTTCTCTTTCTCACCTGAATTTAGAGGATGCAGAGTCTAAATTCCTTATGTTATTTCTAACGAGAACAGCATTCAAGAGGTTTGAAAGTTCAATATTAGAGACAGCCTGAGTTTCAAAGGAAATGTTGTTAAAAGTTAGCGACATACCAACGTACAAAAATGTGAACATGCCTCTGCATTTTCTTCTCATCCCAGAATAAGATGTTTCAGTTTGATAAGAGCAACGCTATGACTCCAAAAATACACATCAGACTTAAAAAATAACACCTAAATCCAATATACACTATGTTATGTAGCTGATTATTCCTTCAACTAGATTTCCTTTTCTTCTCTGCTCTTCTCCCCATAAAAAAACAAAACTGAAAAAGCATCGTGTGAAGAGGTGATGTCATTGATATAGAGAAAAGCAGCTAAAAAAGAACTTGTGTAAAGTGAGTTTAAGTTACTGTGTTTTGCATTAGCAGTAGTATTATACTGAAAAAGAGAGATTTCAAATAATTTTAAAATTGATTTTGCACAAAGCTCTTCTATATAAAAGCGATAATAGCTCTTGATGACAACTGTATGTTTTATAGAAACTTCTGTTAAGAAGCTGCACATGAAAAAACTTTTGTGTTTGAGGTCCAATTGTGACAACACAGCACATATCTGAAATTCAAGAGGAATTTTTCTGTCAAATCTGAATGAAGTTTTGGATTAAGCAAAAATAATCTCCATAAGAACTGACTTATTTCTGGATTTTAATGGTATTTATTACAGCATATTTCCATAAGTAACCATCAAGACAGGATAGCTCATCTGCGATTGAAGCGCAGCTGAAAATATTTTGATTTTCAGCTTGGAAATCAAAATACTTTGATTTTCAGCTTGTCTCAAATGTTGCACAGTAACAACGGAAAGAGATGACTTCTTACCTGCCGTGGCTGTTCCGTCACTCGCTGCGGATCGGATCTCACTTTGTTACTAGGATGGTTGGTGACTTTGGTGACGGGCTGCTTGAAAATTGATGCAGTTTGTCTGATGGGCAAAGTCGTATTCAAGTCTGGTTTTCCCTGTTAAAAAAAAAAAATAAAAGGTGAATTAACAAGAGATACACATAAAATTCCTACAAATTAACATTGGATAAACCATCCTCTACTGACGAGCAAAAGAAAGCAGCTTTTTCTGGAGTAAATATTACCCTTAAATGCTGTACTTAACTAACCTTTGCGGCCACCCAACTTTAAAGAAAAATGTACCACTTAAGCAGCTCCCCACATTCTCACCTTCTCTGGAAGAAGCATACTGCTTCCAAAGTCCACCTTTTCTTTTAGAAAATGATAAATGTCATTTGTGAAAGTGACTTACATTCTGAAAACAGACAGCTTCGTGAAAATACGCTTGTAGTGAACAGTTTAGAGAGTCCCACCTTAAAGGACAGCAACTTGCTAGTTAATTCATCACAGATTTCCTAAGCAATTCCTCCATAATACAATTTTTAATCCAGTGCAGTCATTTGTTCTGGAAAGAAACTAAAACTATATAAACTTCAGCAAAGCCTTTTGGCAAAGCTAGTTTTTATCAGGTTTGTTAACAGATGGTTCCCTTGCACCAGATAGAACAGATCCCCAGTAAGAGCTTGGCACATACAGAACCCTCAGACCCTTGGAGATGCTACAGAAAGCCATTCAGGCACGGTACTAACACCACCAGATGAATCACTTGGGATGGGGAAGTCCCCCCTAACCCCCAAGACTGCTAAAGACAAAAGCCCATTAACCTACACACCATTCAGAGTCTCTGAATGGATCTATCCAAGAGCTGCCTGCAAGTTTGCAGTGCCATGCCAGCAGAACAGTCCCCTAAAGCTTTATTTTTTTTGTAATCTCATTTCCTAGAAGTCCTGAAGACCATTCAGATCTCTCTGCTTCTGCATTTTGCCTTGTTTTTCCTGGAATAATTCCCATTTTTCCAGGGGCGTCACTGGCAAGACACTGAAAATAAATATCCTATAATACATACGTTCCCAATTAACACATACCAAAAAGCACCTTCATGTTTTGTGTCACTGTCTTACAGATATACCTATTTTTTGACCCAGAAAAATGGTTTTGTTTTCTTAAAAAATACTGCTGTTTGCTCAAAAGGAAGAAAAGTTATTGCCCAGTATTTCAGATCTTAGAAGAAAGTTTTATAATTGGCTTTGAGCTCACTGGATAAAAATTGCACGGTGAACACTGATAGTAGACTACATCCAAAGATCACGTTAAAATGATTTAAAATTATTTCTACCAAGAATCTCCTAGCTCTGTGTCACCCTGGAGAGGTTGCAGAAAGAGGTTTCCCCACTTGCCTCTCCCCACACCCAACAGATGAGTCAAAAAGTTGAAAAAACAGCCAATGTAATAATCATCATGGCTTGTGAGGACATATGGCATTAAGTGCCTTGCCTGCAGGAAGGTTTTCATGTTGAAAATTACTTTCTGCACAGTTTCTGTGCAAAGATACTCTTTTGATTGCTGGTTTATAGGTGTTACGCTGCAGACATACAGAAAGAAGGACTTCACACGCTCCCTTCTCATCAGCCATCCACCCTGCAAGGACAGAAGCGTGCTAAAATGCTGGGCATTTTGATGATGGAGGATCCACCCCGTCAGACTGACCTAGCAAAGCGCTGAAAGAGGGAAACTTTTAAAAGAAAAAGTTAGAAATAAGGAGGGTATTTTTAAAATAAGAATTTAAATTGAGACCGGTGTAGTGGAAAGACTTACTGGTTAATAATATGATAATAAACCTGAGTCTCTAACAGTTTTAAATTCATTTTTATACAGATCATTACAGAATATCCACAGTGAGTATCTAGCTGTCATCATCTGGATGTGTGTTTAGCTTAGAAACTAATGGTTTTTAAGAACCAGAGAGCACACGCTTGTTTAACAGTGTCTTTTATGAAGTCATCTCGTCCAAATTGCGTAATCTAAATACTGAGGGTTTGAAGACTGAGATTTAATTCCTGTTTCTAAGCCCAAGAAATTGCTTTTTTCTCATAAAGTTCTTTCCAGGAGAAAAACAAGGAATTCCTCCATGTAATGTTAAGGAATGCAATTGATAGGAAAGAGAAACAGAGAAATGCTTCATATTTATCTCAGTATTACCTAAATGAAGGGATGGTTGCAGTACTTCAGGCCTGATTTTTTATCCAGATGGCAAAGAAGGTGATTTATCAAGAGTACCACATACATTCCTAGCTATTCAGCATTATGACTCAATTCACACACTCATTTTTAAGCCATCTCTGTAGCATTTTAGGAATCTTTGCTTAATATCGATTCACTCAGCCTCCCAGGAAAGCCAAAACAATTTTCCAGAGCAGCAGAAGCATGCTAGAACATAGAACTGAATCCTGAAAAGAGTTCTAGAAATAGATTATTTTCAATGGAAGTCTTTCTGCTTCTATTCCTACCACTCCTTGAAAAACACCTTGCTGTTTTATAGGTCCCCTTTCTTCATTTCCAGCTAGAGCAGTTAACTCATTTCGATATAATACGGCTAAAAGCACAAATTCCCATGGAAGTCATCCTCAGAAATTCAGGTATCTGTTGTTTCTCATTCATAAACTCACAGCTAGAAGCCAGTCCCCATGTCTTGTAATATTATTACTGCTTTTAGCAGGAATATGTCCCTCCTATCAAATATGGGGCCCACGGTGAACCCTCTGACAGAATCTCTGATTGATGTCTAATGAAATCTAATGTTAGACTTTTTCCATATATTTTTTTTTTTTAATATTTAAAGCAGCTCTGATGAGCACAGAATCACCAACCAGAGCTACACCAGAACCTTGACAGACGTTATTTATCCTCCCAGCTTCGCCTTCCCTGATCTTGTGACATCGAGTTCAAAGCCATCCGTGAAGCTTTGAAGTCCATGCCTCCAGGACATTCTCTGCAGTAGCATCAGTAGTCGTGGTAAAACAGCTATTAAAGTTCACAAACACAATAATATGACAGAGCCACCCACAACATGGGGGGTAAATCTGGTTTAGCTGACACTTCTGGAGCAGAGGCCTTGGTTTCAAGTTCCTGGAAAAAAAGCCACAGGTTCCTTTTGTCCTGTAATATGACTTAAAGGGAATTTTTTTAAATTATACCCATTAAACTAACTTTAAAAAAATTAAAAAATTAAATTCCTTCAGGCAGTGTGAGAACTTAAATTCAGCTACATTAATGATCTAGCCCCGAGAATTAAAGCAACACCCTGATGAGTAATGAACTATCCAGGAAATGCCATTTGAAGGACTAGATGTCCAATCTACATTTTAATCAGAGCATCGTACTCAAAAGTGGCCATTAGGATAAACTGTTTAAACTAAGAACAGATCAAGTCCCAAGTATTATAATTGTACTCGTTACTGTCTTACTTTGTTTCCCCTCTCATCACACTCACATCTGGGCTTGCTGGTCTCCTAACCAAGCGGTCACTGGGAGTGCTGAACAACAAATAAACTCCTTAGGACAGAAACTCGCTAAGCTCATCTATCTCCAGCACCTGCAGATGGTCAGAGTTAGAGGGAAAAACCCTAAGTTAACAGGAAAGGACGGATGTTCAGAGAAACTCTTTTTCACAACAAACCATAAACAAGATTTGTTCCTGACACAGGAAGAGCTTCCAATCCATCTTAAAGGAGGCAGTGGCAGCAAACATCCCTTGATGTACAGCCAACACCTCTCCTAAAGCATAGAGGACTCTTCTGAGCCTTCTGGCCGAAAGACTTTACATGTTTCAAGTGCTCAGACACAGGTTCACCACCTGAAGTTTACCACGTTGAGCTTTAAGCACCCCTACAAAACTTCAATATCCAGAAACCCAAACCTGTGGGAGTTACATCACTTGATTACTGACAAAAATCTTCTGCTCTAGGAACGATAGCAATATATTAAACAGCAGAAATATCGGTGTCCCCTGCTCGTTTTTATTCATTAGGAGCATCTTATTTATTCTCCAGTAACAGTTTCCAAAGAATTTCAGTCCGCTACCTTTTTGAAGACCTATTTCCAGAAGCATCAACACGTTCCCATCATGAAAACATTTTAAAAACTCGATATATTTCCTGGCCTTTCACATCCTAAGAAGCCATCTATAATCGGATAGCATGTTAAATAGTAGCCTCTATTATTGCGTACATGAATGTCAAAAGTGAAAAGCATTTATTAGCATGTATTACCCTGGGTTCCAATTCGAACCAGGAGAGGTTCCCCTCTCAGTTCTGACATTGAGCTCTAAGCTGCTTACGGTGAGAAACTCCCGAGTTAGAGGTAAGGCAAGATAGCGTTTCCATCCACCAGATGCATAAATCTAACCGTCTAGACACGTCGCAGAAAGAAGGCCAGAGTCTTATTTTGATATTCGTTCTTGTAACAGAAGGGGAGCCAAGGAGTTTAGAAACATTCGTGGCGAACTGTTTGTCCAAAAACAAACAAGCCATAAAATATGAGCAAGTTTATACACAAACATGCCTACGCACGGCTCTCGTTTATGGTCCCTCCAGCAGCACAGCTGCACGGCGGACTACAAGACGACCACAACCAATGTTTTGCACTGTCTGGTGGAAGGAAGAAAGCATAAACTTCAGGATTAAGCTGAGGTCTCATTTTTAACTATCGCGGAGGCTGCAGAAATTCTTGAAAGCTCATGAGCCACATCGTCTTTCACTTTCAAATAATGAGTGTTATTTACCTAAAAAAGAGAAAGCATTAATTTATTCTAATCTGATAGTTAAAGAGTTACTGCCAACGACACCCAAGCAATCTAAATCACAGCAACACAAAGTTAGCACATTCTCGTCTGGATTTTATATACCAAATTTTGCAATTTCTGCCCCTGCAGACTGCCCACCCAAAACGTTTCCTTGGAGTAGCCCCAATAGCTGTCTTATTTGAAAGCCTCCCGTCTGCGGGAAGGAAATGAAAGAATCTGAAGGCATGACTTAAATAAAAAGCAATCAGCATGAAATGTTTGGGTCACAAATTACAAGCGGCAGATGACCAAAAACGACAGTGCACGAGACACAGCTAAAACTCGTTAGGTATTTTCAGACACTACTGTAAATTAGGAAACCTCAGAGAATAAAGCTCTTTCAAAAGAAAAACGTTGTTACCGAAATCCTTGGGAACTTGTGAGAACTGTTGTACAAGATATCTATATTTTGTTTAGGAATAGAGTATCTGAGGGTCTGATAAGTTTATTTGTCCTTTCCTTACATGCTATATCCATTATTTTACTGCTCTATACTTCTGACTTTCATTTTTGATCTACCTTACGCATTCTCTTCAGTACTCAAAAGGGTGTGTTTGTCCAAAGAGAACTAAGACAAGAAGAGAACAATCAGATCAATTGACAAAGGCCCAATCAAGCAGAGAAATATCTGGCCTTGTTTGGCTCCAGACATTCGGATTTGTACAGATAAGCTGCCTCAGAAAACAAGCTTCCTGGCACATACTCAAAATGTGAACTATTTCATCTCAGAACAGGAAGATGAACATAGAATTTAGGAATTTTGAAGTCTTGCACAGAAGAAACCGACGTCAACAATCCTAACTGTTACCATTTAGAAGAACATTACTCAGGCAGATGACTAAAACTAGAGCTCTTTATAGCCTTTAGCCAACTTCTGGCTTACTCAGACCTTTGTTTCATACTTAACATCACCTTGGTATTTTCTGGTAGTAGCAGAGCATTCCCTCTATTTAAAAAATTTGCATCTCTACCACTACTAAAAATTAAACATACACGTACATCTTAGAAGCAGGCTGCTTTAAAGCAGAAAAGAAATTGCTAAATGAACTACAGGAAAGGAAATTCTTAGGATATCCTTAAACACAGTATTTTACTAACAAACCTTATTTTGATTGAGAGAATCATTCCTTAGTCTCTGTTTGTTCTTCTGCAATTTACTGGGCATCATCTTTCCCGTTCTGAAGTCAAAACTGCTGAGATCAACAGTGTTTCCCAGGTATCTTGCCAACTGAGGCTTGCTTCTGAACTTCTTACCACTTGGACTAAAAAGAAGAAAACACTTTAGTATGTTTTGTTGTACAAGAGGATACAACCTTGACTTCTTACAACAGCTTTTACGCCTGGTTAAAGATCCAAAAAGTTTCCATTAGCTTTATTCCACGTGGCACGTTCATTGGTGTGGGGGTTAGTGATGGCACAACTGCCCGATCCCTGCATATATCCAATCCCCTCCTTGGCACGGGTTTTAATTTACGTGTCAGGCTAAACCTTGGCAAGTCAGGCTGCGTCCAAGGGCTGGAACTTCTCTGCACAAAACGTAAAGATCCTGTGCAAGGTCTAAATTGATTGCTAAGGTCAGCCTAGACTCAACAGCAAACCTTTTCGGCTAGCAAACAGCAGGGGATTGAAGCCACGGGCACAGCTAAGACTCGAGGTGACATCTCTGGGCTCTGCAGTCGCTTACACTGGTGAGCAAAGGCAGCGAGGTACCTGAGCAACAAGCAAGCAAGCAGCAAGCGAGATGGTGCGGAACATGAAGCAGGTCCCAAGCTGCAATTGTATTTACGGCAGATCCCATCATCACAAATTCAAATCGTACAGAAGTTATTTAAATCGGACTCGTTTGAAATTACACCACTGCTATTACCCCAAATTCCCAGATAAAGGTCTGAATAAGCGAGATACTTTCAAGTTTTCCTAAGGAAGGGCTATTTCTCCCCCTCTTTACATTACAGAATCCTCTCTCTTCGGCTCAAGCACCCAGGATGGTGATGCACATACCACACACACGCACTGCCTGCTCTGAATTACGCATTTCATCTCTGACACATTTCATCTCTGCAGATTTTCACCGAGCTCAGTGAGGTTTCCTGTGCACGGACTCATCAGCAGGTCAACCAGGACTTTAAGGGACAATTACGGGACAACGGTGCTACCCCCAGACTCAAAAGCTGGGGGAAAAGCTGCTGGCAGGAACTGCTACACACAACTCAAACTGCACCCCTGGTTGGAGGTGGCTTCTCCGTACATGGTTGTGGAAACAGCTACATACCTATCGCATCAAGTCAACAGCCATTTGATGGTCTACTGCAAATCTCTCTGCAGTGAAATGACCTAAAAAAGGTCAAAAAAGGACCTGAAAAAGTGTCAAAAGCTTCCTTACGCAAGAGGTTAACCGAGCTCAGAGTGTTTTCCACAACACTTTGTGCAAAAATTACTGAAGATTTCTGTCTACGCTTTTCCTCCGAAGTGTTGTGTGCTTTTCTTTTTTTTTTTCCCCACCTCAAAAAGCCCTCGAGGCAAGAACTTCCACACAAAAGAATACGTACTGAATTCTGGGAAAACCAGCTCATTAAGCCAAACGTTTAAAAAAAAAAAAAAACATATTTAAATGAATCCAGAAATATGGAAAGATATAATTAACGAGAGGTAAAGGGTGGGAGAAAAAGACTTGAAACAGATCGCAATCTGAAAGCTAACCTCCTCAAGGATGGGTGTGGGAGGGAAAAAAAAAAAAGCAACACATACACACACACACACACGCTCCCCACAAAAAAAAAACTCCTTTCTGTTTCTTGCAAGCCAAGAACTGAAGCTTTCCTGGAAGCCAAACTCAACCCAGAGTGTTTGAGTTGTATTTTGGATGGTGGAGATGAATGCCCTGGCTTGCTGAGAGCAGGAGAAATTCTACACTGCAGGTCAGACAGTCAGCAAATCCCTCATGGGGCAACTAAGTTCCCTGTTGAAATAACCTGATCTATGGTCTTTTAGGCTTCTTCAGAAACCTGCGAGAGAAATTCAAGATAAAACCTCGTCTAGAAGTGCCGGCTGCCTAGCCAAGTGGCCCTGCTTGCTCCGACTTCACTGAATAAAGCCTCCTGGTAAGAGCTGCTGTCTCATCCTTCATAAAATCCTGAATGAAAAGGGGAAAACAATGACTATAAGCAAATCATTAAGTTGATGATTACATTTTCTGTTTTAAAACCTTTCTTTTTTTGAATTAAAACCCTTATACACAGTGTAATTTTATCCCACACCTAAGTCACTACTGAAAAGATGGAGAAATTGGAATTCCAAACACCTTCTTCCATTATATCCTAATTTTTGCACCAAGGAAGAATCGTTTTATCTTTCGTTATTCCCCCATCACCACCTTTTTTGTTCTCTAATAAGCTACCAGACTGTCACGAGGATAGCACTGTGTCTACTAGCCTTCCTCTTCAGCTTCCTTGGAGAGAAACGCTTCACATGCGCCTCGAAGGAAGCCAAAATTGCAGCAGCGAGCAGCCACCAGCCTAACTCCACGAAAAACTCTTCCTGGAGAGCTCTGCAAACACATTTCACATTTATAAGCTAAATTTATAAACGCATCCAACACTCTTAAATTCTATTTTTTTTACATATTTAATATCGTGGGGGGCTTTTCTGTTTGTTTTGTTCAGTAATGCAAGAGCAAACGCTCCAATATTCTGTATCAGCATCAGCATGGATCATTAGCAGGGATTTATTATTAAAAGCTATTTCGATCCATAGCACAAATTCCACCGCTTTACACTGAAACTATTAGCAGGGAGAAACCGCGATACGCTAACAAAATACCTCCTTTCACCTTTAATTAAGTGTTAAGAAAGAAACGCGCGCTTGGGCTGAGATTAAAAGCTTAAAGTTAAAAAAATACAACTTAAAAAATCATCCGAAACGAAGAGACTTTGGAAGAAGTCTTGCAAAATGGCAAGAAATATAAAAATATATGGATTTTTAAACTGAAAGTGTCAAAGCACTGAAGTAATGCCTTCATTCCTGAATCGCTCCCAGATTACCTCTCCCCTGCTCCTGCTGCCAAGTTGCCTCACTTCTCCTACCTGCAAAGAAAGCTCCACGAGGCAGACGTCAAGCAGAAAGCCCATTTGCAGCAGCTTTATCTGCACATCTATTAAGTAATTGCCATGCACTAACGATAACGAGAGAGGTTACAGAATCTGTCTGGGCTAATGCAGCTGCACACAAGCCTGCTACTCACGCATCTGGGCTGAAACTACGAAGAGGTATTTTCTTTCTCTTTATTTTCTTTAAACTGAACTAAGTTCAAACTTCGTTTTCGGTAGAAAAGAAAGGTGGAAGGAGGGCTGTGAAGCTTTCTTCTCCCAGAGAGGCCCCTCTGGATGATGCTCTGGAGGCACCTCAGAAGTCAGGCTGCAAGGGATGCTGCAGAAAGCTGAAGGAAGCGCAGACTTCAAAGCCACGCTTTGCTCAGAAGATTTTTAAAACGCGTTGGTCTGAGTTCACACGGCCTAGAATTTAAACCGCTACAAGAGTCAAAAAATGGATCCCTGCACGATTTCAAAGACAAATTACCCAGATGTGGAGGAAATCGGTGCAATTTGCCCTCATCCAAGCGTCCTGAAGATTATTTTTACACTTCTTTCATGCAGCGAGGAGCAAGTGAAAGAGCTCTTTCAGGGTGCTGAGCCACAGGGGAGCTTCTGGATTGCCCAAATTGCTGCATAACCCAACACCGAGACAGTTTAGAGTTGCGAGATGAATCTGGAGATGCACGTGAGCATCTCCAACACCAATTTCAAAAAATGGATGGGTTTCAGACTGTTATTCTTGCAAACATTACCTAAAAGTTACAAATATGTAGTCTCACCTCAGGACAATTAACTTTCTGGAGCTTTTTTAATAACTTGTCAACCTCAATTTGAAGTTTCTCAGTTTTTTTCCAAATGGAAAAGTTATTTTCTATAGAAAAATTATTTCAAATCATAGTGTACTTGTGAGACTTGGGTCTATCATAGCTGAAAAGCGTCCCAGCATTTGCTCTTCGTTCTTTCAAAGTCAAATTTGGGGATGTTTTTCAGCCTCATCAGTTAAGGACTAACAGCACATCTCCCGAGCGTCTACAAACTACTCCTTCGGTGACGTTATCAGGGCTCGGATCACTCCGTACGAGATGAAACGAAGCACACTACACCTCACCTACAGCTATGCGCTTGTGCAAATTTACATGCCAGACAAATTGAAGTTCTTCGCGGGCTGAAGGCGATTAACTTCGACAATGAGCTTGCAGGGAACTTTATTAAAAAAAAGAGAGAGACATTTTACAGATGTTTCCTGGGAAGCAGCAGAACAAGTTAATTAGCATACAGGGAAGTTACCTTGGGTTTTATGGCACAGCAAAGCCTACTTGACGCTACGCTCCCCGGCCACCCCCACAGTTCAAAAACGCGCAGCGAGTTTACAGGCAAGATAGCAGCGTTGCATATTAAAAACAATAACCTTAAGCTTGGCAGACACTTCTGTTTTTGGCTGCTTTCAAAAAAAAAAATTGGCAAGCTTCCTCATTTATTTATTTATTTATTAATTTTTACACGCTGGTCCTCCCCATCCAATAGATTAGAGAGGAAAATTTCAACCAGAGCAAGCTCAATGCTCCAACAGCAGATGGTAACGGGGAAAACACGTCGCCTTTTTGGGGTTTAAAGTGCCTAGTTTTTTTGGAGCTACCCCAAGTAGCCATAAATTAAAGGGCTCCTGTTTTTAAGGATCCACTCTGGCATCCTGCAGTCCGACCTGTAGGAGCACGGAGCAGCTGGACACCAAAGGAGAGGAAGAAAAACACCAAACTAGTTTTGAAAGGCGATTCAGATTAACGATGTTTTAATTTGGCCACCTAACAGAGGTGAAGCAAAGCGAAGCGTTTCTCCCAGTCACTCCTTGTGGGTTGGGAACGAAGCCCAAGGAAAGGAAGGAGAGTGGGAATATATCCGAGCGTTTCACGGGGTAATAGTAAATAAGACCACAGAAATCCCTCGTTTGATCTTACGTTCAAGGGAACCTAATGTTGGAGAGCTGCTCCTTAAAGCCTCCTAGGCAGCTGACTTCTGCAGGGAACATGAAAGATTTGTTCCACCAGCGTATAAAAACTGCTCTGGGATCCTTGGAAGATCCTTCCCTTGATGATCTGAGTGCAAATGCTCAAACACACGCTCCTAGACACTCAAAGATCGGGTAAAGAAGTCACCATACGGATGGGGAAGCAAAACATTCTCACGCCTTCAGGGAATTCAAAACTTAGGATCTAATTTTCCTTGCAAGAAAACGCCTTTTTTTTTGATTTTAAGCACACACTTCATATCACCACACTAAACCACCAACAGCAGCCGATGCCAACGAGCTTTGAGAGGTTATTTTCTAGAGGGCTGTTCAGTTTTCTAGTTCTCAAAACATTTTGGCTTCGTTTTTCAGACTCCCTTCCTACGTTTCCTGCACGACTTGACCAGCTGCTTCGCCGAGGCCTGACTCATCGTGCCCTCGTAAAATGAAGGCAGTTACCACGATGGCTTGGTAATAACCACCGGTATTGCTCGGTTTTACATGCTAAGACCCTCCTTTTAGTATTATGAGCAGTGATGGAGGAAAGATGCAGAGCTTCCAAAGAGGTTAGAAGAACAAGAAGGAGACTTCAAGGTCATCCCACGAAGGGGGTACTCTGCAGAGAGAAGATGGAATAGGAAAAACACTGAGAAATTAATAAACTGCTAATTGCAGCAACTTTTTGCTTGCACAGAAGGCAAAGCACGGTCCCAAGACTTAGCCCTCGCTGTTAGGACTTGTTCTGTGTCCTACCTACCTCTGGAAGCAGCAAAATAATTAAAAAAATCAGTAAACCTACACATAACATAAGCATAATTCAGCATCCGAGAGCAGCATCGCTCAGGAAGTTACGTCGTGCTCGCTTTTAAAGATAAAGGTCTGCCCTCCGAAAACCGGCACCGAATTAAACTAATCCTGCTGTCACTGGAAACTCTCCGCCGTTTATCTTCCTGTCAAACCACAAAACAAAACTTCAAAGGGATGTCTGTTTGCCCCACGGGTACACCTAGGCTGGAAAAGCTTTTGTAGTTCAACGTCAGAGCCTGTTAGAACCCACTGAGAGCCGTGTCGAACTACTCGGCTTTTTTAATCTCAATTTAAAAAAATAATAATAAAAAAAAAAGAAGGGCAGCTCGTTTGCTTTTTTCCCACGAAGAACAAATGCACCAAAACGGAATATTAACTGGCTGGAGCTGTGAAAGAAGTCGTTTCATGCCAGGTTTAAGAAACATCTTTCAGCAGGTAAACGCCCGAGGGGGTTACACACGCTAAGGAGACAGCGCCAGCAGAAAGAAAGGGATGATAAAGCAGAAGCTGAGAAACCCTCGTTCAAAATTCCCACTTTTGCAGGGCTCTGAAAGCAACTCTGAGTATTTAACAGGACAGCAGCACCCCCTACCTCACGGCACACTGAATAAATAATTCTAAAAAATCGTGGTGCTGATTTCAATTCGGTACTAGGACCTGGAGAAGTGAGGAGAGTCGAAGTGAGCTCGATTTAAAAGGAAAAAAAAAAAAACCTGATGCGGAGCCTTCAAGGCAATATCCTGTCTGCAGGCACACTGAGAGCACGGGCAGGATGTCATAAACGACACAGAGGTGAGCTGCTCAGAGAGAGGATCCTCGTCCTGAGGATGAAGAAGCAAAATTATCTTCTAGCTCACCTCTGCTGATAGCTGATGGGTCACTACCACACGGACAAGATGGGCAGGAGGAGAACCTTCTTCCTCCCTCCTTCCAACTAGATGGAAGCCTAACGGGAGCATTTATTCTGAGCAAGCGTGCTGTTTGCATTTGCCCTACATTCAGCGCCGCGATTTTTAATGCAGCATCGCCCAGATCAAATAAGTTTGCAGGGCTAAATATAGAAGCTCCCCCTCGCGCTCAGCTCCAGCGGAATTAGGTTTTTGCTGCCTCGCCGTCAGCAGGGCGAGGATTCCCCAAGCCAGCTCGGTCAGCCCTGCGAGCCTCCTGGGGAGAAACACACAGAAATTCACCTGGCACACACAGAAATTTACCCAGCACACACAGAAATCTGACAGTCTGCGTACAATGAAGCAACTGGACGTTTGCTCAGATCACGCCGCCGCCCTTCAAACGCAACGTGGATTTCCACCGCTTCCTACGACTGCCAAAAAAGTGGAATATTAAACTTCAAGCGGCCGTGCCAAGTGCTGGCTGCCCAGGCTTTTAGGGAATATTGGCCTCTCCGAGGCACGCCAAGCAAAGCCCGCTTTGTACCCACCTACGTATTTCAGCATCGCCGTGTTTATTAACATCCCCTTATTATTATTATTTTTTTAAAAGGGGTGACACAGCTCTTCTGAACGCATTTGGCCTGCTCTGCTTTTGCTGGATCAAAACAGATTTCCATTTGTTTTAAACACAGCGCTGCTGAAATCTGCCTCAAAGCCATAAACAGAAAAGAAAAAAAAGAGATAAATTTCCTATGCCAGTCCCGCCTGCAGCCACAAAAAACATTTTTTTTATTTGTTTCGCTTTGGTTGAGCAGCAGTAGGCCCGCTGCTGAACAGAAGTTATTTCTCCAGACATAAATGACTACTTCTTCTTCCAAACCTGTAATCTGTAGCGAAATCAACAAACTCTGAGCTATGAGCTGCCTGGTGAGTTTTTAGTTTCAATTTTGCGGTTGTTTGGCAGAAGATCTGCATCACTGCTAACCATGCTGGAAGGCGTCCTGAAATGGGAGGCATTTATTCCTCCCGCTTTCCCACATGAAAAAAAAAAAAAAAAAGGACAGAATTCCGGAGTCGGCGATGAGCAGATTACAGCCCTGCATCTTAAACCGGAGCGTGCTAAGGAGCTCCTCCTCAGCAGGATTTTCGGCAGCAGCAGTCTGAAGGCTGGGATCATCACAGAAGGGGCTAACCCTAAAAGCCACGGTTTGATCTCGCGCGGTGCTTGTAAGGTATTTCCACCACACCCCTCCTGGAATAGCTTTTTGATGATAATCAAGGTCGCTCAGCCTCAAGGTTGAACGCGAACAGGGGGGGCAAAAACCGTCCTAGCAGAACCGCCTGCAAGCGTTTCAGTCCGGCCGAGCAACTGATTCACCTCTCCCGAACGCGTGGCAGCTTCAAGCACCATAAAGCAGCCCCGAAACAAGCCAGTTTCGAAATGCAAATCAGGTAGATTGCAACATGCATTAGCCTTGCAAGAGCTGTTCTTAATTACTGCCATTATTTAGAGCATCGCCGTAAATGAAGCTTCGTCCAATCCCTTTTTATTGGGCCTTCTTTTTTTTTTTCCTCTAGCCTTAAGAAGTCATAAACCCATAAACCTCAGGTTTTTAGTCAGCTAACTAGTTCTAAGCAGCTAATATTAGTGCCTTAATGAACTTAATGAGGTTCCATTATCATTCTTTGCGAAGCATGAGCTAAAACCTGGAGCTTGCTAGGACGTACTGCGTCCTCCCCGTATTTTGGTCAAGAATTTGGGATGTATAAAACTCTGACATCCCTGTGCTGTAGCGGGATGGACACAGGGCTAGGGTTAAGTGTTCTTCCAACAGTCCATTTTGAGGAAATAACTGAAGTTACGTGGGCTTTCTACATTAAATGTGCTGTGACAGAGTTAGCAGCGAGTGCCTAGCCTGAGAAAAGCCGAAAAGCCTGGCGTTTAGCTCTGGAAAAAGAAGCCCTACGCAGCAAGTTGAGGTCAACGGGCTGCAGGAAGCCAGGAGCCCTCCAGAAAACGGGATTGACGCGGCAGGACTCGAGTTCAACCTCCGAGCCAGGCTTCCCGAAGGCAGGCCAAGCAGATGCGGAGAGGCAGGCAGCGAGGCCAGGAGACAGAGGCACAGCAAGACGGCAGAATCGGCTTTGAGAAGTCCTGGAGGAGAAGCGCCATCCCTCCTCTGCACACAGGGCCACCGATGTCAGAGATTTCCCGTTGTTTCGCAGCGACGGGTCAAGCGATGCCACCCCGGGGCGCTGGCAGGAGCAAGGCTGCCCGCTCGCTCCTCCAGCTGGCCGGAGGAAGGCTCGAGTCCCTCGGCTGCAACAAAAGGAGGCTGCTGAGGCTGCTCGCACAGCAGCACAGCCTTCACCAGAGGTTTCAGGTGGGGCCCGTCAGATGCTCGCCGAGCTATAAATAGAGGAGCTGCGGCCAGCAGGCCGGCCTGTGCACTGGGTGGTTTCCTCTGCAGCGGGCTGGACCTACTCGAGCCCGGCCTAAAAGCACGTTTGGAGGCTCGATCCTTTTATCAGCCTGGAGAAAAGAGTTATTCCCAGAACATTTCTAAAAGCAGGAGAGAGGGGGGTTGAAACGGAGGGTGCCGGAGCTTTTCTCGCTTCTCCGACAAGGCGTGCTGGCAGCGGGAAGGCTGGCAGCCCTCGCTTGTGTCGAACTTTTATTAAAATTACAGCTCCTGCTCCCCGAGGCGCTGAGGGAGGCTCCCCCCCGCCTCACCTCACCTCAGGGCAGCTCCGGCTCTGAGGGGCCGCTCCTGTCACTGAGGGGACAGCGGGCCCGGGGGGTGCCCACAACCCCCCAAAACCCCCGAGGGCGTCCCAAAAACACCCAGGGGTGCCCCAAAAACCCAGAGGTGCCCCAAAAACCCCGGGGGTGGCTGCTTTGAGGGGAACCCCGCCGCTCCGAGCCCGGTCAGGGGCTGCCCCCCCCCGGGTCCCGCTCCCTGAGGGGCTTCTCCCCGGCAGGTGGCGGGGCCGGGGGGGGGGCTCCGCTTGCTCTCGGCTCCTACCTGAAGTAGTAGACATCGCTCTTGCCGGCGCTGAGGCCCGATTTGCGGATCACCTCCTCCTTCTTCCAGCCGGGGGGCAGCGCAGGGCAGTCCATCCTGCCCTGCCGCTCCATGCACCGGCGCCGCGGCCCCGACCCCGGCCGAGAGGGGACGGGGCTGGGCGGGCGCTCGGAAACCGAAGCCGGGCGAGGAACCGGCGACGAGGAGGGGGAAAGGGGAACCGGGGGGGGACCGGGGAGGCACCGGGGACCCCCCTGGCGATGGCGGCGGCGGCTGCTGGGCGCCAGGAGCGCGGTCGCTGCGCGCGCAGCCGGCGGGGCGCTCGCCCGGCGCCCGCTTCCGCGGCCGAGGCCCCGCGGGCGGTGGGAGCGGCCCCGCGGGCGGGGCGCGGCCTCGGAGCCCCGCTCCCGGAGCCGCCCTCACTCGGGCAGAGCCGGGAGAGAGCCGGGAGCCGAGCTCGAGCCGCTGTGGGCGCTGTTAGGGCCGCGTTTCGCCCCGCAGCGGCTCCTCAGCGCGCTGTTGAGCCCCGTGCTAGGGCCTGCGTGGAGCCGCCAGGCCATGGCGCAGCCCCGGGGCGGGCAGGATGAGGAGGAAGAGGAGGAGGAGGAGGAAGAGGAGGAGGAGGAAGGGTGGTGGGGGCCGCAGCCGGGCCCTGAGGCCGCTCCGCCCGCCCCGAGTGAGCGCGGGCTCGGGGCGGGGGGTGAGGGGGCTGCTGTGAGGCGGCATGAGGCGCTAGCGTGGCCTCAGCGACTACTGACTGATTAATTGATTAATTGGTTGACTAATTGACTGATTGATTGACTAAATGGCTGACTGATTGATTAATTGACTATCTGATTGATTAATGGGTTGATGGGCCGACTGACAGACCCATTAACCTGGCAGCTCTGGGCTTGCTGCCTGGCAGGTGGAGATCTTGCCTTCCCCCCGGCGAGGTTTCAGTGTCCCAGTCCCACAAGCTTCTCAGGAACGACTCAGTTTGCCTCAAATTTGAGCTGAAATGGTGTGAAATTGGCAAAAGTTCACTCCACGTTTAACCTGAAGTGGTGTGAAACCGGTGAAGGGTTCACTCAGCAAGAGGTGGAGGTCATTGCTGCTGTGCTTCTGTTAGAGCTGAGTTAAAGGCAGGTGACTTGACAGAAATATACCAAAAAAACTTAAGTATTCCACTGGGAACAGGTACTGCAGCACCTAAACAATATTCTAATATGGCCCAGTGAAAAAGAAATCCAAGTGGCCACCTGAAAACGGGAAGATGCCAAGCAGTAAGCTGAGCTGCTGTGGGTGACTTACCCTCCTTACTGATCCTAGAATTAACACGGTGCTAAAATGAATATAAATCTTATTGGTTTTATATTCTCGTAATATGTTTGGTAGTATAAACTGACTTAAAAACAAACCTTTCATTGCGTTGAAGGCGGTTAGTAATGTTTAATCTTTTTGTTTGCTTTCCTTGCAGCAGGCCACAGCAAGCCGGTGCCAGCCAGAAACGCAGCGGGCAGAGTAATCGTGCACGTGGACTTGGACTGCTTTTATGCCCAAGTAGAAATGGTCCGTAATCCCGAGCTAAGAGACAAGCCTCTAGGTAGGAGTTGCTTTGCTGCTGATTAATCTGGGGAATGTCTGGTTCAGGCCGGAGAAACCGAGGAGGTAGGGCTGCACGGTGACACGCAGGCAGTCACCCGGCAGCTGTAACCACATCCGCAGTGAGCAAGGTGCAGGCTCGGCTCTGCGCAGCTGGGTGACTACAGGATTCATAAATCCTCCGGAGCACAAGCGTGGGCACTCGCCAACACGTCCCAACAGTTCTGGGGATTGAGGCTGGTTCGTAACGCATGTGGGCACGGAGAGGGCAGAGCTCCATGGGCGAGCCGTTTGACACAGTCATGCTCAAAGCACGCTTTATTCTATCCAGAAACAGAGCCTGAATGCAAGGCAGTCAGTAATGGCTGCAATCTGTGGAGGATGTACATCTGAAATTAACTAACGCATAAAGGTCACTTTCATGGGTAAAACTGCCTGAAAAGGGTCAAGGGTAAGAGCAAAATGGGAGGTTTTAAAATGTTCTTCCAGCTGCTGATCTAAACCAACAAATCTGTCTTTCTTGTAGTCTTGTGAAGTTAAGACTTTGGGGATTATTTGTTCTACAGTGTCATGTTCTGATCAAATTTTATGCTTTGTTGTCTCGCAGTGGCATGCAAGTACTCTGGCCTTCTGTGAAGTACCTAGAAACACAGACTTTTAAAAACATTAAACCCTTATTTTTAGGTGTGCAGCAGAAATCCTTAGTAGTAACCTCAAACTATGAAGCCAGAAAACTCGGAGTTAAGAAACTGATGTCTGTGAAAGATGCTAAAGAGAAGTGTCCTCAGCTGGTACTGGTTAATGGAGAAGATCTAACTCCATACAGGGAAATGTCATACAAGGTTACAGGTACAAAATTAACAATTTTTCAGTACAGGACAAACGCATCCAGTTAAATTCTGTGTGCACATGCACACGTATGCAATATTACTACTATGTGCTGCTGTAAAAGTTCTTGAGCCTCCTACTGTGGTGATAATTATGGTCATCAGTGTCAATGTTTCCTAAAATAAGATACTAAACTTGGTTGCAGTCTGGGTCAGGCATTATATCATTCCGATGTTTTATGGGATCTGTATGCTGTATTAGGTTTATTAGCCACGTAGTTCTTGAGGAACATTTTTTCTTTCTTAAATACTGATTTCATTAACATATTTCTAAGCGTAAAATGATGGAGAACAGAACCCTCAAGCCTTTGAGTGGGTAAACTTCTTTAGTATCTCTTAATTATATGGTACGTCTGTGTTGTCACTTATTACTGCTTTTTATTACTAGCAGCTGTAACGGGTGAAATAGTGATAAATGTAAAAGCCAGGCTGACTAAGAAGCAGGTTTCCTTTGGAAAAGGCACTGCAGAGGTTAAGAGCTATTATTTTGTAGAGAAATAAGGAAATAAGTTTGTAGAAGAAAAGTAAATGATAGAATGTTGTGGGATGGAGAAATATTTTTCTTTACATGCTCTTCATTTATTCAGTAAATATATAAATAAAATAAATGTATATTCAGTGTCTTATCATCCAGAGGAGAATAGGATCTCTCTTCTTGAAAGCATCCTGTTGGAATTTATAGGAACTCTGCTGTATCTCTTCCTCCTAGGATTGTTGGAAGAATTTTGTCCTCTAGTGGAAAGGCTCGGGTTTGACGAAAATTTTGTAGATATCTCAGAGATTGTAGAAAAAAGGCTAACCCAGCTACAACAAAGTGGATGTTCCAGAGTGTGTGTGTCTGGCCACGTGTACAACAACCAAGGTGATTATAACAATCTTCATCCTGAAAAATACAACATTTGTGACATTTAGGAAAAATATCTATCTTCTTCTAAGTATTGTTCAATGCTGAACAGGTGGAAAACTGTGTTGCTTTGTGCTTGGTACTTGAGAGTTCACATATCACAAGTGTGAATGGGTGTTCCTATTAGACTGTACATAAAATAAATCTCCGTGGCTGATTATAGAGAACTGATTTTCCTTATTTTTTTTATTATTATTTTCTTATTCTTGAAGATAGCCTTACCGAAGGCAGGGCAGCCCTCTAAATCAAAGACTCTGAAATCCCTCATTTCATTATGTTGATGTAAGAATCTGCAACGCTTCAGACTTGACACCTATTAATATGTTATATTTAATATTTTAAACGCTCCCTAAACATTTTGTATCCTTGACAGTATGCTCCTGGTTCAGACAGTGGCAGTGTCTTTTACAGAGACTCTGGGAAGAAGGAGCGTGGTTAAAATTGGATGCTGAAGTCATAGCCATACCACGTGTAACAGAATGTAAAAAAAGCCCGAATTTAATTAGAGAACCAACTAAGGGACCGTTTAGGTGCTGAACACTGCTTATTTGCTCTTTGCAGCTATCAATTTACGTGATACAACACACGTAAGACTGGTTATTGGATCTCAGATCGCAGAGGAGTTCAGGCAAGCCATGCACGCTCGTCTCGGCCTCACAGGCTGTGCAGGAGTGGCCTGTAACAAGTTGCTGTCTAAGCTGGTATCTGGGACCTTTAAACCAAACCAACAAACAGTTCTGCTGCCTGAAAGCTGTCAAGATCTGATGCGCAGCCTTGATCACATCCAAAAAGTGCCTGGTAAGTGCGGTGCTATAAGTATTGATGGCGAGCATGTTGACAGCCCTTAAAATAATAAGAAAAAGTACTGCAAAGATTATAACTGGAATAATTTTAAATCTAGTTCCTGTAAGTGGCCAGGGGGGTGTAGAGGTGTATGGTTAGGGTGTTTTTTTGTGTTTTTTTTTAATCTGTTTTATTAAGCAGAAGGAACAAAACGACTTTGGTTTTCTTTTCTTTTGGTTCTCTTTGGTTACTGATACTAGGTTTTATACGGAAAAGGTTCTTTGGTTGTGTTTCTTCATTTATTCTTAATTTTCTGTCTGGAAACCTATTGAGAGTTATTTAACCAGTCTGGAGCTTGATCAAGTATTCAAGAAGTCCTTTGCCTGATTATTCTATGCTGTTGTTGGCCAGGAAACGTTGTTGCAGGCTACAGACACAGCAGGACCTTTGTTTTGCCCTAGTGTGGCTTTTCTAATGACAGATTCTCTGATTGGAATGGGAACTCATGGAATCATAGAATGGTTGGGCTTGGAAGGGACCTTATAGATTGCTCCAAGCCCCATCCAGCCTGGCTTTGAACACTTCCAGGGACGGGCGTCCAGAGCTTCTCACCAAAAATGTTGCTGAGAAGCCTTCACTGCATTAATGAAAATAACTCTCAGCACTGATTTCTACGTGGGTGAAATAATATTTTTATTATGTATGTACAAACATTCACAGAAAAGTGATAGTGTGTGTGTACGTGTGTATATTTTTTGATTTTCGTTCCTTCTATGTATTTTTAATACACATTTTTACTTAGGCATTGGCTACAAAACTGCCAAACGTCTCGAAACGCTGGGTGTGAGGAGTGTGTGTGATCTCCAAACATTTCCATCCCCCGTGTTAGAGAAGGAACTTGGGGCTTCTGTTGCTCAGCGCATCCAAAAACTCAGCTACGGAGAAGACGACTCCCCCGTGACTCCATCAGGCCGCCCTCAGGTACAAGAATTGTTCTGAGATACTTAGTAGAGAGCAAAAAAAAAACTGCTTTGAGTTTTATACAGCTCAGCTGGACTAACTGAAATCATTCCAATTATTTTGCTAACTTTATTTAACAATTCCTGCATTTTCGTATGCGCTCCCTAGCATAACTCATAATAAAGCATTATGGTAGTTTTTATTTCCCCTTCAGAATTTTGAAATGAATATAAAATTGAAGGGATTAATGTGTGTTTTTTCAGTCCTTTAGCGATGAAGATTCCTTTAAAAAATGTTCCTCAGAAGCGGAAGTGAAAGAGAAAATGGAAGAACTGCTTCGTAGCCTCTTAGACAGGTGACTGCCTTCAGTAGCTCTTTCTGATGACTGGATTTGTGACCTGAAGGGACTTGGAGCAGGCGTTAGGTTTGTCTCACACTCAACATTTCTCCTCCGAGTAAAATGCAGCTTTAGGAACAGCACTCACCTTTCCAATTTCTCTTCTTTTTATTTTTTGCTTAATTCATCAATTGTCTGTTGGTATTTTCCTCCTGCCCCCTGGGACACCCCTACCTCCGGCCCTCCCATTGCCATCCAGCTTTTCTGATGAAGGTCTCTGCATCGTTCCACTTGCTGATCGTTCTCTGTTGCTGTGGTCGTGCCTTGCAGTTCTGACTGCATCTTCACTAATATCTCTCATTTCCTGTGAAGATCCTTGGTTTTTCTTTCATTTTCCGTAGGTGAGTGTCTGTCTCTACTTTCAGACCCTTGGTTATCAGTTTTTATGTTTGTCTCCTACTCCACAACTTTTTCTTCTCTTATGCTGAAAGAATATTTTCACTTCTTCCACCTTGCCTCATGAATCCAGGCAACATCCAAACCCAAAATATTTGAAAAGGTAAAAACAGCGTAGCAGGTGGATTCCATTACTCATTTCTTTACTATGACTTTCCTATCCTCCCTTTCTATCCCGTGACTCTGTTTAAAACCAGTTAATAAGGATAAATAGCCTCATAACGCTGAATTGTTTCTCTTCTGCTATGCTTCGATTTCTTCTGACTCTTAAAACCCTTCATGTTCCACATTTGTTCTTGATATTTTTTCTTGAGAAATATTTTTCCTGCTCTCTGCAGGCTTCTCTAAGCCTTAAAATAATCTACAAGTCATAAAGGTGTTTTGTTTTTTTTTTTCCCCTACATCTATGCAAGTCTCATAACAGACACAACCAATTTAATTACAAGAGCATTCTGGACAGGGAATCTTTTCTCTGCATCTTGGGTGTTTCTCAGAACAATCTCTCTCTTCAGATTTTTGATTACTATGCCCTATCTTGTTATCTTTTTATTTAATTATTTAGTAGGGAAAATACCTCCATAGCTTTTGGAGGGGGAAATGAGTACATCATACTTTGTTTCTTCCCTTTCTTTCAAAAGTTAGCTAATTTTTATTTTTTTTTGCCCTGAATTGAGGAAGTTTTCTTGGAAAGCTAAAAACTAGAAGCTGAGGATTACGTAGCGTGTAACTCCAAAGACAATGCTAAATGGATTAAATGCTGAAATGTGGCAGTGTTGCAGACTAACCCATTTAATTTTCACATCTCTTTTTTTTTTCTTTTTTTGAGTCTTTTTAAGACTTGTACAGACAGTACTCACACAGTTTTGGAATCCTAAATTAGGAGTCATTAAGGTAGAATGAAGTTCCCCATAAAATCAGCAGAGGAAAATCAGGAGTTGGGAGAGCCATAGTGCTTAATTTAGTGACTTTTTAACCTAAACTATGTGGTGTGACAGCTTCCAGAGGCTCCCTGAAAAATACTTGTAGTAACATTCATCACTTTGCACACGTTTGTGTTCCGCAGGGTATCCAAAGACGGAAGACAGCCGCACACCGTGAGGTTGACTATCCGCCACTTCTCTGCGACCGATAGGTGGTTCAATCGGGAAAGCCGTCAGTGCGCTCTTCCACCTCATCTTGTTCAGAAATTTGGAAAAGGTACGCGTAGGATTTTTGCAAATGGTCACACTTAGCATTTTTGAAAACGATAGCAGCACAAAATTGGTCCTTAGCTTCTCTGAGCACTGCATATTGTCAAAAGATACTAAATGAAAAACTTTCAGTTCAAGGCATACCTGAGAGGGCAGAACAAACATCTTAATGACCATACCGATGAATAATTTTGGAAGCCTATAGCAGTGTTTAGAGCCTGACAGTCCAGGAATTTATCTTTTGAGATAAATAAAGGTTTCCTTAGTGGATTTATGGAGTTATATACTAAGAATAGCAGTGTATTTAAAACTTTTTTTAGGTTATCATTGATGTCTGTACATGTAAAATGTTGAAAGTTCACAATATAAAGTTAGAAGTGCCTCATACATTGCCTTGTACTTTGCTATTTAAATCAATCTTCAGTCAACTATTTTTGATTGTATACATAACTTTTTCTTTCAATTACTGTTTGTTTCAGAAAGCAGCAACATTATATCTCCACTGATTGATATACTCCTGAAACTCTTTCGAAAGATGGTAAATGTAAACTTACCATTTCATCTTACCCTCTTGAACGTTTGCTTCTCTAATCTCAAAGATGTTCCTAGCAGCAAGAAAGGATCGATAGGTTTTTATCTCAAGCAGATGTCACCACCAACGTCAGGCTCTTGTAAAAGTGTCCAGGTAAGCTGAAAAATGCTGAAAATTATCTTTGCAGATAAGAAAGTTCTGAGATATTTCTATCTTTATTATTATAAATTTAAATTTTAACTGTTTGGAAGTTTTTGATCATAAATTTTATTCATAAAATGAAGATTTCTTTGGAATCTTCAGAGCAGGTGCTGCTTGTTTGCTTTATTAGATTGCTTAAAACAAATTTCATGCTATCTGTTTTGAGTGGAACAGCCAGGTAGGTTATCAGCCCTCTGCACCTGAAGAGAACAGAATTCACTAAGGGAAAAATCCAGATGTACATCTTCTGAAAATAATTCCTGACTTTTGCTTTTAATTTCAGTAAGAGGTGGAAATAATCTCAGCTTTATCTTTAAATCAAGCCAGGGATAGAACTTGTATCTTTTACCTTAAATTAAAATCTCCTTAAAGTTGCTGATCATTTACCTTGTTGCTCTTATTATAAGATGCTTTCAGAGTGATTATTTAATTTACTATGCATCCTTAAGTCTTCCTGTCCAGACTAGAAATTAAACAAAGATGCAATTCTGTGTTGGCCACTAGCATCACATTCTAGGCCGTGCAGACTCTGTGGAAACACTGCTAAGTAATTCCAGGAGATGTTTTCCACACATAACAGAAACAGTAACTTCAAAATGACATCGTGCACTGATTCTGTCTTGACATCTTGATTTTGCATATCGGTAACTCGTGTGTTTCTTGACTGCTCAGGAATAAAGCAATAAAATACAGCTTCAGGGTATTTGCTCCTTTAAAGGAAGAAAAGGATTCCCTGTTTCGATCTGTGTTTGAAAATAAGATTTAAAAAATAAAAGCATTACTGATCGGGAGGAAAGAATTAGTGTCTATTAAGGAATAATTTGAAGAAGTTGCTGTTAGTAACATGGTGCTCAGTGATTAGTAGGCTTGTGGTTTTATGCACATCTTATGCCACAGGAGATGGAAGACGGCTCACAAGGTGAAGGAAGTGCTTCTTGGAACCAGAACTGGAACAGAACTGGCACTACAAAAGCGAAGAGACCTTCAGAGGAAAAGGAAAGCGATACAAAGAAAGCAAGAATTCCTGCCTTCCCCTATCATTTGTCTCCTGGTATTGACCAGGCAGTCTTCAGGGAACTTCCAGAGGATATTAAAAAGGAAATCATGTCTGAAAAAGCAGGAGAAGTGATCTCTGCTGGGGATGTTTTGGGTCAGACACCGGTATGTTTCGCAGAGGAGGTACAGAGCTCCTCCCCGAATTCTAAGGGTGATGAGAACTCTGCAGGGTACAGTGCACACCTCACATCAGCTCGTGAATCAGCATCAGCTTGGACACACAGCTCCAGTACCAGTTGTTCTGCTGAGTATCCTAAAAGTGTGTTAACAGGCATGGAAGAAAACCCTCCTGACTCTCACAGCTTCTGGGATTTATCAGTTGAAGCTGGTGCCAGCCAAACTGCTCCACGTGTCCCTGCCTCGGATAAAGATGAGCAGGATTCTGAAATCACTTCCGAGGATAAAAACAACAGCAGGAAAATGGGAATTGTATTTCCTCCTAGTGTCGATCCAAAGACTTTTTATGAACTACCCACAGATGTGCAGGAAGAACTCCTAGCCGAATGGAAGAATCGGGAACCTGCGTCCAAAACCTGTATAGAGAAACCCCCAGAAAGGCCTAAAACAAATAAAGGAAAAAAGAACGCAGCGTTGAGTTCCTCACAGTCTAACAGTTTGCTGAGGTATTTTAAACCACGGTGAAACATTTTTCATAACAGTAACGCTGTAGGATTCAGCACTGGAAGGCACTTTAGGTTAGTTACTGTGAAGATTAAAAATGTATTTTGACATAAAACCTGCTGCTGACTGCTTAAGTAGTAATTAGTCTTATTTTTCTTCTCTGTTCATTTATACGATTAATCTCAAATTGTCCTCAAAAATTACTTTTAAGCTAACTTATTTTAATATTCACTATCAATACCTTAACACGCTGACCAGAGGAAGAAATTTTGAATTTAATTTCTCAGTGATTTATATTATGCACGCTATTAATTTTTTTTCTAACAACTCAGGAGGAGACCAAGTGGTGAAGATGAAAGCCATGTTCGCTCTCTTCTTTTAATTTGCACCACTGCTTCTGTGATTTGTAAAAGAAATTGCTCTTGTCCTAGCTGCCACCCTTTCCTGCCATTTAAGCTTATCTAGAAGTACTGGAAAATCTACAGGAGCAATGGGAAATGCTGCTTCCAAAGAAACCAGCTCATTCCCGGACTTCAGGCAGCACACAAAAACTCACCGTGGGTTTTGGAGCTCAGGATTCAGAAGACAACAGACAATCTGAGTGAGTATAAAGAGCAGCTTTTAATGAGATGCTGTATAATCATATTCACCAGTCTTTCCTTCAAATATTTAATTGCAAACCAGTGATATAGTTGTTAATTACACTCACACACTTAATAAACATGTTTAAAGTCTCTAGTACACAAGATCCTTGCTTGTTTCAGTCAGGAGTGCATAATTGAGGTAAGAATTTATCAAAGTGTTTAAAGCCATAGCAAAATATTTGACTACTGCATTTTAACATTTATAATTTGCATCACCGAGTCCTCATGTGACTGCATACATAGTGCAAAAATATTACAAGACATCACCTGATAACAGTGAAAGCTACATCCTGTGCTTTGAGGGCACTTCGGGGTAGGTTCTTGCATCATTCCCCAGAAGCATTCACTGTGTTAACAGAGAAGTCGAGCTTGACACATTTCCACATACACCGTTAAAATAAACTTCATCTTCCATTTTAAATATGAATCGAAGTAAAAAACGCACGTGACTTAAGCCCGTATTATTTTCCACTTATGTTTAATTACGGTCTTTAAAGCTTTTCAGTCCAGCCCTTGTTTCAGTGATTAAGTTTACGAGAGTCGTAGGTAACGCTGTCTCCACCACGGAGCAGGGAAGCATTCCTCCGAGTTCTGGCTGAATAAATACAACTAGCTTAGAGTGCTCTGGATTCCTGCGATGAAAGGAGCAAAATCCTTCAGTTAACAGTTGTTACTGCTGCTTTGAAACTTACAGAGCTGTGCAAATGTTTACAAGTGTTTACAATCTCTGTTGAAATTACTCATATATAAAATGAAGGGTATACAAACAGTCCTAGAAGATTAAATTCAGCTGTTGAGTCTAACAAGGTTCCCTCAGTTGTTTCAGAAGGTCGATCTGCACAAAAATCTAAGTTTGCCCAAAATAAAATTGTCTAAATAATAATAAGCTGTTTGGGTTCAGCAGATTTAAGCTTGGTATAGAGAGGACAAGTGAGTAACTGAAGAGGCCGTTTAAATACTTACTCAGGCAAGGGAGAACACACGTACCCACAGGGATTGTTACGGCCTCGGACACAAGAGGGAGTTGGAGGGCAGCTGGAATATTCCACGCTGATGGCTACAAGTTGCCACACACACACAAAAAAAAAAAAAAGTGAAATTAACCTATTTTTATACATGTGAATCATAAAACTCAAAAATAACTTTTGAAAACAGCAATGCCAACCTGTGTGGGACAGTAAAAGATCTCACAATATGCTCCCTGATGCGTTCAATCGTTTTATTCTATAAGCGAGATATCTAAAGGACATCAAATATTTCAACATAAACCGAAATCTCTGTGGATGTTTGGGCAAGCATACCCAGCAGTTTTTTATCCTCGGGACGTGATTACACATCCTGAAGTGTTGAATTGTGGTTTAGTTCAGGACAAAGAAGTCAGTTTGGTAGCAGCTGTCTCTCATTAGTTTATGCAGTTGCAAAGAGGACGAGGAAACTGTTTGCTGCGTACATGGACAGTAGTAATTGGGAGGGGTGGTTTTGTTTAGTTATAGAGCAGTAGTTAGGAGGGGTTGTTTTGTTTAGCTCCCCATTAATTTTGCGTAATAAAGCGTTGTGACACAGCTTGAAAAATAGTCATAGGTTGGTAAAGATCTAAGGTGAATAAGGGCATTTTCTGCCATGTCCTAAGACCCCTGCAAAGGAAAAGCTCAGCACAGAAATAGCAGTGAGCTAATTTCCTTGTTTATCGTGTGAAATTAATCATTTTACATTTGGTGTATGTATACAATCAACTACAGACCAAATTAGCAAAGTTTACTTTTAGAATTCCCTAGTACTATTTGGTCAGGAAGACCCCAAAGTATAAAGAAGAGTTTATTTAACAAAGGCTGAACTTCTATATTGAAATAAATTCTAAACTTCTTGTTATTGCTACTATTTATTCTTTTTTAGGGCAGGAGGGCAACAGAGACAGTGAAAGGACTAGAGGGCATGTGAGGAGGAGTTGGGAGGAGCAGCTGAGGTGATCTCATCCCCAGCCACAGCTTCCTTGTGAGCGGGGAGCAGAGAGGGTGGTGCTGAGCTCTCCGGTGACCGCAAGGAAACAGCTGAAAGCTGCACCAGGGGAAATCCAGACTGGACTTCCAGATCAGGAAACAGTTCCTCGCTGAGAGGGTGCTCAGGTGCTCAACACCCTTAGCTATATGCTAAATGGTTTAACTCTGTGCAGAGTCAGAAGGTGGACTGGATGATCCTCGTGGGTCTATTCCAGCTCAGGATGTTCTATAAAGGATAGTTTGTGTTAAAGAAACAGTTTTGGAACAAACCAGAGGAAACTGTTACCAGTAAGACCACATGCAAGGAGTATATATCCTCTGATTAGACTGCAGAACCGATCCTAAAGAAATTCACGAGGTTTTCCGAAATAAACATGCAGTAATTACACAGAACTCACAGTTAGTTGTAAGGATGCCACCAGGATAAGCTTTGACATGCAGCAGGTCGACAAAATCTCGCGAGGAAATCAGGCCCATGCCATAGCTGTGCGTTACGCTGTGGTATATACCGGTGTCCTACAAGTGAGTACACGGATTTTTTTGTGTATTAGTATGTAAAAAGCTAAGCTTTATTTGATGGACAAGCAGTAAAATTGCTGCGTGAGAAACTCAGAACATGCACGTTTAGTATCTGGAGCTAGAATACCTAGTACAGCATCACTTACACCTTCATTCTGTCCTTGTCTCGTGTGCCCACATGAGCGCAGCACCCAGTCAAATCCAAGAAACGTCTTGTGATAATTTCCATATTATTAAGGCTTTGATTTGCAGATTCCCTGGTGTGATTTCATTCAACCTTCCTCTAGCTGCATGTAAGCAACTGTAACCTACCTTTTAAAACCCCCATTTTACACCCCTTCCCAAATCTGTGTGCTATCTGAGAAGCATGCTAGCTTGTACAGTGGCCAGAAGAGGTTGTTTTGTTTTTTTTTTTTTTAGTTGCTTTTTTGTTTTGGTTCTTTTAAATTTGTGTAAACCATGCTCAGATCGAAACTTTCCCTAAATTTTGTTGTGATTCTGTCTCACCCTGCTCTTTAGAGACTTTGATGTTTTCCATCCGCTTAATTCTTGGCCTTTTATTTCACAACAAATATTTAAATCCGAAGGGGAGGGATGTTTCATATCCATTTCACATAAGTAGCAGGTTTAGAAAAAGTTCTGACCACCTCAGAATGAATTTCATATGCAGAGCTTTCTTCATCCCAAGAGAGATTGTTTTAGTCCCCGCAATTCAGGCAAAAATAGTTAAAAACTGTATTTTAGACAATTGCATTACCTGGTCAATGCTTTCTAACAGACTGTAAGATTTTAGTGCTTTGTCCCATCTGTTTCGATATTCAGGAAGATACATAAAAGGGATAATTTTACTAGGGACTTCCTCAATTATCCCTTCTCCACGGTATCTACATTTTGTAAAAACAAACAAAAACAAAACAAAAACAGATTTTTAAATTCACATTTATTAGGAAAATAAATTACACAGTAATAAACAGCTAGAAGGTGGGAACACCAGCCTATAATGAGGGGAAAGACAACAAACGTGATTGCACTCGATGGCTTAAAATGCAAGCAGTAATAAAAATAATGACTTTGTGGCTCATTTTTGAGACCATCACATTCTTAATGTCACACATCTTAAATGAATCATTTGCTGTCAGCTATTAGATAAAAATGTTAATTTAAATGTGTGTAATTTATCTCTTAATTTATATTTTTCTACGTGAATACTTTCAAACCTTTTTGATACTGCAAATCTTACTACTTATGAACCAGTACGCTGGTGTTTCTCCAGCTTTTGTTCCTAATACTCTGGAAAATCCAAGGGAAAGTTCAGAGAGGGAAGAGCAGCCTCCTACAAGGAAATAGGAAACTCCACTAATGCTGGGAAACGCTCAGTAGCACAGCACAGGCAGTTCACACACCTTGTTTCTGGGAAACTGAATCACTGCGCTAATCACTTACAGACAGCAATCGAACACAAAGGTTAAGGATGCTGCACAAACGAGCTGAAAGGATTCTGCTCACAAAGAGGTTAAGAAACGTGATATCAGATTTGCAGCCCCTGACAATACAGGACTGGAAAAGAAAAAGAGCAAACAGCTATTTCATCACCACTTGGTGAAGTGGCAGCGTGGGTGTGAGGGACTGCTGCAGGAACTTGCCTCTCTGCTACCTACAACAGGTCTGAGGGTGATGGAAAACATTTTAATGTCTGCTCAAAAACAGGGAACGTAAACCATGGCAGGGCCAGTTAAAATCGTATTAATATTTGAATACACCCTTTATTTCCGTAGCTGCCAGGGATTTATGTTTACCAGCATCCTAAGCAACTCTCACCTGCAAGAATCTGTGTTTTCTCTACCAGCTTTGATGCTGCTTTCTCTCAGCAAGTAAAGCAAACTGTTCCTACTCCTGCCACTTAGAAAAGGAACTGGCGTTTGTGATACGTGGTTAATAAATGTGGAATGTCACACTGGAAAGGGGAGCAGCTATATTTTTGCTTCCAAAATCAGCTGGTATTCCTTCTCCTTCCTAAAAGATGCCAGGGATCGATGCAGCTTGTTAACGTGACAGATATTTGCTTCTCCTGACTGCCTACGTGCCTGATGGGGACTGCAGGATGCCTTTTTCACCCAAAAGACACAAGTCAGGCGCATCCTTACGCGTTCCCAAGCTACCATATTCTCAGTCCTTCACACCCAGCTGCACTGGAATAAGATCTGAAACACGAGAACAATGCCACATCCGCGCTATTCAAATTCTTATTAAGATAATAGTACTCTTAACATATTCTAATGGCATATTACTTTCCATTATAATGCTATCATGTAATTCTTTTGTAATATCATTAATACAGCGTCGCGTTCTCTAGTGAATACCTTCCGTGCTTCAGAAGAAATCAGAAAACCAAGCACGATTTTTGGATTTAGAGTGCCACTCATCAGAAACATCTCATCATACTGAGAATCTACAAATTTCAATAATCAGATGCGTATTGTCTCTGCTGCTTCTTTGTCTAGACTGACATTTAATATAATTTAATACCCATTAGGCATTAAAAAAATAAAACAGCTAAGGACACACCGTAAGTGTCCTTTTACTCCCCTTTCGCATGCTTCTCTTCAGTGAGATTTCTTTTCTCCCTGTTTCAGTGATCTGTCTCAGCCACCAGTTGAGTGCCACAGCCAGCATAAATGAGGACTGCAGAGCTTGGAGAGGGGCAAGGAAGCAGAAAGGATGAACGTAAAAAAGAACAGTCAGTGTCAGCAAGTTGTATGATCAGGTTACTACTCCACCTCCCCTAATTCCACCCTCTGGGCAAAATCCAGCTCAACAACAGCACAGAATTCATAGCTCAAAAGAAGAGTGGACAGATGCTGCTGCAGCTTCAGAGACTAAAAGATTCTCTTCTTCCCACTACAGCAAATTCAGTTTCAAGTGCCAGGAAGAAAAAGGCACGGGTAAAGTAGAGCGAGAGCTTCAGTGTGTTTACACGTGTAAGTATCGGTCATTTCGCAGGTGTGAAGATGTGAAAAGGGAACTCCTGTTGATAGCTGTAATGGCACGAACAGGATATTCCACCAGGAACAGCTTCCAACTTCACGTTAATAGGTACCTACTTACTCCATATTAATAACTTACATAGAATATTTAATTTTCATAGCACATTTCTAATTGTTTGGGAAATGCATCTCTCCTATTCCAGAACTACTGCTGGCTCAGGGCAACTATACTGCAAAATCTCTGCAGTTAACAAGACCAAACACATCCCCGAGGGACAGCACACGATTACTTTTTCCGTTTAGATCTTGGGTGTCACCGCTCGGGACAGATGTTGGCGTTCGTTACAACGACAAACAAAATGCAAATACTTACATATTTCCCGCATACTCTTTGGAAGGCTTGGAAGAAACTGTAACATTTTTCTCAAAATGAGAAAAAGAAAATAAAAAGTTAGTGCGCTACCTTTCACCAGTCGCTAGTTTTTAAAGCAAAACAACGTTTTAAACGCTTTCTGCAACAAAACGTATTTAATACGGATAACTTCATTAAAAGTATTAACTGGTATTCACTTACCGAAACTTTTATCACCCTCCATCCTGAAGTATCCTGGCTGTACGATAAGATTTTTTCTGAGATTTCATCCGTGATTTTCTTATAGTCCATTTAGCTGCAAAAACGTAAAAGCAATTTGTTGGCATGCAATAAAGCATCCCCTGAAGGGCAGCAAGGCACAGGGCTCACTTCTCTATTTTTTCCGAAGGCTTTAATAAACCTTGAGCATTTCTATCACATCTTCTTGGTCGTCATGTTCCAATTCAGAAACAAAGCCAGGCATTTATTAAAACAACATTTTATGACCGTTTCCCAGCCCGGACGCCTGATGACCGGAGCTTGGGGTGCGACTTTCGCATCAATTCCAGCGCCCAGCTTGCACCTCACTGCCACCAAACCCCAAAATGGGTACAAATCGGGTGTCCCCCTCCTCACAGGGCTCACCACACGAGGATCCGGAGCCGCCAGGACGCCTCACAAACCCCACAACCTCTCCTCCTCCCCTCCTCACACCCGCCCCCCTCAGGCTCTCCTCACCCGCCTCACGGCCGCGCTCAGCCCCGCCCCGGGGCATGCCGGGAGTTGTAGTCCCAGCTCGCCCCGCCCCGCTGCGCCGCCAGCCCGCCTCGGACTACAACTCCCATGAGGCCGCGCGTGCCCGCCGCCATTTTGTGTGGGGGTGCGGGCTCGGGAAGCGCTAAGGGGGCTCTGGGGGCCCCGCGGGGCGTGAGGGGCTCGGCTCGTCCCGGCTGCTTGTCCTGGGCTAGGCGGGGGGCACCGGCGGTATTTTGGGGTTAAAGGGACCCAGGAGGCTTCCAGCAGCCCTGCTGTAGGGCCCCGCTCCTCCTTTCCGTGTAAATCGTGGTGATTCGCGTCTGCGTGTGGTGCGCTGTGTAATAAAGTTACTAATTCCTGTGCCTCGTCGCAGCGTCTGTTTCTTTCTAACACACTAACGTGCTTCTCAAATGGGCTTTTGCTTGCAGGGATTATAATTACAAGGACGTTTTGGGCTTGTTTGCAGGGTTTGGAGCCAGTCTGCACTCCAGTCCATGATTTGGGGGGTTACGAAGGAAAGCGTTGGCCAAATTGTGTAAATTGGATAAATCTGAAGGGCTCCAATGCTAAATCAGTTCTTGTTGTGACCTGTAAAATAATAGTGATGTGTGTACACATCTGGCCATATAAAAGAACCTACAGGTTTCTAAGTTTCTACTTCAGTTGCATTCAACATTTTTTTTTAATTTATACTAAGCTACTTCTGTATGAGAGCCCCCATTGTGCTTGTTATTTTATTAAGGATCATGATATTCCTGCATTTCTTTGCTGAATGTCAGCGATATGAAGCACAGTTATTGGAAAAGCTGAGGATCCTTGGGAACTAGTGAGGAGCTGGATTTCTTTGCCATCCTCTCAGCTCTGTGCTTCACTAAAGTTTCAGTATACGAGAAGTTTTCCCTATTGAGATATATATTTAATATTTTTATATATATCTATATGTATTTTTTTTTCTCCCTGAGGCTTTATTTTCTCCCTTTTGCTTTTCTAGGCGTGATGCCTATGGATGACTAACTTACTTGAAAAGCAGGAAGTCGAATAGCTAAATATTATTTTCCTCCAGATTACTGACATTTTGCATAACTAAAAAAAGAAAATCATAGATGCATTACAGTTTGAGAACAAACTGTATTTATATTAAACTGTATTTAAGTTATTTCAGTGCAGATGATGACTTGGGCTTTCTTTTTCCATTTAGATACCTTAAAAAATGAGTGAAGATCCAAACAGAAATCTGGATAAAAACCACAACCAGCTTAATAAAAAAAGCAGTGTCTCCTCTCCTGATTCAACGGTATCTGTTCTTCTAACCAGCATTGGCAGCAGCAGTTCATGTTCCTGCAGTTTGATTCAATACAAGGACAGGCTTTACAGGTCTGCATCTGAGGCGCTGCAAGCTTATATCGAAGATTTTGATCTAAGTCTCACATCTTCAGAAATAACCCCTGGGAAGATCTGCCTGTGTCAAAGTACTCCCAAACCAGCGGAGTTTTCAAAGCATCACGTCAAAGGAAAACACGGTGTGTTTTCTGCAAGTATGTCTTTTAACAAGTTTTGATGTTTTCTGGTTGTTTTATTTGTTTGTTTCCCTCCATTGCCAATGGTTTTGCAACTCCTTGTATCATGTCAGCTGCTTTGGCGGAGTATTCCCTGTATGACTGCCTGCAAGTCTTCGTGGTATAATAAATGATGCTTGATCATGGCTAGCAATATTTGTCATTCTCTGTGGTGCAAATATTGCATTCAGAAAATATTCCAGACTGCAAATGTGTATTCCAAAAGGTGACGTAACTTTTAACTGCTGTTATTTTTATCAAGATCCCAATTCCTGCAAGAACTAGAATTCAGTCCCCCTTGGTTAATAATATACCCAGCTTTAATTTATTACTCCACGTTAGATCTTACAAGTGTGTCATTCTGGTATGCCTGAAGTTATGTGATTCATGTAAACTGTCTTTGTTTTTCAGCGTTGGATGACTGTAACGAGCACGTGGGATTAAGTTCTTTCGCTTCACCCTGTAGAGGGGAGATGGAATGTGACCCAGACTCGATTAGTCTTGCGACAGATGATCTGTTAGCTTTTCCAGCAGATGGATCGCTGCCCTGCGTCCCGAGCAGGCCTTTTAAATCAAGACACCAAAATAGTGAGAGGAGCAGATGGCCACTTAAAAAATCTGTCTGCCCTTCCCACACCGTGTCACTCCATACTGAAAGGGGTTCCTGTCTTCAGGAGACCAGCAAAGCTGATGCTAATCAGAATGTACACAAACCCTTTAATAAAAGGAAATACGATGTGTTTACACCTAACAAGTACTCTATCTCCTCGAAAGGAAGTTCCAGACCCTTATCCGTTGAGAACTCTGCCACTTTTTCTGCTAAGAATTACCCAAGGTGGCTTACCAGTCAGAAGGCTGACTTAAGCGTATCAGGGATAAGCAGTATTCCCAGTTTTCACTACCCAGTCTGGCTGAAGAGTCACAACCTTTTCTCTGCTGCGACTAAAGAAAGTGATGGACACAATTTTAACACCCAAAGCAAAGCTTCCTCTTCGCAGATTTTTGAGATGCTGAGAAACCAGTGCTCCGTAGATGAGGACGGTGCTGATTTTCTTAAAAAAAGTGGTTGCCTGGATCTGACAGGTGATAATGAAGTAGCAGAAAGTTGCAAGTATGACAGCCCAGATGCACTCCTCCAATCTGGTACCTCCTTTTCAAAGCACACCAAACAGTCATTCAGAGGTAACTAGAGTTCACAATTGTTTCTGAATTTTGAGGGTGAGCTAATGAAGACGTGTTCATTTTCAAACAAAAGCTCTCGTTATGTTAGTCTGCATGGTACAGCAGATTTATTTACTTCCATCTTTGACAAGTGATTCAAAGCATTTATTAGTTAGATGACCAAGCTGAACAGCTTTTATACTGTAAATTTTCATATATTGGTGAGTATTTAAGCATTCCTTTTACAGCAGAGAATATTTATTACAGTGGCATATCTTCCAGCAAGGTAATAACAGTAATTCTATAAATATTCAAATAGAATTTCAAGCTTTACATTAAATTATATGACGTCTGTTCTTTTTCTTCATTATGCAAAGCACAAATATTGATCTCTTCCTTCTTCCAAGAGGTTAGATGCAAAAGCTAAGTTAAAATGTTGTGAATTCAAAGTCACAAAGTGCCAGATAATGCAAATGTCTGCAAACACCTTTCCAATATGTATGCATGATGGACTTCAGATGCCTGCATATATCTTTTTTTTTCCCAAACAGAATTTTTCTATCAATCATGAAAAGGCTGGGTATAAAAATAGATGAGAATGTCTCTGTCACGATTAGTGCTTGTCTCAACTTACTCTAAAATGTGAGTTCTGTGTGTGAGTTGTGTAAAAACAGCTTTTAGAAGAACCCATACAAACAGATAAGAAAACTAACTTAAGTTTTTGCAGAATTAATAAATAATATTTGTTTGGTGAATTCATTACATTTCTACAGAAAATTTAATTAGATTTTCTACAGCATGAAAGATAATAAATAATCATTAAATAATCTTGAATGCAGCACTTGTTTTATGTAGGAAGAGAAACACTTGATTACTTTAAACATTCTCCCAGCTAGAAACATCTTTTTGGTACTGCTGATTCACATTTTTTATTGCCATACCAACATAAGCAAAGGTGTTGTGCTGTGGCTACACAATCTGTAAAATATTTCCAGTGCTAATTCATCTCTAGTAATTTTGAGTATTGCATAAAATTAAAAGTAGTGTGGAAATAACGTGTCCAATCCTCTCCAAGGGCTTTCTGTCCTTGCTTTTTAGAAGACCAACTTGAGCTGCTCACCTTGAAGGCTGACAGAGATCTGGAGAATTCAAATGAAGGTTTGTCAAACACTCTGGAAGGTGGTGGCAGTCCTTCTACAACAGATATACTTGGGGCAGAAAGACCCTGGGAAAATGTTCCAGGTGCTTTGTAAGTAAATAAACACAGATTACAAAATCCTTTGTTCAGGAAAGTGCATTATGTATTTAATCCCTTTTGTGTAGAGTTTATAAATATTGGTAATACGGCATGTGCATAAAAGATTTATTGTTAGATTTCCTGCCTAGTGCTAAATATTTGATATTCTGAGGTCAGATTAGTGCACTACTTTCCCTTTTGCACTGTCTCGCAAAGAGTGCTATCAATATTATTGTTGTCTTTTAATAATATATTTTATATATCATTGATACACAAAGGTATTTACTTCTGTGATTCTGTGATTCTGTGATTATCAACCTGTTGTTCTTCTCCATTGCATGTTTCATGTTGGTGCAGCAAATCACCAGTGCCTGCATGCTGGGAGGACAGAAACAATCCTCTGCCATTCCCCAAGGCAGACATCATCGGTAAATTCTTGGAAGACTGTTTAGATGACAAGAACAAGGTCAGTAAAATTGAGGGTTTACTGCTTAGAGTGCCCCAAATGTGTAAGGCTGGTAAATATCAGAAGGGGAGATACCTCTAAATTGCTTTCCTTCTCCTAAAATGTATGAAGTAGAAAGTCAAACCACCATAATTTAGTCGTATTTCAGCATGGTGAATTCTTAAAGTTATTAAATCCTATGAGCTAACACTTAGTTTTACTTTTACGTTCCATATTTAGTTTAAACAGTAATTTTCCTGCCTAACGTAAAAGAAAAAAAACGTCTTATTATAGATTTATTAAATGCTTCCTATTTAAGAGCCTTGCTGGTGTCGTGCTGGGTATGAGTCAAGTTCAAGGGGTAAATTCATATATTATTATTCACGCTGCCGCACTGGAATTGGGTTTTGGATTGAATCGACTCTCTTTAGATTATTCATTATTTTAATCCCATTCTTACATGCTAATCGCCTTCTTGGCAGTCTTAGTATTGTTCAGTCTTTCATTTTAATTATATGAACCCTTTCCTTTTCTATCACCCTTTCCTCAGCTAGGGAGATGAGCCCCGAGCCCAGTGTTCTAGTTCAAAGGCATAACGTTCATTTCTGTCGTGGTATGTTGCTTTTCCTTTCTGCCCTCTGTCCTTGAATCTTAACCGCTCTAACATTCTCTTTTCCTATCCTGCAGAAAAACAAAGCATTATCCTTTAAGTTAGTCCACAGTGGCACATATTTCTGTTCCCCTGTGGAGTTGTTTGACACTGAACCTAACCATCTGCATGAGTAATTCAGTTGATTCTGTCTAATGAATTTGGCTTCATTTCTAGAAAAGAGTTTTCCTAGATGACCCACAAAGTTTGGCACCTTGAATTATTTTGCTTGCTTGTTTTTTATTATTGAATGAGCAGCTATCACAAAGGTGCTAATTATATGAATGAATCTATGTTTATCATTAATGTTGCTTACTTGTTCTGTTAGTTATAAGATGTTAAAAGATGTTCCAGCATTGCTGCCATAACATTTAAAGGACTTGATGCTGACAGCCATAATATTCTTGAATGATTTTACACAAGCCAGGGCTGAGACCTTTCTGTGTTGCTTCAGAACATACAAGCACAAAACAAAACAAAAATGCATGGATTTACAGTGACTTCACTAACTCTACAGTGACATAAATTAAGAGGATCCAGAGTAGCCTGATTTATGTGCAATTTATCAACAGACTTGCAAAGAACAGGTAGAGAGAAACACTCACAAATTTGCCTTTCAGCTGTTTGAGGGAAACTTCAAAACTTCCTCGAATTTTGATGTGTACTGATCAAGAAATGTTGCTGTTATGTGCCCAATCAACACATTCTTTGGATTTTGGTTTAGGAAAACATCTTTTCTGGAGAGCATAAGCACAGACCCCTGGAAGCCTTGAAGCTAATGTTGTTTAAGCTTCAAGCAATTCAGGGAAGGTTAAACCCGAACGAAACAGCTGAGCAAAAGGAAGAGTTTGAAAAAGTAAGTAGTCAGTTTCCTTGTACTCTCTTGTCAGTATCGATGTGCTGTTTACGTTCTTTTATGGCTCAGTTTTCCAGTCAGCTTCAAAACAACACTGCCAGCAGATTCCATCCAGGTTGCATCAAGATCCAAATTGCTGTGCCCTAAAGCCCCGTGTCTTTTTGCTGTTCCTGCTGCCGTTGTGAATCATTCTCTGTGCAGAAAGCGCTGCTTATCCAGAAGGTGGCGACATCCCAGAGAATCCTGCCCAAACAGAGCACATCACCCTCCCCTGCTGCTCGAGCACCAGCTACAGCAGCCACTTGATGTGTTCTGGGCAAGCTGTCTCCTGATTATGTCCCAATTAATATCAGGCTTTCAGGGGCATTTGAGAATCACGTTTTTAAAAAGTCACTCTCAAGTGTTTTATCCTCGCCTGCTTTAGCATCAGTGATTCAGTATTTTGCGTCCCTTGTGTTTCAAAATTCACAGATTAATTTCTTTATAACATTTTCATAATACTTCTTACATACAGCTCTTAAAGTTTATGTCCTGTACTCAGTAGTGAATGAATTCTCCATGCATATGGATAAGGAATGGGCCAGGGGGAGCAACCTTCTGCAACATCATAGATGCACAGGAACTTGGATTAAACCTCTCCTGAATTATTCTGTGTTTCCATAAAGTTTTTGGTAATCCTTTCCAATGAAATGTGCTATATTTTTTTTTCTGTCACATTCAGGTATGTTCCTCAGTTTACAATTTATTTTTTAGCTTTTTGAAAAAGGAGATGCTGAATTAAAACTCTGTGACAGCGAGATAATCCCTCTTACCAATTCTATTCAGAAGTAAGTGACTGTGGATTTTCTGATTTTTCACTGTTTTCAGAAAGTAGAGAGAAAGAATGATTAGCAGAGAGTTGTTGTGGGATCTGAAAAATGTTAAGAATAAGCAAATTGTGAATAATTAACAACAATCCTACCGGAAAGTCGTAAGTAACTAAAGAAATAATAACTTTGAGAAAAGGCAGAGTGGAAAACAGGTTTTGATTACGCAGAGCACTTGTTTCAACAAAAGTCAGTGTCACAGTATAATACTGTGATGTGAAATTAAAAGGTTTGTGTAAAAATACAGTAACTTTTAGAGTGATATGGTCTTTTATAACGTGATTTAACACGTTTATCACCGTGTTAAATACCTATTCCATAATAATTTAATAATTTGCATGAGTGCCCATATTTGAGAAGACGTGTTTAGAATTTCAGTTCCCCACAATATTTTATCTTTTTCTAAAAGAAAATCTTAATTTGTTTTGTAATCTCTAAAACAGAACGAGTGGACAGTTAGACAAGATGATGGGAACTGCTTCTAATACAATTCAAACTGATAAACTGTTAGTAAGCAAACTGCTAGTGAAACATAATTTTGTGTTGATTGTAACTGCTTAGACACTGTTATTAAAGTCTTCATAATTCCTAATTTAGGGCTTTACACCATGTGTCACATCTTAAGAGTCTTCCTGAAGATACCAATGTGAAACAAGAACAAAGTGACAATTATCAAGAAGATAAAGAAGAAAAGAAGCTGATATCAACGAAGTTTAATACTGTGTAATTTAGATAATTTGTCAGCCTGTACATTGTTCAATTTTTTTTTGAAAGGTGGACCAGTGCCTGCTCTGAAAAAAAATTCATTATTTATTCATTTTAATATTATTATAATATTAATATTATAATTCATTTCAAATATTATTATTTATTCATTATTTCTCTACCTGTTCATTACTTTCACGAGTTATCTCAAACCTGGAGTTATTAGTGCTTCCAGTAGGGTCTAACAACATGTGAGGAGACACCACTTTTAGAAGAACATGGAATTAAATCAACATTAACATTTCATGGAAAAAGCCCTGTGTGTTTCTATTTTTTTATAAAAATAATAAACTAAACTGTTTGTCCAGTTCTGGGTATCATGGTTGCACAGCCTGTTAGATTTTTTCTTATTTTCTTATCAGAATTTTATCGCCAATGAAGAGTATTTTAAAGAGGGCTTTGATTGCTTATATATCAACGGAAAAGTAACTTTTAGGATACATACACGAGGCACTGCTTGCAGTTATAGCTGGAATTTTGTTTTCTTGTAAGCAAAAATGAATTTACCACTCAGGAACAATAAATGAGTATGTAAGTCAAGCACCAAACAGCGGTTATTGCCATTTCCAACTTGTCAGTGGTGTTCGTTTCCTGGAGGCTAGGTCAAGGAAAAGGCATTTTATTGAACCCTAATCTGTGTTTCGATAGTGATGGGGTGGGGAAGGGAGGCAGAAAGCCCGTGTCCAGCACTTGGAGGAAATAATAAATTAGTAGGAGTTGTCAGAAGGAATGTCACCGTTTCTCAGCAAGTTACCAGAAGTGTTTGCTGAAGATGTACAGAAGTGTCCGTGATCGTATGTATTTGCATACGCAGGAAATCTTTTCTGCAGAAAGCACTTCCTGAATTGCAGTGTGTATATAAAGGAGTAAAACCGAGCTGGGACAGTTCAGGCTTTGAGGAGGACAAGTCTTGTGCTCTCAGACCTTGCGAAGATCCCAGCGGGGGTAAGGCAGAGGGTTGGCACGGTGGGAGGAAGACGGATGGGGATTTTGTCTCTGGGATTTCTGTCCTTCCCAGGGGAAGACCCTTTGTGATGCTGGGCTTTAAATGGGATAGCTGTGTGCTGCCGTTTTATTTGCCTCTGGAAATTTGCATTAGGGCATCTCTCAGCATCAGTTCACACCGATTTGAAAAGATGCTGGTATAAGAAAACTTATTTTCAGGGTTCAGCTATCACAAAGACTGCCAGCTGAGGGGTAGTCTGGGTCATTTATACCCCTTTTAGCCTGAAAAGAAGGATCTGAAAAACTGCAAGCCCTGTAGCCACTCATTATCAATAGCATAATAATAGTTGTCACTATTAATTCTTTTCCTGTGTAACGAGGTGAACTCCTACACCGTCAAGCATTTGTATTTATTTGTCAAAATATGTTTGTGGAAGCTCAAATATATATACATACCTGGAGCTGTGAAACCCTTGAAAATCACGCTTTTCTTTCTTGTTGATCATTGATTCATTGATCTACCAGGTTTTTTCATTTTTCTTTCCTTACTCAAAACTTTCGGGCGCATTTTCAGTCGGAAAATCTGTGCGGAGAGAGTTGCTGTTCAGAGAGAAAGGAGAAAAGCTTTTCATTACATTTCTCTGTGAATTTTTACCTTTGCGTCAAGGTTTAGAGAATAAAAGGAGAGAATCTGCTGGAAGTCTCCTGGTGGCAAGAAAGGGAGAAAAAAGCCCGAGTGCTATTACGTTGAGATCCTGCCATTAAGTCCACCAAACCACAAAAAGAGAAGATGGAAAAAAAAAAAAAAAAAAAAACATTGTAAAAAATATAATTGAATAATTTGCCTCGAGGAGATGTTATTTGACCAAATATCTGTTGGGAAAAAAATAAATTGAACAGAGTAGATCCAGGATATTTTTAGGCTATGAGGATGTCAGGTTTTGATCAGAGTGTGAAGGATTTAAAGGATATAAAGGTTTTTAGAAAGAAAAAGCAACTTCACTAAATTCAGAGGTCTTTTTGCAAAATCCTGGGGAAACAGGCTAGGAAAAAAGACGCTCAGGAATTTGGATGTTCATCAAGATGTAATGAAATACAATGGTAGGGCATCGTTACATGGAACAATGAAAATCAATATAATTTGGCGTGTAGTCTTCAAGGGTCTCCAAGAAGGAAGTACCAAGGAATCGAGTGGAATTGCACTTAACCGTCAGTCACCTTTGACTTCTGTGCTTTTTGGAAGAGCGTAAAGAGGAGAGACAAGGAGGAAGAATTGTCAAAGTTAATAAAAGGGCACCAAACGTCCCTCATTGTTTACAATAGTCCCTTACTGACAGAAAGGAGGACCTGGGAAAACCCTGGTCCACGAGCTTCCTGCAGAGATTAATAAATTAGGCCTGTGAAGATACGGTGTTTACTTAAATCATCAGCAGCAATCAAGCAGGTAGCAATACCACGGAGGGGGGGTGAATAAAGTCCAGATTAGAAAAGAGAAAGCGTGACGGAGAGGGCTGACGCAAGGTACCTGTGGTCAGTGGACTGTCCCGTTTGGCGTTAATGCCAAGCTCCTGCTGGAGAGAGGAAAGGAAAAGAAAGGAAAGGAAAGGAAAGGAAAGGAAAGGAAAGGAAAGGAAAGGAAAGGAAAGGAAAGGAAAGGAAAGGAAAGGAAAGGAAAGGAAAGGAAAGGAAAGGAAAGGAAAGGAAAGGAAAGGAAAGGAAAGGAAAGGAAAGGAAAGGAAAGGAAAGGAAAGGAAAGGAAAGGAAAGGAAAGGAAAGGAAAGGAAAGGAAAGAAAAGAAAAGAAAAAAGAGGAAAGGAAAGGAAAGGAAAGGAAAGGAAAGGAAAGGAAAGGAAAGGAAAGGAAAGGAAAGGAAAGGAAAGGAAAGGAAAGGAAAGGAAAGGAAAGGAAAGGAAAGGAAAGGAAAGGAAAGGAAAGGAAAGGAAAGGAAAAAAGAATAGAAGGAAGAAAAGAAGAAAAAAGAAAAGAAAAAAGAGGAAAAAAAAAAGTTGGAGAAGATCTGGAGGAGAGAGGCTGAAATGATGAAGGAGAGGGAAGTGTGATTTTATTGATTGATTTATTTTTCCCTTACCTAGCAAGCAGCCTCTCTGTTAAGTCAGGGGATGCAAACGGGTTCAGGAAAGACTTGGATTTTCACAGAATGAAGCAGAGGAAGGAAGGCATCTTCCTCTTCGGAGGAAGATTTCGGGGCTGGATGCGCCGCTGCGCGGTCACGTCCATGGCGGGAGGGTAACCCTAACGGGCTGAAATTGCAGCAAGAGTGGCTTAGGGCTTAGCCTTGTGAAAAACTTCTCCGTGATAAGAACATGTAAGCAGCAAAGTGCATTGCCAAAGGAGTTTGGGAACCTCGACCGTTTTGCTTGTTGCAAAAGCAGGTTGTGTAACCCAGAGCTGTATCTTCACCACGTTAGGTCCTTCCGTGAGGGGACCAGATGACCTCTGATGATTCCCTTCTGCTTTTTTTTTATTATTTTTCCCAGTATTTGGTGGTTCAGCCTCATCTCATTGCCATGTGTCAGCCCCTTCTGCCGGAGCTCGGAGTTTCTCTATTGCTGCCCATCGGCGCTGCGCTCGGTGCCGCTGCCGTGCAAAGGCGATGAGTCACTTCCCCGGCCTTAATGCAACCTAAATGAGCACACGTCGCAATTAACAGCCTCTTCTTTCAACGTTTCTCTTGTCTTTTGCAGGTTCATCTATACTAAATGGATAACCAGGCCTTTGAAATGCATGGGGAGAGAATACAAAGCTCTTCGAAAGGAAACGAGTGGCCCAAGAAAGAGGTACCAGCCAGTTTCTTTTAGTCTTCCCAAAATATTATTAATAGATATAGTTAAGATTAAGCCCTTGATTTGTAGTAGTTCACTATATGACCCCATCCTATACCATTAAGAAGGTCCTGAGGAAAACAAAAGCTCCCAAGGGCTTCTGCTGCCAAGGTTTTACAACGTCCTATCTCACGTGCACGTGCCAGGAGCTGGACAACGAGACACAATTCCTTGAAGTTAAGAGCTAAATTCTTTATCCCATGACAAAATAATTATCTTTGGAGGACTCCCCCTTGATTTTAACCAAAACGGCTACTTAAAAGCCCATTTTGTGGTCGTGTTTAGCATCTCTTCTGAGTTACACATTTAAGTACTATTTCATTTTTTTTTCTTTATTTTTTTTTTCTTGCCCTTGAGAAAATCCACTCTCTGTGATTTTCTCCTTAACGTTTTTGCTCCTTGGGATTTTGAAGGAACTTCGTGGAGAAGGAGCTGGCGTAGTGCTCCTAGAGCCCTGCAGCCATAAATATGGCAAAACCAGTGATTTCCTCAATATAATAAAATGATCGATTGAATCGGCACCACTGCTGTGAAAATGCTGTAAATTAAAGGTCATTCCAGCCTGGAAAATGAGGATTTTGAACACATTTAGGTCTAACGCCTTGTTCTCTGATGAGACTCTGTGGTCTGTGTATGGCTGTTGTAATATTTAATTGAATGAAAGCTTGAAAAAAGGGGTAATTTAAACTGAGGAAAGGATTATTACTGAGTAAAACACATTGGTATTTCGAGCACTTTCCCACTGCTAAGGGAAATTTATTAGCAAAGAGCTTTTGTCAAAGAGATTCATGAAAGAGGTCATTTTGTTAAAATCCGAGGGCGACCTGCAGATATTTCACTTCTGCTTGTCCAGCTGAAGGGATCAGCTTTCATAGCTCATTTTCAGGCGCTCGGCACCTGAAAATCAATCTTTTAAAGGTAGATCAAGCGGTGCACCTCAGAATCAGCGGAGGTTAAAAATCTGGGTCGGGGAATATGGTTTTGATTCATCTGAATCGGCAGCTTGTAAGAAGAATTGGTAAGGGGCAGGAAAACTGAAAATCCTCATCGAGGAGATGTTTTCTGCTGAATGCATACAGTAGGCTTCAGGTGCTTGTAAAACCCTGTGCTGATGATGTGTTTTCAGTCAGTGAAACAAGGAAAGGACGGAATGAAGCAGCCCTATAACATGTGCTATGAGGTTTCCCTACAATGGACCCAGAGATTTGGTTATAAGCGTGTTTCTGCAAGGTTAACGATTCTGGTATGATAACAAAGGAATTATCACAAACCTTTTCCCGTGTGCTCAACCTAATAGAGCTCCTTGTTTTGTTTCGCTGGGCTTTTCCCTAATGCCAGGAAAGAAAAGGCAACTGGTCGCTGATGAAAATCTTCCTGGTTTGTCTGCTGGCCTGCGTTATCACCACCGCCATCGGCGTGCTGGTTTTGTCCTTGGTCTACACAACCACCACCCACATCGTGAAAGAGGTCAGCGTTACAGACGATGGGGCAACCTCCATGAAACCAGAGGACAAGAACGTGGACGTCAAGTTCCAGTTCCTCAATCATCTGACAAAATCCAAGGTAAACTGTTCAGTGATATTCTAGCATCGTATGTAGAAGTTGAATGGATTCGTGTCACCTACTTTTACTTATTTAAGTAATAGGTGACCAGTCTAGAATCTAGAAACAGTAACTTCTTAGTTCTGAAGACTGGATTCAAACAAATTCTTATGAATTCTTAAGAAAAATGAATTTTATGGCCTTGTTTCAGTGAGCTAACACATTAATTTACAATGTCACAAAGCTGCAGGAATTCTCCAGGCTTTTTTTGCAAGTCTATTTTGATTTTTATAGAAATTTCCCCTTTGAGCAAACTCTAAAGACAAGATCCATTTCATATTGTTATATAAAAATAATTTCTGATTAAAATTTGAATTAATTTAAATTTAAAACTTACATTTAATTTTGCTCAGCAAAGAGTGAAAAGGATAAATTAGGTAGCTGGACACTTTAAACTGATGACGGATATCCTGGTACTCCTACACATTATATTTAACTATGTAATATATTTGCAAACAAAAACGTGTTTAGGAATGCAAACAAAAGGACAAACAATGTGTTTTAAGAGCAGAGCAACCCTTTTGATATGTCCTTCCCCTCTGCAAGATCCCCAGCTGATAAAACTATCCACTTTGACTCACTTTCCAGGTGTATAATTTCCCCGGGGGTGAAATTCAGTGGGCACGATTCAGGAATGATGTAAACGAGTATGAAAACGATGAAGAAATGGAATTTGGGAAAAGTATCAACAACCACCGCTCTTCCATGACTTTTGGCACCTTGAGGATCAAAGGCAAAGGGCTCCGGGTCCCCCACTGGCACTTCAATGCCAACGAACACGGTTACCTGCAGCAGGTATTCCTGCTTGTTTCTAAATCTTTGAAATCTTCAAAAAGATTTGCTTGACTTCATCTTAGTGACAAATTTCATATCTGTAAAAATAGATAAAGAAAAAAAAAATAAATAGAAACTCACAGTGAGGAAAAATTCAAGATACAAAATGTATTTGAACACAAAATCATATTTCCTTGGAAGTATATGTATTTATATATATATATATATATATCAATTATTCGTTGTATTTCTACGAATGATTACTCTTAGTTAATGCTAATAGCACGTAACTGGGATTTAAGATCTCCAGCCGAACCCATTCTGTGGTCCTATGATTTAATTTCACTAAACCTTGCAGGAGGGTGCATCAGGACCCGTTTTCTCCTAAGAGCCTACCTGAATTTGGGATGATATAGATGAAACGAGCAAGTTTTCATTGCTGTTGTTAAATTCCGATCGTGTTACAGGGCACTGCCTGGATTGGAGTCATTGGGGCAGACGGCAGCGGGGTCACCACGTACAACGTCACAGCTGGCCAGGTGATCTTCTTCCCCAGAAACACCGTGCACTGGATAAAGAACGTAGGCACGGAGGACTGCGTGTTCTTGCTGTTTTTCACGACACACGAAGAGCTTCAGACCTTGGATGTAGACGATGCATTCTTCTCTACCCCAGAGGATATAGCAGCAAGAGCATTAAAGGTATGCTAGGATAACCAGCCTCTGCCTAATCTTCTTGACGTTACCATGGTGGTCCTTTTTTTGGGGAGAATTCCCCTTATCTCAGCTCATCTCCTCAGTTCCCCCAGTGTGGAGGGACGTACACTTACCCTACACATGTACTGAAGCCCAAAGCTCATTTCCCAACAGCCCCTGGATGAATCTTGTGGTAAAATAATGTCTCGAGAAACTATAGATAAATCCACCTCCTTGTTAAAACGGAGCTAATCTGAGCTAACCAGTTGGCAGTGTTCCTCCATCAAGGCTCAGAAATTCTGCTGAGTCTGAGGAACCTGCACAAAACTGTGATAAATCTCCCCACCCTGAAAGAATTTGATGGGAGAGGGACTGAATTACTGCTCCAAATCTCTGTGGCACCTGAGTAGGAAGGGCAGAGCACAAGGGCAAAGCAAATCCTTGGCAGGATGAGGTAGATAAGGAGATGAAGAAATGTCTGAAGAAATACAATCTGAATCCCTCAGTTTACTTTTGCGCATCTGTCAACTTGCTCCACGTTTTGTGTCCCGCAGCCACAAGGTGGGGTCAACTTCATCAGGACCTTCAAGAAACAAATGGAAGATCAAGCGGTCAACCTCCCTCCAAACCTGGACGAGCTCGTAAAAAGTGCCGACTACGTGCAGTCCCCGGACCACCAGGTGTGGCAGTACTTCTACGACCTCAAAGGTACGCATCCAAGGACCCGGGATGGAAGAGCTCTCGGTGCTTGTCGAGGGGGATCTGGAAACCTTTCCCTGAAACGTGACTTCAAAGTAGAGAGAGGAATGAGAATTTAAGGGGATTGAAAGAACAGGGAGTTATAATGATTTGTTAAGCATCCCTCTGGGCAGCCTGGGTGTGGTGATCACCAGGGAGCACCTAACGAACACAGATGGCAAAACTTAGTGCCAAGTAGCATGGTCTGTTCAAGAAGGCCTAAAAAAAATACACTCGAAGCTATGTGTGTTGTTATTAACAGAAATTTGGGGTGGAAAAGTGAGGTTTCCGTTGTGGTGATCTCAAACATCCAACAAAGGAGATGGCATGGCGCCTAGTGGATAAGCCCAATGGGCTTTCTTTTTTGTTCTGGAGGCTCACAAAATTCAAGGCTTCAGGTTTAGCGTGTAGTAATTCCCCGAAGTTCATTAACAACGTTCACAAAACCTTGCTGTAAGTGCTCATTTAGCTACGTCTTTGCTTGAAGGGTCCAGAGAATATCCTTTCCCGGGAGGCATCTTCCAGTGGGCTCGCTACCGCAGAAATACCACCGGGCTGAATGAAACCGAGAAAATCTTCAGTGAGTCACTGAACAAGGTAAGTGCTTGCAGTTGAATAGCTACCTAAAAATAAGGCATTGAATAAGGTATTTATAAATAGGGCGTTTAGCTCCCTAAAAATAAGGCATCGAAGGCATTTTGTGTAGGTTCGTCACCGCGATGTGATGTACAACAGGGACGTAACAAACTCTGAATATTTTTGTTCTGCTTTTCAGCATGAAAATACCCTTACCTTGGCAACCCTCAGGATATTCAATAATCAGCTGGGACAGCCTCATTTCCACTTCAATGCTAATGAGATGGGTTATGTCATTAGCGGCTGCGGACAGGTAATGCCTTCCCTCAGTAAGGGGCAAGCCAGTGCAGTTCTGGCTGGATAATAATTACAGATCTATTAACGGATCCCCATCCCTGATTATTAATCATGCTCTAATTAGTATTATTACAAAACTTTCGGTGTCCACACATTCCTTCATTCCTTTTCAATATGAATTTTGATCTCAGTTGCGTTTGTGGAAGCCTGTCTGGTCAAAGCGGGCTTGTACAAAGAGCAGAATTTGTCCTTCTTGCTCAGTTGTTCAGAGAAATCACACGTGCTCTTGAAAAGAATTCAGACTGAATAGTGGGAGAAGAAGGTAACAGTAAAATAAAACAAAACAGTGCTTTTGAGTTAGATCCTGCTGCTTTCCTTGCAACAGGCTGGAGTTATCACCTCCTCTGGAGCCACCAGCAGCTTCAACATTGGCATCGGAGATGTTATATTCTTCCCCGTTGGGACCCAGCATTACCTTAAAAGCATCTGTGATGAAGACTTGCTTCTGATTCTAGCCTACAGCACAGGCGACCAGGTGAGAAAACTTCACAGGAGGAGGCAGAAAAGCCCAACTGCACATAATCTTATGCTGTAAGCAGCTCTGCATCTGAGGAGCCAGAGCAAGGCTGTATTTTTCTAACCTATACATCCAGTGATATCAAGAGCTCCATGTAAGGCTTATTGTTAGCTGTATACCTTTATAGTCATTCATTTTCACTTCCATTTGAGATGCACTTCAATATTTCGTATCATTAATGCTGTAAAAATAGCCAGGAAGCTATGATTATTCTCTCTAAAATACCACGTCTTTTCCTTACAGCTGGAAACTCTTCGCATGAACGACTACTTCCACGCCACAGCAGACCACATCCTTGCTCAGATTTTCTTCAAGGAACAGGACGAGTTCAAGAAGTTCCCAAGGTCTAAAAAATAGACTGCCAATGAGTGGTCTCAGCAGTTCATGGCTCCACGGAGATTTTGTACAAGTGCTGTGTTTCTGGCAGCGCCTTCTGATGCCTTTCTCGCTGTTTATCCAGAAGAGATGTTCAGAAAATGGAATTTATGGTTACTACTTTTATTTTTTTTTCCTGTTTGTATTTTTTTATCACGTATTATTTATAGTGCAATGTATTTTGAGTGTGTATTAAATTAACTTCTACCTCTGCAATTGCCTTTGGTTGTGTATATTACCCATTATCCCGCTTTATCTCTTTCCTCACATTACCGAGGTTTACATTGATTTTCTGTCACGTCGACAGCACTTTATCTACCAGCATCTGCACAAACACAGCACATTCACCCAACTCTGCCTGCCCTGACACCAGGCATTGCTGTAAGCCCTGCCTCGAGGAGTGGCTGCAGGAACGAGCTCATCGTGCGTTCGCCTCAAATTCACTCTCGCTGCAGCCCCCTCAGCTGAGCTCTGTGTTAGCTTTTACAACAACTATTTTATTTTCCCCACTTGGCCACCAATCTGCTTTCTGAGGCTTGATTCTTGGGGTATTTGAGGACAGGTTCTCAGCAGAAGCACGGACTCAGTAGCAGCCAAGCTCCACGCTAGACACCCACGCGTCCTGCACAAAGGCTGGGGATAGTTGAGCCCCACAAAAAGCAAGCCAAAAAGGAGCAAAGGGTGATTTTTTTCACATTGACAGCTATGTCATTGTGTTGTAACCCTCAGGATCGCTCTCCATCTGTAAATATTTAGGTAGTTATAGCCAACGGGATGATGGCATCAGGGAGAAAGAGCTTTCTCCATGTCCTGGGGCTTAGGGTGTGGGTTTTTTTTTTAAGGGAAATGGTCCCTGTCTCAGGAAATACTTGCTTAGTTCTTGGGGCTTAAATCAAATCAGGATTAAGGTGATTTACTAACTTCTTATTGCAGACATTGCCACCCTTTCCCCAAGGGTTTCCCTCAAACACTCTGAGTTACCTTGCACCCAAGGAGAAGAGGGCCTGGCATATTATTAGAGCAGCAACTGCTTTCAGGTGTTAGGAGAGCAACAGGCTCTGCTCATTATGAAAATGTCACTCAGGTGCCACCAATCAACCTGCCCAGGGCTCTGGTTTAAAGCAATTCAGCTGAAAGGAAGAAGGTTTAGATGCTGGATGCTTCTTTCTTTGTTGAGTTGCTCCTCAGGATGTTCTTCGTGTCCTCAGCAGGTAGGGGAGATGCTCTGCTTGGCAGATGGGGATTTGTAACTGGATAAGGAATGGGGATGTGGCTCTTGTCCTGCTGTTGTCGTCTTCCTTTGCTGTGCTGATAACAACGGGCTGAAAGCTGAGGTCTCTTATCATGATTGCTGTGGTGTCTTCTGCCCACGCAAGCCCTGCAGTCCCAATGTGTGGCGTTTGGATGCTGCTTACAGGTACCCACTAATTATTTCAGTGCCTGGTTTCTGTCTGTGTCTTCACCTACGTGCTCCTTGGGCTGGCTTTGACCTCTTGTTGGAGTGGTTTGGCTTGCCTGTTGGTGTTATTCCACGTTGTGTTTAAACTGCTCCATAAAATACTCTTTGGATGGGAACCTCCTACTCCATCTCACTTTCGTGCCAGTCTGCTTGAAACGCCACGCTCAGCAGTGCAGTGAGTGCTCTCTGGAGAATCTCTTGGAAGGGCCACGAAGGAAAATGCATGGTGGTTGTTTATCATGCCGTAATGAAACGATCATTGCTTTGCATGTCCAAATCCATCAGGTTAACAGCCTGTGAAATGCGTTTTCAGGTGGTGATTACTGCCCAGTCAGCTGCTGTAGCAGTGCCCTTGTGCTTTGTAGGCAGGCTAGCATTGAGGAATGCCACAGTTTTGTTTGGTTTACTAAATAATTAGCGTGTTTTCAGCCTTATTTTCAATTCTGATTAAGTTTTGGTCTGCTAATTGTAGACCAGTCCTCCAGCACGATGAAGTGGATTTCTCTGTAAGCGTGTATGCGGGTGGACTAACTTCACCAGTTGTCTTACTGATGGACTGGTTTTAATTATTTATTAATTTTTACAAATACTCATAACTCAACTGCTGTCTCCATAGTTTCTTTTGATCAGTCTTTGGTTGCCATTAAACCATTCTTCAGCTGGCTATGGTGGAGTCAATGCGATGTTACATTACGCTTCTTGTCTTTCCTATTGGAGTCAGAATCCAAAGAAATGGTCAAAGCAGAAGTGTCAGATCCCTGTTTTGTGTTAAGCTGCCTAAACCAGGGACATTGTGGAGTGCTGGCCAGCTCCATCATTCTTGTTATCATTCCCGGCTGTTAATATCACAGCTCTGCAGATAATGCTTAGATAAAGTGATGTATTCAGTGGGTGACGGGATATCCTCTCCTCTTCTGCTTTCTCTTTGACTAGCAAATTATCTAGATTCCCCCCAAATACTACAGGCCTGAGATGATTTAACCAAAATGTCATGAGGTCTGGTTCCTAAATATAAGACTTGCCTCAAAACTCTCCATCTCTTCCAAATCTTTATCCTATTTACCAAGAGGACAATAGGCTAGATGTTGTTCAAAAATATTTCCAAGTCCTGTCAGTGAGAGGTTCTTGAATTGATGTGGTAGAGCTGGGCTTGAAATGCAGCTAACCACCTGTGATGAGCTTTGTCAGAAGAAATATGAGTTATGGCAAGTATTTCTTGTCTAGAAACTAGCTAGGGACGTGAAATAGAATAGGTTTTGTCCTGTTGGGGTGGTTATAATCAGAAGCACTAACACAATGGGTGTGACGCTTGAGTGGTTGGCGGCGTGTGAGTGAAATTCATGCGGAGTAAGTCATCCTGTGGCTCACTTCAGACAAATCATCATGTGGCAACCCGCTGTAAGCGCTATGAAATCCTAAGGGCAGGGTCCAGGGAAGCCCTTTTGTGCAGAGAAGAGGTGCTGTGGTATTGGACATGACAGGGAGAGCCTCGCACTGGGGACAAGTGATGTGATATATGGAGGCATGGGCAGCCTGAGGATGCTCTCAAGAGCTGGAGACCAGGGCAGGGTTGGGACAGCAGGACTGCATTGTCCAGCTATTTCTGCCCTTGATATGAAAGCTTAAAATCTGCCAGGAGGTGACAACACCGATTCCCTGACTCAGGGCCTTGTGGCACTGGGCTCCCAGCAGAAGCCTGATTCACATCCTTATTTCAGGGCTGTCTGCTCTGCCCCGTGCACAAAACACAGCCCAGGGCAGCTGGGTTCCCTTCCAGTTTCCCCAAACGCAACCCCCCTTCCTCAATCTGCTTTCTTTTTGAGGTTTTCTGACTGGCTTTAGACCTTCCCGGTGGAGGGTGCGGTGCTGCCGGAGGTGACAGCAGTCCCTGGCATGGCTGGGACATCCGCTGAGCCAGCACGGGGATGGGGGTCTGGAGGATTTGGCATCTGGGCTACCCCTTTTGGGGAAATCCCCTCTCCTTCTATCTTCCTCCTGAGCCATCCTGCTGGGGCTGCCTGGGTTTTACAGCCATGGGTGCAATGGTGTTTCTGCAGCCCATGGTCAAACACAAACACATCCAAATGTCTGCAACGTTTCTGTTGAGATCCCACCAGCTAAAATGCCTTGGCAGCCTGGTGGGATCTCAAGAGGCCTCGATACGTGATGGTTTAATAACTTTCTGCACCCTCCTCGTGGTGTTTCTTTTAAGGATGTGTGTAAAACATCTGGATTTGGTGTCAATGTTTTCTTCTCGGCTGAAATCCTGACAGAGGGCCATCATAAAGCCCACGCTGAGCTTGTTCTAGGTGAGGTCATCTTTGGTGTCACCCACTGCATGATCCTGGGGTGCTGGCAGGGGGTGTGCTGCTGCAGCGGCCCCAAACCTTTTCCCCTTCCCCTTCTGGCACTTCCACCCCTCCAGGAAGGGTGAGTCAAGGGCAGGAGCCCCGGGGGTGGCAACAGCACCAAAATACGAGGAAAAACCTGCCTGTGGATACCCATGTGAGCCTACATCACAGAAATGCCGCTACTAAGGAGGGATGTTGAAATTAGCCCATCTCTGTGGTAGGCAAGTTGAAAGTTCAGGGGGTTTATCACTCTAGATCAAAGGAAATGGTGAAATAGTAAATTTCTCCACAGAAATACATTATTGCCTGTATTTGGGGAAAAAGAGCTTGCTGCAGGGACAACCCAATTATCTGCTTGATAGAAAAGATCTTACAATAATTTACTTTTTACTAACACATCAGTTTCTAGGGCAAAATCTTTCTTTGGAGTTGTTTTTTTCCTTTTATTATAAATGCACTGAAATATTTTTGACTGTATATAGTAAATCCAATTGGCTCATTCTCCTGGACACCATCAGTATTTACACTTTTTTTGTTTGTATTTAGTTCCAACACAAGTGTATAATTCCTACTTTTGAGCAGAAAGTCAGTGGGATTGGGACAAACAGACTGGAGAACTTATGGCTTTTCTGGTATACCTTAACCCCCGATTAAACACAGTGAATGAGTTTCCACAGGATTTAATTTAATGGCAAGGTAAAATTTAGATTACAGTGTGCTACTTGGTAATAAAAATTCATGAGACAATACCTTGTGCAGAGAGGGTACGATGAGATCGGAATGATTTCCCTGGTGCTGTGGGGATGTAATAATGCAAAATCCTCTTCAGTCTTAGTCCCACGAGTTTGGCCTTTCCTTGCTGATGAATTGAATTCAGAGATTGGTCTTAAAAATATATATATATATATTCAATATTTAATGCCTTTAGGTTTGATGTTTATTTGCTGAAGTTATTGTTTTTGTACTCCGGGCTCTGCCCAAACCTCTGGGAGAGGTGGCATGGGGGAGGATTTCAAAGAGGGGATTCTTGTTTTGAGGATAATGGCTTAGTTTTGTGAATGATGAGAGAATTACAGAGCAGGGGAGGACACTGGGGACTCTGCTTTCTCTGTGAGGGGTGCATATTTTTTGCCCAAACCAGCTTTGTCATGCCCCTGTGCAGAGCCCTGCACTCCAGCATTATTCGGGGCTGTGAGCTCTGTGCAGCCTCAGGGAGCATTTGGGTGGGTGCTGCTTTGGCCACATCCAGCACACAGCCTGGGCAGCTTGTTCCCTGTTCAGTGTGGTGAACAAGGTCCCTTCTGAGGATCAAACTGCTTTACAAAGCCCATTTTTCTATTAATTTGTCCGTCGGTCCCAAGTGCTGCGAGTTATCCTCAGCTGCTCTCCATTCTCCTCCTCAGCTGAGCTCACATTGCAGTGCACAAAAGAAAGTAATTTTGCTGCTGATCGCTGTTGAATTGGCTGAATTTCCCTTTCTCCCTCCTCTCCCCACCTTTTTGCTCTCAGCAGGCATAAAACTAACCATAAAGCTCCCTGGAGGGGCAGATTGAGAAAACGAGCAGCAGACGCCACGTGCCGCCACGTATCCCCTAGGTATGCAGCGAAGATGTATTAGACACCAGATTCTTTTTTTTCGCCCAGCTTTTTACAGCATCCATTGTCCGTGTTGTGGGGGGAACTCGGGACAAGAATCCGCCACCTGACAAGAGGCACTGGCTGTGGTTTTGCCTGCAAGCAGCTCACGGCGCCTTTGATGTGGCTGGAGGAGAGCAGCGCTTGAAGCCGCGCGGCCTAAAATAGCACGCGGCATTCATCCGTCCAAACCCTCTCTTTGATCGCGTCCATGCAGGGTTTGAAACTGGATGTAGCAGCTTCCTTGTGCCTCTTTTTATGCTGCTAATTAGCTGGACGTTAATTGCCGCTGCCACCCATGAGGAGCCTCCAGGCCCTCAGGGGCTGGTGCTGCGGCCCTGCTGCAGGGCCTGAGGGACAGGGCCCAAAACCTACAGGGTGAAGGCTTTTCTCGACTAATTATTGATAAACTGTGCACCTGTTGGTTTTTTCCTCATCACTTCCCAGGCCCAGATTCTCATTTTTGTGGAAAATCTGTATTTTTAGTTGTTTGGGAGACTCAGGCCTGGAGCTGATGGAGCTCTGCGCCAGGCTCGGCTGGTTTAGGGGAGGTGGTGATGGCTGTGGGGGAAGCTGCAGGCAAAATGCTCTGCTGAGCCCTTGTGGCCCTTCCAGCACCCACAAAGCACAACCTTTGGGGTCACAACGCTGCCTGGAGCCCTCGTTCTGCCACAAATCCTTTACACACAGCAGCAGAAAGGGGAGGGAAGCAGAACCGAGGGCTCCTCTCTCATCGAGCAGGCTGTAAATGCTGCTTTCGAGCTTTGGATCGGGTCCTGCATTATTTTTTTTCCTGAAAAAAAGCCAGTCACAGCGAGATAAGAGCAACTTTGAGGAGCAATCTGTGTTTGCCCTAGCGCGGGGAAGGCGCTTCACGTCTTGGCAGAGCAGAAAACGAGCGGGGTTGTGCACAGGCTGCGGGCTCCTCGCAGGGAACGGGGCTGAAAATGGGACCTGGGGCCCCACAGCCAGCGTTCGGCCCCCATATTCTGAGGGACCATTCAGCATCCCTCTGCCCTGGGGTTGAAATAAACAATATAAATGGATGTCCTCGCACCAGAGGAGGAAAAAATGTGAAAAATGTTAACGTTTCTCAGAGTAACATCTCTCTCCTTGGGGTTACAAACACCATAGCATCGTGCCCAATCTTTTTTTCCCCCCACGTATTGATGGCTAGACAGCCACAAAGGTGGGTGAGTGATTTCTTTTGGGTGCATTACTTCAGAATATCCTTAGGGCTATAGACATTTGTCCTCCTGGCCACCAAAACCTGCCCAAACCCAGCCAGAGGCAATGGTTGCTGCCGTAATATGGGCTGCATCCTGCAAACCTGGATAGAAATTGGGGCTCTTTACTTTAAGTATGGGTCCTGGGGCCCCTCCTGTGGCCAGGCATGGCCTTGGGTATGTGCCCTTGGTTGCCTCTGGAAGCTTTTCTGTGATCATCCTTTGGGACCCGACGCACAGGAGCGGTTTGAAATGCCCTTGCTGGCATTTTGCTGTGTTTTAATTGACTCGGGTGATGTAGGGCAGGGAGTAAATGGCAGGCGTTAAATAATTAAGGCGCTGCTAATCCTCAAGAAATGTCAGAAAGTCCCTAAGAGATGTCACGTGCCGTCCTCGTCCTTGTGCAGGGGCTAATTAAAGGGATCCTTTGGCTGGGTGATGCTGTCAGCCTCGGCACGGGGAAAGGAGGGCAGTTTGGGAGGGCACGCTGCGATGTAGCCCCCTGATTTACTGGGTAAAGGTGTTTGGCTATAAATCAGGACTATTTAATCATGATGTAGAGGGCTAGAGGGGGATCTTGGTGCTGAAGAGGAAGGCGGTGCCTCGGGATGGATGCCAGGAGGGCTCCGAAGCTGCTGGCGAGCCGCAGGTGAGTGGCAAGCTGTGCCAGCGGGCTGGTGGCCGAGCGCAGGGGGCTATCGAGGAGCTGCAGGGACCCACATCTGGTCCCTGCTGAGCTCTGGCAGCAGCCCCATGCAGCAGGGCTGGGCCCTACATGGTCCCAACCATGCTGGGAGACGTGAGAGCTTAGGAACGGGGTGATGCTGCGTGAGCTGGCTTCGCTGTTTTATATAGTCACAATAAATTATTGCTCAGAGCTTGGAAAAACAGCAGAAGGCGGCAGAAAATCTGAGCTTCAGCCGCATCTCTGCGAAGCGTATTTTGCTTCCTGAAGGAATGCTTTGATATGATTTGATCAGCTCGGATTAATATGAAGTTTCTCATCTGAGGGGGGAAAAAAAAAATCGATTCATCGCCGCACGGTGTTTAACCCGTGCTTCTGTTCTGCCCTGTGGAAGGTGATTTTAAATGGGATTTTCTTAGGTAGGAGATGCTCTGCTTCATGAGACACAGAGGAATGGGTGTTTGGGGAAATAGGGTGGCGGGCTGAGGGGTGCTGGGGACCTTTTGACAGGGATCTTTGGAGAGCCCTTTGGGTCTGTTTGCACATCTCTCCCCATCAAATGTGATCCCAAATCCGGATTTTGGCACGGATCTCTGCAGTTACTTGAAGTCCCAGATCCTGAAGTCACTCGAGTGTGAGGAACCAGGCTTTTTTTCCTTAAAATGTCTCTGGATATTGAACCAGCCTCAGCCCTACGAGCACAGAGGTACCCAGCAGGGGGCAATAGAAGATGGGGCAGAGGCTGGATGGGGTTTGGGAACCCGCTCTGGCGGGATGGGGTTGGACCTGGGTGGGCTTTAGGGTCCCTTCTGCCCCAAACCCTTCTGCGATGCTGCTGCGGTGCCAATAATTTGATAAGAAACCATTTAATAAGCAGGTAAATCCTCACTATCAGCAAGCACGATGAGGCTGTCGGGTGTTTTTTGGGGGTTTAATGCGTTTTGTTTGATGCCCATCTGTGAGTTACGTTCATGAATGTAAACGTTACTCAGGAAACCGCTCGTTTGGGGACAAAACTCCACTGTAAGGGCTAAAAATGGATAAAGCTCATTAATTCAGAGGAATTAAAGTCAGTCGAGGAGGACGACTGGGTTTATTTGGAACTCAAACCACCAAATTCAGTGCGGGTGGATTTCCACGAGGTTGCTTTTTAGTAGTGTTTGAGCTTAATTAAAATGAAGAAATAGGGGAGACCTTTTGAAACCCCTCTTTCTCAGACCATCATCGCTAAATTTATCATTACGGAGCCTTTTATCATAGCACAACCCCTGGGATTTGGCACTTAACCAAGTTTCAAAATGTGCCCGGGAAATGCAGCCCTGGTTCCTAGATATCTTGGGGACTCTGCGCCCCTTTTTCAGGCTGATCTGGGACCGGTCACCATCACCAGAGCCTCCTGCAGGGGGCTGGGGTCACGCCAAGCTGTGCGTGGTGGCCAAAATAATTGGGGTATGCATTTCGGGGGAGCTCAGGCTCGGTGTTTGTGGCCCAGCGAGGGTAACCTGCCTGTAAACACAGCAGCAGCCTCCTCCTGGGCGCGAGCAGGCTGGTAATTTGTTGCTAAGGCAACATTTTCCCCCAAAAGCCTGGGGTTTTACACACGGTTTTGCAGCGTGGCTCCGTTAATAGCGGTTATTTTATTAATTCCATCTGACCCGGGAGCAGACCACCGCTGAAAAGCCCCTCGGTCACCTCCCCGTGCCGAAGCAGAGGATTTTTAGACGTGCTCAGTGCTGGTTATGGAGCTCTCCCGGGCTCTGTTCCCATATCGAGGATGGGAAGGACCATCCCCAGGGCCTTATTGATGAACGGGAACCTTTGGGTATGGCTCCACCACCCTTTATCTGTGCCCCTATGTTTTTTTTTTTCACCCATTTCCCACTGCAGGAGAGTGGGGGGAGCCCTACAACGGGGACCTTGGCCCCGGTTTGGGTTCCCGTGGGAGAAGTGAGCGGGATGACAGACGGCAAATAAACTTTTCTCATCCTGGCAAATTGATAAGAGGGGGTCGGATGGGTAAAATGATTGTCTGGGGTAACGTAGGCAGACACACTGCGTGTCAGAAAGCGAAATGGTAGCAAAATGCTCATTTATCTTACGGGATTGCTCCGATCAGGCTCTGTTTTCAAGCGCTTTTTCCTTAATAACTTCCTCCCCAGCACTTCCCAGACAGAAACTGGGGGAAAGCAATAAAGGGATCTGTCTGGGGCCATCCATCCTGCTCCGTGGGCACCCGCTTGGCACTCGGGTGGGAGGGAGGAATTACTTATGCTGCAAACAGATGCTTATATTTCTGGATAACGAATGCGCCTTTGGTTTGGAGATCAATCACTGAGTTTTCTGCTGCTCAGGCTGTCGCATCTGGCTTTTTGTTGAATGCTAAACTGCTCTTCGTTTCCTCCGTGCCAATGAAAGGCTCCTCCATTTAAAGCTGGGCTGCAAATTGATGTCTTTTAGAAGTCACCTGCGTTGGGGTCAGCACCATCGTGCCATCAGGCTGCTCTTCATGCTGGGGCTGTGAAGTTATTTGGGTGTGCGTGCGTAAAAACAGGTAAAATAAGACGATTGTGCTGGAAACAGCCCATAATTGTGCACAAACTGCCAAGTTTAGCTTACGAGGAGGAGCCACGAATGCAAAACCCGAAGCACATCCCTGTTTTTTCATGGGAACGAGGAGGAGCAGATCCCTGGGAAAGCGTCGGTAAGGCCGAGACGGCGTGAAACCTGTTGCGTTTAGGTGCAGTTCAATCCCTCGTTCTCACAACTACGACATTTAAAAATAATTCGGATGGTTCAGCAGGCTACAGGCGACCTGCTGAACACCGAAACAAAGCCGACTTTCATCTCCAGCACCTGGAAGCAGATGAATAGCAACGGGGCCGGGCGGTGGAACTGGAAAACTTGGTTTGAGACGATCACTTCTTCGTTTAGACAGCGCTATTATGTAGGTTCCCTATTACACAGCCTTTAATTTAATTAGCTCCTGTATTCTCCTGGATGCAAACGCCCAGCCCTGTTTGCATCCTCGCCCTATTACCCCCGGTTTAGACAAGATGATTTTAATATTAGTAGCATGTAACTGTATGATGGTAATATGTAGGCTGTTATTTAGGCTGATTTGCGGTGAGGAAGCCCAAGTCGCATCCCAGCGCCGTGCATTAGCTCCCTGAAACCTTCACCGAATTTGCAGATGGAAAACCAGCGCAGAGCTGCACTGAGGATGTAGGGTGCAGAAAAGTCTGATGACCTTGAGGCTGGGGTCCCAAGTCATAAAATTTTCCCAAATCCCAAAGAATACCCCCAAAAATTACAGAGGAGCTCCTCATTGGTGTGGTCCCTTCAAAAGGGATTTGAAGCACGCATACAGCACAACGCTGAGAATTAGATCCCCTAAGCAGAGGAGCGACAAAAAGAAGTGTCTACGGGTTAAAAACCAGCACGTGCTGATCTGAGGACATCAGAAATGAGAAAAAAAATTGTGTGTCTGCAGCTGAAAGTCCTCACAGAGGAGGCTTGGGCTGTGCCACGAGCCTTGAATGCTGCGTGCGCTCCAGGCGCTGGCAGCGTGAACGCAGGGGCACGAAACCTGCAGGTAGAAAACAGAAAGAAAAGAACAGAGCGAGGGGAAATAACCACTAATAAAAGGTTGGGACAGCTGCTGAAGGGTTGGAAAATGGATTTCACGAGGCAGCAGCATAGGTAGAGGTGCCTGCTGCTCTCTCTGTGGGCTACGAGCCTCCGCGTGCTCCGTGCGGCGATGCAGAGGGAACACCAGCGATATTTGCAGGCTGGAGGGGATTGGTTTTTTACACCCTAAAAAAAACCTTTCACTTTTCTTTCTCAGCACTCTGCACTATTTTGCAGTGCCTGGCAAATTAGATTTGCTCAGTGCATTAAGCAGCACTCAGCTGCTGGTTTTTTTTTTTTTTTTAGAGATTAATTTAATTCGGAGCTCTCCAACCCTCTCCGCGCTGCATGTAACGAGGGGAGGGGAGCCTTCGGTGCGAAGAAAGTTTGTATGTGACAGTGTACGATCATACAGCGGTTATAAATCAGTGCAAATGGAGTTAATGATAATGATAACGAGGCAGTTCTGTCCAGCTCAGAGCCTTTTTCCCTTATCTCAACCGCCCCAGGTACTGGAAAGGAGCATGAGGCACCTCAGAGCGGTCAGCACGTAGCAATTGCTGCTTCTGCAGCAAGTGGAAGGTGAAATTTGGGTCCAAGGCTTTAGGAAATCCAGCACAAGCTGTGTTATTTTATGGCTTTTCTCAGCACCAATGCATCAGTGCAGATTTAGAATTATTTAGGTGCTGATACCTGGTGTTTGCAACACCAAAGCGATCTTGGCTTGTTTGTAAATGAGACATGAATATATTAAAAATATATGAAATATTTAGAATATTGTTACATGGGGAATTAATGCATGCATTTTAAAGTTAAAGATCTGATTTTTTAAAAAAACAAAAAGTGATGCAGATTGAGTCCGTTGCAGGTTGGCAGAAATCCAAGTGTTCACCTGCTGGCCTTAATAATGCTATGGGAAAATAAAAATGTTCTGGGTCTGAAAAAAATATGGGGCGACTTTCTAGGTGAAAAATGAATCTTAATCCAAAACCTTTGTAGCAAAAAAATATACATTAATAATAAAAAAAAAAAAATAAAATGCTTAGGACTTTTCTTTCTAACAGCACTTCAAGCAGAAGGGGATTTCTGACCAGCCTTGCTCTTTCCTCTTACTCTGAACTAATTAATCCCTGGCCACGTATTCAGGGGACGGGAAATAGGAGCATATCCTGCTGATTTATACTTTCAGCAAGTGGATCTAGGGGATTAAATGTGTGGTTAGGGTAAAATACTCGAGTTCAGAGGGGCTTGGAGGAGTCAGAGGCGGGGACCGGGAGGGGACGTGGGTGGCAGGGCGATGGGGGAGGAAGCAGGATATGCAGGACTTAGTCATTAAATAAATCTGTAGTGTGTGCCTTATCTAATTAACTTGGTGCCTTTGTGTTGGTAAGTCAACTCTTTGCTCCAAATTCGCCTCGGTCGTGTATCTCGGTTCCCCGTTGTAATTAAAAAGGCGTTTTAAAAACGGACAGGACACCTCTGGTGTCCCAGGGCCTCCGTCCTTACAGCCCCATGCGAGGGGGCTGAGCGAGAATAAAGCAGGCTGAGGGCATTGGCGTGAGAAGCTCGTAGCAGCTTAATTAGGTCGAGTGTACACGAACGGAGCTTGCATTAGCAAAAGGAAAAATGCTGCTGCTACTCTGTGAAAAACCACAGCTGAGCCGCAAGAACTGGTTTCAGACAGCCCTACTTCAAGGCATGCACCGGTTTTGTTAGTTAAAATGATTTTATTACATTTTTTTTCCCAAAGCAGTGCAGGCCTGAAAGAAAAGATTTGAATGAGTAATAACTTTGTGGGATAATTAAAGAAAAAATCAGGGGGGAGAAAGAGAGAGAGAGAGAGTTGGCTGCAGCCTTTTCCTTATTCCTGGAGCACACGGAGGCTATGCAGGGCTGCTGCTCGTTCCCTCCGTGGGCACAGGGAGAACAGGTGAGCTAAAATGTTTGCTTTCTTTGTGGTGTAATACGGCAGTGAAGGCAAACACGCTTGTCACGGCGAGCCTCCAGACCACATCCTGCTGCTGTTTCCAAAGGAGCCCCAGCCCTCTTTCAGCAGAGGGTGATTCGGGAAATGCCACCGCTTCGGTATTAATTTGGTTGGGTTTATTCGATGAACTCAAAGCTGCTGTTTTGCATGACATTTCTCTATCTAGGAAGAGCAGAATCGAGGCACGTTTCCTGTCCTTGCGAGCCGTGCTGAGTTTTAATTGTTAGAAGAACGAGCAGGAAGCTGAGGTTACTGAGTAAGACGCCTTTAATTTCAGGAACCCAAGAGAAATGCAACCAAAAATCCTTTGGCTTGCCATTTAGCAGCCTGGGAGAGTTGAATAGAAAACCTATTTAGAAATATTTAGTGTTTTGGTGAAATGCTTCTGTCCGAAACCTCCTGTCACAGCAAAATGTTTCCAGTGACATAAAGCGAGCTGCCGCTGATCGCAGGCCAGGCGTGGGGACGATGCGAGGCCTCGAGAAAGTGCTCGCCAGCACTTTCTGTCCGTGCCATCGGTAGGATGGGTTATTTGTTAGCTATCGAGCCCAAAGAACCAAGCTGCTCAGAAAACCTCTTTTTTTTTCTTGGTACTCACAGCGCTATTTTGGAAACGTTGCTGGTTGCAAATCCCAGCAAATGGCAGCAACCATTTAAAGAGATTTGGGAGCGGCTGCGAGTGCTGGAAACTGGTCCGGGGTGCAGCTGGAACATCCTTGTGGCATCACAAAAGGTTACAGGCAGCCACCCAGGTTCTCCAACAACCTCTGAAAATATAAAAATTCAGAATAGGAAGATAACGGCGGAGCATCCCTATGCATCTGAGCAGGATGAGAACCTCAAATTCCAGTTTCCAAGAATTTTTTGGTCTGTATCACAGCGTGTGCCCTTCTGAAGAGCAGCACCACCGCTTCTGGAGGACGTTGAACCCAGCAGAAATCCCCTACCTCCCTGGAACAAGATTTATCTCAGCCCTGCCAGGGTTTTAAAGGGGGATTTTCCTCCTGGGGGAGCTCCTGTGTGGCTCTGCCCATGGGGGCAGCACCCAGGCTGTGGATTATTGGGATGGGCACCAGGAGCATCGCTGGTGGCTGTGCTGCGAAGCTGATGAGCCCGGCTGGGAGACCTGTTTGCCTCTCCCACCTGTTGTGTTTCTGGTTTTAAGGCTTTTTTCCTTATATTTGAGAGCTAAAATATGCTCGTAGTGGGCACCGGTGTTTTAGGGGCAGGCGGGTGTCCAGCCCCAAGGAAACCCCTTGGGGCCTTGCCATGTGCCAGTAGCCCCAACCCTGCAGCAGGGCTGATGATAACCCTGCTGTTTGGCTGTCAGCTCGCTGAAATTATTTATTTTTATCCTTGCTGCGTGAAAATGCTTCGGAAGGAGCAGCACTCGGGTTCCCAAGCACCGTTTCATCTCAGGGCGATGGGGTTAGCACCCGATGGGCTCCCGCAGCTCGGGGCTGGAAGCACAGCCTGAGCAGCAGGTTTTGGGGAATAGGGGCAGGGAATAAAGCCCGAGGGGGTGGGGTGAAGCCCTTTAATTTTCTCAATCAGGGCTCAGAGGGGGGATGAGCAGCGAGGCACCGAGCGGTGCCCGGCGCTCTGCGCCGGAGCGCGCAACCGGGGGCGCACGGGGGCGAGGAGAAAACCCCCTCCCGAGCCCCCGGGCGAGTGGGGCCGGCCGGGGCTGAGCCCTAAAGCTCGGGGGAGGCCCCGGCAGCGCCTCCCCGGCTCCAGCCCCGCAGAGGGAGGCGCTCGGCGCCCGGCCCCTCCGCCGCCGCCAGCAGGAAGCAGCGCAGGCGGCGAGCCGCTCCCCGCAGCAGGTCGGTGCCGGAGGGGGGGGGGGGGGAGCGGGTCGGGGGGCGGCTGGGCAGCACCGGGACCCCCCCGGGTCCTCGTTTTGGGTCCCCGACATCGCGGTTGGGGAGCTGAGGTGGAGCCCGGGCGGCCGCCGGCACGGCCTTGCGCTGCGCCATGGGGATGGGGATGGAGATGGGGATGGGGGGGTGGTCCCAAACCCGGTCCCGGACCCCATCCCTGTCCCTGGTGGGGGGCTGAGGGCTCCCACACCCCCCCCAGGGTCCGTGAGATGCCCACCCGCCAGCACCTAGGGGTTTGTCCCCGCCAGCATCTGGGGGTTTCTCCCCTCGCTTCATGCTTTTTGGGGTGCCCGCAGCGGCTTCGTCGCGCCCTCGTGCCCCACGTTGCCCCCAAATAGCTCCTGCGTGGCTGCCGGTGCCCGCACCTCCACCGCCGTGCTGCGGGGATGAGGGCATAAAAATAGGAGGTGAAGCATAGAAAAAGATCTGTGCAGGCACGCACGGAATAGCCTTGGTGGTTGGAAACCTGCCTGGCTCACGGGTACCGGGGTCTTGGTACACCCCAAAGGGGTAACCCATGGGTTTGGGAGCCCGGCTCCTGCGGGGTTCACCCAGAGTGGTTGTGGGAGCAGCAGGGAAATCGCTCGTCTCCTCCAAACTCTGGGTAAACAGCCCTTAAAGTAAGCCTAAGATACGGGTTGGGGGTGGAGGAGAGTGCTGGAGGTGAAAGGGATCGCACGCTTGCAGGCTATAGGGGGGGGGAAGGCCAAGAGCTGGAGGCGTGCGAATCCCCTGCGGTGAAAGCGAGCGTGCCTCTGCGTCCCGGCCCTTAATCCAGCACAGGAGGAACACCGAGAAACCCTCCTCAACAAACCTGGTGGGTCTCGGTGGTCTGTGAAGTGCTCAGGACGGGGTTGGAAATGCGCAGGAAGGCGGCGTTGGAAAGCTGAGCCCAAAGCTGGTGCCGGGGAGGTTTGGAGAGCTGCAGAGGAAAGCGACGGCTCTCACGGCACGGGGCTGGTTGGTGCCTCGGGAGGAACAGCACCACGGGGCAGGAGGGCTCCCTTAAAGCGTGCCTAGGAATTGCCACGGCTCGCACAGCCCAGTCAGTGCTGAAATGCACTTCAGCAAGTGGCCTGATAACACCTGGAAAAATATATTTCCCTTGGGAAGGTGCCACGAAACGCAGTTGGGTGCTGCTTACCGAGATACCCACGAGTCCAGCCGGCCAAAAGTCCAGATTTGCACTCGAGCAAGCTGTGCGGCTGCTTTTTCTGCAGGCTGCTGGATGTTGTTTCTCCTCCCTGCTCACGCATTGCAGCCTCCAACCTCGGAGCCGATTTTCCTGCGAGCGAAGGTGTCCTGGAAGATCCCAGAAAATCCACGTTTCGCACGCCGTGTGTTGAAACCCGGCACGGTGAGGCAATGCCTGTTGCGGAGCAGAGCAGGGCAGGATTGGATTTGAGTCTCTCTGCTCTCAGCAGTGCAGCCCTACAAAATGCAGCGTGGAAACAGCTTCGGTGATCTAAAACGCAGCGGGCTTATCAGGCACCGAGGAACTCTCTGCAGTGGCTGATCGAGCCTGGCCGATGTAATCTTCAAATATCGTAGCGGAAAAGGTGCTTGGGGAATCTCTGTTTCCTTTTAACTCTTTAAAACCTGCGGATTCCCATAGGGGAGGGTGATAAAACCCCCTGCTAACCTCGCTCGTGGCAGCGTTTTGGGTCGGGGCAGCACCACAGCCTTGAATTCCCAAAGCTTTGGTGTAATAATCAGATTGCTTCAGCGCTCCCCGGAAGATTATGGCTTGTTTAAATGAGCTCTCAGAGCATCAGGAGCTTCCCGAGCCCGTCCTCAGCAACAGGGAATGAAACCCATTCATTTCCAGTTATCCAAAAAAAATCCCTGCTCCTCTGCTGGGTAGGGCTGGCTGAATATCTCAGTCGTGTTTTATAACCTCCGGGGATGGGGATGCATCCCTAGAGGATGAAAAATTAGAAGGTTTTATTAAAAAAATAGATCTATATTAAAATTAGGAGGATGAAAAGCAAAGCTTTTTATTTTCCTCCATTTCAGAAGTTTCTGTAAAGAGGATGGGTTTGATTTGGGGATGGGTTATGGGGTTAAAGACACAATCAGCAGGTTTGGAGTCTCCACCAGCTTATCAGGGCTCCCGAATTTAAGCGGAGATCTGGCAAAAACCAGCCCGAGAGTCACGCGTGTGGTTGCCAGGGCTGGCTTTTGTCAAAGGAGCCTTGCAAAAGATGCTGCAGACTTCCCTGGAGGGGCTTTCGGTGTCTGATGAGTTGGATGCTGGGGATTTGATCAGCGAGGGGACGTCTCGTGGGGTATCCTGTCCCACCCCAAGACGAACAGGCTGTAGGTATTTGAGGCGGGATTAGGATTTAGCCCTTATTAATAAAGCCCTCGTTATTTATTAATTAATGTTTCTTTCAAAACCAGCTTAGATTTCGGTTCAGCACCGTACTTGTAGTTTTTTAGGAGTGAATGGAAGAAAGGATGCGGCGTGCGGTCAGCCCGGAGCAGCCGCGCCGTCTCTGGCGTGTTGGGAAACTTCAAGAAAAGAACTGGGAAAATCCAAAGAGGAAAGGGTGAGGCTGTCAGGAAGCAAAACAGGATACGATTCGCAGCTTCGGCTGATACCAGGCTGAAATATGCTGGCAGATGTGCTTGGAGACCCTTTTGTCCCCGCGGTAGGAGATGCCGGAGGGTCGTGGTGCTCGAGATGCTTCTCCAAGGGTGCAGTGAGAGCCAAAATTTGCTTCTTCCAAATTCCCCATCAGGTGCAGAGCTGCAGAGTGGTGTCCGAGGAGTAGATTTGCCTCTCCCGTAGGCTACAACGAAAATGCCTTCAGGTTGGGCTGATTTATTCTGATTTATTTGAAGCCTTGGCTCCCTATTGAGAAAACGCTCGCTGGAGCATCTACTGACAAGTGCCAGCTTTGAAACGATCTCTTGCCCCGGAGTTAGAGAGCATTAAATAGGGCTGGGAGAAAATGATCAATCACGAAAGAGGAGGCTGCTTCTGGTCAAGGTGGGAGTCTCGTCTGCCAAGAAAGCAGGGAAGCGTTGTTAAAATCAGGCGCTGCCACTCATTTCCTTTTTTTCTGTTTCTGAAATTCCTTTTTTTTCTGTTTCTTTGAATGAATTACCCAAAGAAAAGTTCCCGTGCTGACCAGAAATAGGTTGATTTTCATCATCCTTAACCATCAGGGCAGAAAGCAGGCTTAACCTGGTGGAAAACCTGAGATATTGGGGAAAAGATGAAAGGTCTTGGATTAATTTTGGTGACGGTGCTGTGTTGGTGCTCGGACCTCTGAGGAGCGCAGGACAGAGGCAGGGTCAGGCAGAGCAAAGCAGGCAGGTGAGAGCTTTTTCCTCGGATTTCTTTAAGCCCTTGTCATCTTGCAGATGGATTTCTCATGAGCTTTTCCTGCCTTTTTGGGTGGCTCCGTGTCTGTCAGAGGTAGAAGGCTCGCACAATGCACCGGCTTGGTGCGCCGCCAGCTCTTTTCTCCTGAAAGCTGTTGAAATCCAGGGGAGTCAAAGCGGGCTGTGAGATCTCTATTTCAGTCGAAACAGGTCGCTGCTTGCTAATTTAAGCGCTCGACAACGTCGGTTTTAGCCGGATGGAAATTCAGGGCTTGCGCTGAAAGGAGGAGGAGGTTTTATGAATGGAGCGTGACCCAGGGTCTCCCGCGCTGGCAGCGCGGTAATTAATCTCGGCATAACGAGCTGAATGGAAGGGATGTGTTCATCTGGGCTCAGGATTAGCAGAACGCTGGAAAAAACGAGAGGCTTAAATCACCTGGAGAGCAAGCGAAGAGGATGCAAACCAGCTGGTGTTTCGCATAATTCCTCCTTTCTCCTCGTCGGGGCGTTTCAAGCAGGTGAATAAATATTTTACAGGCCTATTTCTTGCGTACGTCGTCCCCTTTCCATCCTCTGCAGAGCAAAAATTGGTGAAGTCAGTGCAATAATGGGGTTTTCCCTCCCATATATACCATGCTTGACTCAGCAGGTGGGGAAACTCAGTGCGTGCGGTGTGGGGCCATGAAAATCTCCTGGGAATCCTTTCGGTGGCATCCATTTAGCTCCGGGAGCTCTGCCTGGGCTGGGAGGCAGCCTGGCGAAGAGGAGGGAGATTTTTTTCCCCTTCCTGGGAAATTCGCCTCGTGATTTCCCGACGCGTTTTGTTTTGCAAGTACCCGATAAGGCAGGCTCCGCTGGTCCCGGTGGCGAAACCGGGAGCTGGTTGTGGTTTCCTCGGGACATCGCCGAACCCGAAACGCTTCCCCCCACCCCCCCCAGCCCGCGGGAAATAAATCAACCTGCAGTCAAAAAAGCAACTCGGCTGTGGCGGAGCTGAGCCCACGCTGCGGGTTTTCCATCTGGTTGGCTTTCTTCTCCACTCCAATTAGTACCGGCAGCATTTGATTAGGGGGCGGGTTTCGCCGAGCGGGGCAGATGTGCGTGCCTCTGGTCGCGCCGGTGAAAAAAACCGTGTGTGTGAGAGCCCTGTGCCCCCGGGATGATTGCTTACTCTGCTTTTTAATTAGTTCTCTCTAAAAACCCCACGTTTCTATCAAGATAAAAATGCGCAGCCCTGATAACTTCATGCTGGTATCAGCCCCAGCCCTCCAAGTCTCGTCACCCAAGGCAAGTCTCTGCAAGTCGTCTTCCATCAAGGGTCATTCTGGTTTTTTAAACATTTTTTTTTCTTCTTCTTCTTCCGTAGGTTCCTAAAAATTAGCACTATGACTGATGGAGACTACGATTATCTGATCAAACTCCTGGCCCTTGGAGACTCCGGGGTTGGCAAGACCACGTTCCTCTACAGATACACCGACAACAAATTCAATCCCAAATTCATCACGACAGTAGGGATAGATTTTCGGGAAAAACGAGTGGTAAGTGGCCTCGGCTGAACGCTAGCAGCTTCCTTTTTATCTCTCCTCGTCGCTGCTGAGAACAAATTTGACGTAGATGTGAGCTGCTGCTCTTGCTGTGGGACACAACATGTTGATAACGCTTTTCCTGCTCTAGCTCTTGGCTTAAAAAAATCATAATTAGGGACTGGATAAAGGAGAAAAACACCATTATCTTTATCCCGATGTGGGACTGGCGAGTGGTTTATTTCCAAGAGTTTCCGTAGTGCTGGTGAATGAGGTGTGCTTGCTCATGCCTAGAAATAACTCCAGCCCCAAAACGTAAAAATTTAAATAAAAAAGGTGGAAACGTTCAGAAATGCAGAAGTTTCGACTCGCTTCCAGTAACCTAGCGAACGAGCTTGCTGCTTCCCTGCTCCCCCGTCAGCAGCAAGGCTGAAAAATGAGCGCAAGGACTCTGTTATCAGCAGTCCTTGTAGGATTGCTGGAGCTCCTAACGCAATGCACTCATTTCTTCATCCTAAATAGAAGCTGAGAGTCTTTCGGTAGCGTCAGTCGGGCTCGTTTCAGGAATAAGAGAGCATGCTTGCTCCGTTTTAATTTCACATGACTAATCTATCTGCTCCTACATCCTGATACCAGAGACAAGCTAAATATAGGGGACAAAGGCAACTTTCTAATAGGAATCGTTCTGGCTTGCTTGAAGAGCAAAACCATGATAAATACGAGATATTAGGCCCTGGAGGATGATTTTAGTTAGTTATTTGATAAAAAAGACGTAAACACTTGCCCAGTTGACATATTGAGATCTCTTTAAGTCTGATTTTTTTTTTTTAATTTAAATACTTGAAGGATTTTGCATGAAAAGTCCTTGGAAGTCTTGACAATGCCGAGATGCTAAAGGGGCAGAAAAACCACTGCTTGTGGAGAGCTTTTCAGCCTGGAGAGGGGCAGATCCGGGCAGCTTTTCCTTTTTAATAACTTTTTTTAATGGCTGAGAGCATTTATGGCTGTGGTGTTGAGTTCGGTGGTGCCATCGTGAAGGCTACGTGCCAGCCCCACTGAAGAGATGGCCCCGTATGGGTTTTAGGGCTAAATCATACATTTCTTGGTCCCCTGCCCTGCGTGGATTTTAGGGGTAAATCACACATTTTTCAGTCCCTTGCTTGAGCCATAGGAGCCCACGGGTTTATGGTGTGGTCGGGACACGCTAGGTGTATTCAGGTCCGTGGGGAACCAGGCAATTAGTAGGGAACTCTTGTAAATCAGCAGCACTGGAGACTTAATCATTAGGCCTGAGGTGGAATAAAATGGATTACATCTTAAATTAACCCTAATCAGGGCTCCAGCAGTTCAGACCGGTTAAGCACGACGCACAGGTCGGAGGGGAACCAGGGGAACCCGGATCCTCCACCGCACCGCTGGGTTCCCCTGGTGGAGCGAGAGGAAAATATGAAAAGCAGTTTTCTTGCAAGGAGACGTCTGAACACGCAGCTCGCCGGAGTGCTCGTTCCCTGCCTCGTCGAGACGCTTGTTAGCGTGTTTTGAAGACGGGTGCTGGCTTCCTTCCAGGGGGCTGAACTTTTCTGCTAAGGGTTGCGGGCGGATTTCTTCGGTAATTTTCCACTGGCGTACGTTTTGGGGGTGAGATCGCTGATAAGGATGGACGAAACTGTGCCTTACATGCAATTAAAAGCTTTAAAACATCTGGAAAGTCCGTCTGAATAAGATGGCCTTTTAAGAAGGAGCTCCAAAAGGTTCAATTCTGTTGCAAAGAAGTCATATTAAAAAAATTGAGCCCGTGAAATTCCCTGCTTACAGCACTGGGTATTGCAGGAGCATGCTTCAGTTATTTATTTTTATTTATTTATTCACTTACTTAACTCACAAAGCGTGGTGTGTGGTCGATCTGCTGGTTCTTCTCGGCAATTCAGGGACAACATTTCCCTGCTTTTAAAGTCGCTAAGAGTCTGCTGAGCAAGCTCAGAGAGCAAAAATGGTTCCTATTTGTGTTTTTTTTTTTCCTCCTGTCTTTTACTGTAACAGTTCGTGTACATGTTGCTTTTGTTCAAGGAGGAATTGAGCAGAAAAAAGGTCACGGTGCTTTCTTTGGGCGCCACGAGCCAAAAGAGTCATGCGTTTACTGATTGCTCTCTCTTGTTAGGTGTACAATAGCAGAGGAGCAAATGGATCTCCAGGAAAAGCCTTCAAGGTGCACCTCCAGCTTTGGGACACCGCTGGACAGGAAAGGTGAGAGTCCAGTCTGAGCTTTTCCACGTTTGTGGGTAAACCGTTAGTCCCTTTATGTGAAGAATCTCAAAAATCCTCCTAATTCGGGACAAGAAAAGTATTTTCCAGGAACGAAGCTTTTTCTGACACTTTATTTAGGGTGGAGAGTCCTAACTCAAGCCTTACCCATGCTGACTGGTATGGAAGAAACCTCTTCTTTCATGGTTTTGTGTGCGAGGTTGCCCTCAGCACGATTGCTGCTATCATCTGTTGACGAGGGAAGAAGCAGAGGAAGCCGAGTGTAGGGATGAGGCAGATTTCAGGTTTCTAAATAAGCGGTGCCAGCACTGTGTGGGAGGGGTTACTGCCATGGGAAAAGCAGAAAACAGCCCAAATTTTGGTTGTATCTCTCCTGCTTACCCCCAAACACCATTTATGTAGTAAAAGTTAAACATTTTGAGGCTAATTTTTGGCTGTGACCTTTGGGTGACAAACAGCTGTAGTTTCGTGGTCGGTGCTTTCATCCAGCCCCATGGCTTTGCAGGCCAGCTCTTCTCCCTCTCCGTCTCTGTCCTGGGTTAAATCAGACAGAATTGGAGCCGATACATTAGTCACCGACAGTGTTTATTTCTCACGAATAAGCTTCCCCTGGCCCGTTACTAACACACTGATTAATATGTGTTGACTGACGTGATGTATCATAGCTAAAATGAAAATCACATTATTTTTTTTTTTCCACTTCCAAGGGGAATGCACATCCTCTAAATCACGCAGACTCTTCTGACTGGGATTTTTTTAAGAGCTGGTTTGGAAAACCTTTCATTTACTTCACCTTTTTCTCCTTACCCGGTTCAGTTTCGCCAGAAATGTGCTGACCTCGAATCGTAGAGCTCACTTTGTAACAGAGCTGTGCTCTCTTTTTCTCTTTTTCTTTTTTTTTCTTCCTCCTTCAGATTTCGAAGCCTCACCACAGCGTTTTTCAGAGATGCTATGGGCTTTTTACTGATGTTTGATCTCACCAGTCAGCAGAGCTTCTTAAATGTCAGGAATTGGATGAGTAAGTAGAAACGTACACTTTGCGTTTACTGGGTGACTTGAAGCTTCCCTGCGCATTTTTTATGCTTCCAGGCTTTATGTGCTTGTGAACTGGAAAAATTTCAGAGGTTTTTATGTCTAAAGCGAGGTACTCACAGCCCGTGTGCTCTAAAGCACCTCTGCTCCGGATCAAGGTTTGAGATGCGATGAGATGAGTTGTAGGACGTGGATTGTGGTCCTGTGGAGCCTGGCACCCTGTTGGGACTTAATTTGGGGCCACAGTGACTTGCCTCGAGCAGGATATGCCCTTTGATTTGGGGTGAAAGCTTCATCAGATGTGAAAGATGCATGCTCTTCTTTATTTTATTTTATTTCATTTTTTTGCATGGTAGACTTGATAATCTCGTTTGGATTTGGCACAATCCAAACAAATCTGTCGCCTCCTGAAAATTTCTGGTGTTTGACACTTCTTTGGCCAATCTCCTCCTTTGAGATGATACAAAGAAGCCTGGAAAACGCTGTTTAGTTTACTGGTGTGATTTGTATTAGCAAAACAGAACGAGATTCCTTCCTGGCTTTGAGGTTTTGATTCAAATCGGTCTTTGAAGCTCTTGTTTGAAAGCAGATAGTACTTGAGAATTGAACAGCTGAATGTATTCTGGCCCTTAACAGGGTCAGAAAAAAACCTACCTACAGCTGTAGCTGGTTTTTGTTAGGACAACCACCTGACTAACAGGGAAAGAGAGGTTAAATTCTTAAAGTTTGTTGTTAACTGAGGGTATTCAGAGTCCTGGAAGGATGGAGGCCGCTGCTTTTCCAGCTGGTAGCTTTCCAGCCAGGGAGCTGAAGTGGGGATAACGCAAAAATCCAGACAGTTTTGTGAAAACAGCTCCAGATTTTATATACCAGCTGAATTTCTTCTTCTGAGATTCATTCCTCCCACTAAAAGGTTGGTGTCATCGCAATCTTCCTCTGCTTACCAAGTTGAGTCCCAACTTTCTTCTGTGTTGCAGGCCTTTTGAAGTGTTTTGGCAGCTGGCTGAGTCTCTAGGGCACTTCCAGCATTCCCTTAATTCTCCTGTTGATTTTTCCTTCTAGGTCAGCTGCAAGCCAATGCGTACTGTGAGAACCCAGATATCGTGTTAATTGGTAATAAAGCGGATTTATCCGACCAGCGGGAGGTAAATGAAAGGCAAGCGAAAGATCTGGCGGACAAATACGGGTAAGCACGTTGTGGCAGAAGCCAAATTTAGTGGTCCAGTCGTTGGAAGCACAGCTAATGGCTGGCTGGAGACACTTGCAAGGAAGAGATGCTCCGAGGTGTGCAGACAGTGCAGGATCACACGCCTGTAGTGAAGCTCGTCGTGCCTTCAGATCAACCTGTTTGAATAGGAAATGGCAAGAAACACCCAAAAAATAAAACATCTAGATCACGGTGGTGTGATACAGGTGTTGTCTTTACAGGAAAAAAATAGGTGTTACTTTAAAGTAGTGGACATCGATGTGTCTGTTGGCTACGTGGGCTTCTCAAATTGTGTTTTGGCAGAGGTTTTGTGTAGGAAGCAGCCCCCGGAGAGAGAAGGGAAGTGCTGGAGCTGGGTAGGTGCTCACCTCTGGAAAAGGAGTGCAGGTTTGGGGCGTTTTCCAAACAGGCAAATGCCCACATTTGCAGCAGATCGATCACAACCCGAGGTGTGAGTCAGATTTGCAGGAAGCGTGGCGTGTAGGAGGCACGGCTTCGCTCAGACACGTGGCTGGAGTTTGGGTTCTGGTGAGCAGGAAGACTGAGTCCCAACAACCCAAAAACCTCTCACACGGTTGTCATTAACTTTAAACCCACCACCGATAGCTGTGCCAAGGGTTTTATGAAGAGTTCAGTCTCCCTTGCCTTAAAAGCCCCTCCGCTAAACCCTTTTCTTTTCGCCGTAGCATCCCCTACTTCGAAACGAGTGCTGCTACCGGCCAGAACGTGGAGAAGGCCGTGGACACGCTGCTGGACTTGATAATGAAACGGATGGAGCAGTGCGTGGACAAGACGCAGGGCTCCGACACGGCCAACGGGGGAAGCTCGGGGAAGCTGGATTCAGCAAAACCGGAGGAGAAGAAGTGTGCCTGCTAAAGCTCGCCCCGAAACTGTGAGGACCGGTGCCAAGAGCGCACCCGCACGTGGCTGACCCACCGCCAAATTCAATCCCGCTCCGTCGAGCCGTGCACAGCAGCTCCATCGTGTTAGTGGGATCGTGCGTTTTTTATTTTATTTTTTTTTTCCTCCCAAGAACTGGTTGAAAAAGCTCCGACCTGTGTTGCGGTGAGGCTCTTGCGCTGAAATCGTTGTTCCCGAGTACGGTGTCATCGTCCTGAGTGATTCTCCCACCTGCTCTTCCCCGCTCCCGTGCCCTCAGCCCCTCGTCTTTCCTTGTCGGGATGCTGAACAGAGGAAAGTAGCTCTATCCAAAATATAAATATTAAAAAAAAAAAAAAGGGGAGGGGAAAGAATATATTGTCTACATCGGCTGGATATTGAAATTTAAGTGGAGGTGGGTGCTTTTCTAGGTCTGTGCCATTTTTCCACGGATGTTTTTTTTCTTGATGGTTCTTAATCTGCAGCAGGGAGCGCGTGTTTTGTAAAATAGAGAGATGAAAGGTGGTGTGTGGCCTCTGAAGAAAAACTTTGTTGTTTGAACAGAGTGCAGTGCTGTGAAGCTGCTTGGGGTGGTGTCTGTGTGTGTGTGTTTTGGGCTTTTGGGCAGGAAGAAGGGCATTTAATTAAAAAAAATACAATAATTATCAGGGAATTGTGCAGCATTGCTGACGTTGCCAATAATCCAAGCAGGGATTGGAGCATGGCAGGAAAAAATAACGGATTGAGAGGGATTCTGGCACGGCAGGGACAGTTTGTAAAGATGAGAACGTAACGCATGGGAACATTAATATAAATTAATTATATTTTAGGAAGCAGCTTTTGAATCTTGCAGTGGGCAGAGGTTATTCTGCTGGTGTGCTGCAGCAGTGGGGTGGATCGCAGGGATTTCTACGGGTGAAAACCACTTTAAGTGAAATATCACGCTGCTTATCACGAGCAAAGATAAATACAGGACAAAGCAAAGCAAAATACTATATTTGTAAGTAAAGAGATCATTTTCTAAACCAGGTTACAGCATGGAGTTTCTCCCGTCCTTTTTTTTTATAGGATAGGGGTTTGGGTTTTATACAGCCGGCAGTTAAAGGTCTATTTGTGGTTATTGTGCTTTCAGCTACTTAAAAATCATTCAGGGATCCCCTCAAGGGATCCACATAGGAATAAAAGGGAAATGACTCCAGCAAAAGTTTTGTTCCTTGCTAATACAGGAAGCTAATTATTATGTGTTGTTTTTTTTAAAAAAAGGAAGCCAACTATTATTCCAAAAGGATTTTGTTATCAAAACTGTACAGGAAAAGGGAGAGAAATGGAAGTTTCTCCTCCTGGTAGGTGCTGCAGGTAGGTTTTATAGGGAAGCTCTCAGGAAAGAGGAACATAATAAATGTTCCTAAACGCCTGCCAACAGCTTTGTTGCTTATTAGGTTAATCCTCCTTGCAAAAAAATAAGACAGGGTTTTAAGTAAGTCTGTTACCTGTTACCTCTCCGTTTCCATTTGACTCTTGCTCCCTTTTTTTCCCCTGCTGAGCAGCTGCAGCCCTGCAGGGATGCCTCAGAGCCACTCCTTGGGGCGGGAGCAGCTCAAACTGAAAGTGAGAGCAGCGTTCAAAGTTCCCAGGTTGTACGTAATGTCCTGGAGACAATGGGAACCGCAGCACAGAACGGCCACATCTGAGTCATCCCGGTGGTGGAAGCCTATTGTGGAGGGATTAAAGCCCAGCAGGTTGGCACAGCACTTTATTTACTGCTTCTGCCTCTTCTGATTGCACTCTGGACTCCTGAATGTATCCCCCCCGGGTGCCAAACCCCACTATTTTCACCCTTTTTGCACTCCCCTTGGGTGAAGCGTTTTGCTTTTACCGTGTTGTGCCCTAGAAGTGGCTCTGGGACAGTGGCCTTGGAAATGAATCAGCTTTTACTTAATCCCTCTGCTTGGATGTGGCCTTACCCCACCCCAGCAGATCTTGAATTCGAATCCTGCTGTCGCAGAACTTCCTTGTAGGTGTTTGAATTGGGAGGATTTGCTTTTGAGCACGTTTGCGAGCCTGGCAGGCATCCCACGTGAGGCTGGGAGAGGAGGTCCGGCGTGGGAAACCAGCAGGGGGGGCTTAAATAACTCATCCTCTCTATTGCCTTTGCTTTCAGTGACTTTCTTGGGATGTTTGCAAGAGGAAAGGTAGCTAAAATAGTGTTGGGTGCTTGAAAGATGCTCTTTTTAAAAGCAGAAGGGACGGATGGGGAATTTGCTGCTGCTCCTGGAGCTGCAAGTGGCTTCAGGAGGCTGTGATGTAGCGAAGGATGGAGCTGAGCAGCAGCTGGCTTGGTAACTTTATAAAAAAAAATAATTGCCTTAAACTGTTTTCTGAAGGCTAAGCATTCCTTTTTCTGACTGTGCAAAGGGTTGTCACACATCCATTTACATTTTAGAGGATTGGATCCTGTAGGAAACTTTATTAAAAGTTGTACCTGATGTGATTTTTGGTACCTACTCCCTAGCAACTCCTTGGGCCTATTTCAAGGTAAGAGGTTTTTATCTCCTAGATCTATTTCAAGGCCTGGATGTAACCAGGCTTTTTTCAGCCTAAACGTAAAACAAAATGAAAAAAAAAAATTGAGCTGTTATTTTTAAATCTGTGTTCCCGTCACTATAACCCTAGAAAAGTAGGAGGTGTAAAAAAATAACCTCAAGTGACTGCTATTTTTACGCATGCGAATGCTGTGGGCGTTTCAGACCACGCTCTGGTATTGCACAAAGAAAAGGAAGGGGGAAAAAAAATCAACGTCTTGTAACTGATGTGAAAATGTTAAAATAAGTAGTTTTTGTTTTTTTTTTTACCTGACTGCTGTGAGATCTGGCTTGAGACTACTTTAAAGAGAGCCAAATTTTCACAGCTTTTCTGTCTTGCGTAATTCTTTTACTTTAAACACAAAACACTCTGACACCTCTCCCCCCCCAAAGAAAACCAGAAGTGCACCCCTTATATTGGATGAATTGTCTTGTTTTTGTGTTTTTTTTTCCCCCCAGAGGCTGCTACCTGGCTTAGAATTATGCTCTTAGATGCTGGGCAGAGCTGTTTCTAATTTCTTATTTCTGTCTAAACCGGTTAAAGGCAACAGAGGAGATGATTCTTGGCTTTGTGCTTTTCCAGTTACCTAGTGAAAACATAACTTTAGGGTTTATTTTCTAAAGTCATTGTGCAATAGGGCTTTAATGGACAAAGTGTATATTACAAAAAAAAAAAAGCCTCTTGTGTCTTACCAACCTACTTCTGGACGTTGAATTGTTCTTTGGCTTCGTCGAGGCACCTTTCCTCGTCCAGATACGAACACTACGGAGCCTGTAGCAGTTCCTCCCCAGGTGTTTTCTTCTCTTGTGCTCTGGTAAGCATGTTTTACGTTCGTCTCCAGCAGATCCCTGTGACGCCTAGTGACATCAGTGTGGTTGACACTATAGCTCGAACACAACCGGTGTTTTTAGCATAGATGCCCCTCGCTGGGACCACGGCGCTTGCTTAACAAATTTCTTGTCACTTTTTTTTTTGTACCAAAGCACCTGGGGCTTCAAACCCGTGCTGGCGGATGAGCCCCCGGTGCGTGGGTCTGTGTAACACAGCTGAGGAATGTACGCCCGTGATCCGGTTTCTGCACTGTTATTTTCACAATAAAAGTACATTTTTAAGTGGCTGGCTCAGCTCTTTGGGGGGGGAAAAGGGTTGTGTTTTTTTTTAATCCTGACCTGCAGTTGAGCTCAGTTTCTCCTGAAAGGATAAACCCACCTTCTGAAGCGAGCTAAGAAAAGGAACAGACAAATTTGGTACGTTCAAGTCTTATTTAAGGATCAATTTTTCCCAAAATACTGTCATCTGTGACACAGGTGAGAAGACAGACTTTATACAAGGCTTTGGCTTTCCTTTCCCTTCAGAGGTGAAGGTGCACGTGCAAATAGTGTCACTCTCGTGGGGGATACGCTTCAAACCACGAGGTGACATCTCAAAATGAGGGACAAACGGTGCCCAGAACACTTTGGTGTGACAGCAGAGGGACCAGCCTGTCCTGGGCACGGGGCTGGACGGATGAGATGTTACCTGCACGGGGACAGTCAGAGGTAAGCAGCAGCGCAGGCAGCAGGAGCTGTTCATCACCCTTTCAAGATTTTGCATCAAAATGAGGACGTAAATGCCAGAAAACATCCAGGAAACAAGTCCAATCCCATGCAAACAGGATTTCGGGTGAAGGGAAGGAGAGGCTAAACGTGGAGCTTCGTCCTCACACCGACTGGAGCACAAAACTCACCGTGGAAAGAGTTCGGGAAGGCAGAAGCTGGTTGAACACTGAGAGGAATCTGCTCAAATCCTTGTCTGAGGACGGTGCTGAATCCCACGGGGACAGCCCCATATGGCTTACTGGAACAGCTCCTCCTCCTGGTGGGTATGGAACTGATGCCCCTGGGCTCTCTCTTCACCTCGTGCCTTGGTTCCAGGTTTATTCTCCCAAAAGCAGCTCCGCAGCACCTCTTCTGCACCCCGTCTCAGAAAAAGCAAGTGTCGAAGACGTGCTGCAACACAAGAAGTCCTTCTGCCAAAGGCAGGAGAAGCACGCCCTCGTTTCATCAAGTTCATTTAGCAGTCCTGCTTCTTCATCCTGGTCAGCAGCAGGTAAGGGGATGCTCTGTAGTCCCGCAGGGGGCTGCGGAGTGAAGCAGAGAAAAGCAGGGATCGCTCAGAAACCTTCCCACACCTCTTTTTCTAAAAAAGGCTGCGATCTGATTCCTTCCCCCAAGGCCTGGCTCAGCTCTCCCAAACCTCCCCGGGCAGAGGCACTCACTCTGTCAGGACGGCTTTTGAAACTTTTGTCTTGGGCTGGCTGGACCAGAGCGCCACTTTGTCTTTCAGTTCTTTATTCTGCAGGGGGAAAAAAAAAATAAGTTGTAATGCAAATAAATCACAGCCAGGCGCTGCCCCCAGCTCAGCAGCCTCCAGGGCCATCCCTGCTTTTTGCTGCCCTCTCTCCTGATGTTTCCCCACCTGAGAAACACGAGGATTTCACGGGGCCACTGCTGATCTCTCAGCTTAATGCCCCTTCCTCCCTCCTGGCCTTACCTGAGTCTCAAGCGCCGTCACCTTTTCGGTCAGGTCTTCTATTTTCTTGTCCTGGATTTTGAGTTCTTCGTTCAATTCCTCCGCCTAGGAGTTAGGAAAGGAAGGCTGTAAGAGATCCGAAACACGAAAAACGAGCAAAACCACGGCGTTAAGCCTCCTGCCACACCAGGGGACTTGCAGGCACTTCTTTCACCAAATTAAAACTGAAGCTAATTGATTGCCCAACTTAGAAGACAATTTCCGTGTTGCATTTTCCTTGTTTTGCCTCGTGCTGGTGAGGACTGTTCGTGACAGCGTGTTTACAGCCCGAGCTTGCCCCATCCACCACAATAACCCCATTTTGGGGGCGACGGAGGCCTCTGCATCCCCCATCCTGGGCCTTACCTCCTGGATGACGCGGCGCAGGCTCTGGTGCTGCGCCCCGATCAGGCGCTGCAGGTGGCCGATCTGCTCCCGCAGCGTGGCGATGTCCTGCTGCACCGCCAGGCACCTGGGGACAGGAGCAAGGAGGGGAGCACAAGTTTATAAATGCTTCTCAGCTGAGCAGAGCAAATAAACCCATAAAATAAAGCCCACAAAATAAGCCAGACTGCGTGTGGCAGGCCCCCCCCACCAACCCAAACCCCTGTTGATCGCTAAACTCATCGATAACTCCACAGGCTGAATTTGCAAATGAGTTCATAAGCAATAAAACATTATCTGATATTAAAAAAAAAGAGTAAGGGGGGGCTGCAGAGGCTCTGGGAGCCCCACGGGGTGGGTAGGGAGCGATACCCTCCAAAAGTCACCCCCAGAAACAAGGGGAGCACTGCACCCTGTGTGTTTAGTCACCGTTTGCTGTCTTCGTTCCTCGACATCATCTGCAGAAGCATCTTTTCATAGGACGTTTTCTTTTCCATCAGAGTTTTCTTCTCCTAAGGAAATAAAAACAGTTTTATGAGAACGGTATTACACAGCCTGTCGTTTCTTTACCAAGAGACATTCGGATTTAGGTCCGACCGCTAGCTAGCCTCCAAAAATTCAGTGATAGCCACCTACAGCAACCTCAACTCCAGGTGTAGGTACAGAAATCTGACCTCTTTAAACCAACCCAGAAAGGGATGGCAGCGTACTGCCTTACCATGAGAAAATTCACTCTTAAAACAACAGTTTTTGCCTTTATTTAGTCAGCAAAAACCTCAGGTCTTCTGAGTGGCCATGCTCAGCCACCAGAGGGTACCACAGAAGTGCTACATCCGACTCTATTTACAGGATGTTGTGTTACCAGAAGGCCACAAATCCTTCAAAAATACTTTTTCCACCACTTGCCAAACCTCGTGGTTTTGCCTCCCACCTCCTCCATCCTGCGCACGCGCTGCTCCATGGCCGCGATGCGGGCGCACCTCTCCTCCACGGCGCCGGCGAGCTGCGTGGCCTTCTCCTCCTGCTGCTGCAGCTTTCCTTCCTGCTCCCGACTGCGGGCCTGAAAATGAGGAGGGAAGCTCTTGGGGTGTGGGTGTGTGGGCACAGGACCCCACAGTGATTTTGGGGGCTCAGAATACCTTCCTGGACCAGCTCAGTGTCTGAGCAGGACCGTCGTGCCCCCTCCCAGGGAGATCTGTACCTGTATTTGCTGCTTCTCCTTCTCCTGAGTTTTGCAAAGTTCTTCGGAGCAAGCCTGGTAGCTCTCGTAGAGTTTTTGGGAGGCAGCCCGGAGAGCCTGCACGCCCGCTTCTCTCGTGGCTTCCAGCTAGAAAAGGGAAATTTCACAATAATTATATAAGATATAATCAATTTTCACTATTCTCCCTTGTCAAAAAAGCAGGTTTAATATGAATTTCATCGTCTGCTAGAACAGAGCAGCTCACACCAGCTAGAGAAGCGAGGCAGCTCTGCCTCTTCCCTCCAAAAACTGTTGTCCCCCGTGCCACGAGGCACAGGTGAAACCTTGGGAAGCCCCCAGCACGTACCTTGATCCGCAGCAGCTGGTTCTCCCTGCTGACCAGCAGCAGCTGCTGCTCCGTTTCCCTCATCTTCGCTGCCACGGGGCTGCAGCTCGAGCCCCAGCCGCTGATCCTGGGCTCTGTGCTCCTGCCCGGCACCGGAGGGTGCTGCTAAAAGGGAACAAACAGGGAAAGAACGGTTACGGGATCAGAAAAACAGATGACTGAGCCCCTAAAACAGGCCGATTTCTTGTCATCACCCCTTTCCTTTTCCCGGGAGCCAGCGTTGCAGAGCAGCCAGCTCTACCCAACGGCCAGCAGAGCAGTGCAGCTCCCCAGGGTTTCATGTTTGAAAGCCTTAGCACATCAGTCCTAATAAACAGCTGCCTTCTGCTCCCCCCATTGTTACTCTGCAAGAATAATTCACTTTTAGATGCTCGCCTAGGGCAGGTTAGGCCGCATACACACACGTTAGCAACTGCTGTCCACCTCTCCGCTCTGAGACCCGGTTTGTGCAGGAAACACGACCCGCAGCCGCTCAGATTTCTGCCAGAACTCGCTGGCATTTTGCACGGCCTTTCTTCCTTTCCTCCCAGTTCGTTTGTTAAAAATAAACCCCTGAAAACAAAGGGCTGCCTGGGCATTTCAAAGAGCTCAAACACCATAAATCACTTTCTGTTCGCCTCTTTTCTTCCCACCTCCTTCCTCACCTGAGCAGAAAAAGGGATAAGCGTTTTAAAGAACTTGTTGTGATCAATTATTTCTTAATGAGCAGACTTTTGGCCCACCCCTTCACACACCCTTTGTGAGTTAATGTCACCACCACAGAATATATCCTTTTTTGCAGTGAGGCTGGATCCTTTTATCCTTTTATTTTCATCCTTTTATCCTTTTATTTTCATCAGCTCCCACCTTGTTCTGCTGCTGTTGCCTGTGAAGCACAAGGCACCCATCCTAAACACCTCCTTATCGCAAAGCGTCCCCAGCTCTGCCTCACAAGAGCCCTGAATTTGGGTGGGGACAGCACATCAACACCTCTTGCAACAACCCTAAATGAGGGGTGGAAAACCCTGGGTTTCAGAGTGGTTGACCCCAGACAGCGCGTGCTGTAATTAAAGCAGTGCTGCGGAGAAAATCCTATTTCTAGTAAACAGCCGCGCGTGGTCGGGATTTTTCTCTTTCAGCAGCTATCACGATTGCTCACCGTGCTGCCAAGCAGAGGAGGGAACAAAACAACAAAACAACACTTCACAAATACCTTTTTCACGTACTCAGCTTCTTCAGTGAGCTCGGCGCAGGAGGAGCCGTACAGGACGTAGCTCCCCTCCGAGCCCCGGTCTTCCCGCATCACTTCTTCAGTGAGCAGCAGGGTGGTGGTCACGATGCGTGCGTTCCTCTGACCTGTAGAAGGGCGAGAAGAGGGGCTTGGCTCCTTAATTTAATGCAGCGAGGCCATTTCTCCACCCCATTTAATTCCATTTCGGCTTCAGGGGCGTGCTGGAGGCGTTGCAAGCTTAAAGAAGCAAAGACTGAGAACCACATAAAAATAAGATGTAGGCACTTCCTTTTCTTTTTTCTTTTTATAGATGGGAAAATAAATGAATTCGCACATTATTCTCATTGAGGATCTCACCGACTTCTCGCTAGCAACCTAAACCTCAATCCTACATCATTTCAGAAAACTCTTGGCCGGAGACTCCGGGCAGAAAACGTGCCAATGCCTCGCACACACCTGCAATTCGACACGGGGCAAAACAAAACTTTTGCCACTCGTCTGAGAAGTTTATCCACCAAAAGCAATTACAGCCAGCAGAGCGGTCCCACCGCCAATTAGAGCAAGTCCCGGGGACTGATAACCTGTCCTGCTCAGATGCGAGGAGCAGCACAAAGCAGGAACAACATCATAACTCTCGGGAGAGGGGTGGGAGCAAAACTACCTACGGGAACGGATGGGAGACAGCAGATAAAGCTTCTTCTTCCCGTGTCACGCACCGAGAGGAAGGTCCCAGCCACCTCGGTTCTGCTTCTCTTGTACAATGGTGACATCCAGTGTCAGCTGCTTTCCTCTGAAAGGAGCCTGAATTGCTCCAGCTCCCTGTTTCCAGCCTGTCCCAGCAAGCTTACAGGTGCCCATCAGGCAAGCTGGTTTTTAAACGAGCCCCTTTGAAGCATCTGGAACTAATTAAAGCTCGCACAGGAGATTAATCAAACCACTCAGTGTGGTGGTGGACAGGCTCAAAACAAAAAGAGGTTGGGTTTTACAAACCTTGCAGATCATTTACAATAAAAGTTCACTGAAAAATACATTTATTTAAAGACACTGGAGCTCAAGGTCTTAGCTCCTGCGGGTTAAGTCGGTGAGAGCCATCCCCGCATGGTTTGCTGCAGGCAAACCCTCGTGTTCATTGAGTCATCCCAGCACAGAGTGTTGCAGCGCTACCAGGAAGCTCACTCAGGCTAGCCCATTTCTTAATTAACCCGTTTTCTAGTAAAATATAATTAGGCAACTCGAAATATTTATTGCTGCGGTGGCGGAGGAATCGCGTTCCCACAAGGAGCTGTTTGCACAACCGCCCCGCTGCAGACCTTCCCCTTCTTCTGTTAACCTGTGTCCCAGCCGGACAATACAGAAAACTAAATCATAAATCAGCCATAAATAAGCATAAAAAAAAAAAAAAAATGATGTTAAACAAAGAGGTCCCTTTCTGGCTGTAATTTTCATGGGACTGGCAAGGAGGAGCTGGAGATCCAGACGCAACCCTCAGGGCTTTGACCTCAAGCGAGCACACGGAAGAGGTTTCCATAGCTCCAGAGGATGGTTCCCTGCTGGCACAAAGTCATTTCTCGCTCTGGGGCTGCTGTTTTCCTCCTGGCTACCAGCTCACCCCACACAGGGGCACCCCACACCAGTCTCCCTCCAGCCTGGGGGGTTCAGCCTGAAGCCTCCAGGTCCCGTCCCCTGGGGGTGAGTGGGGTGGAAATGCCTTTTAACCCCAAAGAAGCGGTGGTAGGAGAAATAAAGAGCGGGCAAAGCCCCACAAGGTGGCCTGAAGGTCCCCAGCACAGTCCTGGTTTGTCGGGGATTTGGGGCAGGTCTTTGCCATAAACCCCAAATCTGGGTGTTTGCCCCGAGCGCCTTTCCAGGTGGGGCAACGGGACCAGCAACAAAACGAAGGCAGGGCTGGAGCCCTTCTAATCAGAATTAACACATTTCATTGCAACTATTGGGGATATCGGGGTAAAAAAACCCATGCCAGCCTCCGGCAGAGCCCTGTACCCCAACACCCGGTCTCTCCCTGCCCATGCTCCCCAGGAGCTGCCAGGTAAACAACCACGGCGCTCGTCCCAAAAAACAAGGATTTAGCCACCATTCCTCCCCCTTTTCATGCCTGTGCCTGCAGGAGCTGCTTGCTGTGGCTGCTCTCAGCGCTATTTAACAACCCCTTGCTAGAAAATACACCGAAACACGAAACAAAAGCACCTTTGGGTGCTCCCCCCCCGGGGCTCGGGCAGGCTGCGGTGCCCCCAGCACCCACCCAGCGGGTCCCCCGCTCTTCCTCCTCCTCCTCTTCCCCCTCCTCCTTCTCTTCCTCCTTCTCCTCTTCCTCAGCCTCCTGTCCCCCCAAACCCTTCTCCCCCCAATTCCCTCAGCCTCACCTGCGGACATGGCTCGGCCCCGGCCGCCGGGGAGCCCCGAGCACGGCCCCGAGCCCCGCCCGGCCCCGCCTCAGCCCGGCCCGGTTTGGGTCGGAGCCTCCAGCCCCACAGCCCTCACAGCCCTCCCCCTAGAAAGTTCCCCCTGTGGAGCTGCAGGGGTAGAGGGTAAAATGGGAACGGAGGGAGAAAAACGTGTCATAAAAGTGCTACAAACACAGCAGCCCTGTCAGCAGGTCCGCCCCACAGCAAGTCCTCCATGTCTGTAACCCCCAAATCCACCATTTTGCACCCAGTTTTCTCATCCTGGCAGCGTTTTGAAGCTGAGGCTATGTGGCGCAGCTGCTGGGCACCCACCCACCACCATAGTGTCCCCACACGGTGCTGTCCCCCCATGGTGTCCCCACATGCTGTTGTCCCCTCATGGTGTCCCCTCATGGTGTCCCCCCGCACTGTTGGGACCCCAGCATTGTCCCAGGCTGAGGGCCAGGAGCTGCTGGCCCCGATGAGCTGTCTGTTCTCTGGGAGGGCAATGGATTGTCTTATTAATTATAATCAGAAATAATAATAAGAATAAAGCATTACTCTTTTCTTCCGCCTGGGACGTGCTGCTCCTTTCTCGCCTTCGGGTGTGAGGTGTGGGACAAAATCGGGCTGGTCCCAGCCCCGTTTGGAGAGCAAACAGTGACGAGGCAGCGCCCAGCTCCAAAGTCTCCTCTCCCCAGCAAGGTGAGAGGCTGAGCACACCCCAAAACCACCCCGAGCCCAGTTAGCACCCAGCACATCCCCCAGGACTGCTCCTTCCTCAGCTCTGGAAACTCAAATCTCTAAAACGGGGACACAAGCGGAGGTTTTTCGTCTCCTACCCACCCACTGGTTAATCTTTAGTCCCCTGTGAGCCTTGGAGCTGGCTCCAGCTGCGTTTAGCAGCCCAGGCCGGCAGAGTCCAGGTGATTTCATTTCCCTTCACTGCTTTCGGCAGGGGAGGCAAAATGCAGCTTGGTGTGGCCTTGAGGCTGCGTCTCAAATAGTTTGCAAACACCGCTGTGCTTTCCCCCAGGAAGTCTCTGAGGGTGTAAGATTTGCTAAATCATTTGCTAGCGTTGACACGGGGTGATGCCTGAAGACCTCTATTAACGGGGAGACGTTTTGAGGTGACTTACGGGGTACTGCAGGAGCTGCCAGCCCAGCTATCAGCACGCTGCAGGGCTCCACGCAGCCTTGTGTAAGCTTCACGTGTAGCACCCACATGGCAGGGGAGGCCGATGAGCCATGGGAATTTAGGTTAGCGATTCGGACTTGCCCTGGGATTCATCATTCCTCCCCGCCGCATCCTGTTTTGATTCAGCCACAGGTTCGTATGGGGTGTGCAGAGAGCTGAGCCTGTGACGGGAAGGTCTCCCAGCCCCTGGAGCTTGTTCAGTTACTCATCCTCGTACTGTCATTATTCAAATATCTCCGTTTCACCTCCACAAAAGCACAGTTATATCCACAAACTCATTCACAAGAGAACAGAGAAAATTATTATGTCACTATGGGTTTTCCCACCGAACTTCCATTGTGGGCTTTGCCGAGTAAAGCATTAAGATCATTCGCAAATTTTGAGGTCTGGAGCAAAGCCTGTTGAATAATATGGAAAGAAACTATCTCTCTGAAAGAGGATTACTTATTTTTATTTCTCTATTGAAAACATAAGCAGTAATGCAGCTGCATCACTCATACTCTGGAAGCACGATGGCTCTTTCATTCTGTGCTTCGCTTCTGCATTTTCAGGAGCTTTCGGACAGGAGAGAGCCAGAAAGGAGCACAAAATGCACAAATCCCGTGCAGAAATGCCATTTCGTGGAGCTGGCTCCTGAGCTGCCCGCGGAAATGCCATCCTCTCCTCGTCCCAGCTCCGGCCGCTCCTGCCCATGAACCCCGTGGGTGTAACCGCAGGTTTGCCAGCAGACACGGTGAGCATTCAGTCAGCAATTTCCCTGGTGGGAGGATCGCTGATTAGCGAGGCAAAGTGCATTCCTCGCTGGAAACCCGTCTGATCCCACTCAGGTTTTTTCCGGTCCCCGTGCTGCCCCCACTGATGCTCAGCCCCATAGCTTGCCTTGCCCTCGGCTGCTCGCAGCTCCCGCACCACCTGCACCCCAAATCCCTTACCCGAAGCCAGCCTTCATGCCAGAGCTGAGGAAGATGAAAGATGAGGATTTAGAAATTTTAATAAAGACCCAAAGTTCCTTCAAGCCGAGCTCACCCTACAAAACCAGCCTTTTATTGACGGCTTTTGAGCCACTCTCCACAGACAAACACGGCAAGGCGTTACTCAAACAAAGCTTTAACGCTGGGATTTCTAGATAAGAAGGGCAGATTATGTCCTGGCTCTGCCAGGCCCAGCGGCTCAACGAGAGCCGTGAGTCATCTGTCTGCTGCCTGCCGGGAAGCACGCAGCCAAGGTGTGTTCGAGCCATCTCGACGTGATGGCAAACTCAATAAATGTCCCAGCACACTGTCCACGTGTCCCTTCGTGCTGTCCGTGTGTCCCTTTATGCTGTCCTTGTGTCCTGGCAGAGGTATCAAGCACCCAAGCTGCGTCCCAAGGAGGGAGCTGTGAGCGAGGCTGGCCCGAGATCGCCCCAAATCACCCCAAAATTCAGGGTGTGTTGCAGGACGTCACGGCCAGCGGGTTGCATACCTGTTGGTAACACTCCTCCAGCAGCCTACAGGTGGGAAGGGAAAGTGCCCTCGCTTAGATGCTGAAGCTAACGTTCGAACCCAACCGCAATAATCCTGCAAGAAGGAGCAAAAGACAGCTCTTTTGCCTCAAGTGCTTAACAGTCACCAGGGAAGCCTGGTAATTAATTTATTGCTTTAATTATACAGTGCGTTAACTGTTCCTGTCAATGTCTATTTAAGATAAGAGTTTTGTTGCATGAGTAGTTTGGGCAAGAAGAAAAAAAAAGGGTTCTTCTTATCTCGCCTGGGCTGAAAACATAACATTAGCAGGAAAATGAAGCCCTCACTCTTCCCCGGGTTTATAGAGACATTTTAAGAGCGTCTAACCAAGACTAGGCAACGCCTGCTTACCCCTGACTAAATAGGTCCCCTCGCAATATTTGTTATTTGCAAAGGGAAGGAATATTTGCGCCTGGTCTAGCCAGCCGCTAATTGGAATTAATTAAATAGGAACGAAAGCTTGAAACGTGTTCCTTCCATTTCATGTGTACGGAAGAGCTTGTGAACCAAAGAGCTTGTTTATTTATTTATTTTTATTTTTTTCCTAAATAAATCATTTGCTCTAAAAAATCTCCCTCCCTCTAAAACCCACTTTGGTGGTGTTGTAATTAGGGGTGGCACTCACCTCCACCCTGATCCCTGTGCCACGCAGGTCCTGAAGTAGGTCGCGTGGATGTAGCCCTGAGACTATTTTCGTCCTGATCTGCACTGCCAGAGGTTGGCATTGATGGGGTTTGGGCTTCCCCATGTATAGGACAGGACAGCAGCCCTGTGATGAGTGAAACATGGGAGAAACCCCAAAAATGTTGAGGCCAACGCAAGACTGCAGAGAGAATTGTGGAGGTTACTGCGTGCACCTTAATCCATTAACATTGCTTTTCATCAAAAGTTACAGCCCTAACCCTTTCCCATGTCAGTACGGACCCTTTTTTTTTTTTTAGAAAATAAAATTATTTCCACAGGCTGGTGCTGAGGAAGGCTATCCAAGACGCGTTTTCTTGCCTACGTGAAGATAAGTGACCCAGTGGTATTCCCTCGGCTGGTCCAGACCCCATAAACCTTCCTTGTCCACGACAGGTTGGCTGAAAGCCACATTTGGAGAACTCCTGTCTTTAAACACCGTCACTGATGTTATTTCTAGCGGGGCGGTTCGCCTGTCACCATCCTTGTGCTGCTCGGCACTGATTTGCCTTTCATACCTTGGCATTACGTTCGGGGCTCCCATGCCAGGAAAAACCGTGCCAGCAAATGTCAGATGGCAAACGAGAGCGCTGCTCAAAAGCCGTGCAAAGCGCGGCGAAAAGCTGTTCAAAAATACGATTTCTGGGTGTTTTTACCGTACCTCCATTTATTTTGATAGGGTTGCGGTAGCGAGCGGAAGCGCCATGTGTACGAACACGTCAGCTTGACACCTCTGAAGCCATCTAGACACGAGCGTGAGAAGCAAATCCCCAAATGGGAAACCTCAGCGTCTCTCCATGCAGTGCCTTTGGCTCCTGGCATGGGGTTAATGGCATTTTCTGGGGTCCCATGGGGTCTGGGGTCCCGTGGGGGGCGATGCTGCAGGTCTGCAGGTCTGCACATGGGGTGCTGGTGCTGGGGTGCTGGTACCTGCCGTGATGCCACGGCCCCATTCCCAGTCTCAGCAGGCGCTTTGCTGCTGGTGTTAATGGGGTGAGAGCTTTGCTGGCAATTTAGGATCACGAGCACTGGCCCAGGGTCTGCGGCATCGCTCACACAAGCCACACCAGAGGTGTTTAATGCTCGGCCCCATCCATCACCTCACTTCCCAGGAAACTGCAAAGAGATTGATTAATTATTATTATTATTTTTTTTTTTTTCTTGTTTAGGGGATGCAGGGGATGCAGGGGATGCAGGAGGTGTGGGTGGAGCAGTGGGAAGGCAGTGCCACCTAGTGCTGCCACCCAGCTCTGCCACCAGCTCTGTCACCCAGCTCTGCCACCCAGCTGCCACCCAGCGCTGCCTGAGCTGAGTTTTGCTTTGCAGATTCCCACCCAATAAAAAAATAAAATAAAAATAAAAAGTTCATTTCTCGTTCCTTCACTGTGGTTATTTATTTATTTGTTATTATTATTATTATTATTTTAAGAGGAACTCCAGAACAGTTGCTCTTCCTCAAAAACAAATGTGACAAGATAACGTGATTGGCAACAGCCTCTTTCCACGGATTGCTCAGCTGAAGCAAGAGACTCCAAAATGTGCCACGAGAAGCCAAAAGCAGCACCGGCAAGGCTGCAGCATGAGGGTGCGAGCCCCGAAACACGTCGCCGGGGGGGCATTCCTCTCTGCAACGCACACCTCTCATTCCAGCTGCCCTAATTGCATTCAGTAACTTGCACAGGATCAATGCTGGTCATTTATTTGATGGTGAGAGCTTACGGGGCTGATAAAAGCTCACAGCATCACTCTGTGTGCCGCACAGGTGTCGTAGGGCACGAGCACGCAGAGCTCTGCGACGCACCCTGCGTTTATTCTGTGCTTGTGGAAGCTCAATACAATGAACACAGACAATCTGATCTCGGATTAATCTTTATTGGCGCACTTCTGAAGCAAACGGATTGATTCCGATAAACTTCTTGGGTCTTTGAGTCATTGCCATCAGGAAACGGGGTCGAGTTTTGCAGCGGGGATCAGCCAGTCCTGCTGTGCTGGGAAGGGGCAGGTGCCTGCCCTCCTGCATTAGTCCCCATCTGAAAGCATCCCGCTTTGATTACTGCCTCTTTTTTTCTTTTTTTCCCCCTCTTTTCAACTTAATGATACCGCAAGTGTCTTCATTAGTAAAATCTCGGAGGGCAGATGGTCTTTTCTTTGTTCTACATCGCGACACCTCAAAGGCAGCGCTCTCCTTTCTAATGCATGGGGAACTGTATTTGTAACAGATGAGAGATTAGTAAAGTAGCCTTGAAACAGACCTAAATAAAGCAGGGAAGAGTAATAATGCTGCTCCTTTCCACCCCGGATTTCGGCAAATGTTGCTTCCCTCCTCAGAACAAATCTTGTGTGTGTGCCTGCCAGAACTCCTAGGGAAGACAACGCTACCTTAATACGGGAAGAGAAGCTGGAGCCTCAGCAGGGGTAAATGAGTTTCCTGCAGGTTTAGAAAGATTTCTCTGATCCAAAGTGGGGTGCTTGAACAGTTCCGATAATGAAATGAAATGAATTTTCAACTGCTATAGAAATGCTGTGCAGTGGACCCAAACCCAGATCACAATTGCCGCTTGCTGAGCAAAATGAGCCTGAGCACAGCTGCTCATTTCGTAGCAGCGTCCCATCCCTTTGAGTTTTAAGGAGCGTGTGCTCCACGAGCCCCCCGTGAGCGTGTTGGCATCCCCGAGGCCCGGGCCTGACCCCGCTGAGCTCCGGGGGGAATTTGGCAGGCAGGGAGGGTAACTCCCTGTCTTCCAGCTCAACCATTTTCCAGCAGCTAAAAGCTAAGGACGCCCGGGTGAGACCTCCTCTTCCCAAGCAGAGATGCTCCATCACCACCCAGGTGGCTCCTTTCCGAGGGGACACGTTGAACTTTGTTGGGAAGCGAGCCCTCCAAGCAGCAATGCCTTTATCCCTCAAGAAACGCAGCATATTAGCACTTATTATTATTATGATTCTTCTTTATTTTTTTCTTTTTTTCCTAATCAAAAAGGAGCTAATAGGTTCTGTGTGCGGGAGGCACGCTTGATGGAGAAGAAAAACCCAGACGCAAACAATAAGCACTTCCCTTCGAGGACTGGCCCAGATTGTCCATTAATTGTTTTAATTTGTCTCATGTGGATTCGCATCAAATCTCGATTGGAATCACTTAAAGGTAATTGAGGATAATGGACTTCATCGCTCAGTCGCTGCGGAGGCCGCTCACCGAGGTGCGGCAGCGCTGCCCCCCATGGGGACGCCCCAACCGAGGGCACCCCAGGACCTTGCACACACTGGGACAGCCCTGCCCAAGCCCAAAGAGCACATTTTGGGGCCAATTTGGCTTTCCCAAGCATTACTGCTTAAAATGCAATGATCCAAAGTGTTGTCTTGTTCAGAAGTTGCGTTCAATTAAGATTACGTGCAAATAGATTTTTTTTTTTCTCAGTGAAACAACTACACTCATATAGATAAAGTTTCTATATTATTTCATGAAATAATTATCGTAATTAGCCTCACAATTTGAATTTAGAAACCATTTCCTTCCCCCAACCCTCCTTTATTTTGTTTCTTTGTCCTTTTGAAAAAAAAAAACAAAAACAACTGAATTAATTCCTTGGGAAACTGATGAGGAATTTTCAAACTAGAAGTAAATGTCTGCAATAAATCAAGAGATAAGGGAACACACAGAGATTAGTCTGCAATTAAAGTTTACAGAATTAATTCCGCCTGCAATCCGTGGAGTTTAACGCGATAAAGTCCACGTCTTCATTCTTCTTTTTGGAAAGGATCATGGAAATTTGGGAGGAAGGAGAGCCCAGCAGAGGCCGAAAGAGCAATCACAACTCCTCCAGCCACCAACAGCCAAAGAGGTTTCGGCATTTCTTGCCCATTTTGCCATTCGAAAATCTAAGTAAACATACGGCACAGCTAAACGCGGGCAAATTGATTGGAAATTTGGCCAGGTGATTGGAAGTCGAATGTGAATATTTGTTTTTTACCCCAATGAATGTAAATTTCATTAGCTGATAATTAAAAGGAAATTATACAGACATTACAATTACTGCCAATGGCATAAATTATGAAGCTATATGGCGAAACAATTTAGGAATTCACATTGCAGTTCTTATTGTCAATTTGGTTACCAAAGAAACCAAGAATAAATAATATACTCAGTGACTATGCAAATGAAGCCTTGATGTGTTGCTAGGCTGTTAAAGCTAATGTCATTGTATAAAACAATAATGTTAAACATTATTAGTTTTTTAATTATGTCAGTTAATTAGAATTGTTCCTGTTAATTGCCTATGATTCATCTCTAGAAGAAAAATGTACAGCTAACAGCTTTGGGGGGTTTTTCCTCAACGTATCACCTCGAAAAAAAGAAGCAGAGGTTTGCAATATCACACCAGAAAATGGCAGTATCCCGTATTCAGCCTCGGCTGGCAGTGTGGCAGTAAAGGGATGTCAATGGGAAGTGAAGGAGGGACGGTGACAGTGTGGGGACACCGGGCAGCGAGCAGTGACCCTCAGATACAACCATTTGCTCGTCTCGTGTGGAGGGACAGGAGGAGATGCTGGGGACACCTGCCCAGGAGGAGCTTGACCTCAAGGCCCTCAGCCCCCAGGGCCTGAAGGCATTGCTCTGAGGGCAGTGTGACTGCTGAAAATTGGCTCTGACCCCATTTTGGCATCATGTGTGACCCTGCAGCCCTGTGTGGCAGCTCCCCGGGTGCATGAGGTGTCCCCAACCCAGCCTCAGGAGGGATTTTAGGCACAGGAGGAGAAGCGCGGCCTTGCTCTCCGCCCTCACCCCACGCTGCCACCTCAGGCCCCACTTGCTGCATGAAGCCCTTCAAGGAAACAGGAGAGGTGAAACCTCTGCCATGACACTTCCATGACACTTCAGGCAGTCAGGTTCCTGCTGGTAGCAGGCCTTGGAAGCAGGCAGTGAATGTATCTGCAAAATCAGCTGAGCTCTGTGAGCTTTGTTTATCGTCGCCGCCATTCCCCGGGCAGCCAAGGGAAATGATACGAAGCGCCTACTCAGAGGGGCTATTCAAAAAATAAATCCTTGTTGCTCTCCTCCATCTAGAAAGATGAAGCCATGGCCTCCAGCGGATGAAGGGAGCTCTGGCCTTGTGGGTTAGGGCCATAAAGCTGTCATGCTCCCCTCCGGGCAGGCAGGGAGAGCCATGCCTGTCCCCTTCCCTCGCCTCATCCCTCCTTTCCTGTCAGGAGAGGATCCCAACAGCTCCAAGTGTATTCCCTCATAAACAAAGTCGTCTTTCATCTGAGGTAAAATCATCAATAAAGAGGAAGCTTTAACAAACAAAACCATCAGTAATTGATATCACTTGCATTTGGGTTTTGATTTTAAGATTGCTATCAGAGTCTGCATCCCTCAGAGAGAAGTTCTTATGATCTCTGTGTACGTGCAAGTGAATGGATATTTTCAGACTCTGGTCTCCTCCTTTCATTACTATTTTTTAGGACAATTCCTTTTTCTTTTACTCATTGTTGTTTTTATTTTCTGGAACCATTCCGGTAAGCATGCCTCATCCTGCCCCCACCACCACCACCTTCAGTTTCCCGCTTTGCTTCCATCCATTGCCACAATCCCTGGAAAAAAAATGGAAAAAAAATGGGTGATTTACTTTGCTCTACATGATGGAAAACATTGACATCTCTTCTCCCCGGTTCTGGGCTCTAGAACCGTCACTCGGAGGGCAACCTCCAGTCGTCACGCTGAAGTTGCAAATGCATCGTGGGTGTTTAAACAAAGTTAATGCACATAAACGCATTGTATGGAAACAGAATGCAATTAGGATCTCACATTTACAGAAGACTACGACACAGCTTTCTTAACGCCAGAAACGAAGGGCTTAATAAGTCTATCAAATTATAGCACCATCTTTCTGCTTTGTAATGCTGGATCTGGCTTGTTAATATTCCATTCCCCCTCCGACAGCCCCGTTTCCAAATGTTGGATCTGCAATTTCTCTCTTTTTTTCTCCTCGTCTTTATACCTTTCAGTCTAAATACAAACAGCAACAAAGATCCTAATTATGATCCACAATCATTATTCTCTGAAGAAGTTCCCAGTAATTAAATTTTAAAGAAAAATATATTTAACGAGCTTTTTACAGTTTCATCCAAGCGATACGTATTCAAGTAGATAGTGATTAGAATGAAACAGCTCTAATTTGAATGACTTGATAAAAGCTCCTACTTCACTCCTATGTTTTTAATAATTGTGTAATTACATAGAGAAGTATTCCTGTAAATAGCACTTGTTTTGTACAGAATGGGTGACAGAGAAATGTGAGGGGGTTATCTAAATCTTCACTACTTTGAAATGGCATTTTCCTGTGTCAGCTAAAAAGTTAATGTGGGTATCTCAGCGGTAAAAATATAGTGTAGAAGCCTACATGTACATATATTTTTTGTTTGTTTGTTCAGAATTTCAGAAAATATTGAGTTCCAGTTTTATTTTGATTTAGAAATTCTAGTCCCGAGGTGTGGAGGTGGGATGCTCCCCATTTCTTGGAGCCCCCATGCTTCTCTTCTGGGGAGGGCAGCGTGTCCCGTGGGCTCACCATGGGGAAATCTAAGCAGAGGACTCGTTATTGGCATTATTTAGGGCTGAAATCCCCCAAATCCCCCATTAGACCCCCAACAGGGGCTGCCCAGCAGGAGCACACCCCACTCTCCCCCTGCCCAAGCTGCATTTCCCATGGCACGGGGTCCTCCCGCACTGGGGTCAGCATCCTGAAATACTAAACCTGAAATACTCCAGCAGAAGAGATTTAGTAGAAAAAGCCTCAGTCGTATTAATCTGGGATGCTTTATTTTTGAAGATGACTGAGAAGTAGACACGAAGAAGGTGTGAGATACAGAAAGCTGTGAAGCATCAGAGGAGTTTGCAATTAAGAGGAGGTTGAAGAGTCTACGGTACATCGAGTTATCGAGCTCGATGCTACGGTTCACCTTGTGAATGAGACATTAGCGGATGAAAACGAAAGCAGGAAGCCTTAAGGTGAAAGATTTGTCAAGGGCTCATGATAGACGGCGCAGCTGCAATTTTAATTGCATTTTGGAAATAAAAAAAAAAAAAAACAAAAAAAAAAATAAAAGAGAAATAGAAAAATTTGGTTGGAGCATAAAACAAGTGATTCAAAAATACAGAATGAAATAAATGTGTAGCTCAGCCCACAGCTGCACCAAAATTAAGACCTTGGTGAGCCCTCTCTTGTACTAAGCTGATGCTGTGCCAAGGGCTGCTGCAGGGCTGGAACCAAGCTGGTATATATATATATATGTATATATATACACACACATGTATAAAATGACTTGTTAAACTTTGGAGAAGAATTTCTATATTTTCCATAATGTTCTTCACGCTCTCTGACACATGCTCTGATTTTTTGGGTGGTCCTTTGGGGACCCACGAGTTGGACTTGATGGGTCTCCTCCAGCCAGGGATTTTCTGCGATTCCAATCCCTCGGGGAAAATCAGAGGGACAAGAAAAGGGCCAATTTCTATCATTCAGGTGGCAGTCCCACAGAAAAGAGCCCGTGAACCCCGTGCAAGTGCTCCATGGATTTCCATTTACCTCTGTCCCACCAGGGCGTCAGGGCTCCCCTGGGCTGAAGCCTGCACGATATTTTCCAAGTTTTCCCCACTTTGAGGAGCAATGCTAAATGGAAAAGCGATTTCCCAAGCGGGGTTAATTTGGATTCACGCATCCTACATTTATCTACATCATAAAGATACTTCAGCTCATTTGAAAAAAAAAAAAACAAAGCACCACCTCTCCAGTTCGGTTCCTAGCACGTGCTAAGCCTCAAAGTGGTAGTTTGCGCTGATTGAGTTTCCTAAGTAGGTTTTAATAATGGTGGCACAACTAATTTGCTCAGATATGAAACTCAATCGAAGCGATATTATCCCAGCGATAATTAAATAGGAAAAAAAAATAAAATTAATGTAACTCGGCTTTTTCAATCAAGGCTGCAGGTGACTCCCTAAACATCTCTTTCTCCCGCTGCGTGGTTATCGTGGTTAGCAACTCCCTCGCCAGGCAGGCTCCCCAGCAGGTGCCTTGGTTTTTATTGCACTTGGGGGACAGCCCTGGGGATGCTCAGGGTCCCCGGCAGCTGAAAGGGACCTCAGTGTCCCCAGCTGCTCCTGAGGGGACGCAGGATGGCTCCTGGAAGCCCAGTGCCCTGCAGCAGCGCCGCAGCCACCTCCGGGCTGGGGACGCAAGAGCTCGGCGCTGAGCTCAAATCGTTCACCAAACCCAAAGCAGATTTTTATTTTTTTTAAGCTAATTCGAAACAAAACCAAACCAGATTTCGAAACGGGCTAAAAATACATTTCCTCTCTTTTCTCAGTCACTTGTGATGTTTTTTTTTCTTTTTTTTTTTTTTTTTTTTTTCTCTGCTTTCCAGGGCCTTAGTGCTCGGATTTCTCTTTGCCCCAGGCGGAGAAGGCTGTTGAGCTGATACCCAGGGAACTGGTTCCAGCTTTTCCCCCAGCCCCCTTCCCTTCTCGCTTGTGTTTTTTTAATCTTCCTGGTCCCTTCTGACAAGGTGTCCCGGGATCTGCTGTTCCAGGAGACTTTGCCGCAAAGGGGGGGGGGCTTTAAGCGAACGGCGCTGGCACGGGCTGAGTTAATGGGGGGATCAGGGGGAGAATAAAACCTTTGCAACCTGCTGAGCGAACCCAAACTTGCTGAACTGCTGGAACATTAGTGAGCGCGAGATCTTAATTAAATTCTTTGTAATTAGCTCTCCCAGGAGTGAAGAAAAAAAAAAAAAAAGAAAGAAAAACGCCAAACTGGTGACTGCAAACTACCTGTGGCGCTCACCCAGGGCGCGCTCCTCCCGCAAACCCTGCTCCTGGATGCGGGGAGGGCTCGGGGTGGGCTCGAAGCCTTCGGGTTGCTTTTAGGGCCACGTCTCTGTCCTGCTGCCACCGGGGTGGGCCAGGGGATTTGGGGATCTCTGGCCAGGATGACAGCTTGCTGGAGGCTGCACCCTCCCTCGCCCCGGCCAGGGAGGAAGGAAGCTCTCCCCTTGCCTGAAGGGCGCCCTTTGATATTCTTATTTTTGTCTTTTCCAACATATTTGGGGGCGAGTTCTTGTTCTCCTCCCCCGTTTCCTTCCTCGTGGGTGTCACAAGCCTTTTCTTTGCTCGTTTTTGTGGTTTTGCTTTCCACAGCTCGTCGGCTCATCCCTCTTGGTTTTGCTGGCTGCTCCAGGACGCCCAGCACAGCCCCAGGACGCTGCCGACCTGCACCACCACCCTGCAGCCACCCCAGCCCTACAGGCCGCCCTTTTACCCCAGAAACCTCATCCTCCTGCAGCCCAGATCCTTAATTAGTGGGGTCCCTTCTCGCTATCCATGCAGAGGGAGGTGAGGGGCGCTCAGTGCGAGGACGAGCACACGGCCCTGAGAGCGCCGTGGGGAAGGTTTCGTTTCGGCAGGCAGCGTTTTTTTAACGAAATAATGTGTTCCCACCGCCTCCTGAGCTGTCTCGGGCAGTTCCTTTCTAAGAGAAATCCCATTTTTCATTCCAGATGTTCAAAGCTGGATGTCACAATACCTTTCAAGTTAATCCAAAGCAGCTTTTGCAATTAGCTCCCCGCATCAGACAGGGACGGGACACCCTTTCGAACCAGGTTCTGATAATAAAACCATTAGGCGGGCTCTGTTTCCAGTAACGAAGATGGCCTGCAATTAATTCCCCGCCTAACAGAAACAAGGTGAGCAGATGGCTCGACCCCAAAATAGAAGCACTATTTTATTATTTTTTTTTTGCACAAGAGGAGAGTGAAACAGGCACCCTGGGCCGGGCTGCCAGGCACGGTTAGGGCGCAAACACGTTTTCCTATACCTAACCCACTGGGGAGAGGCTCTCTGGGGCTTTTTTATGGGATGGAGTTCCCAAACGGAGCATTTTGTATGGGGACAGGCCCTGCCCATGCAATTCCAGCCCCTCCTGCCCCTGTGTTCCCGTTTTTGGGGCATCACACCCAGGTGCAGCAGCGAGGAAACATTCCCGGCTCTCCATCCTGTGCTTTCGGTGCAGCAGGGGGAGCTGGGGAACCTGAAAGCAAACCCAAATGCAGCACAGAAGGCGCTTGCAGCAGGATTGCAAGTCCTCATTCCTCACCTGCTCCCTGAACAAGCCATCCGTGCGCATCCCCAACCCAAAAACTTAAAATACGGCCGCGTATCAGCGGGCAGTGCCCAGCGGGGAAAGGAAAAACAGCGGCTGCGGGTTAAAACACACCCAGTTCCACTTGAATCCTTTTTATTTTTTTTTTCTATTTGTCTGTCTGAGCCGGGATGAGCCCTGGCACAGGCTGCGGAGCTTCCGTCCCCGGAGGCGCCCAGGGCCGCCTGGCCGCGGTGCTGGGCAGCCGGCTCTGGTTTCAGCCCCGGGAGCAGCGGGGTTGGACGCGGCGACCCCAAAGGTGCCAGCCCCGGTGTCTCTGTCTCTCTGCAGCCTACATTCGGACATACATGCATTAAAAGGACTGCGTGTGTCCGTGTGATGAAGAAACTGGCTGGTGGCCACGGCCAGAGCCTGCTGGAGGTGGCCAGAGGGTTTTTTTCACCGTTCTCTGAAGCTTCTGCGCATGGTGTTATCGCTGTGCGCAGCAGCAGCAGCTGCAGCCCCCCAGGTCCGGGGCCGGGCCCTGCCAGCTCCCAAAAAATGGGCTGGCCGAATTCTGCCCCTGTAAGCTCCAGGAAAGTCGGGAGGGATTCGGCCCTCTGCGTGGCCACCCCACCGAGCCAGTGCAGGACAGACACGCCGTCATTCGCAGCGTCCCCCTTTCCTCCCAAATCCCTCCATTAATCCCTTTTAGAAGTGCCTTTGAGCTCGTTCTGGGGTCGGGCGTAATGAAGGTAATTAGGGACGGATTCGGAGTCCTGACATAAAACAAAAACCCACCGGCAAGTAATCTGCCGATTACGCCGTCCCACTTCCACCCTTTTTTTTCCACGTACCCCCCGTGCTAACCCGGTTATCAGAAGCCGAGGCCGGCGGATTCAAGCGCGGCCAAAGCAAACAGGCCAAGAATTTGGCGAAGTCATTCATCTTAATCCAACAATCGGGTGATAATCCAATTTATTGGCCTCGAATGCTTTGAATTTTGTCAGCTAAGCGGGCCCTGCGAGGCGGCGCGGCGCTGCCGCGGCGCCAGCTGGAGCCCAGCGGGCAGCAAGCGCCACCCAGACCCCCCCCAGCCCCGTGTTTTTTGGGGTGGCAGCAGATTTCCTATTGATAGGGCTGACCCCATAGCACCCTGTGCCCCAAATGTCCCCCAGGACGGGTGCAGGTTAGCATCGCTCGTGTGCGTGCATCCCCCACGTGGCGGGGTCCCCCATGGGGTGAAGCAACCGAGCCCGTAGGGTGGAATCGGGCTCGGGGGTGACCTGGATGTCTTGGGATCTCTGCCCCATTAGCCTCCACCCCACTGCAGCCCGTCGGGAAGGAAAACTTCACCGGCAGGCTGCGGCAGCTGAGGAAGCGGTAGGTAAAGCGCTCCCCCCCGGTACCCGAGCTAAGGCTGTAGTAATTAGCGGAGAAGTGCAGGGTAATAAGCACAGCAGGGCGTCCCTCAAGGTACTTCGGGCTCCCACTGCGTTTATTTGCCACGATCGGGATGGAAATGTCTGCCTGACTACCTTTATGGCAGCTCGGAGAACTGCAACGCCCCGCAGAGGTGGCAGAGACCCCAAAGAGGTGACAGAGACCCCGGAGAGATGGCAGAGACCCTGGAGAGGTGGCAGAGACCCTGTAGAAGTGACAGAGACCCTGGAGAGGTGGTGGAGACCCCAAAGAGGTGGCAGAGACCCCAAAGAAGTGGTGGAGACCCCAAAGAAGTGGCAGTGACCCCAAAGAAGTGGCAGTGACCCCAAATTGGTGGCGGAGACCCCACAGAAGTGGCAGCCCCTCTGGCTGGCAGATCTCCTCCGGCCGTGCCGCGCTAGGTGGCACTGTGGCCCGCTGGCTGTCCCCGCTCCGTGCGGAGCCGTGCGGCTGCTGGCGGCTGGCCCCAGCAGGATTCGGCCCCTCGTGGCCCTGCTTCGTGTGCTGTGGGGTTTTTCCCTATCTCCTCCCAAGGGCTCAGGCCCCACAAGCCCAGCTGCCAGTTCCCGGGGCGCCCCGAGAGCCTTGGAGCATCCTTGGGGATGGGATCCCCGGGAAGATGCCGTGAGGAGAAGGCAAAAAGTGGCAAGAAGGAAGGAAAAAGCTGCTAATAGGGTCAACACAAGGCCGGGCCACATGTGTGGGTAGGATTTCAGTGAAAGCCCAGCACGAGAACTTTGTTTCACGGGACGAGGATGCGGGGTGTGGGGGTCCCCAGCCCGCTGCCCGTGCTCAGCCCCTGCGCCTGGTCGTGGCCCCGTTTTTGGGGCCGGGGGACCTGTGCCCCCCTCCCGGCCCTCGCCTCCCACATGGCTCCTGGGAGCTCGGCCCCAGGCCCCGCAGCAGGCCCCTAATTGCTCCCAGGTCGTAAATCAAGGCGGTAATAACGCGCTCGGGGAGGAGAAGGAGCGTGGCGGTGGGGCTGCAGGCAGGAGCGCCGTTTCCACAGGCAACGGCAACAACAAATACAAGCAAAAAGCAGAAGGAAGGCCGCCGGGGCCGGCGACCCATCCGGAATTGCTTTCTCATTGGGTTTGAGCACGGTGGAGACGGTCAAAAAAAAAAAGGATCAATCGCTCCGTGCACTTAAAACCTTCTATTTGTGTTGTTTTTTTGGGAGATGGATCCGCGCGAGGAGGGAATGCAGAAGTTTGCCCCGCGCTGAACGCAGCAGGACAAATGCACTTCCCCTGCTTCTTCTCCTAATTTCATTTGGGGCCGCCTATCTGCCGTGGGAAGTCTGCCCGAAGCCCAAATTATTTTAGTTGCTCGAGCCGCCAGTTTATTCTGCAACCAGGCTCTGTGAGTCCCCCAATAATTGCAGTTAATCTGCCCAGCGCCAGCCCGTTCTGCGGGCAGCCTATGCAAATCCAGAGAGCCATCAGCTAAATTAGGTCAGGGCTTTTTAATAAGCCGAGGTCAGGCTCTGCTCCGGCTCCCGGCACAGCGGCAGCGCCTCTGCCCCCGCACGTCCCAAGGGCTGGGGCAATTTTCTGGGGCAGTCTCGCCGTATTTTGCTATTTTGCCTTTCTTTCCTGCGTGCCTGGATGTGGGCTAGCACGGGAGGATGCTGTCTGGGGATGATTTTTGTGGCTGCTGGCCCCGTGGCGTGACTTTGTGCCCACAAATGGAGGTAGCCAGGTCTTTTAAGCATCCCGAGAGGATATAAGGCCAGGATAATTCTGGGAAAACAATGCAGAAATTGTTATTTTTTCAGAAATCTCACCTGAGCATTTATGCTCAGGAAATCTGGAAGTTCCTGGGACCCACAGCCATTGATTATTTGGGTGCAAACATCTCATTGTGCCTTGTGCCGGGCCTTGGAAAGCCCTTTAACAGGTGACAACCTTTTCTTCCCCGTGCATCATAGGAAAAGACGTGTTTCTCCACCCAAACCCACCTTCTGGGCTAGCAAAGAGCCCCGAAGAGATGGCGTGGGGACGCCGAAATGGGGCTGCGTGCCGAAAAGGGGCTGCGGGCGCAGGCAGGAGGGAGCAGGAGGGCAGGGGCTGGCTCCAAGGCCAGGCAGATGAGGGAGGGCAGCGAGCCAAGGCCTGGAGCAGGAAGGAAGTGGGAGGAGGGAAGCAGAATATTAGGAAGCATAACTGGAGCAGGCAGGGAAATGAAGGGTGAACGAGTTCAGCAGAGTCACATAAGGTTGAACCTGGCCCAACATAAATTAAGACGGAGCTTCGCTCCAGCTGCTACAAGCTCCAAACCTTGTATTTCCAGAGCTGTTAAATGAAAATACATAAAAACACTACTGGAGTCACCCTGTCCATAAATTATGAGTGTAATTCAAAAGCTATCTAAGGTGACTGGGATTTCCATTACAAAACCAAACCACAAGGCTCTTCTGGGAGCGCTGTTACAACAAATTCGGCCAGGCCTTCTTGGGAAACATGTTATAAGGTCCGAAATCTTTTGTTGCAACTGGAAGGAAAAGTGTTTGCCTTTTCCTGACCCGGAGCGAGCTTTTCAAGCCCAAACTTCGGCGATTTCATCCAAGGCTCGCTGCGAAAACTCTTTGTTAATTTTAGTGTCATTACAAATCTACCCGAATGCACCATCCCGAGGGTGGCCGCGTGCCGTATGAGGCTAAGCCACCAAACTCACGAATGAAGGACGAAGGTTGTGGCTCGTTCCGATGAGGAAAGCATTCTGCTTTTTAAAATTGAATTTGGAGGGCGGGCAGGGTCCCTCTCTGCTCTAATTTCAATTAAAATAAGGGCTGGGGGGAGCCCGGCCAGCACTGCCCCTGCCTCCCCACGCTGCTCCCCCTTCAGTTTGGCCCTAATTTGTCCCCATCCCCACTGTCCGTGCCTCCTGAACCTCAGGACGTGGCCTTTCTCTTTTTTTCCTCATCTCTTCTCCCATCCACGCACCAAGCCGTTCACTTCACCTATTTATTTGTTTATTCCTCCCCGGGGCTTCGACGCGGCCTCCCCTCCATATCTATAAGGAATTATCAAATAAAACGCACTTCACATGAAATCAAAGGAACATTTCAACGGCCAGATTTAATAACATGAAATAAAGGCTTGTGGAAACCCACACACAGCTGTGGAAACCCCAAAATAAATCAATTTTCAAGTGGCTGTACGGGAGCCAGGGAGCAATTTTTTCAAATTGCTTTTTTTTTTTCTTTTTTTTTTCTAATATAACAAACTCCTGCCCAAGGTTGTGCTGCAAATGGGAAAAGAACGTGCTCATTTTCTTATCAATACGCTATTGTAAAAAAAAGAATAATCAGCCACTCCAACATCGCTATCAGGGTTTTTACATCTATTCTTCTGCTTCCCCGAAGTAGAAGGCGAGTGGAAGAATTAATTAACGCGCGATTGAATTAGGGCACATTGATTTACAATGTAGTTCAGACAAGTATGTGTGATCGGAGAAGGAGAACGTATTCTAAATAAAAGTAGGGATGTGTCATTAAGGCATCTGATTTTCTTCCGAAGCTTCCCGTGTTAACCCTGAGTAGGCTCTGCAGGCACAGCGAGCCGTGTCCGAGGGCCAGGAAACTATTTTATATGAAAATATTTGCTGTTGGATCCCTGGGGTAGGAGCACCGTGCACCAGGTCTGTTGTGGCTCGCTGACACTTTCAATCATGAGGGACTGGCCAGGAGGATGGGCTGGGACGTCCTGGGTTGCCCGGAGTGCCAGCACACATCTTGGTCTGTCCCTCCAGGAATTGGAGTCGTAAGAACTGGAGACGTCCCAAAAGTCTAGGAAATGGAAAACAGGGTTTCTAGCCTTAAAATAGACAAAAAGGAAAAGAAGGGATAAAAAGAAGAAGCAGAAGAAGACCAGAGATGCTACGGAGCTGTCAGCTTAGCATCAAGCCCCAGAAAAGTACTGGAGCAATTAATCAACGAATTTTTAAGTATATGGAACAAGGAGATGAGTAACAACTAATATGGCTTTGTCGGGAATAAATCATGTCAAACCAATCTAATTTCATACTACAGCAGGGCAACAGGCCTTGTGCGTGTAGGAGAGGCTGTGGATGTCATATGGCTGAGCTCTGGCAAGGTTTCTGATTGAAGCATCTAAGCCTGGACGAGAATGCTACGCGGTAAACAAAGCCAGAGCTGGGAGCCCGTACCCCAGGAGGATTTCCAACGTTGACCTGTTGGGATGGGAGCGTGTGTTCAGCAGGGGACTGACCGTGGGGAGCTCAGAAAGTGGTGGAAATGCTGCTCATGGAGTGACCCCAGTGATGGGGCTGAGTGAACCTGAATAAGCACGGGGAAGGTGTGCTGCTGGCGTTTGTGTTTGTAGAAAGTTTGATGAGAAAAAAACAAGATTTCATCTCCATGCGGCAAGGAAAAAAAAAAGAGAAAAAAAAAGAGAGAAACAAAAAGAGAAAAATAAAAATAAAGAGAAAGAGAAAGAGAAAAAGGAAAAGGGAAAGGGAAAGGGAAAGGGAAAGGGAAAGGGAAAGGGAAAGGGAAAGGGAAAGGGAAAGGGAAAGGGAAAGGGAAAGGGAAAGGAAAAGGAAAAGGGAAAGGGAAAGGGAAAGGAAAAGGAAAAGGAAAAGGAAAAGGAAAAGGAAAAGGAAAAGGAAAAGGAAAAGGAAAAGAGAGAAAGAGAAAGAGAAAGAGAAAGAAAAAGAAAAAGAAAAAGAAAAAGAAAAAGAAAAAGAAAAAGAAAAAGAAAAAGAAAAAGAAAAAGAAAAAGAAAAAGAAAAAGAAAAAGAAAAAGAAAAAGAAAAAGAAAAGGAAGAAAAAGAAAAAGAAAAAGAAAAGGAAGAAAAAGAAAAAGAAAAAGAAAAAGAAAAAGAAAAAGAAAAAGAAAAAGAAAAAGAAAAAGAAAAAGAAAAAGAAAAAGAAAAAGAAAAAGAAAAAGAAAAAGAAAAAGAAAAAAAGAAAGAGAAAGAGAAAGAGAAAAAGAAAGAGAAAGAGAAAAAGAAAAAGAAAAAGAAAAAGAAAAAGAAAAAGAAAAAGGAAAGAGAAAAAGAAAAAGAAAAAGAAAAAGAAAAAGAAAAAGAAAAAGAAAAAGAAAAAGAAAAAGAAAAAGAAAAAGAAAAAGAAAGAGAAAAAGAAAGAGAAAAAGAAAAAGAAAAAGAAGAAAAAGAAAAGATGAAAAGAAGGCAGAGACACAGGCTGCATTAGGGAAGACAGAGAACAGAGTTATTTACCCTGGGATCTGCTCTGTACAGCTCCCACCTATGTTTCGGTGCCTAAAGAAGCAGTCGTGCTTCCCAGTGAAGCACTGGGATATCCCCGAGGAGATACTGGTCTGGCACCAGTAACCCTCTGGGCCCTCTGCATCCCTCACGCTGAGCTCCGTGGGGTCGTGGTTTCCTGCACCGCTCCCTCGCCACCCCCTTGCCCTGTCCCCATGAGGTGACAGCTCCCATCCTCTGCTGTAACACACTCACAAAATCATCTTGGTTGTAAGCACATGAAGGAAAACTCCCCCACCCCGTGCTTTGGACCTTCCCCGGGCATGCCTCCACCTCACATTTTCCTCCTGAGCAGCCCTGCCCAGGCCTGGTCCCTGCTGTGTGGCCCAAACCCCCTTACTCTGCACAATTCCCCGGAGCTGGAGCTCCACACAGACATTTTTCTGCCCAGCTGAAGACCGTGGATCACATCCTGTGAGACTGCGGCTGGCACTGGGGGATGCCTCGCAGATGACATAATTCTACGCCCAGACTTGTTTGTTCTTCGGACCTTTTTTTTTTTTTTTTTTTTTTTTTTCCCCTACATTCTCGGTTCGTCTCCCCTCGCCCAGAATTTATGGATTTATTTTACACTGTTTTCTCAACCCTGGTTTATTCCCTCGCTCCTTTCAACACCCATTGTCTCGCTCGAAACATGCAATTTCGGGTTGGGCAATCGGGCCTTTGCACCGCAGCGCCGGGGCAGGCTTGGAAGGCAACCACAGCAAGCCAGATAGCCTTGTGCTGGGCTGCAGCGGCTGCTGGAGGGGAGCCCTGTGGGATGGACCGGTGGCCAGAGCTGTGTTTTAAGGTCTCCTGGCATTCGGAGCCCCCATCCCGGTGTTGTCAGCAGGGTACGGGCCATACACCCATCTTGCAGCAGGACCCCTTCAGCTCGGGACGAGCCCTTGCCTTTGCTCGGTTGGGTCTCCGAGGGCTAGAGACATGCAGCCACCTAATGCTTCTCATGTGTTCCTCCTCTCGGAAGGGGAAAAAAGAAAAAAAAAAAAAAAAAGGGGGAGAAGAAAAATACATCGCGAAGCGCTTCATTATCCCCCTCCTCACACTCCCACCTCTGGAATTTGTGGTTTCTTTAACTAAGTCTTTTTTCTCCGCGTAGCCCACATGGTCGCCAGCGCTGTGATACATCTGTATGGGAATGTGTTAGTCATATTCAGCTTTTAATTACATGATATGGTATAATGCTATTCACATCCCGAGAGAGTTGTTCTTTCTACTATAAATATAGTCTCTTACATGTTTCATTTATGAAGCAATTTCTGGAGTAAAATGGTTGGAAATGGCCTTACTCATGATAAGTTTTTCTGCCTACAAAGCCTTTGTGCGATGGCAGGAGCATCACGATTTGATGTGAAAGGCTTTCAAGGCACGACCCAGACCCACCGGCCTTAAGCCCAGAAGCTGTGCTTGAGTTTTGGCCCACTATAGTGACCCTAATCCACGAGTGCTGATGGTAGGCAAGCTCCTTCAGACAGGGAAGCACGACAAAACAGTGCCACCTCAGTCATTTGGTCCCTAAAATTCGGTGTTTCCGCAGCTGCTGTTAGATAAGAGGCTTCATCTCCACAGCACCACACCTCTGCTTCGATTCAGCTGGTGAAAAGTTGATTGGAAACAGCAAGGTCAGGTCAAGCTCACTCCTGGTTTCTGTGTCTCTAGAGAAATCAAGGGATTTGGCCCAGGAGTGGTTGTTCTGCAGATTGAGGATTACGTAGGTTAAGCCCACCTCACGGGTCTACGGGAACTGTAGCAGTAGCCACCACTCAAACCCTAATGAAAATTAACTTAAAAATAATTATATATGTATATATGTATAAAGAAAGGGTGTGTTTTAATGTGCTGTCTTTCAAATCTAACCCTGAACTTGAAATAAACGCTGCCTTTGTATCCTGACCCAGGCAAGTGCCTGGCTGCAGCAGGCGGTTTAAGGCCTCGGCCCAGCCTGGGAGCCTCCCTGGCCTCAAGGTGGTGCTGGGAGGGGGAATTACAGCCCCAAACCTGGCTTCATCCCCTGCTTACGGTGTCAGTTTCTGACAAAAATCACCTTTTTGCTGTTGTCTGCTAGCAAGAGTGCACGGCCTGCACTCAGACCGGCTGCTGACAGCATGCCCTCAAAGAAGGCCTGCAGCTTCACTTCAAGTGAGATTTGATCACGGTTTGCAGTCAGAACTCAACAAAATCAAGATTTTCAAGAAGATTTCTCCAGGTAAATTGAAAATATACCCAAAAAATGACACTTTTGGGGGACATTTTTTGGTTTAGGAGACAAAAAGTGTGCTTGAGGTGCGTTAAAAACTCCGGCGGTACATCCAAAGCCACTGGGCCCTGGTAGCTGAGGCAGCGAGGGGACGCTTGGTGTGGGAGCGATCAGGTTCCTCTTCCACGTCACCTTCGTGGCTGTGTCCTTGTGTTTTCCACAGGTGACACCGCTTTTCACCTTTTAGCCCTCTGAGGAACGGGGAAGGCCTCAGGATGTGGCCGTGAAAGGGTTTGGCCACGCACCAGACCAGGCGCTTCTGCGAAGGCAACCGCAGCGGGTGCGGGCCGGAGGGTGCCAGGGACGCTTTGATTTCTCGCCGCGGCCGGCCCCCATGCTGCTGCTGCTCTTTGTGCATCCTTCGCGCTGCGTTATGCGGAGCCCTGCCGGAAGCCGACGTTAATTTGTACCAGACCCGAATGGCCATGGGCGGCTGGGGCTGATGCGGCGGCAGCACGGCTCTTTGGGTCCTTTTCTTTCCAGAGAGGGGACAAGTGTGGGGACACGGCTGCCAGGACACTGCCACTGGCCACCAGCCCCACCTGAAAGCCACCGGCCCCAGCTAAAGGCCGGTCACTGCGGGTGCTCCGTGTAGGTGAGACGGGAACCGAGCCCTAAGCTGGACAAATCCCAGAGCTCTAGGGACTAAGACCAGATTTAGATAAAATAAGAACAAGCTGGGGTGCAGAGCCAGGAGTGAAGACAAATGTGAGACAAACCCTTTGAATCCAATTCTGACTTCCTTGTAAAACTCCCACTGAAAGCCAGGGACGTTTTGGGGCAGAGCATTTGGTTCCCATTAGGTGGAATTGTTGTCGGTGTCCCTGCGTGCCTCAAATCCAGCCAGGACGGGGCTCAGGAGCTGCTGGGGCTGCACGTGAAGCAGACGGGTTTGGGGCTGCCCACGTCAGAAGAAAACCCCAACAGGGCACAGATGCCTACGGACCCGCTGGGCCCATGGGCACCTCACACCTCTCTCTCTCTGCTTTCGATCAGCCTACAGCATGGGCTTCTTTGGGCCGTTTGCAAAATCGATGCTGAAAAAATTAAGTATTTGGGACCGGGGATGAAAGGAGAAAGCTGCCAGATGGTTTCGGAGAGCCTCACCTCTTAGGGCTGGGATGTTTCCTCCTGGGACGGCAGCAGTGTTTGACAGGAGTGGGGTCTGTTAGCAGATCTTCTCCTTCCGAGCCCGAGTCCAGTCCCCGATTTTATCCTGGGGTGACTCCTGGCTTCGAGAGCCCTCGCCTGAGCAAGCGGTGCTGGCAAGTGGCAGGGTCTGGCTCTGCTCTTAATGACTGCACTGGCCCTAAACCACAAGGACTTTTTCAATTTTCCTTTGAACCTCCTTCCAAATTAGCAGGATGTAACTAAAGGGCATTTTTTGTTCGTACTGATTGCCCAGAGACACAGTCCCAGCACCACAGGGGTGGCAGCGGCTGCTCCCCGTACCCCATGTCCCCAAATCCCCCTGCCTGCCCAGCCCAGACCCCATAGCTGCCCCACAGCACCCCTGAGCCCCAAGCAAACCTCTGCCCGAGTGGCGATCTCCTGGCCTGATGTCTTCCCTCCTTTTCATTTCCTGAGCGGGTTTAAGAACTTGCACCTGTGCAATAACTGAATACCAGGTTAAAATTGATACCAGCCTTCCAGGAGGCTGCTTGACCCACCCGGGCTTTAACTGCGATCCCTGAATGGATAAATTTCAGCCCTTAACACATAATTTCTCCCGCTGGAAGTACACCACGTGTTGCTGACACGTATGAAAATCCCGGGGAAAATTAATAAGGAATAAACATGTGCCACCACCGGGCTTCCTTAACAGAGCGTTGGCCAGTAAGTAGCTGAAAAAGGGGGGTGAGGAGAAGGAAAAGGGCTGAAGGAGGAGAAAGAAGGGACTGAAATGATCAAAAAATAAACATCCACCACTAAATTTCACTACCAAATCACAGCAGAAGCGGGGCTGCAGGAACACAGGCCGGAGCAGCCCCCGTGCAGGTGGTCCTGAGCCCCCCTCGGTGTGAGGCCTCACGGGGAGCAGAGCTCGGACCGGGATGAATCTGGTGATCCGTCCTGTCACGGGGATGCCCCCAGGGTGCTGCTGGGCTGACTGAGCACCAAATGACATGGGGGGAAACTGCTCAGGACCTCTCAGCCCCCAGAATACAAAAATTGCTGCCTGAAAGCCCGTTAGAGGACCTTGATATCCCCTCAGGGAGGCGGATGAAGAAACTTCCTTATTTTCAGCTTGATTGGTTTTGTTGTGTGTGGGTTTTTTTTGTTGTTCCTTTTCCCCACGAGTTTTCCCAAAGAATGGGAACCAAAGGACGCGGGCACGCTGCCGGGGCCGGCCAGCCCCAGCCGGTCAGAGCAAACCGCCGAGACAATACCCGGGGCTGTGCAGGGCCAGCCCGGGGGGGGGTCCACAGCCGCCCCCACACAGCTCCCAAAATAGCAGCCCCGTGGCCTGCAGCACCCCAGGCTGCCAGCTCTCAGCCCAAAGCACCGCCAGCCTGAGGCACGGCCCCGTTCCCCTACAAAGGGGTCTTGGAGACGTCGCCCCCCGGCCACATATCCCGGCCAGAGCATGAGAGCACGAGGGGCTGGCAGGCGGTCTGCAGCTTTTTTGGCGTGCCTCCATCACGCAGCCCCCAGCTCGATGGGATGAGGCTCTTTAAACCGAGCTCGAATGACTAAACACAAATTAGGAGGAGGATGATATAATTTCGCCGGCTAACAGCGCATCAGAGGGCTGCGGGAAGATGCTTGCTCAATACAGAGGAAGGAATGTCTATGAGAAATTAGTCAGCAGCAGCAGCAAAATGAATACACAGTTTTCTCAATAAAAGCTGACTGCTTATTTACCCATCTGGGATGAATTTATGTGCTTTGTGCAGAGGAATGAGCAGCAAGGGCCTGATTGGAGCCTGCATTCCTGTGCAATATGTCTAATTTAGCTTTCCATATTCGTTTGCCCTCATGGTCTGAGAAGGAGCTGGAAGGTAGAGCTACTGCAGCAACACAGCAGCGGGTTTCGCCCACAAATCAGGGGAATGGAGCGAGACAGAAAGGTCTGGGTGGGCTGAACCCACCCCGCTGAGCCTCTGAGGGGACAGCTCGGCAGCCACCAGGTGCTCGGAGCTGCCCGAAGCAGCCTGTCCTTGGGTTTTGGGTGCCCCGGCTCTCCGTGCTGTCCTGTGCTCAGGCCCCGTGTGCCTCGCTCCCAGGGCCAGGCAGGTTTTGGCAATCCCCTCCCTCCATCTGCAAGTTTTCAGACTGGGGGGAGAGGTAGCGAGCATCTAAGCCAACATTTCCGAGCAGACACAAGCCGGGTTGTGATGCTACCCTTGGTGGAGCAGCTTCCTCTGGTCCAAAAAGCATCACTGCAAAGCCTGCAGGAACACGATAATCAGCAGGGCGGGGGAGAGACGAGAAGTCTCCTTGTCAGCTTTCTAAAAATTCTCTAAAAAAACAGTGAGATTTTAATTTTAAAAGTTAAAGCTGCTCTGTGACCAGGTGACTGTCATTTTTCATCTCTCCGAACATGTCGGTTTGCTAATTAACCTCTATAATAAATAACAAATAACCTTTATAATAGCACACAGCTATTTATTCAGCACCCCAGCTCTGGGCCCTGCTGCTGAGTAACCCTGCAGGAGATGCTGCAATTTCGTTTTGCACCCCCACTGGTGCTGTGGCACGGGATAATTTTCCTTCCCCTGTTTGATTTTCATACTCTCAGCCACACGGTGATTATTTCGGCTCCAATATAGGCTCCCAAGGTTGGGGAGCAGCATTTCGAACAGCATTTCCAACGCAGGGCTTTGCCTGACCAGGCGAGGCCGATGGTTAGTGTTTGGGGCTGTAAGGATGAATAACTGACTGTAAAAACCCAACAGTTGTTGGCAGATCCTCAGCTGGTGTACGTTATCATACCTCGATCGACTTCAAAGATTAGCGACTTCAATGAGGCTAAGACAATTTACAGCGACGGCAGATCTGCCTCTAATTACGCCGGCTCTGATGCTGTAATATCCTGAGCTCCCTCCCAGCCCACCGACTTCCGACTGACAGCATCAAACGCTGCTGGGGGCCGGGGCCGGGGCCGGGGCTGGTGCTGGGGCTGGTGCTGAGCAGGGACCACATTCGGCATCATCTCCCCCTGCACCTTCCCGCACTGGGGCTGGGAAGGGCATTTTGCAAAGCCCCACCGCCCGCTTCAGCTCGTTCCCAAGTGCGTGGCTGTTCCCCTGTGCTGTTTCAAAAGCAGAATTAATTTTTTATTTATTTTATTATTTTATTTTATTTTATTTTAGCCTAACTCTTTTAATCCGAACCACATTTTTTTGCCAACAAGCCGCTACATATTTGCTGTGTTGTTTTTTTTTTTTTCCTTTTTTTTTTTTTTTCCTGAAATAAATCCTGCGTGCCAGACCCTCTTCGGATGTAACTCATTGTAGCTCTCTCGCAGCTGAAAGGAGCTGGCCCAGCTCGCACCAGCCCAGCAGGCAGCTTTTGTGCCTCACCCCCCTGCCAAAACCCAGCCCCTTTCCCTGGGGAGCAGCACGCTTTTTGCTGATGGGCAGCGTTTCTCCAAATATTATCCTTCCTCTGACAGCAGAGAAGCAGCAGGGATGGGCAGGGGCGGCTGGGACGAGGATCCCCAGGGTCCCAAGGCTGCCCATGGTGGGGGGACAAACCCATAGGGGGGTCACCAAAGGGCTGGCGGCTCCGGGCAGGGTCTGGCCGGAGATTGAAGAGATCTTATTTATCCTTATCACTCTGCTCCAAATCTGACAGTCTTATTTCGCAGCTAAAATAAGTTCAATTGACAGCAGATAACACGGGCTCAGCAGTCTTGCTTCGGTTAAGCTCTGATTAATTTTAATGATCTTTCAGCCCCTTTTATTCCCCATAATTCAGGAATTCCACGTAATCTTTGCATCTAAGTGTGTCTCTGCTGTCTTTAATCCATGCCGATACATTTTTTTTTTCCTCTTGGCTTTGCTCCACATTCCACCCAAGGCTTTGCTTTTCACCTGCTCATTCCGTGCCACGCTTTTTTAGTATTATTACCATTAATTGGTGCTGCGGTGTTGTTAGCAGGGGCAATTTGGGATGGCACAACCCCTGTGCGGTTGCAGCCAGGTCAGGTGTTAGTTCCTAATTGCAGATCCTCAGCTCGCAGCAGTGGGGTGCTTTCAGCCCCCAGGGAACAGGAACTCTGCGGGGCTCAGCCCCCGACCCCTCCATCCCCTCCATCCCCAGTGCCCTTCCTGCATCTGCAAAGCATCTGATCTGCTTCCTGGAGGGGCTCGTGTTGTGTTCATTCCTTTTTTTTTTTTTTTTTTTTTTTTTTTTTTCTTATTTAAACTTAATAATCTACACTGACAGTGATTTTCTCTGCCGTTGCCCTGTATCATTTGATTTACCCCCAAAACACCCATCGATTTCAGCCCCCTTTGAGCCCAGCCACTGACCCAAGCACCGTCCAGCCCCATGGGACCTGCCTCTTCCTCACTTCTCTCTCCTCCACTGCTGTTTTATATTGGCTAACCCACTGATGGTCCCAAAGCTCTGAGTGTTAGGTACCTCTTCCTCTACCTACATGTGCAAAATTAAGGCTTTATGTTGATTTAACCCCAGTATTTCCATCACTTTTTATCCTGTGGTCCTGCTGGCTGCTGGGGCTCTCCTTAAACCAACCCAGGAAACAGGAGAAAGCCTCAGGCGGCTCTTTATTCTTTTGTGGTTTTGTTTTTAGGGGGGGTTATTTTTTTCCTTGTTTGTTTGTTTGTTATTCAGTGCTTTTCCTCTTCCAGGCGTTTCCACCAGAATGGCCCTAGCCAGCACCGAGGCTGTGCTGGGACATCCCCGGGCAGGGCAGCAGCGTTGGTGTGAGGACTTTGCGTGTGTCCCCGTGTACAGACACACATTTGAGGTCCTAAGAGTCTCTGCAAGCTCATTTTCCCTTCTGTGATTTCAATATTTTCTCTCACAAACCACTGAATCCCAGTGGCTGACTGGGCCTCAGGGCCTCAGGTGATGCCGGCACTAAAATACCACAGGACAAGGACTCCTGAAGGATGAGGACACACAGCGTGAGGGGATGTTTCGGCCCCTCCGTGTGCTGGTTGCAGCTCAGGAGATGTTTTTTGTTTTCACAGGTAAAATTTGTGTCTCTGGCTTGGAGCCCCCGGCCTGCTCACGCTGCGGCTCCCGCCTGTGTGGCTCTGAGGCCGCCAGCAGCTCTCCGGCCTCCTTCTAGCCACTGCTGCTTGGACTAAGTTAAAAACTGACAACAACAAGGCGGTTCTGGCCTAGTTTGCACGATTTAATCCTCTTTCGACTCCTTTGAATCCCAGGCTTACAGTTACTTAGCGTGTTTCAGTGAGGAGCACATCTGTGTGGAACCTGGCGGCCTACAGCCCCCCGCCGCGCCCGGTCGCGCATCAGGGACCTTTCCCCTGGGCGTCCCTTCAGGGGAAGAGCGAAATTTAATTCCAGAGCCACCTTCCAGATGCTCTTTGCTGAATATGTGAGGACAGAGAGTTGCTTCTATCAGCAGGAGGCTCCTGCATGGTGGTGTCAAAGAGGATGGCTCCTCCCGTCAGGCGCTGACTGGGTTCAGCCCGTGTGGCTCCTTCAGCACCCCGGGGCTGCACCTCCCCTGGCCACAGACCCACACCTGCAAGGCCTGGGCCTCAATTAACATGTTATTTTAATCATTCTCACAGTAACAGAGGAGCACAAGGCTGGGCAGAGCATTGTGCTCCGCCACAAGCCTTGCATCGCCCGCGACGGGCAACATCCAGCCCAGATGCGCTGGGAGGCTGGGTTTGGAAGGAGGCCGCCGGATTTCTGTCATAAATAACAATATTGGCTTAGCGGAGTAAAGAAGATAAATGAGTTCTAGCTAAGGATATACCAAAGGTATTTAGCACTGCTGGAGGGAGGCCAGGACTGCAAGTAGAAAGCCATAAAGCGGAGCCTGAGAGATGGTTTCTCCTCAGCACACACCAGCCCCATTCACTGCTCCCCCTGTGCTGCTCCGTGCCCCGAGCAGCTCACCCCAAGCACACAGGTCACTAAAACAGCCTCTCTGCTAACAAAACTACATCATACAAACACTTTGGGGCTTTTCGGCTGCCTGCAGGAAGGATTCCCAGCCTCACTCGCCCACTGGGTTATGCGAGGGACAGCTGACTGCAAGCTGATTACCACTAGATTACAACAGAGTGGTTTTTTAAGGGCTTAAAAGCAGATCATGCTACAGAAAGCGAGCTGATCGTATCAGCGGCAGCATCGGAGAGAATCAGTGCCTAGAAGCAAACTGAGAGTTTTCAGTTTTTTTTTTTTTGTCAAAAGTGCTATTTACCCGAAGAGAAACTTCTGGGCATACAGGGGCTGGAGGAGGGCTGTGGCTGCAGTGAGTCCTGTGGGGGGGGGGGAAGGTGCTGGGGAACTCCGGGTTATTTCAGAGTATTTGGGGCAAGGTTTTCATTTTTCACCAGAAAAGCTTCCAGGTTTTCCTTGCTGCAGTCTGGGGGCACAGCCTGGTGCTGAGGTCACCTTCTCTCTGCACCCACATGAGCAGATCTTAAAGTACAGATCACAGCAGCTGAACAAGAGCTGGGAAGCTGCTCTTTGGCCTCAGCAGTGATGTTAAAAAACAACCAACCCCTCCAAACCAACCCTCCCCCTCCCCAAAAACAAAACCAGCCAGAAAAAAATACACATCAATCCTGTCCATCCCTCGGTGGCTGTCAGCCCCAGTGCACAGATCATTGTGGGAGGATTTCACAGCCGAGGGGTGCAGGAGGGTTCCCCCCAGCTCAGAGAGGGGCTGAAGCCCCTTTCTCCCCTCCCCAGTGACCCCCCCAGTGCCATGCAGCACATCCAAGCCCTGGGCCTGGGCTCGAGCCGTGGGGACAGGGCGGTTTCCCTCCCAGTGCTCCCACTTGTAAGATTTACAAGCTCCAGACACTTGCGATGTATTTACTGGCTACCAACATAATGAGAGCGTAATTGCATGTGATATCAAGCCAACTTTCCTCGAGCTGTCAGCGACGGGACGGGGTGGGATGCCTCTTCATCCAAGTCCTATCTATACAGAAAGGCAGAAGAATAAAAACCATTCTTCCAGCCTTCAGCTCTGCCATTCATTTCGCCTTTCAGAAGGGCGGCGGAGCCCCGTTGCTTTATGAGGAAACAAAAAAAACCCAAGGCCGAGCTCCTCATAAACGAATGACAGCGTCAATGTCCTGCTGAAAGCCCTCTCGCACCGAGCGGCTGCTTGCTGCCGGCGGCCACGGTCCCAGCCCGGACCCCGCGCCCTCGTGCAGGCGGCGGTGCCGGCGTTGCTACGGGTGCTGGCGGACGTCCCCCGGGCACGGTGGGACCCGAGGGGGTGCACAGAGGCCACAACCATCAGGTGGTGGCCCATGGCTTCGCTGTCTCCACCGGGGATTGATGGACGAGTGTTCCTGCCCCTGCCACTGGGAATGGCGAAGAGGCGCCGTGCTTGCAGCGATCGAGTGCCCTGGTTGGGAGGAAAACTTGGTTAAAGGCATTGCTTCGGGTGTAATATTCGAGGAGAGGAAGCTGCGTGGTTCAGCAGCCACGGAGAGAATCGTTGCACAGCGGTGAACACGATGCAGCTCCATTCATTGGCAAAACAAACGGTGTTACCGCTGAGAACCTTTGCATTATGTACAAAGCTTTAAATCGCATCCTCACATTTTGCTACTGACGCCGTCCACGTGCCCAGTGAGCAGCCCAACCCCACAACAGGAGCCTGAACCGTAACAGAAACGGCCCCAAATACACCACACAGGTAAACACCTCCTGAATGCAAACCTGCGGTGGATTTCATACACATACACGGGTGTTGGATGAAGGTTGTTTGAGCCCCTTCACTCCTCCGAATGCCACCCGAGGCCACCCGGCCCCGCTGGCAGGCTGTGGTGCACGGAGCTTGTGTGGTTTCCATCGGGGTCGAGCAGGTCCAACGGTGCCGAGCAGCAGTGCGTTGTGCAAAAAGGAGTGGAAATGCCATGACTCTGGGTTTCAAACCATTACGCATCTCAGCTCTTTGCTCCGGCACCAACCACAAAAATCGCAGCAGAGAGAAGGCTCCGAGCAGACACCGATCCGGCCAAGGCGAGCGCACGGCACGGCACGCACGTAGTTGGTGTTTCTACAGCTTTTACACATTTTTGTCTATTTTTCCACAGTTTTCTGCCTAGGTGAGGCTGCTGCTTTGGTTTGCGCGCACGCCGGCACGGCCCTGTTTGTTCTAACAAGGGCTTTGAATTCCTCCGAGGGATCCAGCAGTTTTAGGGCGCCATACGGATGGTTTCCTTAGGGAACACAGAGCTCTACATGGAAATGAGAATGGAAATGATCTCGATTTTTCACAGCGCCTTCCTCCAAGAGGACTCCAAAGCGCCTTGCGGCTACACCGGCAGGAGCAGTGGGGTCGGGAACGAGCATGGAGCCGACCCCATAGGGCACAGCCGGCGCTCTCCGGGGGCACGCACGCGCGCCCGGCATCCTCCAGAGCCCGGCCCCAGCCCGGCGGCAACGGGGAATGAAATGAAACCAAGGTGTCGGAAAGGGTTTATAAAAATGGCACATTTATTGCTACAGAACGGTCATGTACATGACGGCATCGAATAACTACAGATGAGAAACAGGTAATGGCCTACACCAAGCTGTGTTTGTTTTGCTTTTAATCGTCTTGAAGGAACTCCAGCACACAACCTGTTTGGACACTTCTACAAATCAGAAATACACCAAAAACATGAAAAAATCGAGGCACTCAGCCACACATTGAAAACAAGGTGTAACTGTTCATCTTTTTTTTTTTTTTGTTTGCTTTTTTGATCTTTTTCCCTTTTTTTCATTTTTTTCCCATTTTTTTTTTTCATTTTTTTTACTGCTGCAGCTATGTGTATAGTCGCAAAATTCCCCCGTTGCGACCTACAACTAAAAAAAAAAAAGCTACCATACAGTTTCATCTCAATAACACATGGTAAAATAACATCTTTTAAATAGTAAAATAAAGTAACAAACTTTTACTCAGAATGATTCCAAAAATCTACAAAGAAGAAATATTCAGAATCTGACAATTTTTTTTTTTTTTTCCCGTAATATTCATGGTATAAAAGGATTGCTCCTGTGAAAAATAAGCCAAATATATTTTTTATTTTTAAATTTAGTTTTTTTTTTTTTTTTTTCTTCCTACTAGGGTGTACTACAGTCTATTTTATAGCAAAAAGAGCACTAGACAAACGAAGCTTTATAACAAAAAGCCAGGCACTGATACATGGTAAATCTCTGCTTTTTTTTTTTTTCTTTTTTCTTATCTTCACTTAATTGCATCACAAGTAACAAGAATGAAAAAGGCCACAGTTCATATATTTTCACCATTACATAAGTCTATAATACTTGAAATGAGTATGGTCAAACCAGCACTGCACAAATATGAATCAACTTCAAGTCCCATGAGAAAGAACATGTTCTTAAAAAACAAACAAACGAAACAAAAAAACAAAACAAAAAGGTAGGGCCCCCCAAGGGCCCTGGTGCCCCGTTGTGTTGGAATTCATCATATTCCACCTCTAGGTTTGTTTTTTTTTTCCAGTCAACCAGTGGACTAATTTTTTTCTTTTTCTTTTTTTTTCCCCTTTTTTTTCTTTTTTTTTTTTCCTTTTTTTTTCTTATTTTTTCCTTTTTTTTTCCCTTTTTTTTTTTTTTTTTTGTGCTTGTTTCCGCTGAAATCTCTTCATTCCTGGCAACGTACTGCATTGTTCGCTTTTGGACACTGGATCGTTTTCTGCCTCTTGGCTACAAAGGTTGAAACCCTCCTCTCCCTGACCACCCGTCTTTATCGCCTTCCCCCCCAACCCCCTGAAAAAAAACAAAACAAAACCAAAAAAAAAAAAGAAAAAAAAATGAAAAGCAAAACCAAAAACAAACCAAAAAAAAAACAAACTCGGAAGACTGAATCAGTACAAGTTGCATCACTGGTAGGACTGACAGTTGTATAAACATTAGTGTTCCTTGCAGCTACACAGAAGACAAATGGTAAAAAAGTTCTAGATGAACAGATTCCCTATTCAGCATATTCATAAATTACTTGAATGTGGAGGTGGATCATTGCGTCAAAAGCTGCTATTTCGGTATTTCTTTCGGAGAGTTTCTTAGCCCCGCTGTGTTAGCACAGGGTAGAGCTTCCTAAGCCCTTCCTTGCTTTAGGTATCATCAGCTAAATCTCCCCTGACGAAGGCAACTGGGGATGCACACACCTTACCTGCTTTGGGAACGAATGGAAAAAAAATCGGGAGCGCACACTTTGCGGTTTGCTTTTGGGGTGGGTTTTGGGTTTTTTGGGATCTGGCCAGGACAGGATCTTCGGTTCTTCAAGCCGGGAAGGGCACACGCTACGGACCGTGAGGCTGAACGTGAAGTTCAGCGTGCGATCTGCTCCTCCCGCGGTGGCCACGCACATCGGAGCCGCTGGCTGCAACCTGGAGCTGCTCCTCGAATGAAGTGAAAGCGGGACAAGAAAAGCTTTTTCTCCTTTTCTTTCTCACGCGTGCCACAAACTACACTCGCCATTTATTTTTCTGTCCACAGATCGTTTTAAATAAACACCAAGTTGGTCTCGGCATTATTATTTTTTTTTTTACAGAAGCACAGTTCTTAAAATCGCCGTGAATCGAGGGGCTCCTGGCGGCTTCCTTACAAGACCCCGTTACGGACAGACCCCGGCTGGGCTCCACCGGGTCTGCCATCTCCTGGAATAAAAAAAATATGGCTTGTTCAGCGTCATTTTACTCTCACCACCATCCAGCGGGACAGCACGAGCGCCACGCGGGAGCCTCCACCCTGCCGAGGCCGCCAGCGCTAACGTTGGCTGGGATTTCTCTTTCTTCCCCCCCCGGCATTGCAACGGGACACGCGTTTGTGACTCTGAACCCAAGCTCCGTGCATCCTCCTCTCCTGCTTTTCGTTTTTTTTTTCCCTAGTGGTTTAATCCACCTCCACATTTGAGAAACTTATCGACAAATCAAAACATTTCGCACGTTTTATCGCTACTGAACATATTTACAGGTTTCCAGCACGCACACAGCTGATCCAAAATGGTGATGGGGATGGCGAAGGTGATCACATGGTAGCTATCATATTTGTTCTTTACGTCTTCAGAAACAAACATAAAATTCAGATTCTCGTATCTCACTATTTCATTTAAATGAGACTTTTTGTGTTTGCTTTTTTTTTTTTTCCAACCACACAGATTTTTTCTTTTATAAACAAAAACTGATACAATGTATTAAAACACATAATAACAAGAGTCTACATGTAAAAATATAACTTTTACATACACAATTCCAAAATAATGATACGTTTGCCATTTGTTGCATAAAATTTACAAATGTATTTTTCATTACTCTATAACTGGCAAAACAGGAGAACAGATGGAACATTTAGACCGTTTGATGGATTTATGGCATTTATTCAGTGTTGATAGGTGGAAAATCTACTCGAACAGGGAGATTTCATTTAAAATACATGCCAGGTTTGTGTGGCTGTAAAAATAGAAACTGGAATTAGAGACAAAAGGATGCTGACAAATACTTAACTAGGAGCACTATCTGTTAATTGTACTGTACACCAAAGTCAATCAGTATTAAAGATTCACTATGGAAGTTGGTTCAATTGTGCCCAGACTTCAAAGCTAGTTATCGGATGAGTTGCTGTGCCATAGTTTGAGCTATGTTACTATTAAATATGTTAAGTAAAAACTTCATTCATACTGGCCAGAGAAATACTGTACTACCACCCCTCCTCGAGAAAGTGCAACTTAATGCTTTAGGACTCATAAGGCTCGGTATAATGCTGCATGATGACTGAAATTGGCATTTTACAAAGAAAGGAGGAGGCAGCAAGTGGTCTACACTTAAATAATCCACTTCGAAACGAGAGAAGAACAACGCAAAGAAGTCAATCGGATCTGTCACACTACTTGCAGTTTTCCCCCCCGCCCCCCCCAGGATGGTTTCCCCTCCCTCCCTCCCGCCCCCCGTCCCCCCCGAAATCTGACCATGTATTCAGAAACGCCTCACTGCACACTATTTAGGCTACACACATAGGTAACACTTTTAATCGGGTCGTTAAATCACAGCCACTTTGATTCATGTTATGCTTCGGATGATATAAACATTGGAAGGCACAGTGGTAACATTGTAGCATTCTAACCTTGTACCTCTGAAAATCCCAGAAAAAAGGGTCAAACCAGAGCAACGTCACCATGCGAGCGGCTCGCCTCGCCGGGCTGGGTAACGCTGCCCGTCGTTATCTACGCACGACGTGACTTTTTTTTTTTTTGTTTCAGTCCCGTGTTCCCAAAAAGACCGAAGAAACAACTCTCTACTTAGTTATGAATGAGAAGCAACGTCAGGGTCAGCGTTTCGTTCCTGCACTACCCCTCCAGAGACAGAGTTGGCACTACAGGTTACAATAACAAAAACAGGGGAGAGAGGGACAGAAATAAGACAAAAAAATCCTTATTTACAGTAAAATCTTCTTTTTAAAAAAGTTAATCAGTACTATTTTTTTACAGGAGCAAAAAAGTCTGAAACAAATGAACAAAAGCTTACCATATTCACTAAATTTTTAATATATATTTATATATATATTTATATATATATATTTGTCATAGGTCTATAAGATCCATCTGTTCCTCCTACCCTAAGGAATGGCTAATGTCATCACTTCAGTTTTCATTAGGACGTTTGCTGGTTTTGTAAATATCTGGGCAGCAAAGCTTCCCTTTTAATATCCAGTAAGTATAAACACTAGCTGTCTAGCACACCAACAAAAACGCTCATTTTTTTCTTCAGAAGTACACTTTTTCATTATTGCAAGTTTACAATTTTTAAATTAAATATTTTTTTTTTTTTTTTCAGACTTACAAATTAATTATATTTTTTTTTTTTTTCCAAAAGAAGTTTAGGCACAAATGCATTGTCCCACAGTGTGGAGAAGATTGCCATTCAGTCTCTAGGCTGTGCACTTACAGCTCGTAACATACTGCGTTAGACATTCTGAATGATATGTTAAAGAGAGTCGTCCCTCAAGTTGCACTTTTTGTTTGTTTTGTTTGTTTTTTTTTTGTCTTGTTTTTAATAATTCGGGAATGCTGAAATCTCTTGCGTCTGTGATTCTTAACTACTCAGACTTGTCTTATATTACAAAAAAGGGGTTAAGGAGAAGTGTTTATGTGGGTTTAAGATAATACAGCTGTTAAGGAAGTGGTCTCTTGTTTAAATGAAGAAATGTGGCAACTTGGACCTGCGAAAGAAGTGAAAAAAAAACCACATCAGTCAAGGATAGATGAATACGCATCACAAATCCTCTCTAAACAGAGGATCTGAACATGGCTTTGGCATCAAGCCTGCTGGCAGGATGACCTGATGGCCAGTTTATAAAGGGTGCCCCTTGCCCACCTGCCCACCCCCAGCAGCCCAGGGGACTCTCTGTGCCTGAACTCCCCGTGAGCGGGTGTTTGGAGGGCACCTGGGCACTGCTGCAAACAAAACTTGCCTTTTTTTTTTTTTTTTTTACATCTGTCCCATGTGATTGGAGGCATCTCCCATCCCAGGGTGGGGTCCTGCCAGGGAAAGTGGAGGAGGATCCGAAGAGACTTTCTCTTCTTCCCTTCTTTTCAGACAGGCTGCTTTAGGATTCAGGTTTCTTTCTGTGGAATGGAAGCAAAACACGATGTGAAACATTCAGGTTTTTCTATCAGGCTGGCTTTGACGTTGCACATGCGTTTAAAACATTCTCAGTGACTCGGTAAAGTCAGGCTGCAGGAATTGAGGGGGCTGAAACGGATGATGCAGCCCCGTCAGGTCAAGTGCCGGGATGCAGGCAGTGCAACTCGGTACACAATCGCTGCAAATCCCTTCGTGTTTGGGCTTCGCGAAGGAGCGGCCAAGCTTAATATTGAATTTGGAGCTTGCTGAAGAATGTAAAAAGCACTGAGAGTGCCGAGGATCACCGCCAACGTCTGCGGTGCCAGAGCCACAAGCAAACACAAGCACCCCACGGTGACTCCGGGTGCTTTGTGGTGCTCAGCAGTCCCTTGGGGCCGCTCCGTGTCACCGGGTGCCCCTGGGCAGCTGTCCCCAAACTCGGGCGGCACTCACCTCTGACTTGCTGCTCTAAGCTGAGGATGACAGCCACAGCCTGGTGCAAAATCAGGAGCTTCGTCTGGGGCTTGTCGCTCTTCAGGTGGAGTTGCACCATCCGGCCCAACTCCTTGAACGCCTCGTTGATGTCGCGCACGCGCAGGCGCTCCCGAGCGTTGTTGGCCATCCGCCTCTCCTTTTCTCGCTCGGCTTTCTGCTCGGGTGTCAGGTCCTCGTCGTCGTTATTGCTGGGAGACAAAAAGGAACACCTCATTTTCTAATGGTGCGGGCAACAAGCAGGGTCAAAAAGATTTTCAACAGCATTTGGCCAAAAACAGGGCAACAAATCAGTCAAACAGCTTATAAGATATAGATATTTGCTGTTCCTTTTCCTGCAAACCTGGGCAAAATTCAGTCCCCTTAAATTTTACACTGAATTAAGTTTGTTATCAACCTCTACATACTGCAAGGAAGACACTTTGGAGAATTTAGAGAGTTTTTTTAGAGATTTTTTTTCAATAATATATTTTGTCACGCTTGATACCTCAGCTTGTTAAGTCGTGACAAATGCTGAGAACCCTTTTTATATTTGAGAGACGTTTTTTATGTTTCTGTGACTTTCTTCCGTGCCAAATGTAAGACTTGAGATCTACTCAGCTCAAGTTATAGAGCACGTGGCCCCCCAGCAGACAATCTCCGGGTGACCCAGACAAGGACCGGAGAGAAGGTCAAAGCAGAAACACCAAAATATAAAGAAGCTACAGCATGACTGTCCTTTAGAAAAAAACTTTCTCTGCTATCAGCTGGTGGGGGCAGGCAGCCCACCAGTCACTGAGCAGAGCCCGGGCACCGAAAATGCCTGCGGGCAAACGGCCACGGGAGGAATTGCTGGCTGCAGAGAGCCCCACGGTGAACTTGGGCATCATTTCTGCAACAAAACGGCTTTCCAGCCAGATGAAATAATGATTTTAAATTGAAAACACATCAACTGGTGAGTCACTGCCACTATGTAATTTGAATTGGTTATGCAAATAGAGTCATAAATTTCCAGCAGCCCTAACAACACGGATTTAGATACATAACTAAATATCGGGAGTAACCTTTTAGAGCTGCAAGCATGTTAAAAGCAAAACTGTTAGCCTACAAAAGCATCAAAGCACGTATAAATATGCATAAGCAACGGTGTAATTGTTGAATTAACAGGGACTACAACCACCTTACAGCAGCATCAAGCTCCTTTCTTCTTCCCAGGTTGGAAACGGACATGAAAGCCTCACTTATGGTTACTCCAACACATTTATTTAGAAAGAATCTCAAGTGTCATACGTTTTCTCCGGTCATACGAGATGTGAATGCGACTAACAGTTTAAAAATCAATGTGTGCAGGCTTGAGAGGTCAGAATTTCGGCGCTCTCTCCGTGGCAAAATGTCTGCTCAGATGTTTCTTACCTTGTCTCAGCCTTTGCACAGACAAGCAGACACGGAAGGAGAAAAGGCAGTAAGACATGGCCAGTCACAATCATTTAAAAAATCCCCTAAATAAAACAGAATTTCAGCCTTATTTGCAATTTGGCTGGGTAGTTTGGGACTCAAGTGATGCTAAAGAGTGTCTGCACTCCTAGGCTGTACCTCAGGTGTGCTGAGATGCAGGTGAGACGAGGGAATTTAGGATAAATGGGACAGCTGTGGCCTGTCCTTTGTTAGGTGGTTCATGTTTGCTGTGCCCATGAACATTGCTCAGGTTTACCATGGACACAAGCTCCCAAATGATACAATACAGCTAGAATTTAAATAATGCTTTCAAAAAACGTATAAATAATGTGCAGAACAAGCCTTGTCCCACCAGCAGTCCCGATACACTCCTGCCTTTCCTAAGCATCTCAGCCTCGAAGGAAGAGAGAATCCTCCTGCCCTTCCCATCTTCCAGAAACGACAGGAGGGCCAGATCCTCATCTGTTGTAATAATGCCACCAAATTTTCCAGTTCAACCTAGACAGCTCCAGAGGCTTGCAGAAATTGAGGACATGGCACGACGGATTTATTTGAAAGGTAAAAGCAAAGAACACGGTTTGTTAGTTCAGATGCAGGTGTGCTCGACTTTCGGGCTCGTTTTTAACAAGACGCCAATCCGTACTGCATTCCCGTTTGCAAGCAAGGGCAGAGAGGAATAGCAGTATAATTAATGCATTTTAGCAAAATATAATTTCTTTAGAGATTGTGGAGAACTTGGTCGGGGTCCAAATTTGTGAATTGTTCAAATTTGAGGAAGTCCTGGAGTACAAGCACCAGAAGTGTGCTCAGTACTGCCAGGACAGCCGTTCTGTTCCACTTAGGCTGTGGTTTTACCTGCCAGGAAAAAACCTCATAGTTTCCTCCTGTGCTGTTCACTTCATCAAAATCCAGTAAAGGAATTAAATGAAGCGACACTATTATATACTGTTACCTAGATCTTGACCTAGTAATTGATTTGATATCCTTCTTGTCATCCTCTAGTTTCTTGTCCTCGGAAGATTTTGTGTCCTGGAGGTTTTCGTCTCCCTCGTCGTCGGATTTGATTTCGGAGCTCCCTGAAGAGACGCTCTGCCCTTGCAGTCCAGCTGGCATGCCTGGGAGAAAACACACGGAGGAGCTGTCAAACGCAGCTTACGCAAACATCGGAGAGATCTGGGGCCAAATCCTCCGTCCCTGCTGCCCACTGAAGGGTGACCCGTGTGTGCAGCCCCAAATAACTGGCACTGAGCGAAGCATGAAGGCCCTAAAACAAGTTTCAGTGATGGTTCTGAGGTCTTGTTCTGCTCCTCAGCCTTCAGGAATAGTTCACTGACGCCTAGCTGCTTTCTTCAATCACTCCCTAGGTTTTCCCTCATCTTAAAAAAAAAAATAAAGATCTTTAGTATGTCATTCCTCCCCAAATACACTAAGTACCCCTGCTGCAATGGATGAGCAAAGGCCTTGTGGTGGAAATCCAGCCTTTCACCCTAAATTCACATCTTTCTGCTGTGCAACCCGCAACCCTGAAGGTCCCCATCCAACCCCAATCACTCTGCGATGCGCGGGATCGAGGTGTGGGGTCTGATCCCCGTGTTATGGGGCTGCTGCCGGCGGTACTCACCCCTGTAGGGGTCTTGGGGTGGGTTCAGGTCCGGGGACGTGGCCGACTGCACGGGCAGCTGGGGCACCGGCACCTGGTTTGGCACGAGCGAGTGGCTGCCGCGGAGGCTCACCCCGTCCTCGCGGTGGGCGCCGACCTGGAGACAGAGGAAAAAAAGGTGGTGAGAGGTGACAGCCCGCAATGGGACCACGGGGGCTGCGACCCTACAGCCTTGGGGTCCTGCTGCTGCCCTAGGGTGCTGCTGGGAGGCTGGGTGCCTCGCCAGAGGGCGCCGTGAGCCCGCAGAGCCGAAGCCCGGCCGGGCGTACAGGCGGGCGAGCGAGCGGCTCAGGCAGGTAAAACGTCAAAGCGTCTCCCGGGGTGCCTTCGCCGAGCGCGCCGCTTGGCGCCCATCTGTCTTCTATCATGTCCGCCAACAGATCTGACAATTATCTTAATGCCCATATGCTTAATTGCGGGCTTCGCAATTCCCCCATTGCCGGCGGGAAATCCTGCAGGGATTGCGACTTGGCATCCCGCTTGGCGTTGCGGGGCCGGGCTTGGCGGGCCTGACGTTCCTCCCCGTCCCAAAGAGCCCGGAGAAGGCTCTGACAACGGGGGCCAGGCAGCCGGGACCAAACGAGCCCCATTTCATGAAGCACCGAGCCCCAAAGCCGAAGGGGCAGCGGGTCTGACTCCGGGTAATGTCCCCGTGAAGGTTTTATGAAACACTCCGGCAGTGCCATCAGCGGGGCTGCAAACCCATCCCCTCCTCCCACTTTCCTCAATCAAGGAGGCTGAGGAGAAGAGCCAACGAGCAAAACTGTCAGAAAAAGCTCGAAAAAAGCCAGGAAAGGGCAACGTTGGAGCTGCAAAGCTCCATTTGTCTGTACCCCGTGTCCAGAGCTACAGGCATGAAGATTTTCTACACGCTCCGGTCTTCCTCAGGTGTGCGCCTCCCTAACAGCGGCGTGAAAGGGGTTTTCGTGGCTGATGAAGCCAGCAGCCAGCTGTAAATCTCTCTTTCTTCTCCCTACGTGAAGCGCTCGGGCAGATAAAAAAAGATGGGGGAATGTTTCTAATCAGACTTACAAGATAATATGGTATAATTGTTAACAGCGAGTCGAGACCGCAGTAGGGAAGATAAAAGGGAATCCTGCCAAGGGGAACTTGAGAAAATCTTTTACTACTAGACGAAATGCAAATAACCGAAAGCCAAGTGTAAAAGAGCACAGACAAAAACTCTCTCTGTGTTGAGACGCTGTAATTTTAAAAACGTGACGTGCTAAGGAAGGACTGGGAGCGGCGTTACTCGGTTCGAAGGAAGGAAGGTTTGTTACGAGGGTGTGCTTGGGGGTCTGCACTTCTTCCTTAAATCTGGAAGGATTGAACACCACACAGTCAGAGTGGCATCTTTTTGAGGAGAAAAAGTGCTTTTCCCATCCGCTGTGACACAAATGTATGAGTGACACGGGCTGGGCCTGACCTAGGGCCACCAGGTCTACCCAGGGGGTCGGCCCTCACTTTGGTGTCCCCACGGGGTGCGGGGGTCTCGCCCAGGTGACCCCCAGCAGCCCCATCCCATCTAAATTCTTCTGGGATTGTAAAAAAGATGAAAAATATTTAAATCAGAGGTCGACAAAGAAACATATGACAACATTTCTGCTTGGAGAACAACCACCGGCCTTCAAACAGCGACTGGAAGCTGCGAAGCCGCTCCGACAGCCGCGAGGTCTCGCTGCCGATCCCTCCCTTTTCCTGCAAGCCTCCCTGGGCTCCAGCCACGCTCCGTGCAGACAGACAGACAGACAGACAGACGGAGCGACCCGAGAGCCTGCCAGCACCCCATCCTGCTCCTCCTGTGGACCACGGCCACCGCGGGATGCCTCGAGCTGGGTGGTCCAGCTTGGAGCGAGACAGCCTGGATATCTCGATTCCTGGGCCTGGCTGCTGGGGGACGACCTCTGATTTATCACATCAAGAAGCAGAAGCAGCAATCACGATGGAAGGCTAACAGTAGGGACGGTTTTTTAACTCAACTGTTGACTTCCGAGGCTAAATTAGGTGCTACGGGGTCACCATCGCTCTACCGCTGATGTATCGACCAAGTTTTGTTCATGTTTTTCAAAATAGGTCTGATTAAAATAAAAAAAAACTCATTTTTTTCCTCCTTTAGGTTCTCAGGAGATGTAGAAGGTAACCACGAGCATCATGTGCCCCATCTGCCCGATACGAACTATCCCTGCCCGATACTGCCTTCCCATGGAGTATTCTCCCGGATACTTTATTCCTACAATTTCGGTCACGTCGTTATCCATAAAGGATGTGGTTTTTGAGATCCATCAGCTCCAACTGCCCCATGTGAGACCTCAGGGGCCGAAAGCAGCCAGGTCCGTGAGTTTTTGGGGACAAACACTGCCTTTCCCGCTCCCCCTCCCCAGCCAGCAGCGCCGCCGGTTTGTCTGTTGTCCAAGCACCAGCCTTGCCCCGAGGTGGAGCAGAGATACGCATCGTTCCCCCCAGCCCAGGAGTGCAGACCTATAAATAATACTTATCTTGGGAGAATCAGGCTCGCTTTGAAGTCCTATTAATATTTGATTCCTTTCCATCTCCTCAAACAGCCCCGACTGCACCACTCAGCAGATCGGAGTGGAAATAAGACCCAAAGCAAAACCAACAGCGGAGCCAGAAACGCGCACGGGAGGTACACACGGGGCTGTTGATGTGCAAATCTCTGCCCTCTTTGAAATCCTGACCTCACACACGTGCATTTTGCAACTCTCCAAGTGCTGGAAGAAGGCTAGAGCTCGTCTCCTTTTACCTCCTGCTTTCCTTTTTACGCACGGTGAAGCCACTCAGCGCAAACGCCAGGTTTTTCTGGTTGCACAGGTCTGTGCGCATTTCACATTACCTGCGCTATCTCCGTCTCCATCGCGGATGGGAAGCTCTTAAAAAATGCTTGGAAATCCACTCCGGAGCACTCAGCACCTCGTGGTAGAGCTGGGTAGCAGTAGTTAGAGCGGATGAACAGCACGATAGTGGGATTTCCAGACACATATTCCACGAGGAGTATGAAAATAGGGGAATATTGTCTCTCTGGGTGATGAACCAGAGCCAACACTGCTCCTCTGTTACCTTGGCTGTGCGGTTCTGCCTCCTGAAAGCAGAGGGGCTGCAGGCTCTTGTGGGCTCACCTGTGGATGCCAGGCAAACTGGAAAGATCCTCGGGTTTTGGGAAACCTACAAAGAAGATGCGATGTGCCTGCGTGGTCACCCGACACGCCCCAAAGTGCTGCATCAAGTGAATTATTTGAGTTACCTCCCTCTATCTTTGTCGTGTGTATGAAGATGGAAACTTTGATCCCCCAGAGCACGAAAAGCCACCATTTGACCCAAAATCCAGAAAACCGGCCATACAAAATGCTTCTTTTATCGCTCGCAGGTGGGCATTTGAAGTTTGGGAAGCGTGAGGAGCTGTAAAAAACGGGGCAAGGTTTCCTATTCGGAGCCCTGCACCCCCGATCCTTAGGGTTAACCCTTGGCGTGATGAGCTTGATGAACTTTCTGAGCACGATGGCACAAAAGGAAGAGCGATCACCTGCTGGCAGATGCTCCCGAGCGAGGGGCGGCTCCTGAGCAGCTCCTGGAAGGAAGGGACGCGGCGAGCAGCGGGGCTTTGCGCTTTGCCAACTGATGACCCCGTGTTATCCAATTAGCTAAATAAAAACACGCGGCAGCAAAGTTGGAAGGTGAGGCATGTTAACATGTGTTCAATATTGTCAGAATTTATAAGGCTGACGGAAAGCAGATTTGTGCAAAGCCCTTCGAAAGCCCCAGCGCGATATTAAAAAGGGAACGGCGCGGGGGCACGCCGACACAAATGGCCTCTCACTGTACGTGTGCATTATTGGGCCAAATTATTCCCTCTTATTTAACTGCCTCGCAGCCTTTCATCTCCACGCTATACAATAATAGCTTCCATATGACCGGTGGCTCGGCTATAAATAAGATCAAAAGCCAAAAGAAAGGATTTAATAATAATAAAAAAAAAAAAAAAAAAGAGAGACATTAGGAGTGGCATTAAATCAGGAAAACAGCAAAGTTCAATTTTTTTTTCTCTCCAGAATAAAAAAAACAACTTGCAGCTCTCGGAGCTGGAGATAGAAAGGGGCTTGGAGTATGGGATTAAGAATATGAACTCTTCTTCATCGACTCGCTGAGCTCGGGCACTTTGGGAAGCCCGTCCCATAATGGGAACGAGGAGAAACCCAGGGCCGGAGAGTGGACGAGCCCCGAATCACGGGGTTTGAACAATGAGCCTAATTAGCTGCTGGGGAATGAATGAATGAAGCCCTTGTGCCCAGGGCAGCGTTCTCCAGAAGGAGGTGTCGCTTCAATATCGGCCAGAACCAACTTTACGGCCTCGAAAACCGCTTCCAAATATGATAGGGAGGCCGTAATTTGTGGGGCGGCAGGCATGGCAGCCAATTAGGCAGAAAACTTCCCTCAAAAACCCTACACTGGTGCCCGTCGTGGCAGATTTTATCCCGCTAAGGTCATTCTGCCCCTTTATTTTATTTTATATTTTATTTTATTTTCGACGGACGTGATACCTGTTAGCTAAAAACCATCGGCGAGGCAAAACAAACAACAGATGCGACGGCTACGGCGGCGCTGAGAACGGAGAAGATGAAAAGATAATCAGAAAAAAAAGAAGAAAAAAAAAAAAAAACACACCAGCAAAAGCCAGATTTCGCCTTTTAAACACCGCCAAGTTGCTTGCCTCTTTTTTGTTTATGTATGAATGACATAACCGAGTTACTTCATGAGCTGCTACTTTAATTCCTAGGGGTGGAAAATTCCGTAAGTTAATTTAATGTGGATGTAAAAAAAATATACACGAGCATGCTCCCTTCCTGTGGGCCCTCATGTGAAGCTCGCAGGCGAGCTGATGGACTTCTAAGCACTGTCTTAAAAAGAATGTGCACCAGTTTGTGTTTTATAATGATTTTAATCAATCCCTTCATGCCCTGCTACAAAAGAAACATGTGTCTGCGAAGATTCCCGTGTAAAAGTTAGCGTTTCGGCGCGGGCTGCTCCAATTTCATGTGAAATGTTCCAATAAAATCCCTCCGATCTGCATAACCCCTGAAATAACAGGAACTACCGAAAAGCCAGGAAATTCGCGGGGAAAGCCGAAAATATCTGCTGAGCTCATGCCCTTGAGAGCTGGAGACGGGCAGCTCCCGCAAAAACTCCAAGCTTTTACCTCCTTGTGCCGTAAAAACCATTCCGGGGGCAGAAATATTATGAGAAGCTCGGAAACAAAGCCAGCATCACCCAGATTTTTAACCCGACATCCACAGCGAGTCGATGGAAGCTTCTTTACGGGTGTCCAGGGTTGTTTTCTGCTCGCTTTCTACCTGCCTTTTAATTGCCACGTCTCCAGGCCCTGCTCGCGCGTGTGCTTCATTTCAAGCTCACCAGCGGTCCCCGCGGGGCGAGCCGCGGCCATAAAGCTCCGCACACGTGTGTTTGCAGAAGTGGGGCCCTTGTGGGACGGGAAACCTGAACCTGCTTCTCTCCTGCCAGAGGAGAGATCGCCCCTTTCCCCGTGCGCCCCCCCAACCCGACCCACCTCGCCGTGCGCCCCCTCTGGGGGTACCGGAGGAGCCCGTTTGCTCCTTTAGAAATGGTGTGGATAAATGTGTGCCGCTCGCCCAAGTCAAAGGAGAGCTTAGAAAGGGGCCTGCTCAAAATTAGCAAGTGCTCAAATCCTTACCAGGCTGCTAAAAAAAAAATTAGGGAGGGAAATAAAGTCAGAGCTCGATGCAGCAAAGGGCTCGTGTAGCCAACAGGATGCTGCTTGCAGCTACGCAGCTGCAAATTTGGGCTAATTCCCCCGAAAACGGAGCACCCCATCCACATATTTTCAACGGGGGAGCAGCATCTGCCCTACCCCTGCCTCTTTTTTGTCTGGGGAGAGGGTTTAGGGCACAACAGGGCCGCTGGATCCCCGGGCTCGAGTTACCCCGGGGCCGAAGGCAGCGACCGAAGGTGTACGGTGGGCAAGGAGATTTCCACCAGCACATTCTGTACAAGTTTCCGGTCCATACCTCCCACTGCTACTTTATTTACTGCAGCTGGCCAGCGTTTTATAGCCTGTTTCATGTATTAAAATTCAAATGTGGAAAACATTACCAGTATCCTCCTTGATTTTTTTTTTTGGGGGGATTTTTCTCCCCCCCCCCCCGCTTCGACTTCCTTTTCAGCGTGGAATGTATCAAATGGTCAAAGGCTAACTTCAGCCTGACTCCACTCACAAACTATTTCCTTTGTTCTTCTGGTTTTGCTTCCAAATTCAGCCCAGTTTTCCAAAAGAAATTAGCCGGCCTGCCTCCTTCGCGCAAGTTACAGTTTCAGACAGTGAGTAATGCTGTTTGGGAGCTCGGCAGACTGGTGTTTTTTCAGGGAACTTGTGCCCGGCTCGTTTTTTAGAAAGAGCACTGCCCTCGGAGCACCGTATCTGGCTTCCAACTCCCCTCATCCTGCTTGCTTTGCCCACCTATTGATCTCACAGAGGCTTTTGGAGACACAAGCAGGGGCTCGCCTCCGAAATCACAGCAGCGCGAGCCCCCCCGGATCCACGTTTCCAAGCCAGGACACGCGAATTTCTCCAAAAACCCCAAATCTGAGCGTATTTTTGCGACCGCTTCCATTTCGCGTCGCCGCCCTGTTGTTGTTGTTGTTGTTGTTTGCTTCCATCTCACTTCACCTACATCTGGTAGTTAGGCGAGGAGCACATATTTATGGAACAAACCCTCTCTGAAGTGATGCCCTGGGTGCATGTTGCATCGGTTTAACATATGCAAAGCGAACAAAGCTACAAAAATTAAACTATTTTCTCTTGATTGAGAGCAGATATGCAGCAACAGTTGTAAGTCACAGATCTGGCTTTTAATAAAGCCAGATTTCTTCATTAAAAGCAGTATTGTTTAAACACTGGAGGAAAAAATAGCTTTGTACAAACTCAAATCTTAGATTATATGGATCCCAAGTGTATTTAACATATTACCTGAGGCCAAGCTAAATTACAATCTAGAATTTCCTTTTGTGAATTCGCAGCAACTGCCACAGAGAGCAAAACAATGTCTGGTTCATGCTAATTTTATTGGGGAAGGGGAAAGGAGATGGATTTAAGCGAGCTGCTGAAAAAGCATCTTTTTACCTCTCGGAGCCTGTTGCCAGACCATTTTCAGTCAACACTTTTAACATTTTTTTTGGGGGGGATCTGCAAATGGCACAGGCTCAGTTGTGGCTTTTAATGATATTTCGCTCACAGAGTCACTTCTAGTAATGCTTAATTTCTTGAGGAGCAGAGGCTATCACAAAGACGCCCCAATAAGAAATAAATAATAATAATAATAAAAACTTATTTTAGTTTCTCAGGTTCCAGCAACTGATGTTACATTTTAATAACCTGAAACGATTTCATTCAGAGCTGAAAATCTATGGGCTGATATTTAGCTCGTGTGTGGACAAATATGAAGGGGAGAACTGTCAAGAGTATTTGGGTGAGAATATCTGGAAATCCCTCTTTTCCTCGGAGGGGGAAAACAGAAGGTGGATGGGTTATTCTGATTTCCACCCGAGACAGCAGAGCGGTCAGCAAGGTCTTGGGCTCCAGGCTGACCCCAAAATCTTGCCCCTGTGGGTGCTGGGGTGTGCTGGGGGTGCGGAGCCATCCCCTCTGCTCATCTGGGCCGCCTGAGAAACACCACGGGACGCAGGAATGGCTGTGCTGAATAAAGCAAGGCTCTCAGTAACGCTGGGGCTAATTATTTTATAATCACCTAACTGACTATCACGACAGAGCCCGGCACTGGGGGCATCACCAGCGTGCAGCAGCCTGGAGGACGCGGCAATTACCAAATAATTGGCCACCAGAAGAAGCTCCTGCCTTCCCCGAGCACTTGCCTCACGCTCCGGCATCAAAGTTTTTCTTTCTTTCTCTTTTTTTCTTTCTCCTTGTGAAAAAAAAAGGAGGAATCCTGTCTGAATCCTGTCAAATCAAACTCTAAATGTTTGCATTTTCCATATGATGTCTAATCCTATTTGGAATGCTTCTGAACATTTGGCCTTGATTACATCTTGGAGCAATGAATTTCACAGGTCATTGTGTGTTGAATAAAAAGTATTTCTTTTTGTCAGGTTCACTGAATGTCCCCTTGTTCTTTAATTATAAGGAAGGATGAATAGAAGAGCTAGATTTACCTTCTCTATGCTATCCATTATTCGACGTACCTCTATTATGTCTCCTCTTATTCATCTCCTTTCTAAACAAAATCACCACAATCTGTTCAATCTCCCTTCACACGAAAATCCTTCCGTGCTTGCAAGCACTCTCGCTGTTTGTCACCGAACTTCTCCTAATCCCCCTACACTTTTTTAAGACGGGAAAACCAAAACAGACCAACTCCAGGTAAGGCATAAAAACACGTCTATGTGTGTGTATAAATCCACACTCGAGATATCTCCTGGCATTCCATCAGGCTTGGTGTCCTTTCTCATGTTCCCGTTCAGTTCAGCAGGTCTCATTTATTTATTCGTTCATTCATTTATTTATTTTAATGATTCGTGCACACTGGAGAGAAATTTCCAGGCAACCCTCACAGAGGCACATGCTCTCCTCCCAAATTGAATAGAGCCCAAGATGTATATGGTTAATTGAAATTCTTTCTTCTAATCTGCTCGGCCTTACCCTCAGTATGTGGGATGAGACGGGGATCAAGCCTAGTCCTCCCACAACGCCACGGCAGCTAACTGGCCGTGGATCTGTCGAGTCCCTTCCTATTCCCACATATTTTCCCCCAGTCCTAATTAACCTAAATACCTCGAACCATCTGAAAATGCTGCCAGCTGACTCCTCGGCCCTTTCTCCCATTCCGCGTGGAACAAGCAACTCTATTTCGAGAACGAAATTTCGAAGTGTAACAAAGTTTGCCCTCTAATCCTGACGAGAATCACACATCCAGCTTGGCTCTGCCCAGCCTCCTACAGGACCCTTAGTTTGTCATTAACGTCCACTGAGCGACTTTAAGATGTCTGCAGACCCGAACACGGGGCGTTAGATGGTTTTCCTCAGTATACTTTAAAAAAAGAGATTGAGGAGACACGATTTTCCTTCACATGAAAGGAAATTAGCTGCCAGATATTTCCTTTTCCAAGTGCAAGGCGTTTGCCCTGGAGACATAAGGGTGTACTTAAGGCCCCGTGGAAGTGGAAATCCCAACAGCACACCGCAGAACGGGTCAGAGGCTTTTGTCAGGGTGACACACGGACCTGACACTAAGCATTATGGCAGCAGGGATGGAGCTGGGACTCCGTAACACAAACAAGAGCCAGCAGCACGAGGAAGGAGCAGGCTGCTGAGCACCGACCACTCGATGTTACACAGGGGCCACTTAATCCAGAGTGAAACCGAAGCCACACTGAGTGTGAACAGCTCAGACAGACTCGGAGCCACTTTCTCTCCCAGGATTTAAGCACAAACGTAACACAAAGCCAGGATTAGCTCCTGCTCTCTGAGCCTTCTCCAGCCCTGCCTGCCTTGTGCTAAATCTGCCCCCAGCTTCCCGAACACAAAACGCAACGCTCCCGAAATCTTAACAGCGTGAAAGGAAAGGCATTTCCAGACCGGTGTGGGGCAGTGGCTTTACATAGTGCAGGCTGGGCATGAAAAGCCGATTTATAAACCCCGAGGTTTCACACCTAAACCTGCCACTCCACGTCAGGAGGGGCAAGGCAAATGGCGGCCGTGCAGGGGGCCCGCAGCCACCTCACGCACACACATTAAGCAGCCCCCACGTCCCCTCGTTCCTCCCCCTGGCCCGTTTTCTGTCAGATCTTACCATGAGCGAGTGCCTGTTGGCGGAGAGCAGGCCGGTGCCGTAGCCTGAGCCCAGGCCCGCCATGGCGCCGTTGTGCGAGGGCCCTATCAAGCCGTGCATGTCGGCGTGGCCGCCCGGCATGGCGGTGGCGGGCCCCACGGCGTGGTTGCGCAGCACGTGGATGGCGTCGTCCAGCCTCTCCAGGCGGTCCTCGATCCGGCTTTGCTGTGGGCGTGCGAGAAAGAAAAGCGAGAGCAGCGTCAGCAGCCGCGGGGCCCCGCAGCGGTGGAGGCGGGCGCAGGGCTGGGCGCGGGGGGCAACGGGGGGCACGGTCACCCGCAGCCAGGCCTGCCTTCTCAACCCCTTTTCTCCTTTTTTTTCCCTTTTCACGCTTTTATTTATTTTATATATATATATTTATTATTTTTTTTTTACAGGAGTGGTTTTGTTTCCTCAGGGACACGTTTCAAATAGCGTCGCGGGGAAGGAGCGAGCATGGGTAACACGAGTGCAGCTTTGATTTTCATGGGCAAAACAGGTTCAATGATTCCTCATGAACATAATCATTACAGTACATATGTTGCCCTCTACGTTCTTTGAAAAGTTTTAGTGATACTTTAAAAAAAAATAAAAAATAATAATAATAATAATAATAATAAAAAAAAAAGAAGTAGGAGTAAAGGAACAAATATCCCTCTAATTTGAGTCAATCTCTAACCGGGCTTTTCCTCCCCCCATCTAGGCACAGGATCACACACGAGGAGACACTACCAGGCCACACAGTCCCTCACACTGCTCGGGTTTTTCCCCTATAGGTACGCACCCTGGATCCCTTTCCACCTCTGGTGCCAGCAGCAGAAAGCACTTGACTTGGCCGGTACACCCCATGGGCATGGTACTGGGGTTGGTGCTGGGGATGAAGGTGCACCCTGGTGGCCACCAGGTCTGTGAAACCCAACCACCTCCCTCTGCCCCACCTCTCCTCCCTGCTTCTCCGACCATCCCAAACGCCAGCTACGGCACCGGGGAGCTCCTTGAAGCAACCTGGCTGCTGCTGTCCTGAGTTACTTCCTTCCACTGTCGTCTTTCTGCTCAGCCAAAACAACTCCAAGAAATATTTCCACTCAAGGAATAGGAGAGGAGCTCAGCGGGACAGTCCCAGAGCTCTGCGGAGCTTCAACTGCGAAAATAGACACAGCTCTACGGATCTTATGGATCTATGGATCTTATGGATCTCTTAAGCAAATCTCCTAACCGACCCACTGGTCTCCAAAACACAAGGTAACAGAAAAACCTCCAGAAGACAGCCTAGAAAACATCACAATCAATCACGGGAAGGATTTCCATGCTCGGGCAGAAAAAATAACCCCTGCTAACTCCTGAACCTGGAAATCTTCCAGTAAAATCCACCGGACTGCCGCATCCCCCAGCACTAGGTGGGTTAGCACTGTGCTCTTGGGAGTTACCTGCTTTCTCTTTTCAAAGGACACTTTAAAACTTCAGCACCATTGATTTTACACCCAACGATACGTCAGGCATCTCACACCGATCACTGGAACCTTCTAGACTTGCAGTTGAGACCGACAACCAGCTGCTAGGGTTCAGACAGAGGGTATCGGGTTCTTTAAAGTTCTCCTCTGTCCTAATGCGTGACTTAATCTTTCAATTAATAAAGATAACAAATCTTATTGATATCCCTTCAATCCTATCTGTCAGATGAACATTTATCACCAGCTCGGCCCCTGACTCTTCCCCTCAAGCTCAGCCCTTCATGTTCTCCCGGTGAGACCATCGCTGCCACGCTGGCCGCTCTCACTTCCCAGCTCCGTGGGACTGACAGACGGTGACCACGCTCTGTCCTGCTTTCTATTTCTCTTCAATACATGCCACCTGCCTCTTCACCGTTCCCTCTTTTTGTATGCACTGTTCCCTTTTCGGGGTGTTTCAGTACTGCATCCCCTGCCGTGCAAGCAAGCAGGAGGTCCTGGCCAGCTGCAGCTCCAACCAGCCTGCGAGAGCTAGAGCACGGGGCACCCTGCTGCGAATTGAGGGGTGGCAAAATCAAGTCCGAGGGCATAGCAGTTGCTAACGAAATGAAAACCTGTGTGAGAAGAATGGATGAGAAATGGAAAGAACAGCAAGTAAAATACTGAGGCAGAGGAGGTCACTAATCAAAACATACCAAAGAGTGTAAGGGACCTTCATAATTGGGAGATGATGACGCTTGACCTCCATTTCTAGACCAAACAGCTGTGCCTGCTAATAGTAAAATTGGAATTACCATTAGAACTATGCAAACAAAAATGTCTTTCAAACTTTTTGGACAGTTTTGTAGACATGTAAATGCCGTATTTCCAGATAGACTATAGAGCAGACATATGGAGACCTTCCAAAATACACACGGGTGAAAAAAAAAAAAAAAAAAAGGTATTTTGTAGCAAAGCACGTAGATGCAGGCCACAAAGTTCCCCCAGGCTGCTTCTCCACATAGAGGGCTGCATTGATTCCGCAGCTGTACCGACGAGCGGCTGCAGGAGAAGGAAACGTCTCGCTGGGGAAAGGAGAAGCAGCACTTCCATGCGGTGCTGCGGGCAGCTGGGCCTCTGCGCGAGCCCCGGCACATACTAGCCCATTATCCTAACCTCACTTCGAGCCGGAGTCCGTGCCACTGATTACGTCATCCCATCATCAAATTTGCAAAATCTTTAAAAAAAAAGAAAATGAGTAAAAGCACCGCACACAACATGCTATTATATTCTGATAAGGTCGCCGCTCTCCTCGGCCAGATTATTTGGTTTGGCAGGTTCAGAATGCCAAAGGTCTAACCAAAAAATAAAAAATAAAAAAAAAATCTGGTTTGCATCCACTGCTCTACATCTGTTCCTGCTGCAGGAATAAAAGGTCTCCTCGTCTCCAGCAATGCTTTCTAAAGAAAAAAAATGCCCTTGCAAAAGAAGCAAAGCAGACACGGGGAAAAGAAGTTTTTTTTTCAAGTATTTTTTTTCCAACAGCGTTTATATATAGCACAACGCTTAGACCATTTATAAAGTTCTTTCTTTTCAATGAGTCATCTTCTGAACGATCTTATAAAATGGGCTTAAGAGTTTGAGATGGAAATATTAGGATTTTAATCTTAATGTCTACGTTGAGTGGCACTTGCTTGGACTAAGATAGGCCAGGGTGGAACTCATGGCACGTTTTGTTAAGGCTCTGACAGCACGATTTTTTTTTTTTCTCATAAAAGTAAAAATTATGTCAGTTCTAATTAAAACTTAAATCTTCCCTTTTTTCTGGTCCCCATGGAGCTTTTATTTGAGATTTTGCTACCGCACTGAATGGAGCAATGAGCAGCAATCTTTACTTTCAAAATCATTTTTAACTAGCCCTTGATATCCTTGAGGGAAAGTGTCTCGCATGCTAAACACTTTCAGTTCTTATTTAAATGCATTTGTACTCCTTATTTCTCTTTATTTTGACACTTGGTTCTTTCTATTTAGTCACTAAAACTTGCAGGAAGCAAGGCAGCCCAAATTAGCACAATATTTTTCCTTTTGGTTCGGACCCTTTCATGGGGAACAATGGCAATGCCTCGCTAGGAGAAACGCAGCTCAGAGTGCCGGGGTGTCGCTTAACACCTCGGGGGTGATTTCAGGCCAAAAAAAAAAGGGCAGAAAAGGGTTTCCTGAAGCCCCAAGGCTGTGACAGGTCAGGCAGTCCTGCCAGGGGTGGTTTTGAGGGAGGTAGGGGCTTTTGCTGACTGAATTGTACCCCGATGTTAACGCTCCTTCAGAGCAGGTGAGTGGGATGGAGGTGGACTTGGTGTCTTCCTACCCCTCCTCATGGACCCCCGCCTCCAGAGGCCGGGCCACCACCTAGCTCCCTTTTCCTTCCTTTAGACACTGCCGTCTAACACGAGCTTCCCTGCCGTCCCTCCTTCCCCAGAGGTGCCATCACTGCAGGGACAGGTTAGGCCCAGGCCTCTGAGGCGGCGCCGCCATTTTAAGGCAGCACGGGAGGTGCCTGCTGTGGTGCTCGTGCCCCATGGAGAAGGAGCACAACTCTCACCAGCACTACCCCACACAACCTCAGCTGCCTTTTAGGATGGCCTGAACACGAGGCAGGGCCCATACGGAAAGGGGACTGGAGGCTGCTGGTGATAAAGACCTCGTCACAAAGGGTGGAAAGACAAAAGGTCTTCTCCAAGGCATTAGCGTGGGTGCATGGGAGGAGAAGCCTACTGCTCTAGCCGAAAAGTCTCAGGGTTTATGAAATCTGAATTATATTCAGATAAATATTTAAAACTCCCGATGCTCATGAGAACTACCCTGGGCCTCTGGATCTTTTCAAGCTTCGGCTTTCATTAATATGAGTGGGTTTAGTTGAAATATGTCAGCTTTATAAACAGCGTATAAAATAAATCAATGGGATTCGTGGGGGCTCGGTTTGTCCAGAGACACGTTTTATGGATCAAACTCCAGCCAGCATTTGCTTTAGCCCCAGGAGGGGATGGGGGAATGTCCAAGGAGATGCTCTTGGCCCCGGGGCGAGGCTGCCACGGGGGCACGGCCATGGCACGGGACAGGCTCCGTGCACAAGGCACCGGCCACAAGACCCCGAGGGCACTGCTGGAAATTCAATAAGGATGCATAAAAATCCTGCTTTACTGCACTACGAGCTGCCACGACCTTCTCTCTGCGCTGGCACTGCAGCATTTGGGAAAACTCTGCTCGTCTCTGGGGGACCACCGGCCACCTGCGTGTGCTGCACGTGGGTAAAGCAGTGGCCCGGTGCTGCTGGCTGGATGCACGTCGCACACCCAGTACCGTAGGAGCTCATTTAGGCATCTCCTACCAAAAATACGTTGAAACGTTCAGTAAAATAGAATTGTAACAACAATACCTGAGAGAGAAGGGGGAGAACCAACAGGAGTTGAAGGATTTGATGAAAAGCTGTTGTTGGTGTGATCTGGAGAATAGATCTTTAAAAGATGATACAGAATTAATCTAAAGCCATCACAAACTGATGCAGAAAGAAATATGGAATTCTTATGCATTCAGTTCATTTAAATGAAAGCAGGACAGGTTAAAAAGCCTCTTATTCAAATATTAATATTTCTATAAAGACAAAACTGTATTAGATGCAGGAAGCTAGACAACAGACCCCTTTTGCTGGCAACAGACACTAGCCAATTAAGCGATGGTTTCTGATTGTCACACAGATCTGCCACGGTCGATGTACACATTTTCATTGTATAGACTACTTTACGAATCGACTGTCATTGACAGGCCTTCGAGCAAGCCTGAAAATTGCTTTTTTGTTCGGCTGAAATCCCTTAACGGCCAAAATAAAGCAAAGGGCACGGAGCACGTCGCCCTGGCACAGCGGGGAATCTGCAGCAGCAAACTCCAGCTACTCGGCCGCTGCTCCAGCGAGAAAGCCCCTGCCTGCCCCGTGCCCGGCGAGGGTGCCACCGCCCCGCGGTGTCCCTGGGGCCACGCACCGCTCGCCATCCGTGCCATTGGTCAGGGCACCACTTCAAAGTGGATTCTGTACTGTATCAAGTTAGTTCAGGCAATCTTGGAGTCTGACTTTTCGTCTTTTCAATGAGGCATCGAAGAATATGCGAGAAAAAAAAATGAACTCTCATGAGAACTCAATGGAACCCACTCTGCCCAGAAAATAACTATCGTGGTCCTTATTAACAGTCAGTCCGTGCCAACAATTACCAAACACCGAGGCACGGCAGCGTTTCCTTCTGCTCGAGCTGGAAAGCTGCCGTGCCCCGGTTACCCCGGTAAGAGCTGGTAACTCCTGACTTTAACAGCAACCACGGCAACTCAATAGGTGGAAACTGCCGTGAAAAAGAGAAAAGCTGAAGGCAAAGGAAATTTAGAGCGAATCCTGTTTGCAGATCGCTCGGTAGCACAGAAGTAATCCTGCTGCCGATTTCTGTTCAGACCTCCCTTGCCCGAGTAAATGACGTGTGAGAAAGACTGAAAGACACAGCTCATTGTCACCCAGTGAATGGGAACAGGCCAAGGTTTCCACTCTTTCCATTTCTAGTCTAGCATAAAATTCATTCTAGGACTTTGTAAACACTGTTTTGCACTGATAATATCTCAGCTGGCAGTGACTCCCAGTGGGTGACCTCTGAGACCAGGTCTCTCCTCTTTTGCTGCTCATCTTCTCAAACTCCAGGCGTCCAATTCTGATTAAAGCTCACACTTTGACAATGGTAAACGTGTATTCCAAAGTAAATATTTCCTTACAGAGGCAAGTGCTTTCCCCAGCGCATCACCAGTCTGCGAGCTGCCTGCCGCCCCACTTCCTCTGTTTGCTGAAAAACAAAAGACTCAATGTAAAAACAGACAGAAAGACATCATCCGTTTCTATTCCTGGTCCACTTACTCATAATTTAATTGCATTTTAATGCTAATTACATCAAATTAATCTTTAATTGCCATTAATTTGTTTGCTAAGGTAGATATCAAACACATTCACGCGGCATTTTTTCAGATAAAACATAAACTCGGGATGTTGCTTTTATAAAAAACGCATCGAGTATTTGACAGTGCTGGGCCATATGGCTTTATTTCCCTAAATAAAAGGTTGATCTTCGAAGATGCTCGAAGGCATGGACACTGTGCAAGTTCCTAACGCTAAAGACCGGGCTCGGGCGTGCTCAGCCTCGGTGCCTGCGCTCTGGGCTCTTCGACTTTTGCTCCAGCAAAGGTTTTCTCTCCCAAAACTTAGCCATCAGAGCAATGTTCCACATCGAAACCATCAGGAGCAAAGGCGGCAGAGATAAACTCCCCAGAGCCGGGGATGCCAGAATTCAGTCTGCCAGTGGAGCCTAATTTCTCTCTTCTGCGTCTGTACCGCGAGCCAGGCATTAATTACACGATCGCTTACTGCTCCTCCACGCAGCCCCAGCCTCGCTCGGCGCACGGGAAGGACAAAGTGCTGGTAATAAGCAGCTACCCGGGGTTTTGTTTGCTCCCCATTCACTCGGTGACCCTAGTCCTTTGTACACGTTTCAAAGCATGTTTTAAAGGCATTATTAATTTCCACAGACTCCTCCAAAGCGCTCCTTCTGACTGTACTTAAAACGCCGCGCGAACCTTTAATTAAATGATTTTTTTTTTTTTTTTTACCATCTCTCGAGTGATAGGATTGCACCTTTCAGAGAAGCAATTGAGGGGAAGAAAAATCGTGGCGTAACCGTCCACCAATTCCTCACCCTCGAGGGGTAGGACTGAAACGTCTCCGTTCACGGGGGAAATTGCAGGCAAGAAAAATGAGGACGGAAAGTTCCAGCGGCTTCAGCATCTCTGTGGCCATTTATAAAGGAAAAGCACTGCTCTGAGTGACTGCTGGGCGTGATCAATACTCCTGCTTCGGGCCCCGCAGACCGGGAGTCAGGCGAAGAGAAAATGAGAAGCAAGCAGCCAGTCACCACCCGTGGAAAGGCCGGGCTGGTATCTGGCATCCCAATTAATGCCACCCTTCAAGCTTCGGGTTTTGTAACTCCTGAGTGACCGATTCCGCAACTTTTTTACTAAAGGGATGCACTTGTGTGTGTATATCTGCCTGGGGATGCTGCAACTCCACGGGGGTTGGGAAATCTGCAGGGAAATCTGGCTTTTGGGGACCTTTGCACCCTGGGCTAGGTGTTACAGATCCTCCACCCTGCCCAAATGTAATACCTACACGTTTAATTTGACTGCATAAAACCCTGTTTCAGCACTTCTCCTACAACAAAATCATCTAAAGAAGCCCCAAGGATGATGTGTCCCTACCTCTTTCACCTCTTTTCCATAAACTTACACATTAAATTCTTATTTAAACTTTTATTTTCACTATTGTACACTTGGAAATATGCTTATATGGCAGTGATAGCCCATTTGTAATTTCATCTCAGTTTGAAATCAGCTCTCACGATATCTAAAGTTTTAGGATTTACTCCGCCGAGCTGCCAGGGCAAGTATGAAGTTATTACAGCCCCAAATGCGAAAGCGCACCAGCAAGAATACATGGCCTCGGTTAGAGATCCAACTCATCAAGCTAATTTAATGTTGTAAATCACAACCTACAGGTTTTGCAACCAGGCAGATGTCCAGAAATCCAGTTACTTCGCTCTAAAGTGAACTGTGAATCGAAATGTAAATCATGCCTTGTTTTTTCCTTTTTCTAAGCGACCCTAACTGCATTATTCTAAAATTAAGTCCTCCATTTGTCTGTCTGAAGGCTGCTTGCTCCTAATGAGATGAGCTGTACCGCTCCTGCGGGAGAAGGGAAGCGCAGGGACTGCAGCTAAGAGGCCACCTCGCCTCTTAGCCGCTGTCAAAAACAAAGGAATTCCTTGGATTTACCAAATATTTGGCTTTTCCTCAAAGACTTCACGGATGCTTTGATGGAGAAAACGGGCAAAGGAAGGGAGCCGAGGAAGCTTCTGTGGGGAAGACCAAGCTGGACATAACCAGAGATCTTGTAGAAGTCTTCATCTCCCCAAAATACCCAGGATTGTTTCAATATAGCTAACCTTTAGGGGTATAAAATAGGTGTAATATAGCTAACCTAACTTGTAGGGGTTTATTTTTTACCGCTTTACGCAGAAATTACGGTTTTTAGTTATTCTGGTACTAAAAGAGACATGACTGAAACCTGTAGGTGATTAAGAAAACTCCGCATTTGAAGGAATAACAGAAAAAATAATAATAATTAAGAAGAGCAAGCACTGTCCACTGCAAGAACCCAACTGTTTCAGAGGCTACAGCAGCAAAAATCATCCCGGGACGTGGGATTAAGCAGAGAAAATGGATGTCGGGTGTATGAGAGAAGTGACACCCAGCGCTGCTTCATGCAGCGGATGGCTAAGGGATAAAACCGAGGGTTTCTATTAATATCTCCCAGTTGTTGGCCCGTCCTTTTAGCTTCACGGAAACGCTATTTAAATGCAGCCGCCGACGCCGTGGGGGCCGAGCTGACAGCTTCGGCTTGCACAACGTGGGGCACGTCGAAATAACTGGGATGCTTCCCTCAGCTCCACACTGCTGGTGCCCCGAGCCGCACACTGAAGGGAAGAAAATTCCTAGGAAAAAGCCAGGGAATGTATTTGGATGGGGCCAAAAATACCTTAAAAGAACTTTTTTCGTGGCTTGGAAGCTAATAGTGAAGCACTTTCTCAAGCTCGTCAGATGATGATGCAATAGCAGGATGTGAGAGGGAAAAAAAAAAGGTCCCAGAAGAAACGCTGAACTGATTATTTTCATCAGCTTCGTCCACGGGATGGATGGTGTTTTAAAAGGGATTAGTCAGAAAAATTGGCTCCGACCGAGGTGTCAATGTAAAGGCTTTAAAATGAATCAAGAAAAAGAAAAATACAGAAGAATGAAATGACATTTCTAAGAGCTCTCAAGCAACTCAAAGACAGATTTCCCTAACTTTTACTGCAGATTCAAACTTGGACTGACCTAGCGCTGGAGCGAAGAAGGTGCAGAACATCACAGCAAGACTGAAAGCAAAGTTCGGTGAGTTCAAAGAGCCCCCAGACATCAAATCTGACTTCCCCATGAGAAAAAACACCAAAGAACAATAAATGAATGGATAAATACGCAACATTGCAAAGCCAAGAGTTTTCGGGGGAGAAGCCACGGCGAAGGTAGCTCGGGAACGGGACTGCACGGCAGGACTTGAGCTGTCAGCGTTCCTTGGGAGCTATTCCCCCACTCACCGAGCTCTTCGTGTACCAAAGGCAGCGTGAAAGGACTGCAGCCTTCCCGGAGAGAATTTCACCTGATTTTTTATAGGATCAACTCCAGCACAAACTCAGGCTGTTCTGCTGGAATGGAGCTTTCTGAGAGGGCTGGAAATGATGCGTCTATGTAAAGAGGAGCGGAAAAACTTGCAGCATCTCGGCGTTCACAGCTGATGATCTTCCCAAATCATGGGGAACTGACATTGCTGGGGCGAAGTCACATCCTTCTTAGGCTGCGCGACCGCTCGCCACCCTCGTGTAACTGGAAGCTTGGCGTTCTTGTAAAATAGACAGCGCGGTCTGATGTGACTGCTCGAGTAATAAAATTACTGTGAAACCAGTGCCTCAAGGGGAAATGCACATAATGTTTCTCCTGGAAAAGCTGCATGTCACAGTGCATAATGTCATGCAAACAACATGTCATTAGGACTGAAAGCAGCGCGCAGGATTAATGCGGGCATCAGATGGCTACGACGGAGCGCCTTCAGCATACGCTCGGCGAGCCCCGCTCGGTAACTGGTTGCCGAAACGTTGCACTGCTTCAGACCTTTGAAAACGAGAGCCAACGCTTTGCATAACATTACCCACTGCTTCCCGTCGATGCCATCGCGCAGCCTCGTGGAAGAACCTGGCTCCCAGGGCACCCAGGGGAAGGGCAGCGTGCACGCAGCCTTCGGGGCACGTTCACCTTGCTCTTCTGGCTTTGCTTTTCAGGAGAGGGATCCAGATGAAAGTCTGGAGGGATTTTTTCACATGGGGAATTCAGGCACACGGGCAGGAGACGGGATTCTCATTCCTGCCCGCGAAATCTTTTTCTGTTATCTGCAAGGCGCCCGCATCGCGGCTGTGAGATGGCAGAATTAAGTTTGCCTCTATTAGGCCTCTTTTGAGGGCAAAAATGAGAGTGATTTCTGCCTGTCGTGCCCACAGAAGCAGCAACTAGGTTGTAAAGGAAGAACTCTCAATGGAATGGCAAGATTGAGCGCGGAAACACTACCCTGAAACAGGATCCCTTTTTCTCAGACAGTGACAAATTAAGAAGAGACCGTATTTAGTTTTTGCTTTGTTCAGAGACCTTGAAAAATATGATGCCCATGTGTTAATGGTTGAACCCACCCTCCATTCTTGCTGCATTAGTCCTGCTCCCCGTCATTCAATACGGAATCATGTGTGTAATCCGAAACATGTGTCCAGCGATGTGTTCCCTATTTACCAATTATTTCATTAGCTTTATTTGTTCTTTGAGATACAGGCAAAGCACTATTTTTTTTTTAATTTTTTTTTTTTAGTTCCTGTATTGAAGCCTGACCCGGTGTCTGCCAACTCTTTAGGAAAGCACACAAACGCACGCTCTTTGATTTGCAGAGCGATGGCAGCGGGGGCTGTCCTCGCTGCAGGGACACGCTGCCACCTCCCCGTCCCCCACGCCGCGAGGAAATGGGGAAAACACCCAAGGGGACGACCACAAGGTGCATCACCAGGTGCTCCCGAGCTGCTGCAGGCAAGGAGACCACTAAGGACAGCAAAACCAGGCTTCAAAACCAGCCAGAGCAGGCAGCGGGGGCACCAGACCATCTTCCACACCATTTTTGAAGCGAACCCTTGGCTGCAATCCTCATTTCACAAAAAAAAAGCGTTCAGATCTATGCGCAAAGGAGGGCGAGGTCATTTAGGATGTGTTTATTTCCATGAACATCCTGCTACGTCCCTGAGCCTCCTGAACTCGTTATCTTTGATTTGGGCTCTCTGGCACCAGCACAGTGCCCTGGAGCAGAAAAAAGAGGCAGGAGGGAGCGGGGAAGCCCCGGGCAGCAGGCGCAGCGCCCGCCCGCACTCACCCATGATGCTGTCGGTCCCGTTGGCCGGCGGCGTGCACGACGAGGCGCTGTAATGATTCGTGCCGCTGCGGTGGAAGGTGGACATCGGAGGAAGACTGGAGTTGATGTCTGCTGAGGAGTGGGATGGGTAGCTCTGTGCCGAAGAGGAGGCAAAAAAAAAGGAAATATTTTCAATATTTTCAATATTTTCAATATTTTAAGGATTGAGAACACAAAGGGCAGCAGGCTGCTCGTGTTGCTCCAATTCCAGGTGCTGCTGTGCTTCACCCAACCAAGAAAAGCCACGAGGCTACAGGGGGAGGGTGTTTTTCTACCTCAACTTGACAGCTTTTGGAGAAGAGGCAGCACATCCCAACCTGCCATGCATAAATATCCACAGAGGAGGGGATGTATGTAACTGCTGGTGAAACTCCGTTTCCTTTGGTTTCTCAGGGGAAGACATCCAACCCCTATCACTAAATATTTCAGGAGAAACATGGGATCTGGATATAGCCTAGCCAGGACCTGTTCCCTCTACTCACAGCATCTTGAAAATCACTGATGTGTCTGAGAAAATAAGAATAATAACAGCTTTTCTATCTTCTTGCAGTTTCCCTACAGGTCACTGAAAAGTTAAGGACATTTGCAGGGAATTGAACTGAAACCATCCCAAATTTCCTCCCCGGGCTTTTCTTAGAAGATTTTTTCTTAGAAGATTGGAAGATTTGGCCCGTCCAGATGCCCAGAATGGATGATTAACAGGAGCTTTGCCAGCACTGAGCACCTACAACTCAGACTGGCATCAGCTGGGTCCTCCCTGTCTCTGAAATTTAGGAAAAATAAGAATATCTATTTAAAAATAAAACACATTTTGGGGACTATAGGTGGAATATCTATTCTCATTTTACACAGTAGAAATATTCTAAGTCTGCATAAACCCCCCAACGTGTTACAAAAGCAAGAAATTCAGAATCAAGGAAGACTTAAAAGAAATGCAAGAACGTTTGCAGACTTGCCCACCAAAGTTCCCAGCTCTCTGACCTGAATCCCGAGCAGGTAGCATGGAAAAGCTCCCTAATTCTGATGGATGAGCACCGGTGTAGATACCAAATTAGATGAAATTGGGTTTTAAAAGTTATGCTCCATTTTTGTAATAGATGCCTGTCACTTCAGAGCAGCATTAAGTTTGCTTAGTGCCTTAATTATGCTTTTGAGAAGGACATGATGAAGCAGTTTTTGAGGCAATCCCTTTTCCTTTCGACTTCCTATTAATTTTGCATGGCAGCGTGCTACCTTCATTAAACGTGAGACTTTAAAGATTTGTTTTGCAAATTCATTTTCAGTTTGTAACAGCGAAGTTTGTTTCTCCTTATTCCTAAAGCAATGTTTCTCCTAGGCACAGACTTCTCCCCTAGAACCAGTGCTCTCTGCTCTTCCTTTTTAACGGTCTTCAGGAGTTAAAAATCACAGGTATAGATCGGAAAAACAAAATGTTTTGTGCATTTTGAGGAAAAAGGGCTTCACTTCAGCAGCCTGTTCATTTGTTTATCTCCTCCTTTACTTAAAAACACGAGCAAAACGAAGGGCTGGATTGATGCAACCCAGCGTCGTTTCTACATATCCAATTCAGCCGTGATATTAGGAGAATATCCACTAAGCTGCACTCAAATCAGATTTAATTCCAATTTTGTTCTATTCCAATACAATAGATGGAATCAGTCCCAGCAACTTCCTCGTGTGAGAGATCAGGATGTACCGGAGAAAATGAGAAAAAATCCCTTTTTGAAAACAGCAAATGACTGCTGGATGGCTACCTGTGACCGGCAAAGGACGGCGCCTGCCAGAAATCAAAGGCCAGGCCGCTTCGCCTCGCCGTGTGGGCTCAGCACCAGCCCACGCAGTGGCTTTTTCTGCTCTTTTCTCTTCCCAGTTGCGCCAGGAGGGGTTGGGATGGGTGAAAGAGCTGTGACCCATCAGGGCTGGCAGTGGAAACGGGTACGGCACAGGCTGGGAAAACCATGCAAGGGAACTCATTGCCAAGATGATGCCTTGGCAGAAATGTGCTGCCCATCCCGATCCCCCTGGCCCCGTGTCCCTGTCCCTTACCAAGCGGTCGTGGGGGTGCAGGCTGCAGTAGCTGCTGGACTGGGGGAGGTGGGAAGAGTTGCCCAGCATGCCCCCGTAGCCGGGCTGGTTCATCCCGCTGGAGGAGCTCCACGGGTCGCTGCTGTGATGGCCATCTGCAAGAGAGAGGAGGACACGGATGTGGATGTCCCAAGGTTGCAAATCCTCCGAACCACCCCCCCGGTTTGTCCTGCTGCGGGCTCGAAAGCATCAGATCACCTACAACCAACCCCATCAGGCAGAAATCCGACCTTTGAACTGAAACACTCAGAAGGCTGCGCAATCAGGATGGGCTAACGAGCTTTGGAGAAGCCTCAGCTCGATAAATGCTGAGATACATCCCAAACTCTGAATGTTTCCACACCCAAAAAGCTGTCGGAGTTGTTTTGTTGCTGACAAAAAAGGGGCTCCCCAAATTTTATCCGAGGGGAGAGCGAGCTGCACGTTTCGCCTTTAGCTCGCCGTGCTGAAATGGAATTGCAATAACGCAACGAAAATTATTTTCGACTGGAAGAACGCCAAAGCCTTAAAAAATAATAATAAAAAAAAAGATAACTTTTCCCTAACGAGCAGCAGACCTCAAAGACAGGCACGTGGGCTGGAGGAGCTGCCTGCTCTTTCAAACTCCAGGAGTTGGTCTAATAAAAAATGATGCTGTCTCACCTACAACCCTGCCTTCTTTCTACACTTCAAACACCCAGGCAACGGCGGCACTTCCAGCATCACCTTCCCCTGGCTGTTTGAACAGTCTCTTAACGCAGATTTATGTCTTCCATGCAAATCGGGGAGAAGGTAGCACTTAAAAAAGGCAAATGGCTCAGCACTACAAAGGGTAAATATTTGATGGCACTAGAACCCTATTAACCTCCAGCTTTTATAACCCGGGAGGAGTTTCCTGGTGCTCTCCAGGCAGGATTTGTTGATGCTGAAGCCAAAAGCACCATTTTCTTTTCAACCACTGCCCGTCCTTGCCAGCTCAGGAGCTGGTTTGGATGAAAATCTGCACCAAAGGAGGTGACAAAAGGGACAGCGCTGCTGACGTCCTCGTCCCTCCCATCCTCATTGTCCACCAAGGGACCCCCAGGGATGGGAAAAGTCCCAGCAGAAGCCTGGAGACACTAAGCAGCACCCAGCAACTTCAGCTGGGTCCCTTTTTCCACCCACAAAATAACAAATCATCTCTTTTTCGACTCAAAAGCGATTTTTTTTCATGGGTGGAAACTGGGCAGTATATACAGAGGCAGCAAAACCCAACCCCATGCCCTGCAAGTACTTCAGCCCAGCGGTCCTACTGAATCAAACAGATTAACTTGTCCTCTACACAGCCCATCATGCCAAACTCTACGGATTTTATTTATGAAGTTATGCAGAAATTCATCGAACTTCAAGAAACTCAAGAGATAAGGAGCTGGCGAGTTATTCACCACGTTTGCTGTGGGGTCAAAGCGAGACGTTCAGAGGCACAATGGCCGGACCAAGACCTCCAGGTCTTCATTTTCATGGTAATGCTACCGGCCACGGGATGATACGCCAGTGGGGCCTGACGACACGCGAGCCAAAATGCAAACAGAGGCAAAATATGCAAAACTGCTCGCCTTTTGAAAGCTGCCTCTTACCTTGCATGAAGAAGGAGCTAGGAAAAGTGCTGGCTGCTGGTTTTGAGGATGGATAACCTGGTGAATCCCTATTGTAGTCGGCAGTGCTTGCTGACGGGGCATAAACCTACGGAAAAAAAGACTAATTTAGTGTGCCTTTAGCAGGAAGCAGGGAAGAAATATTGAGTTTTTACCTCGCTGGGTATAAATCAGTTCGCAACACCACATCATTCTTCTCCGGGAACACAAAACCCTCGGTATATGTGTGACCGGGAAATAAATGTGAAGCTTCAAAAGAAAACTCCAGCCTGACATTTCCCAGCTTTAAACAAGAATATTTGCAAGGTATTTGTCAAACTCTTTATTTCTGTAAATACAACGAATCAGCAGATGTACATATGTTCTTCCTAGAGCGCCGAGGAGCTTAAAATAAACAAGGGCTTGAAACAATAGCGATTTTCTCATCTGAAAGCCTACGGACTTAGCACGTTGAAAAACAAAGAGGGAAGCGGTGCAAGCCAGCGAAATACTTCATTTCCCAAAAATAAAAAAAATAAAAAAAAAAAAAGAAAATGGACGTTTAGAAGAGCAGCCTTATCGGGAACGCCGAAAATTGCAAACACATCTCGGGATATTGAATTCCCATGGACGTAGCCCCTTCCAGGGAAGCTTGAAAGGGACTGCTCGAAACCTGGGCTGACACAGGACCACCAACACAGCGTGTGTACACGTCGGGGGGAAAACCCCTCCTCCCCTCGGACTCTGCCGGTATTTGTGTGTGCAATAAACTTGGTGCATGTGCCAACAGACTGCTTTCCTTGCATTTGTTTGTTTGCTAATCCACCGGAGGGGTTCTGCGACTTGCCTTTTATAACATATCTGCTGCGTTCCTTGCTCGTGCCTAGGTCAACCCGGACGGCGTTTAAAAAAAAAATACAAAATAATGGTAAAATATAAAAAAATACAGAACGAAACAACACACAAAAGAAAAGCAGACACACACACACACAAAAAAAGGAAAAGCTGGTGCAGGCTGCTGAGCGTAATTCATTATTTCGAGCGTGGTTTATTCCCTCTCCACCCCCTCTCCCTATAGCTCGCGCTATTCCTCTGCGTTTTGTTCCTGCGCTGGAGGTGCCTCTCTCCAGATGGTCAGGAAGACTGAAGCACTGTCATCTCCTTGATGAAAATGGATACCTTCCTGCCTCCATTTTGAAGCAGGCAGCAGATCACAAAATTGGCAGAGCGCCGCCGCCGCCGTTCGCAGGTCACGGCGAACGGGAAGAGAAAAGGCAGCAGCGGAGCGCAGCCGCGCCCCCCGGCCCGCACCTCGCAGCCGCTGCGGAGGGGATTTCAGGGATCCCCTCGTCCCGAAATCAAGAGAGGGTTTTAGGAAAGGGCAAGCAGAAGGGCTGTGGGATGTCGAGCCGCTCGCTGGCATCCCTCGGGCCCGGCTGCGGCGGTGCCACCCGTGCCCCTGGGTGCAGGCCGGGCCTGAAGCGCTGCCCTGCCCAAAATGTGATCCACACGGGGCAGCGCCAGCAGCAACCCCACACCGGGAGAAAGTGGGGCTAAAGTGAGAGTTTTTGGGAAAGCAGAGCCAAACGGCTCAGCCATGGTGGCTCAGGGGCCCCAGAAACCCTCCTCAGAAGCCACGGCCCTGACGTGAGGCACCGAGAGCTGCCCACACAGGGGGAGCTGAGGTAGCGCAGTGAAAGAGAGTAAGTGAGAGAAAGAAAAGTAGCCCAAAAGAAGGATTTTCGTGTTTTCCAGTTTGAAAAGCCACCTGAGCTTACGGCCCTCCTCCTTTTGGCTCGGCAGACCTCAGCAGCGAGGCAGCACGGCCGCAGCTCCCACCTGGGAAAAGCAGGAGGGGCGCTGGGCTGCGAAGAGGTGGACGAGGAAAACCCTCCTGAATCCCATCCGATTAGGAAAACCCTCCTGAATCCCATCCGATCAGGAAAACCCTCCTGAATCCCTTCTGATTCCAAATACATGGAGCTCCTGCTATTTTAAGGGCGACCGCCACCTCTTCATCCTACCTGGCGCTCTCCCTCCCGTGTCCCACGTCGCCCACCCTGTAGTGGGGTTCGAAAGTGCTCGCTGGCTAAATTCCTGACTACATTTATTTTTTCTGCTGCTTTATAGTGAAATTTTCACACAGAGCAAGCCGCTGGATTGAAGGAAATTAACTCGTTTTGCTGTGACAGGCTCAGTCAGAAGGAGGAATTTGAGGAGCCGCGAGGAAGCGTTTGGAAAAACCCCTGTATTTCCTGCACAAGTGTCACTCCTTCACCATCAATATTCCTTATTCTCAGAGTTTTGTCACCGTGGGATTCTCAAGTCATCATTACTTTGGTTAGGAGCACTCCTGGAAATTCCCCTCGTCCTGAACTATACCAAAGTCTCCGGATTTTTTGCCTGTGTATCACCGGGACTGCAGCATTTTCAGCGGGCGATATATGACACAGAATAAATGATTAACGGGATGAATGCCAATATTCCAGCCAGACCATTTTACAGAGGAGCTATGTCTCCAACCCCAGCTAAACAGACAGAAATCCTCACGAGTAAGCGATGATAAAGGGACCGACCCAATAACCCGATGCAGGAGAGCGAAAGTTGAACGGGTTAAATTCGTGGCCCTGGTAGAAATGGCAATCTGCTGCCTACGAGAAGGGAGAGGAACGAGATGTGTACAAGAGTGACTTTCTGATTTGACAGAAAGTGCATTAGAGATTTAAAGATGTTAATATTCTTAAAGAGAGCCCGAATTTAGAAAATCACTCTGACTCATGCTGGGAGGTTTGAAGAGATGATGAATAATGATCTGGGAAAAAAAAAACAAGCCCTGCTGTAATGTGACAGGATGACAAAATCATCACATTGTCTCCATTTCTGGGAGCCTGCCTTCGACTTCCAAACACCTTTTTGTCTTTCATTCTCCTGCAAAGCTCGCCGTCCCGGGGACGTGCTTCAGAAATCTCCCATTTTCCAGGACCGTGCGCTGTTTTCCACCCGTGGTGACATGCTCAGACCTCAGGAATCCAGGGTTTAACCAAGCAAAGAGCCTCGGGAATGCCTATAACACGTCGTGGCATTGCTGGCTTTGGAGTGAAGGGCTCGCTGAGGTGCATCCAAGTACCAGGAGGTGCCTCCAGAAAGCGTGGCCACCTCCCCAGCTCCCCATCGAGCTGTCTGGAGGCACCTGGCTGCTGGTGTTTGGAAACTGAGCCTGAGCAAGGCAAAGAGATCTTCTCCTCCTCTCCTGTTTTGGCTCTGTTCTCCTCCCCTCTCAGGCCTCCAAGCACCCGGACGCAGGGCGCAAAGCTTGAGGTGTAAAACACTGGGTACAGAGAGATCCACTCCGACAGGAACCCGATGGAAGGAAACATCTCCGACGAGAAGAAACTCATCATAAAAGCTCCTCGAAGCCAGCACCTGCCCAGGCAGCTCCTCACGAAACCCCTCGCGCCGTCCTCCTCTGGCTTGGTAGCTTGAGGTGACGCTGGGGAGGCTCAGAGCTAAGAGAGAGCCAAGGGCTGACCACAGCCATGTGCTGTCTTGGACAAGAAAGCCTTCTTGGCCACCGGCTGTCCCAATTTGTCACCCGTGGGGTGCCACCGCTCCCATCTCCTTTACCCGTGAGCTCCAGATCCACACGAGGCCGAAAATGGGGCCGGGACAGGCAGGCGGCGGCACCGTCCCCTGCTCAAGTACTTGGAGGGGAAACCCTCTCACCAGCAACACTAAAATTTAAAATACTCGATAAAAAATGAAGAAAAAGAAAAGCATTCTGTCCTTTCTCATCGCTTGAGGGCCACCCTCCTCGGCTGCCGTCCTCCCAGCCCCACCACCCGCCCAGCGACAGCTCTGCCAGGCCGGGGACGAATCTCCCCAGCTTTTAGCTTTTTACAACACCCCAACGCCGCATTAATTTGGGATTTTCAGCCCGTGTGAGGCGCAGATGCCCTTTCCCCGGGCCGACCTGCTGCAGGTTTCCCGCAGAAGGGGCCGGCAGGTCCCTAATTTCGGCCACATGTTGAGGGAGAGGAAGAGGGAGCGGGGCCGAGGAGGGGGGGGGGGGTTGGAGGCGCGCTGATGAAAAGAGCAGCTCCACAAGTGAAGCACATTACCAGCCCGGAGTGGAAAGGGCCGGAAGGAAAACCCACCCACCTCACCCCGCGTTTCTTCTATCAACCTGCAATTGAGGCAATCAAAACCAGCTGTCGGCTCTTCCAGATCTTTCTCGCAGGACAAACACGCCAAAGGGCCCGGGGCCCGGCGTTGCCAGCAGCTGGTAATTGAGACCAGATGAGCCCCGGGAACGGCAAAGCACATGCGAGGCGAGCCCCGGCCCCGGGAGAGGTATGAAATTGCAGGTCCCGCTGAGCCTTTAAGTGCACGGTGCAGCGGCAAAAAACAAGTGTACGGCGAGCAAGGAGCCACCTGCCCATGTACCACCAAGCCCCGGGGGCCACAGGTTGCCCGGGGCTAACGCCAAGGCCGTGCGGTGCCTGGAGGGGGACGGGTGCAGGTGTGGGGTCGCTCAAGCCCTCGGCACCAGCAGCGGTTGTCCGTTTTTTTTATCTCCCTTTCTTCTTCTCTTCTTCTTCCTCCTCTTCTTCTCCCACCCGATGGGATCCTCTAAGCCCCAAGTTAAAGAGGGGGCAGCAAAATGCCAGGCGGAACTGCAACGTGGTGTCAGCCCCGGGTGGCCATACAGGCTCTGAAAAAGCAACAGCAATAGAAAGAGACCCCAAAATTTTCTCTTCAGACTCAGTTTTGTCCGTCCCACCGCTGGCAGGTCCCTGGGTTCGCCGCCAGCATCCCGCACGGGGCTCTGGGGTGCTGGGTGAGAAGAAGGCAGAGCCACCAAGTGGATCCTGATGAGAAACCAGAGTGGTTTCTACCAGGCATTAGGGAAGGAAAAGGAAGAAAGGCGAGAGGGACGGAAGGTTGTGAGGGTGAGAAGTGAGCAAATATTGCAGAGGAAGTCCCGGGGATGGGGGACAAGAAGATGGGAAGGCAAAACGGAAAGCAAAATTCATAGAGAGGGGAATTGAATAAGTTAGGAAGGTGCCAGGGAGATGGGCACAGGAGGCCACTGAGGGCTCCCCAGGCTTCAGCCCCATCCTGGTGGCACCTCCCAGAGCCAAGGCATGGGTAAAAGGAGGCAAACAGAGCCAGAAGGCGGCTGAGGAAGGAGAAAAGAGGAAATGACAGATTGCAGAGCCACCGAATCTGTAAAGGCCAACAAGGAACTGGGTCTCAAGAGCCAAGGGCCAGAGGTGGCCACCTTACCTTGAGGTAAGACCAACGAGCAGCCCTTTGAGGGGCTCGGGGATGGCCCTGAGGACGCAGAAGTCAGCGGAGAGGAGCAGGAGGCACGGCCAGGAGGGGAAACCAAAATGCAAAAGGGAGAGGGAGTCGGCAGGAAGGGAGGACAAAGCACCAGGGGTGTGACTGGGGAGGAAAGATGTGACAGAGCCGGGGAGCGGAGCTGACATCCTGCACTGCCCACAGCCCCGACGCTCGCAGAGAGGCAGCGAGGCAGAACCAGACCTCAAAATATATATAAAAAATAAAAAAAGGCAATAAAGAGTGAGTAAGAGCAAAAAAAGTGGGAAAAGAGAAATAAAAGTGATGATGAAAAGAACAAAGGTGCCACTTGGCCGGGCTCCAGGGCGAGTTCTCAGATATGAATTCTAATTCACATTTAATAGAAGATAGTGAGTTTTTAGGCTTTTTTTTTAAAAAGTGAAGGACTTCCCAGAAAAGGACCATCTCACGCCTTTTCCCTCTTCTCGGGATCTGCTTTCCAACTTCCTTTCCTGCTCTGCTTTTACCGAGAGCCATTTTGTGCTTTTTTTTTTTGCCTTCTTTCTCCAATTTTCTGCTTCCAGACACACGCGGAGACGGGAACGCACCAGAGTCTGCCCAAATTTTCCTCTTAAATCTCAAGCAAGCGAAGGGTTCACCACCATCCTTGGCCAACATCGACCTTGCCCACCACGATCCCATATCTTGGGGCTGACAACCATGAAGTGGATGTGATCCATGTGCCCAAAGAGCTCTGAGAACCCCCTCGGTTTGGGGTGCCATCAGCTTCAGGTGCTGAGCCACAAGAAAAACCAGGAGGAGAAGAGAACCGTTTGCTTTGTGTGTCAGCGGAGATGTCAGTCCCCATTAATAAATCTATCCGCTAAATCTACTCTTATTCATGGGGGACATCACCAAGTTAAAGTAAAATAAATTATCTTTAATTAAATGGAATTGTCGTCTTCCTCCTGCTATCATCCCCAATTATTACATCCTAATCAGCCCTTTTGGGAGAAGGCACGAGGGAAGGCTGAAAGGCACATTTACTCTAAACAATTTCTCTCTCTGTCAAGAGATGGAAGTTTTATTTTAATTATTGTTTAGGGCTCCGATTTTTACCCTTTTTTTTTTTGATGAAAGGGATTAAAGTTTAAAATGCCGTCATTCGAAGCAAGGAAGAAATCTGCTGGTGTCAGAGCAATTTCCTCTTCGGCCCTCCTACGATTTGAAGCCCAGAGCGAGATGTGCGAATCCTTTGGGTCGACTCCTTTAGGATGAGATCCAGTGGGGGATTTCCATTCAAAAAAATAAATATTCTGGCTGCAGACGGGAGGTGAGGGCACTCGGAGGGCTACGAAACCCTCCTGGGAGCAGGGCACTGTCACGGGGTGAGCGCCCAGGAGGCTGAAGGTGACTGGAGGATGTGTTGAAGTCTCCGGGGCTGTCCTGGAGAAGGTCGGCTTGCCCGTGCTGGAAAAGGCTGCTCTTTTTCAAACAACGACAATTTAACCCCATATATTTCCCGGGACGCGTTATCACCACCACCTGCACGGTGAACGCCGCGTCAACTGGCCAGAAAGCTCCTGGCACCAAAAAACCCCTCAGCCAAAATTTACCGAGGACGCACCAAACGTCCTACAAAGCTCTGCCCGTCCAAAATCACCAGGAGCTGCACTTTAATATTAATCTCCAGGCCCTGTGTAGATTTAAAAACGCATTTCTCCCCCTGCCAACGCTTGCTTGTTGGCCGTGAAGCACCCAAATGCACCCTGAGCACCCCCTGCCCAGTCACAGGACGAGATAAATTTCGGCTAACAACAAAAAGGGGAAAGCAGAGATTGTGACAAGGGCTGGAAAAGGGAAGAAGCGCTCCGTTCCCATTAATTAACGCAACCTTTTTATATATATATAAAAAAAAAAAAAAAAAAAAAAAAAACCACGCACTTTTCAGGGTGTAGCACTGTTTTCATTTAACGCCGCTTTGAATTGCCGCCTCCAGAAGTTAAAAAAAAAAAAAAAGAAAAAAAAAAAGAGGAAAAGAAAGAAACCACAGCTCTCCAAGCCTGCTGACTTCTTATAAAAGAACCAGTTTTAAACTTGTTTACACTACTGGTTCCAAATGAATTCAAGATGGTGGCTAGTTAAAGAAAGGGAGCCCATGCCAAGGGGTTTGATCAAAGGGCTCCCATTCAACAATGTTCAGTTTTAATTGACCACTAATTAAGCTACATTAGTCAAAGAAAAGTCTCTATCACTTCTGAGTGACGAAGAAAAGAATTCCTTTAACCCTGTCCTCGTCCTCCTTCAGCCGGCTCGCGGCAAAGCAGCTTCTCGAGTCTCCGCCTTGGAAGCGTTTCCAGGATCAAGACGCCAACAAATCATTTTTTGGGGGGGGGGGGTTGAGCCAAAAAAACTCAAAAAGAAGAGTCGGAGGAGGGCTGTCGCGTCAGGATCAGATCGATCAGAGGGAGCAATGAGAGATGCCGACGCGGAGCTCGCTCCGAGCAGCGGGGTCGGGAAGGGAAAGGCTGGGAGGTGGCACCGGGATGGTTTGAAGGAAGGCCAAAAGTCCTCGATATTCCCAAGGACTTCATGGAGAAGTTTGTAGGATGCAAGGAGCAGCTCCCCAGCACCACAGCCCTCTTTGCCGAGGGCTACACTCGCGGCCTTCGCTTGCATTATAAGTTATCCTAACGATTTTTGGCAACAAACCGCTGCCTTTCAGATAATGGCATTTAATGAGGACCATCTCTTTTTTTTTTCAGCGTTCTGCCCCAGGCTCATTAAAATGCACTTGTTTTTGCCACGCAAGGGCTGGCTCTCCGAAACCAAAATATGAATGCAAATGGGCGCTGCTAAGTTTAAAGCGGGATTTGCATAACAGGAACCCAACGCGGCGCAAAACGCCTCTCAGCACCGCAATTATTGCAAGGGGGGGGGCAAAAAGGGAAAAAAAAGATGGGTTGTGTGAGCCACCACGAGCTCGAGGATGAAGGAGCTGCTGGTTCGCGACACCGTTAGCTCCCGACGCCCGGTCTCAGCGAGGAAAGGGGGTCTGAGAAGCCTAAAGGGGGCAAAGCCAGGGGTTGTGCAACTGTTGTAGGGCCGCAGCCGCCAAATCGGGTTTGAAAAATAAAGCTGAGCACTGCTGGGCCTCCGTCTTAGAGCTATCAGGGAGATCAGTCAGTCAGAAAGTCACCCCACGATTTATTTCGTGTGTTGTCTGTGGAAAGTTAGGCTTGGGGGTGCTCAGCCCCGTGGTGGGGGCTTGCCCTGACATCCTACAGCACCCCAACACCGCCAGCTACCTCAGTGCAAGGCAACTGGGAGCTTTTGGGGCCGCCCACTTCGCTCTGCCACCAAAGTAAAGGTTTCCAGCCTTAAAATGCTCCCACTTTTGTGCTGACAGCGGCAGGAGCCTCAGAGCAGGCCGAGCGAGCGCCCCAACGCCTCATGTGACACCACCGCGGGCGGGCGCGTGCTGACGAGATCCTGCTCAATGCCAGCGAAGATTCAGGAAAAAAACACCAAAAAAAACACCCCACGGTTCCATTTTCTGTACACGAAAGCTCCACAGAGGCACCCGGTCCCTCCCAGCACCTCAGGCGGCCTGGTGTCACCGAGCACAGGCCCGTAGCCACACGGCCCGTCCCGGTGGCCAAAGCTGAGGCGGGAGCCCCGCCACCACCGGCCCCTCATGGCTTCCAGCTCCTCAACCAGGCCCAGGAACCCCACAGCAGGGCCTGGCAGTGCTCTGAGGCCTTCTTGCGAGCCCCAACCGCTGCCTCACGGCCCTAAAAGCACCTCCATCACCCTTGGGGGCGAACACGGAGCTGTGGGGCGCCCCTACGAGCTGCCCTCTCTTGGCTCCGGCAGAGCCAGCGGCCCCTCTCCACAAGACAGATGTGTGCTGGGGGCACGGCTGGGTTATTTCTCTCATCCCCATGCCGGGGAGATCGGGGACCATCCAGCAAAACCTGCCCTTGATGGTCCTGGAGCTGCGATATGGCGACAACCCCCGGCACGGAGCCGAGGCAGAGGACGGGCAACCACGAGGCGCCGATGGCAGCAGGCACAGGAGGAGCAGCACTCGGTAAAACTGCATTAAAGCAGCTTCAGCATCACCTAACGGGACTTCTGCCTTCAATAACGTTCCCTGCTGCTCATAACCCTCAGGAAAAGAGGCTCAAGACCCTCATGGTGGGACAGAGCCCGAGGAAGCAGCCCGAGCTGCAGTGTGCTAACAGGTGCAGGAAGAATAATACCCTGGGCAATCAACTTCCCTTCCCTCTGATTTGTGAGCTCGGCTTAATAATGCCATCAGGAACGTAAACATTTCGGCAATCCCCATTGAAAAGTCAATAAAATAATGGGGCGCACGGCTCAGCCTCCTTAATTTTTTAAGTCAGACGTCTGATTATTTTAATCGCGTCAGCACTCAGCTGAATGGGCTTAAATGCGCATGCTGCATCGATCGGGTTTGTTTTATTCATCAGAAAGCCATTGAGCAATTCGGCATTATTATTATTATTTTTTTTTTTCTTCCTTCCTTTTCTTTCCTCCTTTCAGCTGGCTGCATGCGATGCCACCAGCAGGCCCTTCCCCGTGCGGCTGCGGGCTGCGTCTTCCGGGAGGAGGGCCGGTGCCGGGCACGGATTTCCAGGGCAAAAAGCAATCCAGCGGGGCTCCGAGCGGGGTTTAGCGGCACTGCTTGGCCAGATGCTGCACGGCAAAATCCTCCAGCTGCAATCCGAGGGCCGCCGGGCGAGCAGGGAGCTGCGACAGCAGCCCTGGGGCTTGTTGCACCGTGCCCACCGCATGCCCAAGGTCCCTGGTGATGCCCGCAGGGGGACGGAGCTGCTGGGACCCCTCTGTGCCCAAAATCACAGCAGAAGGAGCAGGAGGAGCAGCAGCAGCAGCAGTGCCCTGCTTGCATCCGAGCTGCAGCTCATGTGCTTCTCATTACAGGCTTTGCAGGCGTTGTAAAGAACAATTCGATCCCGCGCACATGGGTTCTCACACCAGCCCCACTCCTGTTCAGACACCTAATAAAGCCCCGCAGGTGCACGAAATTTCCTCCGCCGCAACTTTTTTTTTTCTTTTTTTTTTTTTTTTGCCTTTTAATATTATTAATTTTATAGGCGAAGCTCGGGTCCTCGGCGGGGAAGGAGTTGGGAACCTGGGCACCGAGCTGCACGCCGCAAATTGCGGCCGGGGAAGGGGGGATTTGTGGTGGGCAGGTTTCAGGCTGAGATGCTGCACGCTGGGGCTGCGCTGGGAAAAACCCCAAAAGCTCTGCCCTAAAAGAAGTGGGCACCCAGCAGACAAATCCCTGAAGGCTCCAGGGCCGATTCTGCTCCTCCTGCAGCCCACCTGAAAGCCCCCTTGGGCATCCAGGAGGTTGCACCGTGCCAACACCTCCCCAGAAAGCAAAACCAAAACCGAATAACGAGCGCAGAGCTCCCAACCGAAGAGGCACCGATTTAGAAAGCTTCCCGGAACGAGGCCTAGCCTAAATTAGGTGGATGAAATAATTCCCAGGGAAATCTCGGGGATTTTTCAATGTCAGGAGGAAAGCTGAACGCCAAATCTTGCCAAATCCCCGCTCAGGTGTGGGGGCGCATCCCCCCCCCCCCCCCGTTAAATCCCAAGAGGTTTAAGCAAAACTTTTTCCCGAGCCCGAGCGTTTCTGTGCCGTGAAATAAGCACACGAAGGACCGGGAGATGGCTTCTGACGGCCTGACCTCGCCGTGACAGCCTGCCTTACCCCCTCCCTGCCTTTTTTTTTTTTTTTAATAAAAAAATAATCAAAAAAGCAGCAGGAAGGCAGGGCAGCCCGGGGCAGGCAGCTCGTGCCCCTCTCCTGCCACCACATCAGCTGCACAACTTCAGGAGCCGGTGAAAAAAAATAAAATAAAATAAAACGAGATCCCCTAGCGATGTGCCGTCAGAAAATGAGGAAGAAAGTGGCTGAAAACGCTCCCTTTTCAAAAAGAAATTCCCTGTATGAAAGCAGCAAATCCCACGTCTCCAAAGTGCCACGGCAATTTTACAGTAAGCCGACTTTAATGCAAACCAGATTGATGCCGAAACAGGAAACAAACAATTCTTCTGCACAATTTCCTGTAGATCAATTGGAAAGGTATTTAAAGACTGCACCAGCTATTAGATCTTTTGTTAACCCCCCCACACACACACACACACACCCCCCCCGGCCCTGCCCACAAAAAAGCCGCTCGGAGCGCACGCTGGCAGAGGATGTCAACACCAGGCCGTAATTCGCCGTGCCTCCCATCAATCAATAACCGAAGAAAATCCTATTTAGAATCGCTTTTCTTTAAGAAAAAAAATAGTATAATAATAATAAAAATAAAATAAAACCAAACCCGACCACGGTTCGTTTCCAAACTGGCACGGCCGAGGACGTGCAGCTCGGTTCGGAGCGGATTTAAATCCCGCGTGCATCCAGAGGGAGCATTAAGCTCCAGAAATGCCCCAAATGGTTTAGGAACCCCCCCCCCCCACCTTTGCCACCCTAAAGCTGCTGCCATTTCGGAGGAAAGCACTGGGACCCGTCAGAGGCAATGCTGCACTGCCCGGCGAGGTGTGCCGAGCCTGAAATGGGTGTTTTTAAATAGATTTGGGTTCTGCAGGCTCCCGGGTTCACAAAAACTCACCCCGTCCCCCCCCCTCCTGAACGTGAAACGCAGCAAACACCGCCCGGGTCTCAACCTGCAGACTGCCAACTCGCCCAATTTTTGCTTTCCCCTCGTTCTCGGGAGGGAGCTTACGGGATTCGCTTCGGTGACGAGATAAAACACGCAGCCTCGCCGCAACCTCCCCCCCCCCAAACAATGAGCCAGCCTTCCAGACATCTTGGCCTCGACCCACGGCCCCAAAAAAGCAGCGCCCGGATCCGTTTTTACCCTGCCACGCACCCGGCCCCCCTCTCTCCACGCGCGCCCCGGCCGAGCTACCTGAACCGCGGCGCAAAAGCTCTCCCCGCGCTTAGGAACCCGCTTGAAAGCAGCCTGGAAGTTTGGCCAATAAATATTATTATTAATTATTATTATTTTTTCGGTTATGATCCGCTCCTTTCCAGCGCACGGAGCCCTTCCAACAAAGCAGACTCGTAAATATCGCGCGGCGCTGAATTGCCGCAGCTTCATTCGGGGCTCGGAGGCGGCGGGGGGCAGGGGGGGGGACACGACGACGCCGCACACGACAAACACAAAAGGTCTCTAATTTAGATTTAGAGATTGCTTTCTCCTCGTGCTCCCAAAGCCAACTTTCCCTGCCACGCCGGCGGGATGACACCCGGCTCACGCCATTCACAACTTCGCACTTGTCATGATGAAGCGCGGCCCGTGGAATTATGGCACTCGGTGGCCTAGCCCCGTAGCAGGAGCGATGCCACCGAGCATTCATCTTCCTCCAGGAACTTTTCCCGGCTCGAAAAAGCTTCGGGATAGGAATAGCAGACGGGACGGAAACGGGAACGACTCGTTAGCATCCACTTTTGGGATTTGGATGACTTGACAAACAACTTATGTCCCCAACAACTAGTCAGAGAGCCGGTTCGGGGCTGGTTAGGGTAAAGCAAAAAGAGCAATGACAATAATTATAGGGTTCCCTATATCATTTAACACACCCGCGTAGCAGGAGCTGCTGCTGCGATCTGAAGAGACCAGCAAAAGAAAATTTTGCCACTTTTGCCTTGCGTTTTCCTCTGCAATAATTCCTTCCTTAGAGCCCCCCGCGCTGAAACGCGTTGCAGGTACAGGGGGAAATAACGCTTTAAGAAAACCTCCGGGAGGGGAAATTGGAAAGAAGCAATCTGGAAAATCAGCTGTGGGAAGCGATCCCGCAGCCATCCCCTCGCAGGTACCGTGCACGTCCTAAAACACCGCACGAACAGCTCGGGGAACGGGGAGCCGGGCTTGGCAAAAACGCCTCGCCTCTCCTTCCCCTGCTTCCCGGGTTAGAAAACTCCTCCGCGGAAACTTCCCTTCCAAAATATTTTTGGGGAGAAAAAGCCGACCGAAAGCTGGTGTATGGCATCACCAAGGCAAGCAGCGAACGCTGCCTCACACGTCCCCGTTTTCCTTCCCCTAAGAAATGCCCTCTGCTCCGAGGCACGGGGAGGAAAAGGTTTCTCACCGGGAAATAGTTCAAGGCAAAAGTGAGCTCCCCCGGAGTGAGCTCTGCTAAAACACCCCGGGAGCGAGGGGAAAAAAAGCAAGCAGCAGAAAAAGCCTTCTGCAAACCTCGCGTTCGTGGCAGTTTATTTATTTTTTCGGTCATTTTTTTCGTGACTCCTGTACCCAACGTTGCTTTTCTCCCCCAGCAGCGAGCGGGCCCGAGAGCGCTTTGGAAGGATTTTGCATTTTTCGGCTTTTGTTTATTCCCAGGGAAGCCCTGCTTCCGCTGCCGGCGCTCGGTTCAGGGAGTTCAAGCCGAATTTAAACAAGTAATTGACTTGTCACTGGGAAAAGACAAAAAAACGCAGAGGAAAAAAAAAAAAGGAGGGGGAAAAAAAAAAAAAAAGAGGATTGGGGGAATTTAGGGCTGTATCTTTTCCTGCAGCCGGGGGCTCGTGCAACAACCAGCAGCCCTGCGCCCCCCCGCCAGCCCGGGTCCCCTCGCCAAGGCGCTCCACGCGTGGCATCCCCGGGCTGGGCGAGCTGCCTGGCACCAACTCAAGAGCCTTCCAACGCACAACCCGAGCCAGAACAATGCCAACCGTATGAAAAAAACAAAACAAACCAACAAAAAAACCCAAAATCTGTTGGCCAAGTGGCCGGCTGAATACTTTCTCTCCCTCTCTCCGGTGCCGAACTCCTGCAGCTGCGCGGCCGGGGCTTTTGGCACGGCTGCACCCGGGGCTCGCCGCGATGCCCCGCAGCCCCTTTGTGCTTCTTCCCCGGCTCCGCTCGCTCCGAGGAGCCCAGGGAAGAAGGAACTTGGGCAAAAGTGGTGAAAAATGTTTCGGAGGGTCCCGGCGCGAGGCGAGCGCCCTGCGTTGCCGCTTCCTGTTTACAGCGCGCTGTCTCGGGGCTTTTATTACTTACTGGGGATGAAGAGCAGCGGCTGGCAACTTTTTTTTTTTGCTCGCAAAGCAAAGCTACCCCCAGCCTGGCGGCGCGTGGGAACGCCAGGTTTCGTCCCGACGAGCAGCAGGCACAACTAATTCAAATTAAAAATAAAATAAAATAAAAGGAGAAAAAGAAAAAAAAAAAAAGCGCCTCCCGGTAAATTCACCAATTCGCCAGCTTTTTATTTTTCGTCTTTTAAGCGGTGTTAAATCTCGGCTGAGCAAAAGCCCCTCGGTTTGCAGCCCCCCCCCTAGAGCTGGGAACAAAAGGCGAGGTCCGCGAGGCTCCGCCGGGCACCGCGCACCCCAAAAGGCTCCGGGCGCTGCGCCCCCAGTGCCACCGGGGGCACCCCGGGGTGCTGCGCCCCCCGCGCACGGCCCCGCCAGCCCCCCCCCCAAAATTACAGCAGGGCAGCAAGTTGGCAGAGCCGGAATCGGGGCTCTTAACCCCCCCCCCCCCCCCAACCTCCCCAAATTCCCCATTTTCCCGACAATTTTCATCTCCTTTCCAGCCGCGGCTCTCCACCTCCTCCCCCCCTCCCCAAGATATTTTAAAATACTTTTCCGAGACCCAGCCAAAAAAAAAAAAAAAAAAAAAAACATAGAAAGGGAAAGAAAAAAAAAGAAAAAAAAAAAAGGAAAGAAACCTCCAGATGGCGAGTATAAACCTTCTGCTGGGGTTATGCGCGGAACGCCCCGCGCGGCTCTCGCCTCTCCTTCCCTCTCCCCCCCCTCTCCCCCAAAAAAAAGCTCCGCGGAAGGGGCCGGGGCCGAGAGGGGGCTGGGGGCACCCCCGGCCCCAAGGGGGGTGCCCGGTGCCCGGGGTTTGGGGGGGGTCCCGGCGGGGGTCCCGGCGCAGCGCCGCCTTACCGCTTTGCCATTATAGTAGTACATCAGGGAGTTGCCGCCCATGCCGGGGATCGTGTACGCGCAGTACATGGTCCCGGAGCCTTTTTCCCCTCCGCTTCCCACTCTTCCCAACTTTTATTTCAAACTCGCTCGAGCGCCCTGTGTGTTGCTGCTCGGCTTTTTTTTTTTTTTTTTTTTTTTCTCTCTCTCTCTCTCTTCCCTGTTTTTTTTTTTTTTTTTTTTTGCTCTTTTTTTTTTTTTTTTCTTTTTTTTTTTTTTTTTTCACCACAATTCCTGCACTTGCATGTTCCCAGATGGCCGGCCCGGGCGCGCTCAATATGCAAAGCAGGGCGAGACCATTCGCGGCGCGGGGGCGGAGGCTGCGCGCCCCCCCCCCCCCCCCCCCCAGTCCCCGTCCCCATCCCCTCCCCGTCCTCCTCCTCCCACCCCCCTTTTTCCCGCCTCCCCGGCCCCTTTTCGCGCGCCCGCGCCCGCGCGCGCCGCCCCGCGCCCGCGCCGCCTCGCGCCGCCCCGCGCCCGCCCCGCGCCGCCCCGGCGCGCTCCCAGCCGGCCGCCCGCGGGGCCGCGGAGTCGGGCCCATTAGCGAGCGGAATACAAATGCGCCTAATTGCCTCCCCCCCCCCTCCTTCTCTCCCCCCTCTCTCCCTCTCCTTTTTTATTTTTATTTTTATTTTTTCCCCTTTTTTTATTTTTTTCCCCCTTTTTTAATTTTTCCCCTTTTTTAATTTTTTTTCCCTTTTTTTTCCCTTTTTTATTTTTTCCCCTTTTTTATTTTTTCCCCTTTTTTATTTTTTTCCCTTTTAAATTTTTTTCCTTTTTTTTTCTTTCATTTTTTTCTTTCATTTTTTTTTCTTTATTTTTTCTTTATTTTTTCTTTATTTTTTTCTTTATATTTTCTTTATTTTTTTCTTTATTTTTCCCCCTTTTTTCCCTTTTTTATCCCCCTTTTCCCCCCTTTTTTTTCTTCCTTTTTTTTCCCTTTTTTTCCTTTTCTTTTTCTGTCCTTTTTTTTTCTTTCCTTGTTTTTCCTCCTATTTTTTTCCTTCTCTTTTTTTTCCTTTCCCTTTTTTTCCCTTTCCCTTTTTTTCCTTTCCCTTTTTTTTCTTTCCACTTTTTTTTCCCCTTTTTTTCCTTTCCTTTTTTTTCCTTTCCTTTTTTTTCCTTTCCTTTTTTTTTCTTTCCTTTTTTTCTTCCCTTTTTTTCCTCCTATTTTTTTCCTTCTCTTTTTTTTTCCTTTCCTTTTCTTTTCCTTTTCTTTTCCTTTCCTTTTTTCCCCCTTTTTTCTTCCTTTTTATTTTCTTCCTTTTTTTCCTTTCCCTTTTTTCCCCTTATTTTTTTCTTTTTTTCCCCTTATTTTTTTCTTATTTTTCTTTTTTTTTCTTCTTTTTTTTTCTTTTTTTTTCTTCCTTTTTTTTTTTTTTTATTTTGGGGTTTAATTTGATTAAAAAGCGAGTGGCAGGAAGGGAATCGTATGATGCACATCTAATAACTCCGCCATCTGTCCGTGCTGCTGGCGCGCTCCCAGCATTGTGCGCAGCTGCCGCCGCCCGCCCCGCGCAGCCCCGAGCCCCCTCTCCCCCTTCCTTTCCTTTGCCCCCCTCCCCCTGCGGGGCAAAAGGGGGCTGCGAGGGGGCTCGGGGGGGGGTCAGGGGGGGTCGGAGGCTTCACTCGAGCCTGCCAAACCGTGAGCATCGCAGGAAGGGAGGGCCCCCTTGGGAATGGATCCCAAATGCGACTCAATCATTTGCATATGGCGAAGCAAATGCCAGCCGAGCGTGCAGCGCTTCTCCGGGCTCAACTTTAATAATTCAGAGCCCCCTCTTGCCTTACCCCGCGCCGCGGCGGCGGAGCGCATGCAGTATTCATCGCCCACAAAGGCCCGGCCACGGCAAAGTTTCGCCTCTGACTTTTTTTTTTCCGGCCGGCCCCGGCGCGTTGGGGTCGCGTGTGCGTGGCCGCGGCGGGAGGGAGGAGGTTCTCCAACTCGCCAGCTTCGGGGAGCTCCCCGGAGGTTGGGGGGGAAGCAGCCCTTGAATTATAATCACACATTTCATTCCCATTTCATGCTTTGCGGATTTCTTCCTCATTAGGGCGGCTCGTTGTCAATCCGACAAGAGCGCGTTTGGAACCTCTAAGCCACCCTCGGCGGGCCAAAAAGCCCGGCCACCGCCGCTCAGCTGTGCCTGGGAGGGAAAGGAAACCCTCCCCAAACCCCCAAACCCGAGGGCTCCCAGGTGGGAACGCTCCAGAGGTGAAAAATACCCAAGTGCCCTGATCGGTCCCAAAAAAACCCCAATGATTAGGAGTGAAGGGAGCTCTCCCCTCCCGTGTTTTCAAACTGCAAAGCCCGGCTTTGCTCTCCTGCTCACCGCTGCAGTTTCACAGCTCCACACAAAGTTATACAACGGGCATTACATTTTTAGTGCGGATTGTAGCACGGAATGGCATCGGGTGGACCTTGAAATCACGCAACTTAATCACTGCGCTGCCACCCAGCAAGCCTCCAACTCCAGCCCAAGACGCCTGCGCTGACTGGCACGAGGTAATCCTAAAAATTCCTCCTGCTGATGCCTACAGAGCCTGCAAACGGGGAGAGAGAGCCAGGACTCGGCAAAGCAAGCCCTGAATCGTGCCCAACGTGTCAGGGAAATGGCTGCAGATGATTTGGGTTTGTTTTCTGCAAGCTCGGAGCGGGGAACGGTCCGACTCCGTTTGGAGCCCGGCACCCGAGTGCTTTCACTCCTCTGAGCGGGAGAATTTCGGTCCCGATGTCTTGCACCCAGCGCGATAAGAAGTTAATGCGGTTTGCAGGGCAGTAAGCCCCTCGCTGTAACCGAATTCGCAGCGCACGACAATAAAAATTAATTACTTTACCATATCCTATTTGCATTCGCACATACGTTGAGATAACTTTAATGCATTTTCCTGCCTGGCTGGGGGACCTGTGATTGTCCCGGATATGTATTTTTTTTTCTCTTTTTTCAGAAACAGGAACGAGTATCTGACATCAAATTCCTATTGCTGATAGCCAGAGCACCGGAGGAGGTGCACCCACCGCCTCTGGGACCCCAAAACCGTGCCCCTGGGTGCTGTTGGGGTCTTTGCCCTCCGGTTTTGGGTCCAGGCACGCCTCGGGTCTGCACAAAACACCAAAGCAAAGGACACTGGAAGGAGGGGAAGAGTCAGGGGCCTGTGGGGACAGCGCCACTGCTGCGACCGAAGCCCTACGACGGCAGCAAAGCAAGGGAAGGGATCTGCGAGATGCCGGGCTTGGCCACAAATTCCAAGGGATAATGGTGAAATCTCAAGTAAGACGGCTAAAATAACCAGTATTCCTCTCCGTCTGGGTCACTTGGATAAGCTCATCCTTCTTACACAAATCCTTGAGTGTCGTTATTAAAACGGACCCTACAAGTGGCTCCGCATCCCCAGATGCGACGGCTGAAGGGGAAGGGAATTTTGCCAAGCTGGGCCTTTTTTGCCCCAAATCAGTGCCCAGGATCTCAGCGGAGAGGTCCCATGAAGGCACCCCAGCTGCTGCCCCGATGGCCTTTCCCAACCAGCTCCTCCCCTTAAAGAAAACAAAACGAAAGCCGACTGCAGCTCTTCTCCACAAAGCCAGGTCCATTTTATAGGATGCCAGCTCTGAGCTCAAGGTTTCTTAAAATCACCGGCAGAGCTCAGAGAGGGATGTGCATGGAGCTGACCGGTAGGTACACAGCCAAAACCACAGAGGGACGCCAAATAAACCCCAAGCTGCATTGGGGTTTATTTGGCGTCCCTATTTATTCTGGCCTTGGGTTTGGGGGATCCCAAATCCGCTGGAGATGAACCTGCTGAGCACCCCGGGCAGTGATTTGTGGGTGTCTCTTTTTGCTCTGGGCATTGACATTCCCCCCTCTCCCCAGGAGGAGGTTCGTGCTCAGATCCTCGTGTGCCGCAGACAGCAAGCAGCACAACTGCCTGATTGTACAGATGCCGTATGAATAAATCAGATCCTAAAAGCCACCGGCTCTGAGAAGCTACTTTCCACCAGCCAAATGTGGATGCATCTGCTTTTATAGGGCTGCCTACCGATGGCACCCCTAATCGACCCCTCCACCCTACAAAAGCCTCGTTTCTAGGCCTGGAGGCTGAGGGGACGCGTGGTCCCAGACCCAAACCGAGCTGTTTGTCCCACCGAGGGGACAGAGGGCTTGGAGCTGAGCTGGGCAGCACCTGAGCCTGCCACACGGGAATTTTGGGCACCGTTGTTTCAGTAAGGCCGTGTTTTCGAGCTGATTTCCAGGCGGCAGTGGTCAGCCAGCTGCCACCCGTAGGTATCACCGTGAGCGCCGCTCCTCCCAAGCTCCTTCTCTGCACGTTTTTATGGACTTCAAATGTCAGGCAGGCACATCTGCCGGAGCCAGAGGAGTTCCTACACAAATTGCTCTTTCAGAGGTGACTGATTCGGTGCTATCATCACACCCTCCCTGTCCTTGTGCTGCCAAAATCACGAGGTGAAGGGCTGGGGCGGGTGCTGTGGCAGAGGCCTGCAGCCCCACCACAAGCCGAGACTGCCACCAAAAGCCACGGGACACCTCACAAAACCACATTTAATTGTCCCAACATCAAACTTCTCTTCCTTTTAGCTCAAAAGTACTGACCAGATAGCACACGGAGCTAATCACACCACAAAACCCCCAAAACGGCCTGCGCGTGGGCCCGCTCCCCGCCGTGCGGGGCCGCCTGGTTATTCTGCCACTTTCCCCAAAATGCCCCTCACGAAAGAAACCTCCGGCATCGAAACCTCCTTCACAGCTAATCTATTTTGAACAAAACCCTCTATCTAAAACATCCCTTTGCCACCCGGGCTATTTTTGACTCCGCCGCTTGCGAAAAGCCAAGGGAGAAACGTAAAACACATGGGCCAGGATTTCTCGTCGCGCGGAGGCACCGCTGCCAATTTTTACCATTTTCTCTCCATTTTCAGAGCTTTTGGTGAGCTCTTCTGGAAAGCCAAAGCTTCTGGAGTCACCAACTGCAGGGTGATCTCAGACGGCACGTTTTGAAGGCTGATAGCCGGGGAGGAGATCTAGGAAATAGGGACTCTGAGGCATCAAACCCAGGCCTTAAAACCTCATGATTTCGTCTTTTTTGTGGGTGGTGGGGCGGCTGACTCGGGATATTTGAACCTTTGAGGTTCGCAGTGCTGTGATGGCTTCTCCACAGCCCTCTGGCACCGTAAAGAGGCCTGGCAATGACTGTAAGGTGGCACTGGGGCTTCAAGGCCCTTCAGGAATAGTGCCGGCACTGACTGCAGGCCGGAGCGTCTCACTGGCCTCGATTCACGATTCACCACAGAAATTAACAGGAAAATTGTTTTAAGGATCATTTCCGACCGTTTCTATGCGTCCCTAAGGCACTGGGGATGAAGAGGTGGGAGGTTTGGATATTTGGGAATTTTGCTGCCATTTGTCCCAATACGAGATCCAAGATGTCCTGGATCTGCCCTACAGCCTGGAACCTGCTGTGGGGTTATTTGGCAAAATAAATCAGCAGAGTGATGGTTTTTTACACTTCAAGGAGTGCTGAACAGTTCACCACCACCAAATCTGTTTGGATTATGAGGGAAGTCACTGCTCGTGGAGTAAAATACAACCTGTAGCCATCGGCGTTGGAGCTACTGTTCCTATTCCCTTACCAATAGGTTCCCCTATGTTCTTGGTCACCTGTTCCCCATCAGCAGGATGTACAAGCTAAAGACGTGTTTTAAGCACAAGGTAATCAAGAACCTGATCTTATATTTGGTATTTAGGAACAGAAAACATGCTATAACACAACGATTTTCATTAAAAACAATATATATTCCCCCACATCGGTTCAGTGGTTTATAAACGATAAAAAACCTACTTGTACCAGGACTCGGAGAGGGAATTTATATATGTTATGATGTCCCACAACTCTTTTTTAAAACAATACAAGAGTTCAGTGTTTGTATACTTGGAGTTATTAGTGCTAAATACAACCGAGAGCATTTCCGGAAAGTTCCCTGGCTACAAAGTGCTGCGGAGCCATGCCCAGGCCTGGAGATGCCGAAGTCCTTTCCCCAAATCCCCTTCCATGGGGTGAGCACCGGGGCTCTGTGCCTGGTGCTGCCCCCATGGAGTTGAGTCGATGTAAATGGGATGGAAAAAAAAAAAAAAAAAAAAAAAAGTGAAAGAAAAAAACAAACTTGTGGGCACCATGCAAATGGCCACATGGCTAATTTTTACGACCCAAACTTGGTCTTTTTTTAAAAAAAAGTCACATGCAGCAGTTTGTCTACATGGTAAAATGCGAACAGAGCGGATCAAAGCATTCAAAAGCCTTTCTCACTAGCCTGCTCTCTGCTAAATGCTCTGCAGGACCGAGCAGAGATGTGGGATCCTGCAAAGCCGTCTTCTTTCCCACTCTGCCACAAGAATCTGCGGAGGGAGAGAAACGCTGCTTCTCATTTCTTGCACATTGCCATATGGAAGGCTTTTCAGCTGTTACATAGTTAGGCCTCGCAGCCCCTCCATCTAGCAGCTAAATATTATTCTGTCACTATTTCCCTTTGTATAGACGGGGAAGGGAAGCTCGGAGGGGCCAGGGGTTGCAATCCCTAGGGCCGCGCCGGTCCTAGACACTTGTCACCTCGGAGGAGGACGAGCGCTTGCATGGTGAAACCCCATCACCACGTCCCCACAGAACCCAATGGTGAGGGTGAGGAGCCCGTAGGAGGCGTTTGGGGTGAATTTGTGCCCGTAAATTGTTTGGAAATAAAGGAAAGAAATGAATAACTCTTCTTTTGCCCACTGAGCAAAGCGGTTTGGTTTTGTTGAGGGCTGCCAGCGGGGGCATCGCACGCAGAGATGGAAGTGGCTGGTCCCGAAGACCTCAAAGAACTAGGATGGAAGCAGATTTGAACCCTGTTCTGGGAAAAGAGCCGGCGAGGTGCAAAGGGCACGGTGAGAGCTGCGGCTTCGGGTCTGGATCTGGCCAAAGTGGAGCTCATGACACCGGCTGCTCAGAAGAAGGAAAGTGGGACCAAGTGCAAGGCTTTCATTAAGGCTCAAAGAAAGAAGGAAAGGATCCAGAATAAGGAGTATTTAAGGAAAGAAACCAGAATAACGGGTATTTAAGGAAAGGATCCAGAATAATGGGTATTTAATGAAAGAAACCAGAATAATGGGTATTTGAGGACCCCAAAGTGTTCCTCAGTGATTCCACCCACCAGCCAGAGAGTTTCCTGGTGCCACAAGGAGGACCAGGGCTCAGGATTCCCAAAAGCACACACCTAGCATGGTTCCCTCTGCATCTCGGACCGCTGTGGCTGGTTTCTGCCGTGCTGGTGCTCACACGACCCGAGCAGTACAGAATCCGAGCACCGGCACCGAACCCGCCCCAGGTCTCAGCACCAGCTGGACCAGGCTGTAACCAACGCTAGCATTTTTGTTTCTCACGGTCTTTTTTCTTCTCTCTTTGCATAAAATCGTTTTGTGTGTCTCTCTCTTTTTTTTTTTTTTTTTTCCAGGAACATAGCCCGGAGGAGGGAAACTGCCGGGTATCCATCTTTTCTTGGAGATCTTCAAACAAAAGATGTTCTGTGCAACATTTAGCGTCAATTTTCCCATTAAACAGGAAGAATTCGGCTTTCCAACTGGCTGTTAACCCTTCGGATAGCACAGCTGGATGAGATGTGACAGTGACGTTCAAGGCAGCGGGATGAGGCACCCGGGCAGCAGGTGCAGGGACCTCACCTTCCTCGTCCGCCGCGAGCACGGAGCCGTGCTCCTGGACCACGGGCACTGAGCGTGGCTCTTCCACGACCCAACGGCCGTGATGGGGCTCAGGAGTGAAGTTTTGGATGGCTCGCTAAATGAGGACATGCTAACGAAGCAGCTCCTGAAATGGCACGGGGGGTTTGGTGTGCATGGGGCAGGTCCTGAGACCGCAGCGCACGCCGCACCCGCTCAGCGCCAGGCTCAGTTTGCCGAGCTTGGCCCAACCTCACATTATTTCCTTTTGTAGATTTGTCCCCTAATGGTTTTTGAACACGCTTTTGTGGTTTCTTCCCGAATTGCACAGTGTGGAAGAATAATTAGGGGTAAGTCTTATGCAGTTTGTGTTCTTCTGTGATGAGAGGAGAGGTCCGCGAGGTCTTTGGGCACTCTGCGTTTTATTTTTACCGTGTAAAATCCTTCGAGATCCTTCGGCTGTTTGTGCTTTTGGTTTCACCGGGCTTTTCACAGCGAATAACGTGCTAAAATGCATCTTGCAAAGTGACCGGTTGGGCTAAAGATGCCACGACGCTGGGTCTTGTGAAACAAAGCGCGGGATTTTGCGAGCACGTGGGGTCGCGCAGAGGCTCTGTCGGGTATTTTACATCCACTGTGCAGTTTTGGTTATTTACACCCAAAATACACGCCCTTAAAACGCGCAGCGAGCCAACTGCAGGCACATTACAGAGGAAATCCCTCGCTGCAATGACACTTTCCCTGTGAACTTTGCTTTCCAGCAATCCTAATTCATACTCGAAAGCGTGCTTTCGGTGGTAAGGATCCAGCTGCTGTGCTAGAAGATGCATCCTCACCCCACAGCCCTCCCGAGGAGCCTCTGCCACAGAGCCAGAGCCTGGCCCGAAGGGGTTACAGCCCGGGGAAACAAAGACGGCCAAAAAGAAGGGAGCTGAGGCCCGGAGAGGTGAAGGGAATCGCCAGTAAAACCCTGCAGCAAGGAGCCTGGGGAGCAAGATCCAACTTTGGCGGTTCTGTTTCCTAACACTGTGCCATATTCCCATCGACTGCTCAAATTCACACTTAAATGCCTAACACATGCTGGTGCCAGCTCCTCTAACAAAATATGGTTATTTGGAGGGCCTCGGAAACTGCTGCAGCTTGAGAAGTGGGTAAGGCGTAGCCAAATGAAGAAGAAAATCTAATTGCTGGCTGATAAATCCTGCGTAAGCCAGCTCTTGGGATCTTATCAGGAGCCCTGCACTGTTTGCTGGGCTTGGGTTGCTTCTTTTTTTGTGTTTTCTCCCCTAAAGCCTCATTCCAAAAATGCTGTAATTAGATAAAAATTTGGACTCTGTTAAAAATTTTAGTTTCAGGCCCTGGTAGCCGCTGTGGGCAAAACCTGAAGGTGCGATGTGAGCAGAGGTACAAGCTCAGGAAAAAAATAAAATAAAAAGAGAAGCAAACACAAACCCATCATGTTTACAAATGCCTGCTGAATTTGGCGTGCCAGGGAGCCGGGGGAAGATTTTTAACACGAATCTGGAGGTCGGCAACTGTGCCCTGATCTTTTAAAAGCCTGGTTGAACCGAAAGCCCCTGCACAACCCCTCTGCGCCCCGGAGATGGGTGGCACGGACCTGGCGGGGGCGAAGCTGTCCCCGAGCAGGAGGGGTGCAGCCACCAGCAGGGCTCTTCCCTGCGGGATTTCAGGCAGGGCTTCGCGGTGTTTTCAGGCATGATTTGTGCTCTTGGAACGCCCTTGCTGCTTTACTGCAGTAGCCCCAGCAGAGGAGCCTTCAGCCACGAATCGAGCGCAGCTCCTTTCCTCCAGCCCGAGGAAGAAACCGCAAAAGGCACCTGGCGTTTCAAACTCCTTCCTCCAAAGATCACCCGCCAGGAAAAGCCGAGGTGCTGGCTGCAGCTGGGGGCGAAGCGATTCGGGAGCAGCCTCTCCAGTGACACGGGTCGGGCGAGAAATTCAGGCTGCTGCAGCCCCCCCGGATCGGCACCGAAGGGGTTAACAGACATATGCTGTATAATTAGGAGATGCATTAATGATTATGAATAGTAAATGACTTGGTGCAAGGAAAAAAAAAAAAATCTAGGCAAAAGGGACAGGCACCTAGCTCCCATGTTTATTAGAAACTGGATATAACTCGCGAATTCTGCTATTAAGAATCCTGCATTATTGGTGTAAATACTTCCAAGGGTACATCAAATTGTAATCTTTCATACGACATCCATCAAACCAGGCTGGAGATTTTGACAAACATTAAACACAGTAAGGAGGCAATTATGTATGCATGATTTAATCTGCAACTAATTAATATGCAAATTTATTCATATGTTAGTTACTAAATTAAAAATGCAAAGAAGCCCTTATGGTGATTCTCAAAATTTTGCACAAACAGAACATTTAAAATATAAGAAAAAATGAAGTTTTTTGGAAACCTGCGGCATACTTTAAATCTTTGGAAACCTGTTGCACGGAGACGGTTCAAAAATATTTACTTAAAATAGCGGGGGAAGATAAAAGGTGTGTTAATTTGGTGCTCGAACGTGGTGGCACAAAGGTTACCCAGGAACCTCGGCAAGTCTGCGGAGATGTGCACTAATTATCAAACAAACTGTGTTCCAGACCCAACTCCCACAGCCTGCAAAAAAAAATAAAATAAAATAATGAAATAAATAAAAATTCAGGCTCGGCACGAGCTGGGCACCGTCCTGGCGTTTTGCTCGGCCGGTGGACGGCTGGGTGCTGGCTACAAATCCACTGGGATTTGGGCTGGGACCACGGCACCTGCACCCCGTGCCTCCGACACAAAAGCCCCCGCTCCTTGTTCACCTTGGGTAGGTTTTCTGTCTCAGAAACGCTCTGGGAAGGCGGCAGATAAAGGGCGCGAGGGAACTAATTGGGTGAAGGCGGGCAGAAAAGCGCCTTTAATTCTTTTCCAGATGCATCTTCAAAGCAAAACAGGGAGGCAACCAAGACGCAGGCATTTCAAAGCGCTCCTACAAGAGCCCTGCGACAGCCAGGGGTTGGAAAACCCTCGGTTAGGGGCATTATTGGAACCCAAACGGCTCTGAGACGACAAGAGGTGAGGGTCACACACGCAGGATGGCCCCTAAGGGCTTCCAGGAGCCCTCCTGGACCCCATGAGCTCTCCCTACAGCAAGGCTTCAGCAGTGCCAGAGCCCACCCTGCCCAATTTCAGGGGAAAACCACGAGGCTGGAAGGGGAAACTGCAGCAAAAACGCTCGCAAAAGGCAACCAGACTCGGCTGCACGTGGTTAAATTGACTGCGTCGCTCCTCGCTAGGTGCCTCCCGATTTTTGTTTAGGCCAGAACCGAATGTAAGGCTTTTAAAAGCTTAAACGTACACATTTATGCATTCATTACACAGTGTTAAATCTAATTTGTTCTTTTTACTGTCACAGGAAGCACATGTTTAAAGCAATCTGTTTCCTCATATGAATGCTTTCCTGTCTGTTTGAAAAAAATTGCAACACACTTTACCCCAAGTAACCAAGAGGTGATCATAAATATCCCTAAATAGCATTAAACAGATATGAAAGACATTAACACTTCCAGAATGCCAAAGTAGTATTAAAAAAAATTCTAACAGATGCTCCTAGGTCAAAAAGTGAAATGTGTGTTTCCTGAAAAAACACTCTCATCAGAATCATAAATGAACTGTGAGCGGAGAAATGAGGTGTTGCAGAGCAAACGAGAGGATCCTTTTGGTTAAGGACTCCAGCGCACGGGTGCCAAAGTGTGCTTGCAATAAAAGAGCCCGAGTGAGATGGGAGCGAGCTGCAAACCCGCACCCTCTGCGCTCCACCAGGTGGCAACGGCGCGGGCCGGGGCAGGCACCGGGGAGCGGTGGCGGTGTGCCTGGCCTCCCACCAAAGCCCTTGGGCTTCTCCTCGTCGCTTTGCGGCCTGGCCTTTGGCAGGGAGAAGATGCTGTGGTCTGGGAACAGGCTCAAATCCTGGGTAATAGGCAAATCCTGCCGAAAATTGCAACTTTACTGACGGCCTGCTCGCTGCGGAGCTGATGGGCGCCGCTCGGCTGCTTCGATGCGTGAGCACCACGCACCTCAGGGGCCTTTGCGGGCACCTGAAACGTGCAAATCGCCTGGATTTGCCCCCAAAAAATGCAAAAATGGGTACCTTTGACTATTTACAGCACGGGGAGGATGGCCTTGCATGGGTGCTGCCTCTGAGATGCCTCCCACCATGCGTCCAGCATGAGGTGTCCTGTCCATGTCCCATATGTGTCCTATTTGTGTCCCATCCGTGTTTGGGTGGGCTCAGGGATCTTGAAAAAAGCCCGTTTTGGGGCACTGCCAGTTTTGTCTGGCTGATGTGACACCCGTCCTGCTCCTCCTGGAGGCCCAAGGGTGAGAAAGCCGAAGGCAGCGGCGGGCACGGCCCCGCGCCCCGGCGTCCCCTCGGCCGTGTCCCCTCGGCTCGGGTGCCGACATGGAGCGCGTGTTTGGCCTGTCGAAACGCGCTGAAGGCCATTCAAAATAAAATAACAATAAAAAAACAACCAGCCATTGTAGGCCGCCTAGGTTTTGTGCCAAGAAACTGTCAGGGGAGCTTTGCTATGCATTTAACAACGTTAATAGTTATTGGAGCTCTCCATGCCATTTTTTTTTCTGTTTTCGCTTATGCTGATTTTTTTATTTTTTTTTTTTGCACGTTTACCGCTTCGGCGTAAAGGCAAAAAAATTACTCCGGAGCAAAAAAAATAAATGTTTCTTTGATAAAATACACAGACTGGGTTAACGAATGCCCACGAGTCAAAGTGCAAACGTCTCAATCCTGGCAGATTATCTCCAACTTCCCCAGATAACTCCGGCACTGCTCCCTCCGCACGCCGCATCACCCCGACCCAATCACTTCTAAAATGGAAGAAAAACTTAAAGCAGATCAAATAAATAACCCCCCCAGCCCAGGAAGCCGCCCTTCCCTAAAACCGATTTGGAAAGGCTTGATACAAGATAGGGTTGAAATGTTTTTTGCTTCGACGCTGGACTGTGCTAATCAGAGATCTGAAGCCACTGCAGTGCTTGTAATGAACACCAGCTAGAGATAATATTTAAAGAAAAGCTACAAAATCAAATCGCTGCAGCGAGCGATTTGATTTTTATTTTTTTTTTTTATCTCCGAATGCTTTTTACCAACAATTAGCCTTGAATTCAAACAGAAAAAAAAAATTAAGCGCTGAGTTTTGCACTTGTGAAACTCGCCTTAATTTCCAAATGAAAAAAAAAAAATGAAAGAAATAGAAATTGCATGGATGTATAAAGGAGGAAAATAGAAGTCTGGGTAATTTTAATTGTGAAATTAAAAATGTGTGTGTGGTTCAGAGGGGGAGAAAGGTGTTAGGCTCCAGCACACGCGGTGGGTTTCCTCCCCAGCACGGAGCCCGGTGTCCCACCAGCGGACCCCGCTCAGGCGACCCTACAAACCCCGCTGCAGGCACTGTGAGGGATAAATGGTGCTCCACAGGAGCGGCGATTTGGCAAGAGCTGCCATAAAACCAGTGCTCTCTGCCCTGTTTTGCCCTTTCTGAAGGCACACGGAGATCATCTGGATGCGTTGGCCAAAGCGTGATGTCCATGAGGGAAAATCGCCTCCTGCACTACCTCCAGCACTCTGAAGAGGGAGTCTATGCTCAAGCTAAACCCCAAACCCCACTAATCCCACACCTCTGTCACCAGCTGGCCACAGCTATTCAGCATGGGATTTTTTATTTTTTTTATATATATATTTTTTTTTTTGAGTCCAGGATAATTAAGTGTGTGAAGCCTGCACTAAAAGTTTTGCCTTTAAATACACCGCAATGCCGAGGCCTCGGAAAAATACCCCGATCACACCATTCTCCCCGGACCCTTTCTCATATTTAAGATATCCTGTCTGATTTACCCGAAACCAATAACTAAGCATTTTTAATCTGCATTTCACCGCATTTTCATCTATTTGAAACCACCACCACTACCACCACAGCGTTCGGCCTGCAAGATGTCGCCGCAGCCCTGTGGGGTCAGCGAGCACTTTCAGGTGCGGTTTGTGAGAGGAGCTCTTTTAACCCATTCCCTGACTGCTTGAGAGTAATTTAAGTAGTTTTATGGGTTTGTGGCTGAATTACACAGAAATATTTCCACAAAAGTGCCCAGTTTGGCTCCTGTTACCTCCTCAGGCCGCCTCCTGCCCTTCTCGGCTCCTGTTATCTCCTCAGGCCCCTCTCCCCGAGCTGTCAGCCTGCTCCCCGTGGGACCCCAAATCTCCACAGATTTCTACTTCAGGAAGGTCAGCTCCATCCCAGGAGGCCTGGCCGCAGCTGGAAGACCTTGAGGTGTCCTCCTGGCAAGCTCTGAGGCACCTGGGGCCAAGGCAGGGCCCCAGAGGTGCTGGCCCATCTCCTGGTACTGCAGGTGGCGGCCAGAGGCACGGGGACAGTCGGGGACACCGTGGTTGTTTTGGACAAGTCCCCATCAAGTCGAAGGGAAATTCCTACGGTTGTGTTTTATTTGCTTGAGGTAGGAAGTCTGCGAAAAGCCTGCACAAACAGCACAAAGGGTGCTTCCTCGCCTCCCAGCTACTCCAAGGCTCCCAGAAGAAAGCCGTGGAAGAGCTCCAGGTGGCATCCCCGTAGTGTTTCTCCTTCCTTGCTTTTTGGAACAAAGCAGGTGTTTCCTTAGGACGTACGACTGAGTCATACACTTCCTTATCTGTCTGGGCAGCAAGGTCAAAGCTCCTAAATACACCCCAGCAAGTGCAACGAGATGGCTCCGGCCCAGGGGGACACCTCGAGTTAAGATGGAAGAGGGAGGCTGCTGCCACCACAAGTGAAGCTGGGGGATTTTACCTGCTGGTTCTTCAACAAAAGCAGGTTTTTGGTTCCTCTTTTCTCCTTTAACACAACTGGGATGATGTTCAGCTTGTCTCACCCTTTATTCTGGCTGTAGTATCCACACCACAAGGCTCCCCCCCATCACGAGGATGCCAGCCCAGCTCAGCCATAACTCCCTGCCCTTTCCTTTTTGAACCCTTTGCATTTTGCTCCAGGGGTTTCACTTTGGGCAGCAGCTCCCAGGCCTGCTGTAAGGATCAAACAGAGCCCCTGGTGTGCTTGTAAGGGAAAAGAGTGTCCAAGGAGACGGGAAATAGGAAGTATAAGGACTGTGTCTGACTGCACTCCTTGCTAGAGGACAACTGGGCCAAAGGAAATAAGGCTAGTGATGGAGGAAACGACAAGCTTTAACCCCTGGGAAGCCTGGCCCCAAAGCAGAGCACCTCAGGCCGCAGAAAGCTTCACTGCCAGCCTGCCTGCCTGCCCCCTGCAGGGCTCGAGGGCTCTGTCAGAGCTGCTCCAGCCCCGCGGCCCCGTTGTGCGGCAGAAGGCAGCCACACGCCACCCCACAGCCATCCTGCCTGCGATTCGATGCTCCAGCTCCGAGCAAAGCCACCAAGCTCTCACACCATGCCCGCAGCTGACTGCCATCCCAGCACCAGAAGCTCCCTGTGAAGGCCGAATTTCAGCGTTATCTTTATCTATGAGTTATCTCCGCTGGAGCTCTCCAGCCTGCGACCTGCCTCCTGCAGCCGGGATGCCCGTGAGAGGTGCAGAGGCAGCCAAAGCGGGTGAAGGCGTCAGGTTAATGGTTAAAACAACAGCAAAACCTTTGAATGAAGTTTAAGGGGAGAAGAAAATCGTACAGGAGAGATGTCTGATTGCACAACGGCGATGGCAGCAGCTGCTGCTTGCACAGAGCATTTTACCAAATGGCTGCACAGCTCTTCATGAAGTAGCTGCTGAGGTTGCTCTGTAAAGTCACTGTCTCACCTTCAGGGGGCTCAGCCCCAAATGCCCCAAGCTCGCCACCCTTTTTGGGCCCCGATTTGGGGAAATGGAAGGGGTGGCGTGGGGACAGCCACCTGCACCCACCCCACGTGGCCGACGGCATCGGCTTCGTGCCACCCGCTCCTCGGTAGTTTCTACATGCTGATTAGCTCCCTAGTTTAATTTACTTTGTTTGCAAAACTCATAGCCATTTCTTATCATAAAGGGGAGCTGATACCACGTATTTATTACCATTTATCATTGAAATTTTTATAAGACTACTTATGAATTAATCAACAATAACTGCTCTCTCCAACGCTGCTGCATTAATCTCCATATCCACCGCATAAATCACACCGAGCACAAGTTAATATACATATTTTAAGAGAAATACGGCAATATTTCCACCCTATCAACTAAGTGTATTATCAGCCAGTTAGGCAATTTATAAATGCCTATACTTTATCCAGCATCATAAATCCTGGCCGGTCGGCGTGCCACGAGCTATGGGCAGAACACAACCTGACCTTTTATCGGATGCTCCTGCTGGTGGGGACACCTGGGTGTGCGTTGTTTCAGGGGAAACGGATGATCCATGATATAACAGAGAGGACCAGACTCAAACACGTATCTGTATGGTCACGCAGGCAAAGCTGTATTTCGTTCAGAGCCAAACCATTCTCGTATTCACATTATTGGACTCGTTGTAGATTAATTTCCTTATTCTGGGAAGACACAGCTATGGGCGATTAAAATATCGGGGCGTACCTTCCTGCGTTTTATTTTCTCATAAATTGTGCATCTCCTTAAAAGCACTTCAACTTTTTATTCGTGTATTCGACTTGGGGATAATTGACTGAAAAATACCAATACTGTTAAAATAGTTAAGGAGTATCGAGCTGTGGAAGTGGTTCCGTTCTGCACAACAGCAGCATTCAGGCAAAATTAAAGGAAGCGCGCGTTTGAGACTAATCTGTGACAAACACAAATCGCGTTTCATTCTTCGGAAGCAAGAAGCAATCCATAAAAAAAAACTTTTGCGGCAGTTTTACATCCCCGAATGCTGACGTTTCCAACATCAGCGTCATCTCTCCTGCTCAAAACAAGAGCAGACAGCGGGTACCGTCCTACAGAGTGTATCTTTTATAACACGGACGCGAAAATATTCAGGCAAACGTCCTGAGATGGTCACCTCGCTGCTGAGAAATATTGTACAGCATAAAATAAACGTGGGCGTTTGTCCCCGAGGATGCGCAAAGGAAAAAGCAGCGGTCTGGCACGCGGTGACGGAGCGAGCACAAAGCAAGCCAGGGCACTGCATCTTTAAGTGCTCACAAAGCTCGGGCTCGGGCGATCCTCAGTGCCACGGGCTGGCCTTGAGCCGGGGAGAGCTGTGAGGGCCAGAGCATGCGAGGCTGGCAGGGAAAGCAGGGAGAGCTAAAGTTTCGTCTCAATGAAATCCACCCCTGAGTTCAGGCGTAACGGTGCCCGTAAAAGCCTTCTTGGGGAGTGGGGGGGGATATGAGCTGTTGCTGTAAAGGGCTCCAATAAAAACCCAACCCAAAAAACACACCGTGAAAGACGTTTAAAATACGCACGTGGGAACTTGGTTTTAATTAAAACAAGCCAGTATCACGACTTCGCTGGAACCTTTCGCTCGAGAATTTCCATATTTCAGCAACTATCAATAGATTTACGCTTGTATTGTTCACTATGATAAAGCTTACAATAATCAATTATTAAATTGCAATTAAATTAGGATCTTCGTATGTGTTTTTCTCTTTTAAATTGCTTTTTTTTTTTTATTTATAAAGTGACCGGTCCTGAAACTACCGCTTAGCCCATTCACTGCACTGACTGAGGCTTTCAAAGTATGCTGGTTTGCAAACTGCAAATTTAGGTGGATTTACGGCAAAAACAGAAAACCCATCTGAGATTAATATGTCAATTTGTTATATATGCTGCAGGATTGATTGCCACTCGGCTCCTCCTAATAACCAGATTTACAGATAAAGCAACCACAGTTATCAAGTATGAAAAGGACGCTCTCCCCTCATTAGTGCTTTCTTCTCTGTTTGCAGATACTGATAGGAAAATACGCATTATGCATTTTTAAAGCCATGGGGGAGAGGAAAAATAGACTAAAAATACTAGAATGAAATGTAATGGTAACTAGAATGAAATTCAAAGCACTACTCGATGTTTCATTTACTGCAATGTCCTATCGCTTCTTTTAAAATCACTATTTTTTATATATAGTAATGGTTTTTAAAGTAAACGTTCTAAAAAGATGCGGTTGACCGTAGTACGGCTTTTTCAGCAAAAAAACAAACAAACCACAAAGGTTTTACCCCGTCAAGGAAAACTGCAAAGTGGTCGGCCAGTTGTGTGGGTCGGGAGACAAAGGGCTTCACCCAGCCACACAGAAACACCCAGTCCCGGCCGCGCGGTGCCAGGGTTTCGAGACAAACGCTGCAAAATCAGCGCAGTTTATATGGACGGCGTCCACGGTCCTCCTCACAAAGAGGTAGCAGCGAGATGCTTGCAGATACCTGGGCAAGCCCTGGGTAATTAGCAGCTCTCTCATTATGCCCTGAGCATCCCCCAGCGCCCCGGCAGCAGCTGGCTCCCGCTGGCGGCCACCTGGTGCCAGCCCAGCAGCGCCCGCTGCAGGTACGGCCGCCCGCTGCCCTGGCGCGGGAGGGAAACCTCGGGGTGGGCTGAGAGCAGGGTCAGCTCTTGGGGACGCTCCCCGTGCACCTCGCTCCACGAACCCATAAATCAGCCTCGCAGCGACAGCGCCGCCGGCCGGCACGTGAAGCTCGCGCCCGGCCCACCAGGCGCGCGGCGGCTCGGCGCTTCTGCCTCTCAGAGTTCAACGTGACCCACGCACGCTCGTCCCCAAGGTGTCACTGAGGCCGGACGAGGCCATACAACGAGGATCCGTGCCTCTCCTCACCTTGCCCACAACCTGTGCCACGCGCTACGAGTGCCCGTGCCTGCCTTCCCCCCAGCAAAGTGACGGCGCGGCGGGCGGGCGCGCGCGGTACTTACTGAGGACGGCAAACCTGGAGGAACTTTCCGAACTTTCTTTGTTTGTACTTCTGCAAAAAAAAAAATAAAAATAAATAAAAAGATAAAACGGTGTCTTCATCAAGACTTTTTTTTTTTTTCTTTTTTTCTTTTGCCAGCGAGGTTTTGTAAAGAGCGAGCCAGCTAATCACCCTGCCCGCCTCTCCCTCCCCACTCCCAGCGGCGTGGGCATGGCGGAGGGGTGCCAGCCTCCTGCCCACCCCTCATATTTCCACCTCCAGCCCCGGGGCCTTTGTTTTCGCCTGGCGCGGGTCTGCTTTGAGCAAGCGACTTTCGAAGGCTCCTCGCGTGCCCCACAAAGAGGAGCGGCGGCGGCTGCGCTGCGCTCACCTCCCCGCGCCCTCGCGCGGGGCCCGAAGCGCTCCCGGTGCGTGGAAACGGGGCAAAAGCGCCGAGCACGAAGTCACTCACCCATGGAGGTGCTGTGCAGAGGCCTCCGGCGGGGGTTATTGCTGGAGTACTGGTAGTACTGGGAGCCCGGCTTGCTGGGGGAGAGCGCCCCGGGGTTGCCGATGTCCATCTCCCCTCCCAGGAGACTTTGCTAAAAGACGAAAAAACACACACGTGTGCGCGCGTGCATGTGCGAGCTGCCTTCCCCCCATCATTAGCTATTTCTCACCCCTAAAAATAACACAGCAAAGCAGCCTTCCTAAGCACCCGGAACCCTGAAAGCAGGACCTGCCAACATTTTAAAGGCGACAGCGCCAAAATTTCCAGCTTCGCATCTTTCCTTTCCCCGGGAAAAGCGCAAAGGAATGAATTTCAAATCCGATTCTTTACATTTAAAGGAGACTTAGTGCCGACTTAGTCGAGCGCAATCAGTGTTTGCAAAACTTTGGGAGCTCGGTGCAGCGACGTGTTTGGGAGCCATTTAGTCTCCTCGCTGCACGCGAGACAGATTTAGCCATCATAAAACTGAAGGGAAGGGAAAAAAAAAAAAAAAATCCTGCTGTTGACAGTGCGGTTGGTTCGGAGCGCATGAAGCAGCCTCATTGTCCCCACGGAAGGCGAAAGTCCTAAACGGATCGCGGTGTGCAAGGCGAAAACCTACACGGCAGGCTGTGCATCGAGCGGGAGCGGTGCGTTAATCAGATTTTTTTGCAATGCCATCAGAAAAAAAAACAAAAAAAAAAACAAACCAACAAAAAGCACCTCCGAAAATCCCAAACAATTAAGGCTATTGTACGGCAGCCGCACTAGCAGCAGCAGCAAAGGACTTGCACTAGATCCATTTTCTGCCTCTCCCATTAACTAACGAGAAGCATCCCGGCAAGCACGACATTTCCCCGGCTACGAACGGAGCCCGGCTGCCCTGCGAGAGCGGCAAACGTTATCTGACCGCCGCCGCCAGAGAAATTACACATCTCCAAGAGGCTCCGGCAGAAGAACAATTTCCTGAGTAATGTTCTATTTGCTATAAACTACACGGAAACTTACCCATAATATATAAATCCCCTGATTATACTCTGCATTGAGCACATTGTTCTTTTAATTATTCTGATACGCAATAAAACAGGTGTAGATCCCACCATTTATATTAAGAACAAATTTACCATTTAATAAAGAAATTTTAAAATTAAGCACCAAAAATCTAACTTTATCGTTACTTGTAATCAACTTTTACTGACTGAACTAATTACTGTACTTGATAAAGTACAGAATGTGTTTTCCCTAATCTAAATTCTAATCACCATGTCACTCACAACAGACTTAGTAATGCTTCACTAACACACTATTCACATGCAAAATACTCTAAATAGGCCAATTATGACTCTGCCCCTGTTCCCTGGTTAACCCGCTGAGAACTGAAAAATTTCACAAGGCAGTCACCAACTAAAACAAAGGCTCCTTGTTTTAAATTAAGACAGTCTTTTTGATTCCTAAATAGCTCAACAAAGTGGCATGTCTTCTGCTGAAAGCAGTTGGTCAAATATGAGCCATGAGCTGGAAAATCAGAAATTAAAACATCCTTCTGCCTTTCCTACCCGTCTAAAAACATTCGGAGAGAACTTTTGCTGCACGAAAACTATATTACTCCTTTTTTTTTTCTTTTTTTCTTTTTTTTTTTGGAGCAGCTACAGGAAAATCGCCGCCGAGGTATGGGCAAGCGACGCCCGACGGACGCGGCCCCGACCCCCTTCTTGGCGTGCAGTCCAGCGTTTGGCTTCGCAGACCCCTCAAAGACCTCAAAAAAATGCAGGCACGCCAGGGAGAAGCGTACTTTGGGCTAATATCTTGACGCTCAGCTCCTGCCTAATATACACCTGCAATGCCTCCGCTCCTCGGAATAAACAGCACCTGCACCGGCACAAAAATGGTTGCGAGCCTATTGCATAATGGCAAAGAAATATATGCAAAAACTCTTTGGGGAAAAAAAAAAAAATATATATATATATACAAAAAAAAAAAAAGGTTATCAATTCATTGTGAATATCCTCTGCAAATACACGGGATTTTATTGAATGTCTCGGAGCATTTCAGAATGAAACAGTGCTAACCACAAAAATCCGATTCAGTCATATATTTTTATCACGTATACGTTTTAACATAAAGACAGACCTGCTAAATCTGTGCATGGTTTATCCATATGTCGGGGAGTCTGAAAGACTTACAGCCATCAGCTGTATAAATTCCTATACCCAGCCTACTAGATTTAATTTGATTTAAAAAAAAAAAGTCTCTAAGACAGCGTTTGCAAACTATTGGAGCTTAAACAAGATTCACTCCGGGAGCAGAAAACACACACATACCCTATGTTGTTTTTGTTTTTTCATCCAAACATTTCTCTCTAGAAAAAAAGATGCAGAGGTTTCTACGGGGAAAAAAGCAAACAAACAAACAAAAAATAAAAGATCCCAAATTTGCGTTATTACACGAGGAATAAACAGATGCCCCGGTCCGACGGGCTGCCCGCCTTTTGTTTGCCACCCGATCGAATGCTTCTCGTTGCCACTAGTTGCACTTCACAATGACTATTCCTTCCTCTTGACCTAGCAGGTAGGTGCTGAAATGAGGACGATGGATGGGCTGGACGGGCTCAAGGACCTGCGGCTGGAGCTGGCACCCATGGGGGTGCCCTCGGGGCTCCCCACGGCCAGGCTGGGCGCACGCAAGCGCCCGTGCGGAGCCCGCTCCCGGCTCACGCTACGTGTCCGCCTCCCAACAATTTCGGCACAGGAGCTCGGCTACAAGAAGCTCTCGCTGCCACAAAGACTGGGTTTTCTCAAACACATCTCCCAAATTTCCCATCCTGAGTGTCGCTGATTTCTTCATTTGGTCCCAAAAAGAACCCGAACCCCCAAATAGCCCCAACCACCCAAGCGCCCTCCTTTGTCTGGCACAGGCTGCAAAAAGAGGTGGGTTTGTGCGCTTAAGGGGACCTTGCGAGCGCTCCAGGGAGGAAAACTCGGCTAAAAAACATATCTGTACTTATTCCGAGATGCTCCTAGAAGGAACAATGGGCATTTATTACTGCTCAGCCTCCGTGTCACACTGCTAATGGCCTGCAACAAAGAGAAAGATGAAACGTTTGCAAGCCATGGTGCCATAGATCACGTAGCTTTTGGAGCTTGCGTTTGCTCCCAGTTGGGTCTCAGGCGCGGCGTGAATTATTGGGCATCAAAGTTTGTATTTACCACTAAGAAAAGATGAGCTTAACCCCAAAATGTTACGTCGGTCAAAGTCCCTTGAAGACTTTTTACAGAGGGGCTCGCCACGTGGATGTGCTCGACGTAGGGGAAGCGGCGTGTCTTTGGGTGCAACCGGTGAGCCACCAAACGCTCCGAACCCTCGAGCTGTACAAATCCTGCCGGCGGATGCTCGCGGACCTGGACAGTTGTCAGCCTGTTTGTTTTATCATAAACAAAGCGAATAACGCGCGGGGTTTGCCAGTCGGATGGTTGGTTGAAGCGAAACCCAACCCCAGAAGAAAAGAAACGCAACAGAGCAAGATGGCACGGAGGCACGCGGCTGTGTTTTTCATCAAGTGCAATGTTTTTGCCGTTGCTCCACGCAATCCTGTCTTCTTTCTGGTAATCTGTAAAAGAAGTCACTAACGAGTGAGTCCTGCCTCCCAAATTTGAATAACTAGACAAAGACTGAAAGCTGGATGGGGAGGAAATGCGCGCAAAGGAAGATCCATATGGATGCGATATTACCCCTCCTGGAGAAACACAAACCTTGCTCCATTACCAACCTGGAGTTTTGCTCCTCCAACCAAAATCACACGAATGCCAACAAGCGTTTTGCTTAAATTCCTCCTTCAGACCCGTGTAGGTAGGAAACAGATTTCTAAAAATTGTTTTCTACTCCCTTTATTGTAGAAGCAGGTGAGGGTAGGGTACGGCAAAGCGCTGCCGTTCGCTAACAGCACATCAGTTCAGCTTAAAGGTAAAGATCCTTGAAGCCCGTAATCCCAAATCCTCTGATAAAATGATAAAGCTGAGCAGGAAAAAAGATTTCAGAAAGGGCCTTTTTTATTATTTTTTTTGCTGACAACCTGGATAGATTTTTGTATTTATTTTTTTTTTTTGCCGTCGCCACGCCGCATCGTGATCCGGTATCAAACGCGCCATCGCGGGGACGTCGCAGGGAAGAGAAAAACGGGCTTAGAGGAGGAGAGATTAAGCTCCTTTTCTGAACGGCTGCCAAGCGATTGTGCGCGGCGCTCAGGGCCGAGCGTCCCCGCGCACAGCTGCAGCCCCGCTCGCCGCTCCCCAGCCCGGCGGAGGGATGGGGGCTGCGGGACAGATGGTCCCCGCTCCGCACGGGAAAACGCATCGATCGAAAAGCAAACCCCTTTTGCAATAAACTTCCCATGGACGAGAAGAATTCGGGCACTTCAGCCAAGAAGAAGAGCCCTGCCACTTCCCTGCTGTTCCAGCACCCCTCGCATCACAAGGCCGTGCACCCTTGAAGACCAAAACCTTTTTGCTTTCCCCGTTCCCACCACCTCTGCGCACCCTACAGCCTCTATATATCAGGGGGCCCGCACGTTATGGGGTTTCTCTGCCACCAAATTACGTTTTCCTCCAGAAAAAAAGAGCTCAAGCCGAGATGGATGCAGTCACCCTCAGTGCTGGAGCCCCACAGCACAATTTGGGGTGCTCCCACCAAACACCAGCCCAAGGGAACGTGGCCAAGGCCATTCCCCCGCCGGCTACCCGCGCCTCCACCACCTCGCTTGGCCTTCTCCCCACCCAGTGCACCCCAAGCAACCTAAATTTGATGAAATCACATTAATTCATGCCGAAACAGAGGAACAGGAGGTCTTTTTTTTTTTTTCTTCTTTTTTTTTTTCAACACGCCCGATTTCGAACTGCGACTGCTCTGTTTTCTTTTTCCTCTCGCAAGCTCGCAGGGTGCCGCAGTGCATCTCCTCCTCAGCCAGGTCGCAGCTCCTTCTCCGTGCCCTCCCCTCGCTTTATGAATTTTCACTTAAGTCAAGTTAACTAAGTCATGCCGCATAGACATCTGAATCATTTCTTGGTTACTTCCTTCTGTGATTTCTATCCTCTGCTTTTAATCAAATTATGAAACTAAATTTCCACTTATCATGTGACTATCAGGGCATCTGTTCGTAATCTGTCCAATTCCTACAAATACTCCTTTCTTTGGCTTTTGGAAATTTGGCAGCTCTCTGAAAAATCTTCTGTGTGTCGTTTACGTCCAGTATTCCTCGCTAATGCCAAGTGTAAATTGCAAACCATTGATGGCAAACACAGAGCAACAATTTCCTCAGGTTCCACCGAGGATGTTTTCGAGCTCAGGTACTGTTTTCCTTTTTGCTCAACCAAGCGTCATTCTTCAAAGTATTTACAGAAAAATTTGGGCTTGGAGGGAACAAAGGAGCTTCTCGCAGCGAGATTTTATTTCTCACAGAGTTTTGTTTTTTGGGGAACGCTCACGAGCATGGAGCAGGAGAGATTTTCCTCTGGTTGTTTTCTTTGCTCCATCTTGATGGCAAATAACCTTTTTTGGCTCGTTCCTTCTGCCTTCCAGGGCAGCACCTTCAGACGGCTGCGTGCGGTGCTCAGCACTTTGCTTTCGACTCTGACCTTTTCCTCGAAAAAAACACTTGCAGGTATCATCAAATCATTTTTCATGTTCAACCAGCCCTCGTGCATGAATGTCATCAGGAGCAGTTCTCTACTTTTTTTTTTATTATTATTATTATTTTATTTTTTTCACTCTCTCTTCATCTGCATTATTTAAAATCGCTCTTTAGGCTTAAAGCTTTCTGGAGAAATTTTTCCCAATTTTTTTTTTTGGGGGGGGGGATTGAATGTAATAGCAGCACAACAGCAGGAACTTCCCAAGTTCCAGCAGCACTTCGTGGACACCCAGCTGAAAAAAAGCGCTCTTAACCATGCCTGAGGCTCTGACAGCACGGATTTCCAATTTCTTTTTCGCTCCTTTTCCTCTTCCAGGTGAGCAGGAGAAAAAAAAAAAAAGATTTGTAACTTTTGAGCTCGTTTTCCCCACATTTACTCTTGTATGTTTGCTTCTTCCCCTGCCTTTATTCACCATTATGCACGATGACTCAGATGATTACACCGCCGCTTGATTATCACGAAAGGTTAGCTACTTGTCTGCATTAACGATCCCGGCTTTCGCATTTGCAGTGAATGATTTCGCCATCAACGGCACAGTTCTCAGTGTTTTTTCTAAAGCTTCAGGAGAATGAAAATATTTCGTTTCCTCACGGTCGGGGAAACGTGGATAAAAAGCGATTCAACTGAACAAGTGCGAGGCACAAAAAAAATCAAGGAAAGAAGGGACTTCCTCTTAACTAAGGAGTTTTTTAAATGCAGCCTTTGCTCTGTTTGTGATTTTATTTTTTTATTTTTTTTTGCTGTGCAGCTTCTGCTGGAAGGCTTGGAGTTGGAGATAGCTCCTTTGCTCCATAGCAGTGGGTTCCCAAAACCAGCCTTACAACAGCCACGTTTAAGGGGCTGCCCCGTGCCACCTCTGGGGATGATCCCAAAAGTGCCCAACACGTGAGGGTGGCAGGGGAAAACGGGATGAAATAGGCAAGTGGAGACTTTGGTCCAAGTCCACGTGCAGTGGTTCATGGTTGGAGAGTCCTGGTGCTGCTGGCTGTGCCTGGAGGGGACGGGATGATGCAGCTGGTGACTCCCCGGTGCTGCAGGTGGCCGAGGTGCCAAGGTTGTCCCTGTGCCACACGGGACCAAAGCCCACGTCCTCACCTGCAGATGTGCTCCCCGAGCAGAGAAATGCTTCTGGAAACAGCAGCGTGCCCGAAAGGAGCTGGATGTGGCTGACAGCATGAAGAATGGGGCCCTGCACAAGCGCCCGTGCCCGAGAAGATCCAGTCCAGAACAATCTGCCACCAAACACCGCGGAAATCCAGAGTGGATCTTCAGAGAGCTCCCATCTCTCTGCAGACTCTAACACCGTGTGATAACGTTTGTAAGACTTCACCATCAAGGAACTGAAGCTTAGAGTTCCTGGAGGAATTGCTCGTGCACGAGGAAGCGATTCCTATGCGAAGGGTGTCTAAACACAGCGACGCGATAGAGGAGGCTTGCCACATCACAGAGAGCCCAACTGAGCTACAACATCTTCCAAAAGGATCAAAAAATCCATAGCCTGCTCAGAAACATAAGCTAGATATGTAGTGGAATGTTTCTAGACATAAAAAACCGTGCTACATCAGAGGATTGGCATGGAGTGAAAGCAGGGTACCCTAAAAAACCCTCATTTTTTGTAGGGTTCAATGATAATCAGACAAAACCAGAGCCTGTTGGTTTGTACACTATAAAATACGTGTCCTCCCTCCCCGATTCTCACAGCACCTCCCGGTACCCGAGCAGCCCTATTTCCGTGCAGCTCCCAACATCTCCAAGTGCCCCGATCCCGTGCCATCTGGTACGTATCAGCATCGCGGTCACTTCTGGGGAGGGGGAGACGGATAGGAGACGGGGAGGATTAATGACATGCAGGAACCAACGCTGTGCGGAGAAGGACGTTTTTGCACTGGTTTTTCCCTGAGAAAAAAATCCCGAAGGCTCGCTGGCAGGAATTCCTTCGCCGGGCTCTGCTTTTTTTCAGTTCAAGTAAGCACTTCAACATGATTCAGTGAGGGTGTCCTACCGCTGCTCGCTTCAAAATGGCTCTCGCTGGCAACTTATTAGAAACCCTAAAAAAAGCCCCGTTAACCTAACAAGTCAATTATCATCACTCTTCCCCGTGTAAGCGTTCGACTACAAACGGCTTACAACAAAAATCCTGGCTCAGGTTGTCTCAGGCAGGGTAAAATACCCTGACACGCCTCAGTCTTGAAAAGGTGTCTGGTGGCTGAATTCCCATTTTTAATGATATAATTATTGTTTTCCCTTTGAATGGGAGAACACAGAGAAAAAGGCTTACAGAAGTTCAAATGCATGGGAAACGGCCTTTTGCTGAAATTATGCTAGTAATATTTTTAACCAAAGAAAAGTTGCCGTACAAACATCTAAGAGACCGAAGAAACTTCCTGTCCAAAAAAAAAAAATAACAAAACCCATGCTAAATACTTGGAGCGCCTCGGAGGATGTGTGTGTGTGTGTGTGTGGTTTTGTTTTTTATTTTCAGACTTATTACTATTCATCAGCCTGAAAGATAAACAACGCCCTCCCCGTTTTTTTTAGGGCAGAAGCAGGGTTTTGTAGGAAAAAAGAAAAAGCTGTCCGCAGACTAAAAGCTTTTATTTAAAGCTCCTCAAATGATCCTGCACGTCCGACACAGGGCTTGGGACCCGCAGGGGCTTGGGAGGGATGTTTCCATCCCCACATTCACATCAAGAAGCCTGAGCTTGCTTGGGGCGAGGAGCAGGGAAGTGAAACCTCAAGCACACGTTGGAAAGGAAGCTGGGGGGAAGAAGTGGGCTTTGGACCCAACGGTACATGACAAGCTGGAAATAAATCACATTCGTGGCATCGCCGTCAGCCCACGCACACCGCGGGGAGGGCAGGGGTGGCCGGGTGCCCCCAGCCTCCTCTCGGTGCTGTAACATCATTTTTTGTTTTTCTATATCCATGCAAACACACGTAAAGCCAACCAACGGCACAGATGTGGAGCTTAAGCTACAGGAACTTTCCTTTATCCTCGCTTTCAAATTTCCCTCTGCTCCTCACGGTCTTTTTTCACGTAGCTAAGCCATTTGCTGCCCGATGGAAACTGATCCCCCCGTACACGATGTGTAACTGTGGCTGAACAAAACGTGAAGGCTTCTTCACTTCAAGTACAGTCTGCAAAGCTCAGGTCACCTTGTGCTGAAGACAGGACCAAAAAAATATAAATAAATAAATTAGAATTGCCCTGCGACAACAACAAAATTGGCAAATTCAGCTGCTCTGAGGAACGGGCAGGAAGAAAAAGCACCTTTTTGTGCTGACACAGGTGAAAGGATAGCAAGCTGGCGTTTGGGTGAGTCAGAGCAGAGCGTGCCACCCGGCCAGCTCTCCATGCTGCCCTGCAGCGAGCTCAGAAAATGCACTTTCAAGTGAAAATGCAGTTTTGCCTACTTAGGTGCCTCCAAGGGGGCATCTGGGGCAGCTAGGGGAGAGCAGACCTGCTCCGTGTCCTGCTTGCTATCACACGGCTGCATTTCCTCCCTCCTTTCTGCGTGGAAGAGGTGATGAGGATCTTCTGTGTTGTGGAGGCAGCATTTTGGTTGCCTACGCTGCAGAGAGAGGCTTTGCTCCTGCTCTGCAATACTGCTGCTTTTGGGGAAGTAGACATTGCTTTCCTCTCGCCTGCACCTAGCGCCCCGTGGAGATGCACGACGTGCCTTGCAGCACGGACCCGATAAAGGAAGGCAGCAGAAAAGAAAGCAAAGAGCCAGCAGAAGTTACACGACAAACGTTGTGAACCCCACCAACTTCAGAATGAGATTCGAGAAACTGGCAAACTAAAGGACACTGGCACAGCATCATTGCTGCCCTACCCAGTGGCAAGAATATGTGAGGAAGAAGCCTCACTTGTCCTTGCTGGGCTACTTCAAAACATGCATCAAAGGCGATTTCCTTTTGTACACTTGCAATCCTGAAACTGTCTGTGCTGCTCCACATGTATATGACCACATGAAGTCTATCGTACGATATCAGGATGTGCCCATAAATTGCACGAGCAGTAGAAATTTCCATGCGTGTTGCGCCGCGGTCGCACCATAGATGAAGGACACTCCTCTGGTGCAGTTGGAAGAGCACAAATTGAAAGTGTACTTTCTCACAAGTCTTCCAAAGCTGGGCTACAAATGAGTCATTTTATAAAGCCTGCCAAAGCTTGGTCATCACGGAATAAAACTTGAAAAAAAACGATTAAGAGGAAACACATATTTTAAAGAAAATTGTAAGGACTCATGGAAAATTCTCACTGTTCAACATCAAAGGCTTCCAAAAAGGGGAGCAATGAACCAAGACATGACTACTGGGTAGTGTTTGGGACAACAGGGACTGGAAGGGCACTAGGTGAAGGCAGAGGAGCTCTGCTCCCAACGAGACGTGGGACAAGACACAGGTGACTCTTCGTGACGATGCAAGATAGCCTCTTATTATGGCCTAAGGCCATAAAGCAATGGGGATTTTCTGGCTGATTTTCTCTGTAGATGACTATAATGTGTTGGGCAGTTAATTGGCATTTTTTGCATTGCATTAAAGAATAACAATCTCTGTCTAGAAACTGTATTTGTCACAGCACCTTGTTATCCAATGTCTATGTTGTAAAGGTAATCCTGTATATTACAGGGGGATGTAAAAAACCAACAGAGGAATACCCAAGTGGGTTATATTTTCAGTGATTCCGTTGGTTTTTATTTGACTTTATATGCATTTTCCCCAGATACTTTTGAAAGACAAGGAAATATCCATAATTCTACCTCTCGTAGAGCTTATACCTTTACTCTTAAAAAAAAATAATCTCCTGACAGTCAAGCAGGATCCATTTTCAAAGAAGGAAAACAGTTAAAAAATAAAATGGAAAGACCTATAAACATGCAGACAGATGGCTATATTCTGTCATTAACTTCAAAACAAAATAAAAATATTAACTTCTCCATTGTTGCTAAACATACTGCAGCAAGGCTTGAATGCCTGGCAGACATGCACCTCATCTGCTGCGAAGGCATAAAGGCATACCTGGCTTCTGGGGTATTATTATTTATTATTTGTTAAGCACCAGCAATGTGTTCGGCACTTTACAAAGCCAGAGGGGGGGAAAATCTACTTTAAAAATGCTGCTCCTGAGGTAAATAAGACTGAGGACATGAGAGAGTAGCAGGGCGGTATGAGGGAAGCCCATGCGGCCACGCGTCCGGCCTAACCATAACAGGTCTGAAATAAGAAGAATTTGGAAAATATCCGGCCTGTAGAGCTGGCAAGTGTGGAGATAGCAGAGTTTTGCACTGTTTGACTGGAGGAGAGGCCAAGGGAGGTATTTTAAGTTTGCCTGCAAGGAGTGCGGCCTGGTCAGCAGTGGGCAGGTTGGAGGCTGGGCAGGCCCATGGCTCTCCTCTGAGCTCAGCTGATCCTCCACAAACACCAGCACGTGGCTGGCACTAACCACCTCTTACTGATACCTTCAACCACCTCCTACTGATACCTTCAAGAGCCAAAAACTGAACTTTGCAAAAATGTCAAGTTTTTGGCGGGCTGTCCCAGAGCCCACATGCACTGTCCTGCTGACCTGCAGGCACCAATGTCCCACAGGATTGAGAAAGTGAGAAAAAAATCCCACTCCCTTACACAAAAAGTTTGATCGTTTGTGTAATCTATCAAACAATGTCCATTTTAGAGGTGTGACGGGGCTCAAGACCCACTCCTCCACCTGTGAGGAGCACGTCCAGCCCCTCACACAAAGCCTCCTCCTCCTCTCTCTGTGCTCACACCAGCCACAGACTGCAGCAAAACACAAGACAGTTACAGGGGAAAAAAAAAAATTAAAAAAAAGGCTGTGAAAGGGGAACAACGAAAATCAAGCAAAACAGGAAAGGGGAAGCGAGAAAGTCACACCACAAGGCCTTGCTAATTCGTTGGTCGATGGCCCCCAGCCTACAGATGGCCTAACTCGGGCACGGCTGCGCTGAAATAGGGGTTTCTGCTCCTGGGGGATGATTCAGTGAACCCAATACCGGGAATTGCTCCCAGGCTCTGACCACCCCTCTGTCTTGCATCTCTGAATGGCCCCACAAAGCCCAGGAAAGGCCTTGAGGTAATCAGGGGGCTCCCAAGGGTCATAGACAACAAATAGTGGGACTTGGAGCCCGAATCCCATTTACCTGGGATGCCCCGCGCTGTGTTGCCCTGGGCAGTTTGTCATTCAGTCCTTTCTCTTTCTGAGAATTACTTTAATACTGAATTAAAACAAGCTAGAGAAGCACCTTCAGATGTGAGAAGACAAAGAATTTCCTAAAGAAGTGAGGAACGCTCCATGACAACTCCAAAGCCGTTTGATGGTGCTTGTGTGTCTGAGGTATCAGCGGGTTTTCTTTTTTTAGGCAGGATGAGAGCACAACTTAGTCATTGTTTTTAATTATTCCATACATAAATAGCTGCTAGGATTCATATCCTCATCCATTCCCTGAAATCTCTACTTGTCAGAAGAAATCGCTCCTATTTTTTAAGCCAAGAAGCAAAGGAATAAATCACACAACAAAAGAAGCCCGGCCAGAGCATCATCTCCTGTAGGAAAACCACCTCTAAGGTCGCTGCTGGTGAAGGCTGGAATCAGACACCGAGGGGCAACTGCAGTGCTGAAGCACGGTCTTTCAAGGGGGATGTGAACATATTTCTTTTTTTTTTTTTTTTTTTTCCTCCAGTTATTACCAAGGAGGAAGTTAAAGAGCTTTCTGTGAAAATCAGGTGGTGAGAGTTTACTGGAAAGCTCTTAAAAATATACAGATCATGGGCTTGTGTTTATCTGGACCTTCCTGAGGAGTATGCAGTGAAACAGGTGAAAAAAATTCTAGAGCCAATGCAGCAAGAAATGTCTGCTGTCTGAATTTATGGCACCGGTTTGTTAAAACACCGATTTTTCGGTGTTTACACGTACCGGACTGTTTACTGACTAATTTGAATGACTTAAAATATAAATATCAGCCCATGCAAAGCATAAGCAAAAGAGATGCACTAGGTTTCGAAACTCGGGGAGATCTGGACAACTTGCAGATTGCCTGAATCGCAACGAGAAACGCTGCAAAGAAGTTTGCAAAACGAGAGGAATTTTATTCCTTATAGATGTGAATTAATAGCTCTCTTAGAAAGTACAGATCCCGACCAAAATTTGTGTAGCATACATTTTGAAAACAGTGTTTATTTTAATAATCAGCCTTCTGCGTCTATCCGTGCCTGTGAAAGATCTCGTTTCTCCATCTTGAGCTGTTCTGTATGTGAAGTTCCTGTCTGCAGCCGCATGGTAATTAAGTGTGATTAAAGATGCTATTCATTCCCCTGCAAAGCAGCAGGTAACCACATGTCAGAAGGGGGTGGTGGAAGCGCGGAGTAACTTCTGGGCAGTAAAAAGGCTATTGGAAATGGTCTGTTGGAAATGAGCAATGCGACAGCGCGCAGCGAATGCTACAGGAACGGCCACGTGGGCTTGTGGCAACGACAAGAGGTCGACGCTTTCCTAAGCATTACAAACCCCAAGAAAAGAAGATTTAAAATCATCTCTATTGCATGGGGAGATGCCAAGAGCCTGGCCACGCGTGCTGTTTGTGTGCATGCACACACGAGCTCCTGGTCTCGCCGTGCTTCCCGAAAATGGCCAGGTAGAGCTGGAGTTGAACACCCTGCTGGCCAGTAACCCAAAGGGCACAACTGGAAAGAGGGGAAATTCCACGTAACCACCAGCAAACGTGTTTTTACTGGGATGGTGGGTGATAGTCGAGACCCACCTGGGCATGGATGGGTTGTTTTTTTTTGTTGTTGGGGGTGGTTTTTTAGGCTCTATGCATTTAGATCAGCAAAAGTCGCCAAGCCATACCTTATATGCCAAGGGCACCACCCTCGGCTGTCACTCTTGGACACGCCAGCGCACTCACCACTCAACTCTGACCCTGCAAATTGCCAGAATTGGTCAAAGCAGGCCGCCTTTTTGCTGGAGGTCCTCCATCAAGCCCTGAGCAGACCTGAACCAGCACCGTGCAGCGTGGCGGGGTCACAGCTCGCTGTGGTACCATCGCGGGCGAGCATCACTCCCCTTTTTATCGCCTTGACGATAGCACGGAAAGTCAGAGTGCAGTGACTGCAAAGGCAAACCCAGCTCCTATTAGCACTCAACCACAACATAAACCTATTATTGCACATTACAAATAGCAGGGCTATTCTGTTGCCAGGTTATAAGCTCCAGAAAGGTGCCCTTGGAATGCTCACTTCCAACAAAATAGCCCTCAGCTTAACATTTGATCCAAAGGGCTAAAAGAAAAGCACTTCCTTTTACCACTAAATTGCAGTGTTGGGTTTTAGCATTTCTTCAATTATGATATGGACAATGAAACCGTGTCTTTCTGGATGCATGAGGAATTCTGCTAAATGAGCCATTCAGACATCTGAACTTAAGTCTGTTCCTTTAATACATTTGATTAACATGGAAATTTTATCTCTTATGTCATTATTTTAGTGCTGTAACATCCAAAACATTAGTCCACGACGTGCCCGCGATCACAGGAGGATAGTTTATGGGCGCTAGAACTAATTTCTGGAGCAGAAGCAATGATTCCACCTCCCAAAGCAAGATGCTCGAGCACAAACGGCGACAAGAGGTGAACCTTCTCCAGCTATAAATCACCACAGAAGTTAGCAGGAGAAGCTCTGCTTCCCAGCCCCACCGATCACAGACCTCACGGTAGCCAGGATGTTAGCTGGTAGCAAAGTATCAAAGGCTACGCTTACAGTAGAGCATAATTTTATTTTTTTAATCTTTATTTATCTCATCCCTACGCAGCTGTGGCTGGTAAGCACATTTTGCCCAGCCGAGAGGTCGGAGCCTCCAAATATTTAACAGCAAATAAACAAAGCACCGTCGGGTTTATTAAGGGTACTGGCGCTTCACATCTCATCACAAAAACGGATTAGCAATAGACTTTGTAGGACCCGCATTCCTTGGTACATTAGGTATCTTTTTATCATCTCAGGATTGCTTTTCTGTGTGTTTTTCTAGGGATGGAGGAATTGTTATAGGCAGAGGAATCTCGCCATCAAACCGTGAGGAAATCTCGTTATTTGACTAAGCAAAAAACGACTAAGTGATTTGTAACAGAAGAATCAAATGAACTCGCCGCGTCTCCAGAGGTCTGCAATATGATCTGCAGAAAAGGTAGCTTGCCAATTTAATTGCGGTAGGAGTTATTTAATTTTTTTTTTTATACAGGTATAGTTTTCAATAAAACTACATATGCCTATAACACTGCAATGGCAGATGTGTCTCGATTATTAGAGGTGGGCTCTGGGGAATACATACAATGGATCTTGAAATCCGTAAGCAGCTGTTGGGAAGGGAGGGGTGGAACATTGCAACACACACACATGTTCCTTAAGTGCAGTAATGTTTTGTTATTTTACTGCAGGTGTATTACAGAGATGAAATTTAATAACTTATTGTATACAATCCCAATAAAACCGCAAAGATTCTTTGCCCTGAACGAAGTACAAATGAGAAGCAGCTCCGAGCGCAGCGGTGCTGGGCGCTGACACGCACACAACCCCTGCTCACACCTTCCCTGGCTGCAGCCAGAGCGCTGCCTTTTTTTTTTTTTTTACTGTTTACTAGGAAAATGTGGTCAGGCCATTAAAAAAAAAAAAAAGAAAAAAAAAAAAAAGAAAACAACCCCCCAAAAACAAAACCCCAAAAACAAAACCCCAAAAACAAACCCCCAAAAACAAAACCCCAAAAACAAAACCCCAAAGTGCTCTGCGAGATAGCGAAGAATGTGCTGCTGAATGAAAAAAAAGAAAAAAAGAAAAAAAAAGAAGAAAAAAATAGCATTTGAATGCACGGGTCAGCCTTTGTGAGTTCAGCTGGGAGGTCTCCGAGCTGCCCGAAGCCCCTGTGCAATGCTACCAGCATTTTCCAGCAGTTATTCTGCAGTGGCTTCAGTCGGAAGCCTGATTTCGGAATATGCATTAGGCTCAATCTCGTGCTGAATGAAGCACTGAAGAAGGGCCTTTTAAAAGTACATAGCAGATAAAAAGATAATCCCCCCCTTGCTTTTTCTTTTTCTTTTTTTTTTTTTTTTCCTCTCCCTTTCTCTCTTTGCTTGGACTCCTCTTCACATAATTAGAGATGTTGCAACAATTCAATAATTCACAGCAGAAAAAGGAAGTCCCAGTACTTGGGGAAGGAAAAAAAAAAAGAAAATGGGCAATCGCTATTTCTGGCCATTCCCTCCTCAGCATGAGAACGCCATTATGCGAGGATTTACACACTTCGTGGGCACACAGGCACGGGCAGCTGGGCTGAATTAATCCACACGCACTTGCCACAGAAGCTGCCTCGGTCTTTCATCCCCCATTATGCTCATTTTCAAGTTTTCCAGCAATATTTCCATCGCCCCTGTACAAAATCCCTGTCAAAGGTGTGTTATAAACACCCCCTGCTCTGCTCAATGGAGCCTCGAAGGTTCAAAAATTAAAACCCCAAGGCTTGTGCCAGGGACTCCTCTCAGGCTCGCCAAGTCCCGTGGAGTTTGGACGCGCTGGGATCCCACTCACCCATGATGTGTGACCCTTTTTTCCCTGCCACCATGCTCCAGAGAGATGGGGGAGCAAGGGAAGGAAGGATGGAGAGGAGAGAGGAGCCCAGGCACACAGCAAGGAGGTCAGGAGGGAGCCTGTGGCCTTCCCTTTGGCAGCCCTTCCCTGTACCACGGTGCCTTGAGTCAAGCTGAAGTCCAGCCGATGTGATCTCATTCGGGATTTATTACGTTTTGGGAGCAGGTATTTAAAAACAAACCCGAAAAAAAAGAGCAAAAACTGGCGGAGCTTGTGTAACTCGACTGGCTTTACCTTAACGCTTCGTTCCTGACCCAGCTTTGGAGATGGGCTGGCTCCAGCCAGCCTCGGAGTATTTCTGCAACACTGAGTAAAGCAGCACAGCCAAAACCAACACCGAGGCTCACTTTCCTAATAGAAAAACCAAGTCATCCCAGGACTTGGGGGTTCTGCTTGAAGTTAAAGCACCTCATGCCAAACGTCCTTCCCTCTGCCCTTGCCAAAAAGGCATCATCCAAATTGGCCAGGAACTCTTAATTTATTCCCCCCGACAATCTCATGCGTTGCCTTGGAAATCTACGGTGGATGCTTTCTGGCCATCGAGCTCACTTTCCAGGTCTCTTTATTCAGCGCTTTTGGGAATTAAGCATTGCCCAGAAAAGCGCGGTGGCCCTGGATTATTCAAAGTCGATCCCATCGCCTATTAACCGATGAGTGGATCCTCGCTACGCCGAGCAGCACACGCTACCGAGTCTAGCAACGATATTCTGGATATCCAGACCCTCTGGCAGAAAGATAAATCAACGTTTCACAACCGCTTTTTTAGTTTTAAATCGTGTTATTTAAGTAATGTTTTTATCTATCATTTGGGAAGCCGAAGCGCGGAACCAGGATAAAGTTAGATGGATAAAGGAGGAGCACGTTATTAAATGCCACTGCCTTGCTAATGCCCCCCAAACCGGCCCAATAAGGAAAAAAAATGGATCTGCGGGGAGATGGTGAGGAGCGCAGAATTAAGACAACACACAAAATCCTGACTTGACTGAATGAAATGAGGTTTTTGTCATTAACTCGAATGAAGCCAGTATTTCAAAAGTGCCTTGACAACAACTTGGGTACATGTTTCTTTGCTGCCTTCTCTCTAATGGAATTAAATGGTTCCCAAGATGAGCTTGCCTCCATTCCCACTGTAATCAGTGTCGTATTTACTACAGTTTTCCGTGAGAGCAGAATTGGGCCCTGGGCTCGGGAATAAAACCCATCCTGGAGTAAATGGCTCGCCGTGTGCCCGACCTCTTCTCCTTGGCGTGAGCAGAGCACGGGGAGGAAACCTCAGCTCGCCGCTGCCGTCTGCACCAAGAGGGGTTGGTGGTTTTTTTCGTACCAGAAGATTAATAGGTAGCAAGTTCAATATCGTTAGGTATTTAGTTTTCCTTAATTGTTCCAGGAACTCATCTACAGAGAGCAATGCATCACATCTGGAGGTAGCAATTTACCTTTCAGAAATCAACAAAATCTGCACGCTCCTCCTGGGTCTCGGAAAAAGGAGCGCACGCGACTCCTCCCGCTGCACAGGGCCCTCAGAAAACTCCAAGTTTCAGGGTATTCTTAATTTTCTGTATCATCACCATTGATATTTTCCTTGGAATTGACCAAATATCCTCTTCCTCAGCATCTCCTGTCTAGGTTAGCTCATCTTTCTCAGCACACACGAAAGCACGTCCCGGAAATCTCGCAGTAGACTTTGCAGTTTTGAAATTTTCTTCCCAGCCTGAAGGTTCAGGCTTGTTAATAATTTGGTGGATCCTGATAGTTCTGCAGCCTGGAGAACAGACAACAGATGGTCCAGCCTTGGCATTCAGCATTATTCCTTCTGTACCTTTCAGGAATTCAAGAGGTTCTTATTTTTAGAAATAGCTCCTCTCCTTCACGGCTGGCCATTGGTCAGCTGCTTCATCCCCTTCTCCGTTACACTTCACCAAAGCGGATGCATGGGCAGAAAGAAAATTCCCCGGGTTGGAAATTCTGTTATGCGTGTTATTTTTGCAATATTTACCTAATATTCTTCAATTTTTCAAAAAAAAAAAAGGAGAGAGGGTAGGCAGGGCAGTAAGTTTTCTCCATCAGCTGACCCTACAGGACCGCAGAGCACTCTTTGGACACCATGAGACTACTGGAATCGGCGAGGTTTCGGCTCTAATGCCTGGGACAAGGCATTCTGAACTCATCTCTGACTTATTTTGGGTATTACAAGCCCTTTCCAATATGGGAAGGTTGAAAGAAAACCGAGAGACAGCGAAGAAAAGGCGCATTTTGAGGTGAAATCTGAAAGTCATGTGCGGACGGACCCCGGGCGCCATGCGTCCTGCCAGCTCCTAGCCTTGTTTTCAAAACACAAAAACCAACTGCATCCCCATATTCCTATTTTTTTTTCTCTCTCCTGGCATATTTCAACAGCGGAAAGCTCTGAATATTAAGGAGGCCATTAAACTCTTTCAATACTTTCCCAAAAGTAAGAAGCTGCCACGCTCAGAAAAAAATAAAAAAAAATAAAAAAGGAAGCCTGGCACTCTTCGTGAGCAAAATGAATTTAAACACATGATTAATATTGCTCCCGAAATTAAAAAGAAAGTGTCTTTTAAAAAAAATCAATTGTCTCGAAACAAAGCACAGACTTGAGGCTATTGATAGTATTTTTAGACTCCGACTTTCTCTGGAGACTTAAAAGTATGCAAATGCAAAGTGCACAGAGGCACACACACACATGCTATACCTTTGTATTACATTGGCATTTTATTATTTAATTAAACTACTCTTATTTTTCTAGCTCACGCATGCTTCCCTTGAGACGGCTTTGCTGTTAGCCTGCTGGCCTTGACTTCCAGCCAAAAACAATTCCGAAACAAAAAGGGACAACAAATCATATTTTCACAGACATTTTTATCCCTCAATACAACCTTGTTTTCACACAACATCATACAGATTCGAGGAAAACTATAATTTATTGCGGTAGCCATCCAAAGCTGGGGGCCGACACCAGCTCTGCGGTGCCTTTCCTGGAGTTGCGCTGCTGGGAAGGAGCCGCCGCGCCGAAAACACTGCAGCATTGTTACGGGGGGGGGGACAAGAATCAATAGTTTGCAGCAGCGTGGACCAGGGCAGTGTTAGGTCAGCCTCCAGGAAGCGTATCCTGGCGAGCACGGCTCCGGCAGGAGCTTTAAAGGAGGCAGACGGAGCCCGTGCTCGCAGCCCTCGCCGTGCCCGTCTCCGGGATGCCCAAATTTCAGCCACGAGCCTCGTTTCGCGGAGTATTTATCACAAGCTCGCTGCTGAGCAGCCTTCCACTTACCTGGTGGCAACCCTGTAAATTCGAGTCTCTTCCATACGACGAGTACGAGCCCCTTTCTGTTTTACCTGTTGATAAAAGAGAAGACAAATAGGTGTGTAACGGATCCAAACAGAGCCTGGGCGGCTCCGAATGTTTTACACCACGCTCCCCACGTTTCCCCGTGCTGTTTCCGTATGTAAAATAGGCCCTGCCGGCTGCGTAATGCACGGAGGCAGCAGAAAGGGATTAAGGTTTGCTCCAGCTGAGGATGGCACCGTGCAAGAAACTTCCTAACCCCCGCGGCACCGCCCCACGCACCTCCAGAAACCGGGATGCGGAGAGCCCCCGCTCTGCCCCGTGCCGAGTGCTGCCCTTTTTCTCCCCGGGGGGCACCTGCACAGCCCCTCCATCAATCCCTGGGACGGGGAAATTCCTTCCCGGCACCTGGCAGCCGGACACCGGGCTGGAAATTTGCCATCCCCTGCCCAAGTTGCGGCCGCCCCAGCGGCGCGGGGACTTGAACGGGGGCCCAGCGGCTGCCGCGACGCTCTGCCAGCCCCGAGCCGCCCTTCCCTCTCGCTCCTTTTTGATTTTTTTCCCCCCAGGAAGGCTTTAAAACGCGTCCCTGCCGGCCTGGCGTGCAGCAGCGGTAGGGTTACGGCGTGTTTGCAAAGGAAAAGCGAGGGTCTTTCAGGTGGGAACGGCCAGGCTTGAGCAAAGGCGAGGAGGGAAGAGGTGGTTTCTGCAGAGCATTAAGTCACGGCTGAGTAGCGCTACACCACGTGCTAGTGAGACAAAGAGCAGTCAAGAGGGCTGATACAAAACATATTGACACTAAAAGACCACCCTTCTGGTGAGGAGAATCCCGGCGGGGGGAGGCATCATCTCGCACAACGCCCGAGAAGGCAGCAAAAAAATTCACTCGTGCCATCCAAGTTGTTCCCGGCGGCTGGAGCACCAGCAGTGCCCCAGGACGGGATGCTCCCTCCGACCCCAGTGCCACCCTGACGAACCCACACCCCAAGACACGGCCCCGACAGCACCGTGTCACCCGCTGGACGTCTCCAAGAAGCCTCGGATGGTCCCAGAAGCAATTCCAGGGGCATGGGGACGGGGGGCTAGCGGCACACACGCGTGCCCAGGGCTGGCAGCGCCGCTGCTGGGACTTCCCAGCCCCGTCCCCATTTCCCACAGAGCCCACGGGGAGGCAGAGCGACAGACAAAGGATGGGAGAGCTCACACCAGATCCCAAATCACCCAGCACACCTAGGTGGCCGAGCACACCTCCTCGCTAGCCACACCGGGCGCTCGGCTGGCACAGAGGCTGGGAACAAACCCCTGCCGTTCCCCTAGAATAATCCAAGCCCGGAGCTTCCTTTTGTTGCTTGGCCGCCCCTCTTTTTGTCCCTGCTTTTGTCGCCTGCCACCTAAACCCCTCGCTTAAACCCGGGGGGGACCCCCGCGCTTTAGGGGCGAAGTGGCAGCCCCACAAGGCGAGGGGCAGGGGCGCACGCGGCCCCGCCGGGGGCTCCTCGAGCTCCTCGCGCTGCTGCCCGGCTGCCGGCAGCCCCCGTTCCCTATCGGATCAGCCACAGGCAAGCCTGGGCTTAATTTCAGTTGTTAAAAAATATTTATCCCGATACAAAAATAAACCCGCTGCAAATTACAAGTTGTCAGGGTTAAAATCTACTTCTATTTGTGTGGGGGAGGATAAGAGAACAGCATAGACATGAATCATTCTCAGTAATTTGAGTGTTTCCATGACATCAATGGGCACTCGTCCAGGACTCTGTCGAAGTCTGTGAGGTACCAAAGCGGCACAGCAGCCAGCAGGAGATTGACTTTTTTTTTTCTTTTTTTTTTTTTTTAGGATTATGCTCCTTGTAAAGATTTCATCTCCAGCATCCACTTTTACCACCGAGCGGATAGCTTTGGAGATGAGGAGTGAGCGCGTTTCATCCGGCGGGTGGAAGCCTTTAACTTTATTCCGTTTCCTTGGTGGTGTTGTCCCCGCGTGCAGCCAGGGATCCGCCTGCTCTCTTAAGAATAAAGCACCCCAAATTCACCAAAAAGTCAAGAAAACCGTTCCAAAGAGCCACACACACACGGATTTTCACCACCGCCTGTAATTATGAAATTATCATACTTTTTGTACCGACACTTCATTTCGGGAAAAGGGGGGGGGTGGAGAGGGGGGGGAGAGGAATATCTTTTGTATAAACTGTCCATTTCAAATTAGCTACAGTCTTGATGTTGATTTTCTGCTTAAAATTCACTGGCACATTTGTTTCAGATAATAAAATTTGCGGGAGCGCTGATAATATGCGAGGGGAGGCTCTTTGAGCAACTATTTGTGCTCGGCAGCTACAAAAGCTGCTCCCGAATTTCCCCGGTTACTGTACATTTAATGCATCGTTTTCAGGCGCTCGAGCACCGCAGCCTGCGCTGCGCCTTTCCCGAGAGCTAAAGATTCCCTCTCCCCCTTCTTCCCTTCCCTTTTTTTTTTTTTTTTTAATGTTTTAAAAAAGAGAGAGCGTCTACGGCGATGTAGACACCCGACGCATTCACTGCGGAATTTTCGAGACAACCCTCTAGTACTAGAATGCGGCAGCCGCTGCGGATATTTTTTGGCACAAAGACAATGGTGGCAGTGCCAAGCCCCATGGCTAAAACTACTCAAAAGAGGCATAAGGGTAGCATTAATCGTTCGAGTCTTTGACTGCATGGAGTACCGCTGTCCGTATTTTAAAACCCAAAAGTGCCCCTCCGTAATATTTTGTCGTCAGCCAGGAAAGGAGAAGGGGGAAGGAAAAAAAAAAGGAAAGAAAGAAAGAATGAAAAAAAAAAAAAAAAAAAGGGAGCTTGAAATACAGACGAATAACGAATCCAGGCAGACGTCTGATGGATTTTTTTCTACCTAGAGGAGCAAATGCTGAAACGTGCCGTTTGTTAGCAGCACTCCACGCGTGCGACAAACCCCGGGTCCTTCCGTGGCTTTCTGGGCTGACAATTGAATCGGGAGCTTCATGGGAGAAGTTGACCTACAAAGGGTGGTTAATCACTTCCAAGCCCACCCTTATCCTTTCGGGGATGCCGAAAAGGCATTTGCGTTGCCATCCGAGGTAGCAACTTCGGGGGTGTAAATATATCTATATCAAATCTATCTATTGAATTAATTGCCACCGTGCATGCCAATCACGGGAGAGACAAAGAACTCCGTGCAGCTCCTGGTTCCTGACAAACACACCGAGTCTCACGGCCGTGGCTCCCTCAATCCTTCCAGAACCGAGCCCTGCTTATCTTCGCTAAGCTGAACCCACCGCTTCCGAAATATTCCGCTCGCATTTTTAACTGCGAAAAAAATAAAATAAAATAAAATAAAATAAAATAAAAGCAGCCCAGGATTGCCAATCAATCAATAAAAGAAGCCGCTCGCCTCTCCATGGTGCGCTTTGAAAAATTAATCGAATTAAGTAGAAAATTCAAGCGACTTCCCAAGCACAAATGCCAGTCATCCGATTCCCCTGCCCTGGGAGATAGGGCACCTTGTCTTTTTTTGGGTAGGCAGAATGAGAGGCATGAGGCAACTCTTTCCATCTGCAGAGAAAAAGGAAGTGAAGCTATTTCTATAAGCGCCTTGAATTCAATGTTTACATTGATTCCGTCTTTGACATCTTTTTTTTAGAGATGAGTTCAAGCAGAATATTCTAATTCAGGTTGCCGATGCCCTACATTTGGGGTTTGGTTCTTGGTTAGATTGAAGAATGAAAACCTGTCTGGAAAAAAAAAAATAAAAAAAGCATTAAAGATTGAGATTTTAATGGCTCCGAATCGGGGTCTGTTCAGATCTGCAATTTTCCTTAACCTGTCTGATATTTTACTGCTGCATTTCTGACGTTATTCGAAATTAATTCGCGCTCCTTCTGATGTCCAAGGGGTCTGGGGAGCATCCTGAAGGAAGACTGACCGATGCTGCCCTTAAGGGAAGGGCAAATTCAGGGAGCACTCGCTGCAGAAGCGAGACCGGGCACGAGAAACACAAAGCTTGGAGCAGATTTTTGGGGAAAAAAAAAAAAAAAAAGAAAAAGTTCTATGGAACTGAAAAATGGGTGAACTTTATAGATCTGCATTTATCTTTCTCTAACGAACAGATAGATACCATCAGCCGGAGCAGGGCTTAATTGCATTATTCTGATGATCGGGGACCAGTTGACTTCAGCCTTGACTTCAAAGTTGGTTGCGCAAGGCTGGAAGGGCTCAAGCTCTACGGAGAGGAGGGCAGGACTCCTCTCCGTGCCCACACGTTTTCCCAAAACCACCTCTGCTCTCTGCGTTTGCCACAGGGACTGGCTCTGCACAGCAGCTTTTGGCTCTGAGAGCCAGATCAGCAGGACTCTTGGCTTTTTTTTTTTATTTTCCTTTTTAATTTTTGCCTCCGAGATTTGAAATCGAGAAAAAACGAAGTGTATAGAAACCAAGTTCAAATTTCTACCGCCTTATAAATTATCCGAGTAAAAAAATAAAATAATAATAATTAAAAAAAAGAGAAAAGAAGAAAAAAAAAGAAAAAAAAGAAAAAAAAAGAAAAAAAAAGAAAAAAAAAAGAAAAAAAAAAGAAAAAAAAAGAAAAAAAAAAAGAAAAAAAAAAGAAAAAAAAACTCTTTATGAGCTCTATTCTACATTAAATACCCACACACACCTACCAGCAGCTCCCTCTCAGGGAAATTCATACCTGCACCCTGTGCCCTCCAGGAATATTCCCCTGGGCTTTGCAATCTTTTGACCTTGACAAAAAATAAACCCTATCCCTCCCACATTATCTCTTGAGGAGCCAGCAGGTAATTTCTTTATTTTTTTTTTTCCAGAACTTGTGTGTACTCTGCTCTTTAAAAGAAAAAAAAAAAAAGTAAATTAAATCCTAAAGAATGCTTTTAGTATTAAATGAGGGGTTTTTTTTGGACTCGGTTTCAGGCAAGCGGGGCTGAGCGGTGACTGCTGGAGCTGGGGGTACGGGCGCAATCTCTCCTCTGCCAACATTTACACAGCAGAGAGTTACTTAGCTCGGCTCAGTTAGTAACTCGGGCTTGACCTAGGTTATGTACACATATTTCTCCAACAGTAATGCGCTTCCTGGTATAGGATATACAGTCAAAATATCCTATTTATTGCAGCCAGGTTCTGAACAGCGTGTTTTACATCACAAAGCATCTCACCCGATGGTAATGGAAGTATCATGTTAATGAGCTATTTCTGCTTTGTGCTCCATGTGAAGTACAGACAATACGAAAGGAATCTAAGAGATTTTAAACAAAGTTTGGGCAAGACCGGGCGCGATATAGCCCAAATGACACAGCAACTCAGCCGGGGAAGCTCCATAAATCAGAGACGAAGCTAAGGGAAGGTATTAATCCCGATAATTTGAATGGCATCGCACCCCAAAACGTAGCACAACGCCAGGAGAAAGAGATCTGCTTGACATGAAGGAGGATTTTTCCACTTACACGGATGCGCAGTAAACAGTAATGGTTTTTAACGAGACGTTACGATGCCAGAGCAAGCGCTGCTACAAAAGGAGATTTCTTTCTCTTTTTTTAAACAATACCATCCAAACGCAAAGGAAATTAAATCCTAAGACCTGTGCTAAAAGAACGCTGCGGATCTGATTTGAACAAGCGAATGAATGGAAGGAGAGCCCGGGCAGAAGTGGGGCCACATCTCCCACTGCCCTCGCTGCCCTAATGCTCCTGCTTAAATGGGCAGGGTTAATTCCCAAACACCCCTAGGGCCAAACTCCTTCCTCTACGTGTGCCCGGACATATCACTTATTATATTCACAGCGATCGTGGTTGGCTTGAATGAAGCACTCAGGCTTGGCATCACGGCCCCGCGCACGTCGCCGCGCTCCCCGCGAGCTCTGCGCCCCAGGACGGGGCAGCCCCAACCCCTCCGCGCTCCCCTCTCTGCATATTCGGTCAGGAGAGCAATTTAATTTTATTTTTTTGTCGCTGATCTTGGTTCATGAGACGTTGGCCCCCAATCAAAAGATTGAAGCAAATTGCTCCGTCTATTTCTGTGAGCTCCCAAATAATAGCATCTATTACCGGGCAGTACGCGATGTCGCTGTTCGCGTGCTTTTAAAACAAAATAGCTGCGGCAAAACTAAATTTCAAACAACAAGAATGTGAAGACAGAGTATCGAAGAGCACATTCAGCCAGATATACGTAAAATAGTCCTTTAGTCCTTGTCTAGAGCCACCAAAATCAATGCAAGGATTATCGTGCTGTCCTCCAAGAGGAACGCTTGACACGGGTGCCGATTTGCCTTCACGATACGGCTGCGTTACAGGGACCGAGTGTCATCTAACCCAGCAATACAAGCACTTCACACGCTCTGCAACAGGTTTTCAGCACCTTGAAATTAAGGAGAGGGCATGAAGGTATTGCCATGCCAGAGCCATCGGTGCAATTGGGCAACTGATGAAAAATATGGCACTGTGGGCAAGGAACGTCGCCGTCTTTCACCGCAAGTGCACGCACTAATTGAGACCAGAATAATAAACGTTCGTATTTAAAGTCGGTATTTAAACAAAACAATGTTTATTTCAATGTTTTTTGAAGAAATGTTTGATGAGTAAAGGAAACCTTAGAGAGTCCTCCCCATCGTGGCCACCGTTTGGGTCCCGCAAAGACTGGTCTCGTCCTAATCGTCACGCTGGGCGGTGAAGGACTGGGCACCAAACCCAAAAGCCGTGGAGCAGAGGGACACCCATGGGAAGGGATCCTTCATTTCGCATCGTGAAGATGCATCTGACTTCATAAACACCCCTTAGCCTCCCTTCCTTCTCATATGTGCACGGAATTTAAGTTTAGAGGAAATGATTGTGATCCTCTAAGCCTGAACACCTGTATCATTCTGGAAATAACGGGCAAATTGATTTTGTAGAGAAACAAAAACTCTAAGAAAACCTCCTCGCCGTGATTTACCCATCTCATTCTCAGAGCATGCAATAGCATGCAAAAGATGGGCAGGGGCATTACACAACCAAAAAAACCCCAAAGCATTATACAGCCCTGAAGAAGCAGAGTCATAACGAGGGGCAGCGTTTTCATAAAGACGTGAGACAAATAAAAACACGTCGCAAGAAGGCTCCAGACCCGAAAGCAAGATCGAAGAATTGAATGGGAAGCGCTGGAGATTGTTTTATCCTAAGCGAGCCTCCCAGAGCTATTTCAAATTGAAATACACCGCGGGGCGATCCCTCATCGTTTGTTCAGGGACCGGTTCAGGAGATCCTTATCGGGGATCTGGAAACCTGGGTTTTCACTCAAGCATGAAACCAGAATCACTTTAAAACAAGTTAGATAAGGATCGGAGGCCATGAAAGACACAGAATTGAAAGAGGACAATAAACCTTCCCACAGCCAAGCCTGGGCTCTAAATCTTCCCTCTGTAAACCACCCCCTATCTAGTAGCGTTTATTAAAAGGCTACTAAAACAAACCATGTTGGACAAGAGCAAGGATAAAGAGATCAAAAGCCTTATCTTCCAGGCTGGGGGTCAAACCCGCACCTCCCCACCACGATACACAAAGACCCTGCCCGTCAAGCGGCCGCGGCCCTCCCCGTGCCCTACAGCATCCCCTGCGAGCCCCAGAGGAGGGCACAAATGACAACCACGAGCAGGTCCTGGCCCGTTTCAAAGGTCTGATCACAAAGATGAACGGCGACTTGCTAACGTAGATGTCTCCGAACCAGTTATCTCCCATTTCTCCCCCGTTTTCCCAAGCTCTCCGCAACTACGGGCAGCACTACCCGAGCCTGCGATTGCCCATTAGATTATTAAATACTCAGTCACACATCCCCACTGAGCTGGTATTTATTTGTAATATTGTTCAGCGCAGGAAATTTAAGGGAAAAAAAATCGCATTTTTTTTTTTTCTAGAATTTTGATGCTTTAAAACCAATTTGGATGGGGTAATTCGGGCGGGTTAGGCAGGGGAAACAAACCACGAGCTGCTTAGTCCATGGCAAAACACTGCGTGGAAAATATGTGTACGGAATGAATGGGAATGAATGTGGCAAATATATCGCAGCGTATGAAATACCCACCGGTCTCCAGTCGGGAATATCCAGCAGAGGGCATGCATACCCTAATAAGATTGTTACACTCGAGACCTAACGTTTCCTCATCATTTCGGGAGAATTTGGGGCTGAGAATACAGGCAAACTCATCGCAGCAGTACAAATCCTCTCCGGCAGAGCCGGAGCTAAAATGATAAAGCTGTCTCATGCAAACTAATCCAGAAAGGGTGATTCCTATGCTGAAAAAAAAATCCCTTGAGAGAGGGATTTCCCCCCACTCCTGGGTGATGATTTAGCTTCAAAATTTCCACTCCTAGAGGCGAAAACAATAATGTTAATGTGAAAAAAAAAATTGTTCCTCAATACAAACGTCTCAAGTGAAAGGAGTGCTATATTGAACAGTAAAAATTCAGATTTACTAATATTTTGTTTTCTATAGGTGAAACACTGGCTGCGCTACCGCTAAATAAAACCGAGCATCTTAGGTTAGATTTTTATCCTAAACTCTTTAATTACTCCACAGAATCGGACAGCGATGTTACCTACGGTTTCAATGGGATTTATTCCACTGAATTCAAGTAAATTAAAAAAAAAATAAAAAAATCCCAAATTTGTCATTTGTCATGCTTGTTTCGGAAATCGCTTGGTTAAGTTTGCATTGTAGAGAACTTTGTAGTGTCTGCTCCTGCCCCGAATTCTTCCCATGGAAACACTGCACACGTGGCTGCCGAACCCGGTCCCTTGTCCCGGTGGTGGCCAAACCCCGTGTCCAGGTGGGTCCAAGGGGAAAAACGTCCTTTTTCTGCCCCAGGACCCCATTCGGGTAATTAACTACTACTGGGCCAGCCGCAGCAACGATCGCTTCCAACCTTAACCTCTGCTTTACAGCCCAGAGAGTAATGGCTCTTCGGGTTCCTTATCGGACAATATATTTTTTTTTTAAGTTTCGGTAGCCTTGGGAGATGAACTTAATTTACAAGGTCTACGAGGCAGGCGGCTTAGGTTACATGTAGGTCACAATAAATAATACTCATCCCTTGGCCATGGCGAGCTGCGCCGCCGCCGCCTAAGTTGAAATGACAAGGCTTTATTATTCCTAAGCACTCGATTCGGAAACATTTGCACAATCTGTTAAGTCCAGACAAATTTAAATGGTTCTGACATGCAGCCTGCTAGGGTCAGTGACAGGGATAATGCCTCTTTACGTGGGTAAAATTTGGTGGCATCTAGGTCACTCTCTTAAGGGGAATCAACTGTGTGTCTCTTCTTTGCATTTCCACCACAATCCTTCATCCCGCAGCCTGGAGCTGAGAGTGAAATGCAAGAAAGGAGCCGAACGCTCAAAGCAAAAATCTGCTTCCAGGACAATCCATTATATCTGACAAGTTAAATGTTCCATGGTAGACCATATGGCATCAGAGCAGGGCCGACGATGGAAGAGGGAAACTCAGCAAATGCATCACAATTAAGGAGTTTGACTATAGACTTTACTTTGATTTACTTTATTTTTTATTAAATTTCAGATATCGGAGCCTTTCAATTTTCAGAGAGCCCTTCCAGAGCCTCTACCTCGTCCACCAAAATAGCTGTACGCGAACAGGTGGTTCACCAAAATTATTTCCTCTGAAATCTTATGGTCTTCGTTATTTTAAATAACTCCTGAGTAAGCCGGTTTTTATTCTCGGTAGATTTGCTAAGTGCAGGACATTTCTATTATTAACCCGCGTAAATGTTATTAGTAGCTCGTTGAAGACCAAAGAAAAATTAAATAAGACAAAAAGATGAAAACCCATGCCTCCAAAGCCTCGGCGATGGGTTCTCGATGGAAACGTCACCCCACAGAACAACTCGGACACCGGAGGGTGGGCGTTAGCAGCCAGCAGTCATCCTACTGCAAACCACCACATTTTCGTCTTTCTCACCAGATTGGCCAGGAGAATTCCTATATAGGCAAGATAACAGCACCCATGACCTAAAAGATCATTTCCATCTTCAAGGTCCATGACTTTACGATCTACGGGGCAGAATGGTAGAACCCTACACGTCCTACATGCGTTGGGCACAACCCAACATCGTGGTCATGGTTGCTCCAGGAACACCGGTAGCCAAACCCACTTCGGAGTGATTACCAGGTACAAGCCATGGCCCTTTTTTATCCCATTTTGATTACCAAACCATATTTACGGATCAAACCATGATGTGGCACAAGACACTCACCGCCCATAATGACCCTCGTTGGAGGAGACAAATTCCCGAGCTCTTTGGAAGGAGCAGATGTACCAAACCTACACACCAATGGACTGGGAGCCGTGCGTTCCCATGAACTGGGAATACTTTGCGGCCTCGCCACACCTTTGGATCCTCACTGCCATAAATAACAAAGGGACCGCTTAGAAGAAAAGCAATGCAAAGCCCTCCAAAAAACTGTGCAAAGTCCTTGCACCGAATCTCTTCTGCACAAGATGACAGCAAAACTTCTATGAACTTGTCATATCCCATTCCAATATCACGCAGGTCTGCTACGGTTCAGAAAGAAAATATGTAGAAATAACTGCGCAACCATTTTTGGGCAATGCCCTGGGGTCACGGTGCAAAAATAAAGGAGGTGACCTAGAGCTACGTCCTTATTTAGGCATCGAACTAAAACCTCGTAGGCAGGGGCATTGTAAATCCCAGCCAGTGTCACTGGTGGTAGTGGAAGCTGCTGGTGCACGACTAACCAAAACAAACCACGGACTTGGAATTGGGACCTAATTTTAAGCACTTATTTTTGGAATCCTGTTTTTTTATTTTTTTTTATTTTTTTTTTTTTCAATTTTGACCTTGTAAATGCTGAGCCAGCTTTGCTACCAGCACACACTTCCCAAACACCCAACGTAGCAGCAAGTTTCAGATGTGCAAAGCCAACGGGTTATTGATGGGACTTGGAAGCTCCCGTTGGGAGCATCTCTGTAGGAACCCAACGATCTCGGTAGCTAAACGGCGATAGGATCATCTCTGAAGATCAAATACAGAGCTATTCACATGTACTTATTTTCTGAATTTAAGTTCAACTGCATTCCTGTTTTCAGATTTCAAGAAGTTGGGACTAAAACAGTCCTTAACGGGAATTCTGGTGGTCACTTAACTGAAGCAGTCACTAATGAACTTGTGAAGCACCAGTTTCAGCGGGAAGAAGAACGTAATTCTTCAAAATATATTTGCATTTTATATTCTTTACGCAAAAATATTTTTAGATTACTTTAAACGTATTACTGGTAACTCTGTGCTTTTGGGAAAACGCTATTGTTCTTGCTACCAGGAACAAATATTTAAGCAGAAAAATTGTAAAGATTTCCAAAATGTTTACAGCCCTTTTTTTCACAGATCAAGCAGTGACCGTTTTGAACTCGATAGCTCGGGTTCAGAAATTTTAGTTCTGGTGCCCTGGCCAGAAACACGACGTGAAGGGAAGACGGGAGCCCTGGCGTGCCGGCGGAACAAAGACCATTACCAAAACCACTGCTGAAAGCGAGGCAGCTCCACGGCTCTGGTGCCGTGGTTCTTCCCACTGATCTCAAATTTATTATTGATTTAGCATTTCGTACTGCAGGCGCTGAAACAAAGCCCCCTATGATTATAAATGCATGCTTTTGCGGCACGTGCTTTCATTTTCAAAAAGGGGACTTTTTTTGCCCCCCCTCTCCCTCGGAAGATCCTGCATATTAAAAGGACATCAACTTCTCAAAAAGTCACACATCGTTCAGAACGTGTTTTTACGATTTAAGGTTACTGTCAGAGGCGACAGGGAGGGATCGTGGGGGCTGTCGTGCTCCCAGGGGCTGGCGTGTGTGGGTTTCTGAACTATTTATTGGGGCACGTTTCACGTAGAGAACGGCCCCTGACCACACTCCTGGTACTAGCGAACCACGAGACTCCCATTATCAAGAAGGCCAAAGGTTTCAAATTGATGTTTTCCATCGATTTGAAATCAATTTCCATATTTTTTTACAGGCTGCTCACCTATAGACGAACAAACTCAACGCTCCATGATGGTACAACTCATAATATCAGAGGATCCCCAAATGGGTTGGGTTGGAAGGGACCTTCCATCTGGAATTCTCTCCGGCTATCAGCAGCATTAGGGATAAACACACAAATGAAGCAAAGGTAGGCAGAAAGAGAAATATGGCCAAATTCACCAGCAAACGAGGCAGGTATCTGAATTTTCCAGATTCTACCGTTAAACCCAGAGCAACATTGTTATTACTAATGAAATCCTCACATGGTAAAAATAACACCTGATCCAAGGAGATTTTACATACAATCGCCAGTGCTCAACTCCTACTTTTCATTACCAACCCTGAAATTTTGGCCTGGATTTATTATCCCTACATTTATTTCCAATACATTTTCAAGCCATTCATGAAACAGAATAAAAACTTTAGCAAAGTATTTACTTTCCCTTCATCATGAACTTCGGGAAGGGTAAGGAGAAGAACGAAACGTTGGAAAGAAGGGAATGCAAAATTTAAAATAAATACTGGAACTATTCATTATTTCCTTATCAAGAGGTTAAGTCTATCTGCTACAAATCTTGACGCATCTATGAATAAGTTCAACTACGAGCCTAGAGTGCTGTTAACACCCCAAATTCCCCACGAGGGAATTCCCACACGAGTGTCACGAGGCAAGTAGAGAGAAGATACCCAACAGAGAGAAGACACCAAGGCCAAAACGCTCACGGGCTCCTGCTGATGGGCTGCGGTGCCGGCGTTGCGGATGGCTCCGTGTCCCACCTCCAACGGGACCGACCTCTCACCGCAGCCACCTCGCAGGGAGTTGAGTCCATGTTTTGTAGGTTTGGGATACCGGGAAAGGCTCGGGATAGCAGGGAAGCTAAAGCCCGAAACTCTGCCATCGAGCAGCTCGGCTCCGAGCATCTCAGCATCCAGCCGCACGCTCACAGCCTGCTCACCAGCATCAAAACACCAGGGTCTGCCTCGTAGGAAAACGAGCCTATTTTTTGTGTGCTTCACCTGCACTAAACACATTTCCTTGGGATCGTACAGGGGACGTGGAACGATCCCGTGGCTGGAAACTCACACAAAAGTTCCCAGTTGATCTCAATGGGCACTAGAGCCCCGAGAGCCCGTTCGCTCCAGCCAAGAGCAATTTTTTTTCTATTTTTTTCCTCCTGAGAAATAGCAACTTATTAATTGCACCCCAATATACATATTTATTACCAAAACGCTTTGGTTTTCGGAAACTTTGAGTTCTCCCAGCTCCTACTGGGGGCGATGAGGAATTGCGAGTTTTTGCCTTCCTCAACCGTACTGAAGACGGATTCTTCCCAAAAATTTTCTCAGGAGGGTTTTGGTGGACTAACCAATAACTGGGCATCAATTAGAAGCACAAAACATCCAGGTTAATTATGAAATTTCTATAAAAATAAAGACGATGCTAAACTGGGCCTGAATTTTATTTTTTTTCCAAAAAAAATCCCAACTGTAGCTCTCCGGCTTCCCAGAGGTCACCCGGCGCACGCTGCCATCAGCAGCAACTCCAAGTGGTTCCCCCCAAGTACCCCGGGATTTTACACCATCAAATAAACACAAATAAAATATAGAGCAAGCTTACACGGAAAAGCTTCTCTCCCTTCCTTCCAAGAACAAAACCACCTCTCTCAGTCCGTTCAAGATCCCGTAGCTTCCCATTCACCATCAATTTTAAAAAAGCAATCTTTTATTCAGCTCCTCCCCACGGATAAACCCGAAAATACGGCCTTATAAAAACCCCAACGATTCCTTTTTTAAGGAGCTTGCGTGGTAGAAATGTATTGAAGCCCGATAATATGCCCAGAGTTTCTCTGCAGCTTTCTAAATGCAAACCCATCTCCTCGCCCCACTCCTGCCAGCGGCCCCACTGAAGACGAGGGGAGTTTTTGCATGATAATACAAGCAGGACCTTCACTAAAACAATCCCTAATTCCTTATTAGGACAAAATTAACTAATTTGAGGCTTATCTAGAGCAGCCCCGGTTCGGATCACTAAGATCAGTATTAACGGGGGTCCCACTGAGGAGCGGGACCGAGGGCCAGCAGAGCCGGGCTTACAAAAATTGGTAGCAATTAAAAGATGTTCTTTTTAAAAGTAGTTAATTGTTTTTTGTTTTGTTTTGTTTTGTTTTTAAGCAAATATTGAATTTACAAAATTAAAACAGCGTGCGCCTGAACAATTCAATGCGTTTTTGACTTATTCTATCCTTCCTCATTTACGCTTTTGGAAAAATGGGCGAGGGTTTCCTGTGATGTTCTTACAACAATCCCGGGAAAGTTTCTCAAGTCACAGATTTTTAACCGAGCCCAAAACCGGAGACTTTGGGGGGGGAAGAAAAAGGCCCGATGGCAGCAGGAAGCTCTTTAAAGGGAAACAAAAAAGAAACACCATCTTGAGCAGGCTCCCAGCGATGGCCGTACCGTATAGAAAGGAAATAAAAGCTCTCGAAAACCTAAGAATGAACCTATCTATTCAGCTTGCTTACAGGTGACATTACACCATCTGCTTGGGCAGTCTGCCCGCACAAAGGGAAAGTAGAGGGAAAAGTAAAGCCTGCTGCATTTTAAAGAAATAGTTCTGCAAAAAAAAAAAAATCCGTGCGATGCTGTAGGGAAGTACAAATTAAGCCACTCCGCCAAAATCCCACGGAGACGCCGGCACCGGGCACGTGGCGCCCGGCGGTGCCGTGGGGACAGCGCGCGGCCACGGCACCAAAAGGGACAACGGCGTTTTGGTGAGAAACCTGCAGGCTGGGAGCACCCGCGGGTGGTGGCTGGGTGCCCAAAGGGGCCCCAAGTTTGCCTTTTGCTGCCCCAAGCCCTCGAAGTAACGCTTCGGTTCCCTGCCGCCGCGCGTCGAGCGTCGCTGCCTTCCCACCGCCGGGCCCTGGTTGTGTTTCGCATCCCTTCCTCCGTCATTTTGCTGTCAAAAGCGGAGCTTCCCATGTGGCACGGCGAGGTGTGACCGGCTCTTGGTGTGGCCGTGATGGCCCAGCGAGATCCTGGCTGCTGCCAGCCCCGGAGCTGGGCTCGGCGCGAGCAGCGCTCCCGACCCTGGGGCGGCCGCTTGGCAAAACCAAAATAAAAGCAGAGAGGAAAAAGGGAGCAGGGCAGCATTTCTGCGAGGCCTTGCAGGGGTTTATACACACCCGGGCGAATGCTGGCCTCTGAGGAGCAGGGAAGAGCGGGGCCGTATCCTGCGCCCATCGCCACGGCATCCAGCTGACGCCACGGATCTGGGAAGCCTCGGGTGGCGAAACAACTGTAGAGTTCGTTAGAGAAGGGCAGGAGAGAGCAGACCTTTCGAGAAGCCTCGTTTTCTCGGAGTTTATTACCACGCAGGTATAAGAACAAGGAAAAACTGAGAGAAAAAAAAAAAGTTTAACAGGAATTTCTATATTCTGGGCAGAAAGCTGGAGTGACTTCCAAAAGCCCCCGAAACTTGCGCATCCATCCAACTATTTCTGCGTGGGGGCTGCCGGTTTGCTTTCACGTTTTTCGGGGAGGGAGGGGGGGCTCGGGGGAGAAGACTTTAAAGAGTTAAAGGCTCCCTACCATTAATTTGCATCTGGTGCTTTTAGTGTGTGTGTGTGTGTTTTTTTCTTCCCTGAAAAGTTGGCAGAGCCGCCGATTTTCCATAATGCAAGCATTTGGGAATTGTGAGCGGAATGAAACCGATCCAATCTCCTGACTGCGACATGAATTTTCATTAATTACAACCTTGTCAGCAAAAGCATTATCAAAGCTGAATATGAAAATGCTAATGAGTTCTCATTTGCATATTTTTCTTTGTTGGAATGTCATTAATTATTACATTTTATGATGATGAATGCAGCTGTCGAAGCTCTCCGATGCATAATTAGCCATCAGAATGCCAGGAGCCGATCAGCATTTTTGGGTAAAAAAAAAAAAAAAAAAAAAAAAAAGGAAAATAAAGAAAAAAAAAAAAAAGAAACAACCAAATTTCGCTCCCAACCTCTCCCGCTCCCCTCTCTCGCGCCGCAGCCCCCCGAAGTTGGTGCTGGGGACGAGACTTGTGGCGGCGCCGTGCCGCGAGCGCGCCAGAGCGCGGGGACGGATTTCTCCTCCTTTAATAAAAAATTATTTTGTTTTTTTGCCGATCGCGCGCTTATACAATTGGAGCGGCTCTTAATAAAAAAAAATCGTTATTCCAGCTTAATTAATGCCACGCTTAATTATAACACCATGATGTCAGCGGTTTTAATTAAGTATTGGCTCGGGTACAAAAAAACTCCTCGCTGCAGTAAGAGTCGCTATCGGCAGATTTGTGCAAATCGCTTCGCTCGCCGGTTTGGGGTCTCTCCTGGTTCACGAACGAGTCAAATATCAGTCGGGATTCAATTCCACGCGGGAGGGAAAAAAAAAAAAAAGGCAAAAAAAATCAAAAAAAAAAAGAAAAGAAAAGGAAAAAAAAAGTATTCCCGCTCCGTGCTGCCTGGACAGACTTTCGAGCTTACCTCCTTGACCACTTTTTTGAGCTAAAGTGTAAGTGAAGATGACAAAACATAGCTCATCCTCTCCCAGCCGCTGGGAACGGTGTTTATAAGTAAAAAAAGAAAAACAACACGGAGCAGATGGGACCATTACACATGACCAAACCAATCAATCACAGATGAAGGGCCCAGGTGCAGCGCAGCCGCGCAACAACGCACCATTTCACAGTCTGTCAGACACATACACATGGTCGTACATGAATGACCCTCCTCGGCTCCCCCAGGACCTCATCTGGAGCGCGGCTCCCCTCTCGCCTGCCTCCGCTCCGACTGACGTCTTCATAATCGCCCTGTCTCGGCGCCGCCGCGCGGGGAGGGGGCGCCGCGGGGCCGGGGGCGAGGGCGCCGAGGGGAAAGGAGGGGAGCAGGAGCCACCGTGCTCCTGGAGGGCTCCGGAGATGCCCAGAGGAGCGCATGGACACCAAGGGGTCCCCGTGCCGTGGTCCCAAAATGCCCAGGGCAGCACTGCAACAAAAGGGGAGCTTCCACCTATCCACCCGGGGAGCAGCGCTCACCGAACGCTGCCTCGCGCTCTTCCAACTGGAGGGGAAGAGAAGGAATTCAAGGGATCGCCCCCGATGGAAAGCTGAGCTCCAGAATCGTCTGCCATCATGTGCCAGCAGAAATTGCTTCCCATCTACCAACGAAACCCAAGAAGAGCAACAGGAACCCCATGGCCAAGTCGTATGGGATACCAGAGAGGGAAGGAAAGATGTGCTGATAAACTTAACGGGGTGAATCCTATTCCTAAACATGGGGAAAAATAAAATAATAATAATAAAGAAGCCTCAAAACCCTTGTGCCAGCCAACACCATGGGTACTTGCCCACGTCTCCACTTCCCATGGCATCGAGTGGACCCCAAGTTCTTGAAAGCGAGCACAAGGCAGTCATCCTATATGGCTGCACAGATCTGAGGGATGCTCTTGGTCCAGAGAGGCTCACCTGACGCAAGGTCTTGCCCAGGGAAACGCCGAATGAATGGCATCGAAATCCTGACAATGCGCTCCAGTCGCAAAGCACGGGAAGGGGCGAATTTCAAAACAAACAAACGGAACCTTTCGGGTTGATTTGAGCTCTCTGCTGTCACCCAGACTGCTCAGGGTTTCTTTACATATGCTTCAGGATATACGTTCGCATTTACACGGCGTTCTTGCAGGCTGACCAAGCTCCCGTTTGGCAGGTTTTTGACAGGGAGGAGGAAAAAAAAAGGCGCAGAGGGGAAATTCTGATGGAACATCTACCAGAGCCAAGGTATATCTCCTACCCGCTTCGCTGTCCAACCCGTCTTCCCTGGGTTTGTGTGCGGAGCTTCGAGGAGCACAAGTCGCATCTCTGAAGTAATGTTTTGAAAAGTATCTACCTTGAATTTTGGATCCCGTTCAATTGGCAAGGCGCGACTCATTTTCCAGCGCGTTGGGCATCCGCAGAGCAACTGAGCGCGAGCCCCGCTCCCCAATTCCTTTCTCCTCAATTTTCTCTTCAATTTTTCCCCAATTCTTGTCCTTAGCACCTTGCAACTGCTCAAATATTTTATCTCCCAGAAGTGTCCTGCCATTTTCTGCTGTCTGCTCGCTCCCCAAAACTTTGCTACTGACTCCAGTTGGGTACAACTACCCGTCGTACCCATTAAGATTTTCTAGTGGTAGAAAGAAAAAGACTCAACTCGTGTTTTCAACGGGCTTCCTCCTCTCCCAACAAACAGCCCCCGCGCGTTTGCATTAATAAATTTCTCTTTTCTGGCTCAAAAGAAATCGCGGCGCGCAAAGCAGATGCGCGCGGCGGAATCTTTCAAATCGAATTTCCAAAAGCCGAGCTCATTGCGGCTGGAGATCAAAGGGGCTAAAACGCCACCTCCTCCCCCTTCCAGGATAATTACGGAGATTTCGGTCCTTTTGTTGCGCCGAGCACAACAGGTAAACCCGAAAACCTGGGGAATAGGTTTTCGTCCCCTCGTCCATCTCCCCAAGAGAAAGGTGCCAAAGGGAGAAGGTGGCAAATCTCGAGTGCCCCAAGCGCAGAGGATGTTTGGCTGCTCTGGGCTCTGCTTGGCCCACTCGGATCCAATTCACTGCCCTCGGGGAAGGCAGATCCTAAACCCTAACCCCAGCTTTAGTTAATTTTTCTGAATTCAAAGAGAGCAACGCTGAAGCACAAAAGGGAAGAGAAAAGCTCTGTTAAGGCAGTGGTGTAATGAAGGTGGAAGAGAAGGAACGGGCTCCATATTCCTTTGTCTCTCTCCTCTTTTTCCAGTTCCTGCCTTTCTTAGTTTTCTGCTTTCCTGACTCCTCTGTCCTTCATTATCCTCTTTCCTGTTATTTTGCTTAAAACTGGCAAAAATTCCAAACTGCACAGGCGTTAAAACTGGCCTGAATTCCCAATATAAGCCCAAATCTAGGCCAGAGGTATATTTGGCAAATACAAATCCTTGCCAGATTTACACAGCTCTAATAATAAGGTGACAAGAACCGTGCGCAGGATTACGGATGTGGCCTCGCTCGTCCCTTATGAAGTGCCAACATAGTTTCCTTTGACTTTTATTCAACCTTCGCTCACGAACCTATTTTTTTGAGCCTATTAGCTCAAAAAAAAAAAAAAAAAAGGAAAGAAAAAAAGCTGTTTTGTACACGGGTGAAGGTTTTTTGGACTGTTTGCCATCAGTCCTGGGGTCTGACTGTCCATTACGCAGCACCACGAGCCTACGTGCACCACGGAGCCGCCTCACCTTGAGGTCCCTTCCAGTTTGAACAGGACACGGGGACCGGAGCCTGCTCCTACCTGCAGCAAAATATTTCAAGAACCAGTCCCCGCGACAGCCCTGAGAGCTGAGCCTGGTTTCCCTTTCGCTTTGCTGTTGGCTTCGCTTCTCTTCTAAAGGATCAGAGAAAAAGCAGGTTCACGTCACCCTTCCCCATCTTCTCCTCCCTCCCCTCATCCTTCTGCTCTCCCTCGGCGTTTCAGTAATTATTTTACTCCGTGTTTTAAAGCATTAAAACCAAACTGCAGCAGGAGAAACCGGCGAGGGGGGGGGTTTATTGCTTTACAGAGCCGTGCGCGAGGGCTCCGCGCCGGGGCAGGGCTCCTCCCGCGCGGGTCCGAGCGCAGGAGCGCGGCCAAAGCTGGATTTTATATTGCCTCTCTTTTAAGTGCAGCCCGCTCCCCTCCCGTTTTGTATCATCAGCAAATCTCATTACACGATGGAAGAAATATGCGGGCTCTGATGAGGGAGCGAGTCGAGCTTCAAAGCCCGCTCCGTTCCCAACATGTTACAGGTGTGCGCCACATGAGCAGGCACGGGGATCGCAAGCGGCCGGGCTGCGATGACAGCTCCCGAGAACGTGATCAAAACCATTTCGCGTGGTGAAAAAAATATCAAAGTTAGACAAAGAACGGCTCGGCCCTTCCGAGAGGTGAAGTCCAGGCGACCAAAACACGCTGCAAGGGATGGGACATTTCAAAGAGCAAGGCTCAGCTGGGTCCCCCCCACTCCAAGCACATTCTGACCCAAAATAAGAATATTCTGAGCGTAAACCAAGGGTTTTGGGGGAGATAAAAGGCTTTTATTCCCCAGAAAAGCAGAAACGTTTCAATAGGAACTTTCTGGTAATTCTTCCAACTACAGGAGGAGAGAAGCTGAAAGATGCAAAGGCTGAAATGGCATCGCCGTGAATCCAGCAGCACCAAAAAGGCACAAAATGGGCTTAACGATGGCAGGATGCTGGAAAATTTTGGAAAAATATGGAAAATTTTGGTTAGGGGCATGGAAAGCTGAATTTTGTACTTATCGGAGAGGGTCAAAGTGTCTCTATGAAAGATTTAGGACACTGAGGAGTAGGGACGCTAGTTGGTCACGGCCAGGAGGGCGGCATGGAGTCAGAGGAATTAAAATGTAGATGGGTGGATGGCTACAGGCAAGAGGCTCCGTCTCTGGAAGCAGTCAAGGTTTTTCCATCCACAAAGCAGGACTTACGAGACGATTTGTCTCTATTTAAATATTCTCCCTGCTCACCATCACCTCCAACGCCCCCGAAGAGGATGGGTGGAGGTAGGTGGTGTCCCCCAAGAAAAACAAAGCAAATCTGTCGAGGGGGGAAGGCGAGATGAAGGCAGAAGGGGATCTCGGCTGCAACCTTTGCCCTGCAGCTGCAGGGACAAGAAAGCAGCAGAGGAAATCTGCCGGCAGCTGCCTTCGGGAAGAGGGTGAGCCTCCACTCGGGGGACAGAAGAAAGCGTTTGGGCTTCTGCAAAAGCTTTCCAAAGGACCAGAGAGCAACTCCTGCTTGGGGGGAAATCTCGTTTGATCTGGGTTCTGTTTCTAAAGCACTGCGAGGTTTTGAAAAGAAGGGTTTTGCTGAATCAGCTTGGTATCCAAATGGCGAGGATCTCCTCTGCCAGATGGACAACCAAAGTTCAGTTTCAGCCTGCCTCATTTTATTCCCCTCCATCCACAGATCCGTCCGTTTTAATTGCTGTTCTCCTAACATCCGCGCTGAAGAAGACCACGAGTGTGGCTTCGCACCCAACTGAGCCCTTCCTTCCAGGTGGCCACAAGTTCATGGTCGCCCTTTCCATATATTTTTCCATACATTTTGTGGAGATCAGACTCTTCGCTCCAAAAAAAAAATATTCCAAGTATTTAAAACTACTTTAAAATAACTGAAGCAGTCAAGCACAAAACTTATTTTTTTTGTCCCTCAAGGACTTTATCAAGGTGCCACCACGGAGAACTAGAGCTCCTCGATGGTCACCACTGGGGACAGCCGAGGACACCAAGGAACATCAGAGAGGGTTTGTTGGGTTTGCTCATCCCTCCTTCCCCCCACCCCCCAACATTAAATACCCCTTTCTCGTTTCTTATTTAAGAATTCAGTGATGGCTCCTCTACAGGGTTTAATCCATCTACTGATGTTCTCACCCACCGTGTGATCACCCATTCTGGAATAATCCCTATTTCCTTCAATATTTCTTGACTCTCTCCTGGGAAATTTATATCTGATTCTGGCATCTGTTCCCCATCCTCTTTTGTGAACACTGAGGCGAGAAATCCATTTATTTTTCAGCAGTGTCTACATCATCTGTCAATAAATTACCCTTTCCATCTCTAAGAGGTCCTAAAATCTACTTTACTGACCTCTTCTTCCTTATGCATTGCAATAATCTTTCGTGATTATTTATCCTCACCTCACCTCCAGTCTCTCCCTTCTTTATCTTTGCTTTTGTGTTATTATTTTTTAACACTTCACCTCATTCCACGCATTCTCTGAGCAGTGCTTGATGTTTCCCACCTTATATTGCTGGTGTGTATTTACACGGCATCGTCTTTGCTTCTTGAAACGGAGACCGATAACGTAGAGCACTGCCACTGGGCCAAATTTTATGGACACTTGCAAAGTCCCTCACGTAGTAGTTCCTAAAATAAGCTCTTATCTCGTCAGATTTTGTTATCTTTCAGGTGCCTCTTCCCCTGCCGTGGGGGATTTGTAATCTCAGCCACTTGCAAATCCAGCTCTAAACCGGCCTTGGAATGATTCCCTAGGAGATTTATGGGAATGGGAACATTTAGGGAAGGAAAAATATAGTCCTGGAAGTACTTGGGGAAAGAGAAGTTGCTGTCTGTGAGAAGCAGAAGCTGGCATTTTCAATTCCAGGGATATAACACACATGAAAATAGAGAGAGCGGGAAAGATATGAATGCTTGATCTAAATACCGTAATTAAAATTTATTTAAACAACAGTTTAAGAAATGCTTGTAACTAAATTCTTGCTGATCTAACCACACAGCTTCCTCATCCAGGAATCAAAACTGCTTTTTCCAAATAATATCACTTGCAATAGTTGATAGTTAGCCTGATTTCTGCTTCAGCACACCCAGTCAGCATGTTTGCTCCCCGGAATACCCTCCCCTCCTTTATCGCTTTCCCTTCTGCGCTCTTTTTAGATCTATCGAATGTGCTTCAGACCACAATCACACAGTAAAAGTCTGCAAAGTAACGCGGCAGATCGGAGGACTCTGATTTTAGTTAAAAAGAAATATAATCTAATTAAAGTACTGATGGTTCCTGTTAAATGCATGCTCCATATCTTTTTATTTCACATGGTACAAGGATCAAAGCACGGACCTAGGATACCAGCAGCCTCGTGTAGTGTGAGAACTGGTGCTGTCCCTAATTCCGACCATATGGCAAGATGTATCTATTGGCATGATGCGGCGGAGGATTACCGTACCCTCCTGTCATACCCTTTTTATCATTTTTCATCGGAGCTCTTTTATATTGGATTTTATATATTCTGTGCATCTGACCAAGCGTGCAAAACCCAGAGCAGTGCCGGGGACCGGGGACGGGAATAGAGACACCATCACACCAACTGGCAGCAGGAGCCGGGAGAGAGGATTAAAAATGCAACCGGGAAAGCAAAAATGACTTTGTCACGAGACGATCCCGTCCTCCTGCAGAAGCCAACGGGATACGTTTCTCTCCCGGTCGTGCCCTAGGTTACAGACAAAAAGCTTGGAAGAAATCTGCTCCAGAAACACGGCGCTTAGCCCAGGCGGTTGCAGCTTTCTCTGTTTTTTTGGAGGAGAACGCGCCAGGCCCTAAACAAAGGAAGTCGACCCTATTTAGCTAACGCGGTACTCGATTCAACGTCTCTGTATGACTTAAGGTAAGAGCAAGGCTCCGGATCATCATTAATTATCCCGCTAACTCCGCATTGTTTTACACATTCTGGGCCTTAACTAGAGAGCAGAACAAAACCATTGTTTTTGCCTGTTTAACGGACCATGACTGGAGCAGCTATGTAAATGACCCAGTAATTCAACAAATTTGTTTTGTTTCACAGATTTTCCCACATGTATGCTTTCCAGCTGTAATGCAAATCCCTTCCACGTCCAGGCCGGCCGCGTCCTCCAGAAGCACGCCTCTACCTTTAAGTGTGTGCTCCCCGATTACGTGCCTACCACCAGCCCTGGAAAATATAAAGATTTTAAGGAATTCACAAACCAACGCCAGCTTTTTGTTGTTGCTGATCCCTCCCCTCCTTTAAATGCACCAATCGATGTTTTTCCTGGTGCTGAAAAACTTCCCAGAAATGGAATTTTTTCCTCTCCGTGAATATTTGAAGGAAGTCGCTTTTAGGTTTCTTTTAATGCTCAAACAGGTGTGAGCTCAAATTCCCTCTGCCACGAATATCAGCTCAGCTGGAGAAGAGCAGCAAATGCTGATTTGAAAGCCAAACTAAGTTCATCTATAAAAAGGGCAGAAGCTCATTAACCATTTAGGGGGCCTTACAGATGTTCCCTTCACATCTAGTTCCATTCCCAAGACAGGGCTGCCAGCACGGGGACTCCCCTCTCTATTTAATAACTTCAGCCAGCATTTTGCCAACTTCAACCCGCTGCAATCCCTACCCCGAAGCCCGATCAAGCACGTTTGCAGCTCAACACCCCGTTTTCACACAGCTTTAGCCCGTGCCACGCTACGCAGAACACAACCGTCGCCCCAAATAACTTATTAAAAAGGCTCGGGGCTTGTTTAAGAACAAAACGCAACGGAATGTAAACTGCGCTGAAACTATGTAGGACAAAATAATATTTCAATTCTTCGCTCAGTGTGCAGACATTAATTGCCACGGTCTACGGTTTCTATTTATACATCTGCTGCTCGTGCCCCAAATAAATGGAGATGTCCTTGCAATTTCTTTTTCTTTGGGACTGTACGAGAGGCTGGGAGCTGAGAACCCTGCAAAGTGACACGCTGCAAAATGCATTACCTCGTGCTTAGGAACCACGGTGTATTTCCATCTTCATCTACAAAATGCTTTTCAGCACAGATCTTTACTGATTATTTTGCCTGTATATAACTGAAACATGGCAGGAGCAGCAGGTATACTGCATGACAAGAGGTACGTGAGCCCCTGCCTTCCAAAAAGCATTTTTAAGGCCTCTTTCAAGGACAGAAAATGGTGTGATTTCCATTGTGGTTACCTTCCAAAGCCCAAATGCTGCATCCAAGCTCCTCAGGTCTCAGCCTTGACACCCCGCATAGCTAAAACTCGGACTTTTGGTCCTCAGAGATGCATTTACAGTGCCCCACTTGAAAAACACTCAAGGGGGTGCAGTTATTTCTCAGATCAGCTTTGTTTCTGAATTTCGGAGACGTTGAGAAACACTGATTGGTGAAGCAACTCTAGATTTGGCCAAAAAAAAATAAAATTCAACACAGCTCTTTTTGAATTTGGGTGCTATTTGAAAGCTATCTCAGACCTTCCAGTCGCTTAGGCTGGACAGCCTCCTGCACTCCCAAGGAGCAGAAGTGAGGTTGGTGAGCACATATATCCATGCAAGGTGGGTGGAAGGAGAGTTAAGTGAGTCTAGAGGTGAATAAAACTGTCCAAAAAACGAGATGCCAGAGGCAGATTAAGAAGCATGTGACAGATCAGCCCAATAGCTCAAAGGTGGCAGCTAAAGCCAGGGTTTCAGACCTTTTCCCACCTCTCTTGCGAGCACAAGCAAGGACACCGCAGTCCTAGGTGGTGGGACCGGTCTTCTCCAGGTCATAGCTGCTATGGGTAAATATAGCAGAGCTGCTGGCATTCCCGGCATGTTTTCCATCCTCAAACACCGGACCACGTCAAAGGTCTCCTTGCAGCCCAGCCACACCACGCTTCAGCTTCCTTGGGGGATTTGACACTCGTCACACTTAAGCCTGTGCCCTCTGCAGCAGATTGGGGTTATTGGGGTTAGGCTCCAGTGCACCCAGCACGTGTGGGCTCACACCACTCCCCACAGCTCCCACGCAGAAGGGGAAGGCCCTTCCTCACCCCGTGTGCGATTCCTCCTAAAGCTACTGGTGTGGTGTTGTGCCAGCTGCACCAAAACGCAATATTTTAAGTGAAAACTGGAGCCCGGGATTTCCAGTTCTTTGGTTTCTGAAGGCCTTTCAAGCTGCTAGATTCAGTTTTTCTGTTGTTGAAAAACATCTTACTTGATGGTAAAACTAGCCAGAGAGTGACAGATATTTCTGGAAGAGATGCTGCTTGTGAGTCCTGAAAATCCACCTTTGACTGCTATCCAAAAAGCAATGTCATGTGGTTCTGTCTGTCTGTCACATGGAATTTATTTTTTGCAAATTATCATAGTCGTGTGTATTAATTTCTATCCACTGCAAGTTGTCTGATGCCTTTAATAAAGACCCTCTTTGTAATGCTAAGAAATTACACTGCATTGAAAAAGCAATAATACAATACCAAAAAAAGCAATAACAATACAAAAAAAAGCAATAACAATACAAAAAAAAAGCAATAAGAAAAAAAAAATCAGACAACACTATGGCAAATAAGTGGCTGTTGAATGTGTGTTCTCGTAATATGGATGACCATAATGAAGCAGCACAACCACGAGAATCAAAACCTTCTGCATTTCTGAATTATTACTAGACAGTTTTAGACGTTTCCCTCGTGGTTCTTCACGTACCTTAAGTTCTCCAGCTGCAAAGGGGGGACCCAAAGCCACCTGACATAACAGAGGCGGTGTGAAAAAGAATTAATGTTCATGCCATGACAGGCGCTAACTGAGAAAATCAAAAATCTGCCAGGATGAAATGTAATCTCATTTTAGGAAATGTTGAAATCATTTCTGCAGAAGGTTAAAAAAATAATAATCAGGCTGAGTCAGATACACAGCATGGAAAATTTCATCCCAAATGTTTATAGTTTAGCAATTGAAAGCAAGGCCTTATAATGCTGTGTTGGGTAAACTTAACTAATCTGCAAAAATTCCAGTTCTACTTATAATAACAGTAACAGAATCAAAGCTGTCCGGATTAAAAGCAAATACCACAGCAATATTCATATGGAGACAAGTGCTATCATAGCATTAAAAATAATATTAAAATTTGGCATATACACAGAGTATCCAATGAACTCAGGATGTTTTCCAGACAGTAATTTATCAAATCGCACAATATCCCTGCAAAATATACACTGCGCATTCTTCAGACAGATAAATAGGAAGGGCTCCTTCGAGTACAAAGACATTCGGCAACTCGCTAAGCAGCAGCCGGGCAGCGGAGCCAAGCTGCTGGGAACACCAGCTGGGAGCAAGCCCCGCTCCCAGCACCAAGCAGCCCAGCTGCACCTCCTGGCATGGTCAGGGCTCGGTCACTTCACCGCGAGAAAACACCACCTTCTCAGAAATAACAATGCAGAGAGGGAAAAAATTCGACTCGGAGGGTTTTTAAAAGGAGGGAAGAATCCATAGGTGAAAATATTTGTTTTGTGATACAACCGCCTCTGGAAAATCCAAGTGCCAGCCTTCCTAAAAGCATGGCAAGCAAGCAATTGTGTAACAGCACAACCCCACACCGCGCAGGATCAATTCGAAGTAGATGATTAGGAGGGAAAGAAGTTGAAATTCTTTATTTTGCATTTAGCAACAGAGATTTCTCTTCACATACCAGATCACTGACCAACTCCTATAAAAACTGAGAGGTACATTCAGTGAGCTTATGTCCCTTCAGAGTCTCACAACAGTATCAGAAGTAAAATATCCACCTTCTAGCACTGCAGGCAGTGAGTGGGGTGGGACCTTTTTCAATAAGGTATCAAAGTCACTGCTTTGAACACTAGAAATATTACAGGTGGAGGGGAGAAGCACACAAACCGTCCATGCCGCCAAATGAAATATTTTTGCTCTTTTCTATTTTCATGTCTATTACTTCCATATTTTCTATTTCCATTATCTCTTTTCAGAAGTACTATACCTAACACTTAATCAAGTCAGGGACAATTTTCTCGTGAAGTGTTCCCCACACCCTCGGTCACCGCAGCTGAGAGCACCCACAGCACGTCCCAGCACACCGGGCTGCGGCAGCTCCAAGCGCCACAAACCTAAATACTCCTGGTAGGCAAACCAAGGAGAGGAACTGAATTACAACAACCCAGCAGCTGTCACAGTACGACCACAGTAACCAAATCAAAATACCAACCACCAGCCCAGATGAGACTCGAAGGTCACCACACAAGCCAGCAGCTTTCTTCGACAGCACCCAAAACCTCAGTGCAATCCTTGCAGTGAAATGCTACTTTAAGCTACAAGGGGGTTAGAAACAAGTTACTGTACATTGGTAAACAATATTAATGTAATGTACTAGCAAAATATCCAAAGTAGCAAGAGAGAAAGTGCTCACCAAGGACACAGGTGGAAATGGAGAGGCAACAAGAACAACGCCATGCCCGCTGCAGCTATCAGCCCACGCATGGTTCATTTCTGGGCCAAGTGAGTACACTTCGGTTACTCTTAAAACAAAACCAAAATACCCAGTAGAGTACCTGGACTTCAGAAATGCACAGGAGAAGCTCTGTTTGAAAACACACAGGCAGTAGGTTGAGGAAGGGCTTGGGAAACTGTGAGCAACGCAAGGAGCTCTGCAGCTTCACCTGCGCCTCACCACGCAGCCGGCCCTGAAGCCTGAGGCACAGGCTGCCTGCTAGATGCCAGCCACAGCAAAATGTGTGTTAAAAATAAGCATCTGGAGAATAAAATACAACATAAGCCCTCATTTAAGCACACCCTCTCCCTGCAGAGGCTTGTGGTTCACAGATTTTAAGGAATGAACACCCCAGCATGGTGAGTGTGCCAGGGAGGCCCTCATCTGGCCCAGCCCTGAGGGAGAGCAGGGCCTGGCCACCAGCAGCCCCGTCCCATTAACCAGGGGCTTTTGGGGTCTTTGCCATCCATAAAGACAGCACCAGACCCATCCAGACCACTGTCTGGGACACAAGCAGGGGGTCAGCGAATGAAAAGATGCAAAGATTCAGGGGATGTTGGCGTTACCAGCACAGAGCTGCTCTAAAACCAGCACGCGAACAGAAGCACATGAGATCAAACTGCCATTTGTGGTTCTTTACGTGAAACATATTAACCATATCGCTATCTAGCCTGTTTCTGATTTAAGTATTACTAATAATTTCTTACTCGTAAAGACAAGACATTTAATCAACGTACCAATTATGCTATTTAAGAGCAATAAAACCAGAGGTGACACGAAGGCCTCACTGCTGCCACACCCCTCATCTTAGGAGCAGCTTTGTTCGAGTCAGGAGCATGCACCAGTACGAAACTGGTTCAAAATGGATGATAATCAGGCTCTATCAGTTGCCAAGAGAAATAACAGCATGAAAAGACAGTTACTGCCTGCTTCTTGAGGTGCACATCATGCTATACCAGCAGTTATGGGGACCTCTCCTTCAGAGGGTTCAATGTTTTGGGGTCAGGACACCTCCGTTAAACAACAACATGCATTATTCATCACAGCAATATTTATAATACTCCCCAAATCACAGATTCAGGTGATCAGCATGGATTTACAAGTGTCACCCAGCCCAGCAGAGGTACTCACAGCCCCATCTCCAGTCCCACACCACACAAAATGAAGATCCTGGCCAAGGATGCCCAGCAGAATTTCCACTGGAGGGAAATGTCCACATCACATCATCCCCACCTCCTCCAGGTAAATGCCCCACATCGAGAAACACACCGACACCACGGCACAAAAGGGCATGGGCCCTGCCACCTTTGCTGCCTGACAAAACGGATTAAGAAAAGTCCACCCCAATTACCAGACAATTATGTTGAATTGGGCTGCAGGAGGCAGCTGATGGCCCCAGCAGCACACACACACACAATAACACAGGCTTGCACATGTAACACCTTGAAAATTTCAAGTTGTATAAGCAGACAAAAGTTTCAGGGTGCTTCAGGAACACAAAATTGTAGGACACTGCCACGCTCCTAGCCCCTACCAAGGGCAGGAGAAGACATCTGGAGCACAGAGCCCACAGCTGGGCTAGCAGTGGTTGTGCAAACCTCTCTGCTGGGGACAGCTGGGACTTGAACAACACTGAAATGGGGGATCCAAAATTTCTAAGAGTCCTACAGGGCTTAATTCACTGTGTGCCTCTGAACACGCTTCTAGAAAACAAACGTCTTAAACCAAGCGAAACCAGTATTTTCAGTAAGATTGGCAAAAACAATCAGACAGGAATGAGATTTTTCTGTAACCTAAGGGCAGGCAGAAGCAAGAGACACTTTTAAGTTCTTCAGATTCAAATTAAAGGTTAAACTTGAAAGCATCCCACAGCCCAGTGGGTTTCACAGAAGTGTGTGGCTATTTGTGAAGTGTCTCTGTGCACTACCTAAGCCCCATGGCGTGAGTTAAGAAGGGAGTGTTGAAATTTCCATGCTTTTTTTGGCTTATATTAGACCCTTTAAAACTGTTGTAACCATGTTTTGTACGTGAATACATACAAATGACTACAAGCTCCAACATTGTCCCATATGTTAAACAACTCACAAATATTTCCCAATATTAAAAGACAAGGCATATTTTAGGGACATATATTAGAGCTGAAGAATGATATATCACAGTTACAGCTCCATGTTTTTTTTGGCTGGCATTCAACCCTTTAAAGCAAAGCATTTGGTTAGTTCATTGACAACTGCAGAAGAAGGGTGTGATCTTGGCCAAGCGCAAACATTACTAATATTTTTACATCATATATTTACTTTAACCAAACTCATTTATCAACCATAATTAAAGAAAGTAGCTATCATTCACTGACAAATAATTACAGCCTCGCTTCATACTGCTGCAGTGCTTGCTGCTAAAGCTAAATGGTTATTCAGGGGTGTCAAAAGTTCCTATCATGGGGCGTGGGGCAGAAGGAGGGTCCCTGCCAAACGCCCTGGGCAGATCTCGCTGCTGGGAGCCGAACATGCTGCAGCCACCTTCATCTGCAACCCGGGAGCCTGCAGCTCACAGGTCCCAGCAGGCAGCGACCCATCACGCTCCAAAACAAACAAGGGTTTCGGTGTCCCTCAGCAGCTATCTGTCTGTTCCCTTCTGTGAACATAGACTTCTAAAGCTTTCAGAAAGCCTTTCCTACTCTTCAAGTCCTGCTCAGGGCACATCCTTATTTTCTCTGCCAACCGGTCACATCTTAGAAAGGAAAGGCTGTGCCTTAGGACGCATAGATTTACCTCCTCACAAACAGTTACCACATCAGAAGTCATACCCCCCCCCCCTTACCAGAGGAAAACAGCCTGTTCAGTAAATGCAACTCATGTACATTTTGTAATCATATGGAAGCTTTAAAAAAAAGCATGTTCCCACCCTTATACCGAGTGCAATCGCCACAAGAATGAGGATAAAGATTTTATACCCTCAGAATTTTATTTCTCATTCATTAATTTCACTTCCAAAAACACAGTTAAGTTAGGAAATCGTTTCTTACTTTGTATTCTGGAATTGACAAAAGGAGGAGAGAGATTGTCGTGTGACCCGAGGTCTCTGCTCGCCATATGATCGTAGTGAGTCCCATCTCCATAGTTCTGTTAACAAAGTGGGGAAAAAACAATTTTACACATTTTTACAGCATTTTTCAAAACCTACAGGCCCATATTCCCCTTCTAAGTCTTAAGTCATCTATAAGAAATATTAGTCCTTTTATTGTTTTCCTCTATTGATTCCGCTGGAAGTGATGCGTTCCAGAGCGTTTTTAAAGCTGTTTCAAATTTTTATTTTGTTAGCAATTGACTTTGGTTTGCTCTGTGGGTAATCCTGAATGGGGGACTGAGATGAGGTTCCTGGAGCTTTCTGCGGTGTAATGCAGCAAAAGGCTCTCATAGCATGAAAATCTTCTTACCCATAACATAAAAATAAAAAAAAGGAAGAAGTATTTCTTTTAATGTTTTGCTTTTAAAATTTATTTCTATGTAGAAGTTTGCTCTCTGAATCACTTCGCTGCTATATGCGTGCAAGTGCCTATAAAATGAATTTCCAAAACTGTTACACAGTGGGTGTGGAGGATAACTTTATACTGAAAAATAACCCTCCGTGCTTGTGCACACACTTCTCTAAGTGACCAGCGAGTGTCTGCTGCCCCTCCTGTGCTGGCCTGTGAGTATTTTTGGGGTGATCAGCAGCATCACAGTACCCACAGAGGAATGAATTTATCAAACCTTGGCAGGATCAGGCCCTAACTTTCAAAAACAGTCTGAGAGCAACCTTCCCCTCTCAGTCAGCAGATTAGCCAAATCTTAAAATTAACTGCAAATATTGGCCGCGCAGGGAGTTGTGTAATGTTTTGTTTCTTTGCTTCGGAAGAGCGCACAAGAAACTCATTCTCCCAGCGTGGAAACACCAGCATCACTTCACAAAAAGGGAAACAGAGAGAGGTCAGGCTGTTTGGGGTGTAACTCTGCAAGTTAATGCACAGCCTTGATTGAAAGTCCAGAATTCTCCCCAGGCTCGTGCTCTTTTCTTTCTATGGCAAAACTTAATTGTGCGCTCACATTCAAGTTTTTGCATGCATAAATAATTGTGTGTGCAAATTTCGAATTTACTTTTCAAAACATTTTTCCCCGGGAAGCAATACAAGTGTCAAGCGAAAAAAAAGGGGATAAAAATAAAAGTGACAGACGCGAGCGGTAATGACGTAATGGATGCTAAGCGGGAGGGAAGAAAAGGTGTCGGGCTTCCAGCCCTCGGTGGCAGGGCCGGGGTCCCCGCCGGGCAGCACCTGGGGACCCCCTTTGAACGTGGGCACCTACCAAAAACCCACCCCGAGGGGAAAGACGGGCCCAAGGACGAGCAGCAGAAGCACTCGGGGGCACCAAGCAGCAGCCTGCGCTGCTCACCAGCCTGGCTCCTTCACGTTAATTAGAAAACAATTAAAAAGCAATTTAAACAAACTGGCTGAATAAGGGCGTAGAGTGAGAGCTCAGCCACTTTTTGCCCAGCCTAAGAGTACTTCATGCCTTTGCAGGATGTAAACAGAAATAACGATTGCGACGCTGGAGCACCAGGCGTGCAGGGGGGCTCTGCATGGCCCCGCTGCAGCCCGAGATGGCTGAAGGGTCTGCACGGCTAAAGGGTCTCTAAAAGGGTCTGGGAGCTGGTGCTGTGAACACCAGCCTGCCCTCGGGGTTCCTTCCCCATCTCCTCGAGAAGCTGCGCTGCCTCGGCCCTCTTAGGGGGCATCAGCACCAGCCACCCCAAAAAAAAAACCTCACTACAAAATGTTCAACACCAGCATTCGCTGCTCCACGGCCAGGTGGCTGCTACCACACCACGCAAAATGATTAATTAATCTTCTCACTACCTGTTAGCAGCAGCAGAGCAGGTGCCAAATTCAATCACAGGATCAGGTTTGAATGCTTTTTTTTTTTTTTTTTTAAAAAAAAAAAAAAAAGGCAATTTTAAAGGGAACACAAGACCGCTGCCAACTTTGCATGCCCATTTCTCTGCACAATCAGGTGTAAAACTTGTATTTAAGATTGCAAATTTACATATGCAGGATGTCTGGTTTGGGGAAAAAGATTAGATATACTTACCCTGGATGGACTAGGATGTCCTGTATTCCCCCAGGACCCTGAGCTAGTTCTGTCTTCTACATCTAGGGACAAAAAAGTTCTTTAGGCTTTATTGCAATAATTCTTTCCTTTTGTATAGGCACTTTTAAATTAATGTTTCAAATTAATCTCCTGTTGCCTTTAATTAAGAATCAGGCACAGGGCTACTACGATGGTAGTGGCTTCTGACCCACTGCTTAAATTAACTCATTTAAATTCACAGCAGAAATGAACCGGACCCTCAGGAACCTGAGGTTTGAGCATAAAATTACTCCAGTGGCTCAGCTCTCCTCGCCGCTGAGGAGCGGCTGCACTCGACCACTTCGAGTCCTGCCAGAGCCTCCAGCACAAAACCAGGTATGGTCAAACAGTAAAAAACAAAATCTGAGAAAACAGAGCAACTGGGAAGTTCAAGTAAAGACGTATTTAGGGTGTTAACTCTCACCGCCCTGGCGAGGCTACCATTTTAGAAAAACGTTTTGGCACAGAAAAGCACATTCCTAAAGCTCAGCACATAGCAGGTAGCTCTGGTTTTGCCTTCCCTGTTTAATACAAAATTCATTGCAATCGTTAGGAGACACACAGCGTTTCAGACAGTCTGACAAAAATCACATCAAACATTTTGCGTAAGGTGCTCTCCACATTTCACAATCCCCAGTATTTCTTCTGATGGTGGTATTTCCATTCCACTTTCCCTGGGTTTTTCCCAGTAAAAAATGAGATCTTGTCAATGAAACCAATTTACTAGTATTAAACCTTCCTTGTGATGCTTCAAGGCTCCACATTTGTGGGAACAATGAAAAAAAAAGACATAGGACCTTCTTCACGAGACACCTCAGCTGCTGGGGTCGTGCCCCATGGGTGCCCAACGCAAGGCCGCGCACCTCAAGGCCGGAGGTCGCCCCGTGGCCCAGGAGAAGTCACTGATATCCACCTCCTACAGGCCTGGCACCCTCTGCCCAGGAGATGTACACTTAAACAACCACAGCCATCACAAAACCTCTACCAAAGCAAGTTGGGAGCCTCACGAGACTTTCCTCTGGCCTAAAAACTGGCTGGGTAGACGTACACCAGCAACCTCAGCACACGTTTCAGGGAAGCCTGTGAGTAATTCCACCAAAACCCCAGTTCATACTGGTGTGAATTCAGCTGAGATCACTCACACTCAACATAAACACATCATTGAGTACCTTGATACTTTGTTTTTTTACATACTGTGTGATAAATACCAAGGAATGTGCCTGGCGTCGATCTATAGCGTTATTGCACGTTTCAGTGCCATTTTCTAACTTACTCCCGTGTGCCCACCAGCACCCTAATGAAATAACAACCTTGCTTGCCTTTTGCCACGCACAAACAGTAGCTTTAATCTAATTGGAAAAAGATGCGTTTGTTTTTTTTTTTTTGCTGGTTGGAGAAACTCTGAGTGCCCCCTAAGACTACAAACACAAGAGCTACCTCCCCACCTGGTATTGCTTCAGCCACTCCTGGAGGAGTAGTGGGAACCTGAGTCGCCTGAGACACAACTATGGTCATTAGCACTTGGAAATACAGGTGCTGTGACCAAATCTGGTTGGTTTCCAACATTAAAAAAAAAAAAAAAAAAAGTGTACAGTTTAATACTTTCCCTCAATTACAATTCCTATTATCTCAATAACAGATGAACGTGTTAATAGCACAAGACACTCTTAGGTAAATATTTAATTAAGCTCCAGAAAAAGAAAGAAAATGTGTATCATTTACCTGACAGATCAGATCAACCATTCTATTAGGTTAATTAGGCATATTTTTAAAAATCATTTGTGTTATGTAACAGGCAATTAACTCTGTAGAGCCCTGATCCATCGCCTGTTAAAAATCAATGGATATTATCCCATTGACTTTGATGGGCATCGCACCACCCTGGAGCACAGCTTCCAAAATCCATATTAAACCCATTAGAAAAATTAGCAAGAGAGACGCACACGCAGAGATGCTGACATCGTGCACATCCCTCAATATTTCCTACACCTCTTCTTTGTATTTCATGTACCCCAACACGTGTGCCAGGAGCAGTGCCGAACCACCAAGGCCCCTTACACTGGTTTATGGTCAGGGCTTGGAGCAAGATTTGAGTGCTTTAGCAGGCTTTTTGGGCTTCCATACTGTACATTTTTATTTATATTTTAAGACCACAGATGCTGTGGTCTTGGGGCACTGCAATGAGTCACCTAAGCAAACACCTGAGAACTGCGTTTTGGGATCTTTTCGCACCGAGTGGCCCTAAGAATGGGGCAGGAGGGGGATCACACGCAGCCCCAGGCACCTTTCCCAAGAAGAGAAAGGTTTCTTATGGGCTTACAGACAAACAGATGGTTTTGGGAAAGAGGTGAACCCTGCCCACTTGTCCTTTCTGGCACCCTTTGCTGTGTTATCCCCAATTCCTCCCTTGAGCCAAGGTGCCAACGGCCAGAGGGCACCATCAGATCCTTAAAATGACGCGGGAAGAACACATACCTCAGGGCTGGGCTGCTCTTTATCATATGCTTTGCTTTAATTTGAGTCCATACAAAGCTCAAGTTCGCCCACCGAAGTTAAAAGTTCTGGACTCTGATCAGAAAATGACAAGCAATGGCTCTTGGGTCTTATCTTCAGGGGTCGTGTCTTAGCTTTCGACCAATTTTCTTTGTATTTAGACTTAAATGTGCAAACTACACTATATTACTCTGCAAAACATCAATGAGAAGGCTTAATTAAGTAACACTGACAGATAAATCCATTTCTTTCGCAGTAATCAAATCAAAGCAGGTTGACATAACACAGGAACTTAATACAGTTATTCCCTTGTAATTGGAAAAAGGCCCTTTACTTCTCATTAAAGCAATCTTCTGGGTATTGGCATAATAAGAAGGCTCAGGGCTTTAATACTGCCCTATAAAAGCCCCAAGATACAGACCCCTTAAGCAAACATGCCAGATTATCTAATTCCTTGATCACAGTGGAACATGTAGTTATTGTTTTAAACTACTAATTCTTTATCTCGGCTACAGTCAAAAAAGAAGGAACTTGGTCTCAAACACATCATGGAGCCCTATAAAAACCTAAGCCAGAGCTGAAGAATAAGATGTATTAAGATTTTTATTTTTTTTTAAAAAAAGAACACTAGCTCTTTAGCTGGAAAATCGGGAGCTTACTAGGATGAAAACTAATGTTAGAAATAGAAAAAAAAAATAATAATTTTACTCTGTAGATTTGCCAAGAAATATTCTTTTTCCTGCATTTTCAAGTGGAATTCCCATTTACCTGTGTGATACACCCAGAGCTCTCAATTCTTCCTTCTGCCTGTGGCCACAAAGGGTTTATACGGTGGAGCAAAACACATGAGCACTCAATAAATAGATGGACATCTGCACCTTGCCTATCTCAGTTAAAAATATTCTTTCAGCATGATCCAGCGAGCTATCGACAGGCCAACCCAGCTAACTTCTGTCCCCCTCTAAACGGAGCTCAAATCAACAGCACTTCTCCCTCCGCAGAGGAGAAAAAGCCCCAGTAATTGCTACCGAGTTAATCTAGCCTGGATTGCTAATAATTTAGCACGACAGATCTTACAAATCTTTTTGCAGTCCCCTAAACCTAACGCTGGGAATTTAATAAGTACCCCGTGAGGACTGCCACTTAGGTAATTAGGACACCGAAGCCCTGATGCCACCAAAGTCAACGCAGAAATCTCCAGTGACTTCTTCTCAGCGCTTGGGTTTATCCCACAGTGCACGAACTTGGACACATATGTAATTTTCTCCAGAATCTGGCTCCTGGAAATTAACCTCACTTAATCAGAAGCACGAGGCAACGCGACGTTACCAAAAGCAAATCCTCACAACCTGGGAAAGCAAATCCTGCGGATCCTAAAAGAGATGCTGAGGCTGGCTGGATTCAAGCCCTGCCACCTCTCTCGATGATCCTGAAGCACGAAGCGAGGCTTCTTGACCTTGGCTGTAACACCCAGTTCCTTCAACTTTTTTTTTGGTAAACATTTCATTCCCTTAAGGGCTTCCTAAAGGGAGGCATTAGGCTTAGAAATTAATATATGCATATATTTTTCTGGAAATCCACCCTACTCTCAAAAAACCCTCCTCTTTGCAGGTATAAGCCAAACATACTTGGGAAATCATCCAACGCTATAGCAATAACGCAGGACAATAAATTAGATGACTCTGGAAAATAATTTCATTTGAGCCTCCCACCACTTCCAATAACAATTTCGAGCACGTACATGAAATCCTAAAATCACAAGCTAGAAAATGATATTCTCACGCTCTACCCCAGTAAATGGCAACACTGATATCAGAATGGCTTGGGTAGGAAGGGACCTTAAAGATCATCTAAGATCACCTCTTCCCACCCTTCTCATGCTGTCATCCCTACTTCTGCCCACAAATTAAGTAACCTGATTACTATGCTCATGCAAGTAAATAGAGAGGCACCCATTATATGCATTTTTTTTTATAAGATGCTCAAATAAAGAGAGACGAAAGGGCAAATCCAGTTTGTTTTCATTGGCTGAACCTCCTTGCTTTGAAAGGACCCGGGTGAAATTCGGCTTCTGTGGGAGTTCCATTTGATTTGGATTTGATTTCAGTTAAGTCTGAAATTTCATCTTCAGTATTTTTACTCGCTGAATCCAGAATAAATAATATTGCATGTTTAAACAGCAATATCCAGAGAAGCAGCACAATCGAAATCATGACTTTTAGTGAACGTGGTAATACAGTAGCTGCATGAGCAGCCTGTACTCAGAAGCATGCCCGTGAAAAATCTGGCCTTTACCCATCATTTTCAGAGCAAGAAATACAGAATTGTTTCTTTAACTTTTCTTTAACTTAGTGCTAGGGCCATGTATTCTTTTAAAGGAGCTGAATAAACGACAGAGCAAGCCAAAGATAATTCCTGAAGACCGATAATTTCGTGCAAGTGCAAAATAATATTGATATAGTTACTTGTGTTAGTAGCTCAGAAATAGAACTGTGTTAGAAATCCAAAAATCCTGTAACAAATTTGGAAAATATTTTAACACTCAAGAGCACAAAAATGCTTGAAATGACATTTTATCCTTTGTGACCAACTAGAAGACGCGTTTCACAGATGCTAAGTGCCGTGCTCTTGAATTTACCTATGCAGCAAATGGGATCAGTTATGGACGAGTAGAGCAAAAGGGAAGTCTCCCAAGAAGTTGTTGGTGAACGCAAATTACTTAATATGATTTCCCAAAGCCAAAAGGCAACATACTGTACTCAGAATTAATACATTTGCTTAACCTCCCTTAAAATGGCGTAACGTGTTTGCGCCGGGGGAAGGTGCCAAGGAAAAGGGTGTTAAAAAAGCAGTGCTCATCCTGCACGTGAGGAGTGGGCGTCTTCCCGGACACCGTGCTTGGGTTAGGTTTCTCTGTTTCGGCTTAGGGGCTGGGTACATGCACCAGCCTGCCGTCCTTCCCTGGATCCTCCTCAAGGCCATCGCAGGAGGCCTGGCCGGCCTTCGCGGCCTGCACCCCAGGAGCCTCCCAGCCTTCGGCCTCCACACCCATTGCTCGATTCAGGGAATCCCAGAATCATCTAGGTTGAGGGAGACCTACAAGATCACCGCGTCCAACCTCTCACCTAACACTAACAGTCCCCACTAAACCATATCACCGAGCTCTACATCTAAATGCCTTTGAAAGACCTCCAGGGATGGTGACTCCACCACTTCCCTGGGTAGCCCATCCCAATGCCTCACAACCCTTTTGGTAAAGTTCCTCCTAAGGACATGGGAAGCCCAGGCTCTCCAGAAAACAGATGAAGAATGGATGAAAAGGTAACTGGAGGAAACCTAAGGAGGTCCAAGGCCATCAAGAGTTGCTGGCTCAAACCATCATTTCATCCGTAGCATCGTAAAATCAGAGTAACATGTTATATACGCGGACCTCCCCAAAAGACAGAGGGCAAAGATAACACCAGAAGGATTGCAATGGAAAGTCTGGCAGTGAAGATGATAAAAAATGGCACAGAAACACAAAAAAAGGTACCCAAGGCAGCTAAGAGGAGCAGGAGTGACAGTTCAGGAGTGGGTAGCCCATGTTTACTGGGGAAAGTGCATTCGAAAATATGAAAATCCCTCCCTGGACAGGGTTTTGTGGTGCTGGTTTTGGAGTGACAGAACAGAAGGATGATAAAAGCAGTTTGGGTGAGTGGTATGAGCTGATCTCTGAGGGCTTCAGCGCTAAAGTCCTTGAGGAAAGGAGTTTGGATAAAGGAGAAACAGGAAGGGTACAGACTACAAAATAACCGCCTTTTTCATCATTATAATTTTACCATAGAAAATCAAAGATACAGTTTATTTGCTAAAAATATATATATATAAAGTAATAATTATGCCCATACGTTGAATGTGTATGGCAAGTGGTCTCTTTGCAAAATATACACTTCACTTCTGAAGCCAGCCAGTACAACTTGACCTGTATCAGAAACCCCTTTTATATGCTAACCCCGACTATTTCCCCTGAAGAGCCTGCCAACTGGGTTGATTTGCTGACATGAGCTAAAATACATGGAACAGTGAAGGAAGAGACAAATATCTTAAAATTCCACTTCTATCTTCAAGGAAAAAATAGCATATTTACCCAAAGTAATTTTATAAGGGATTTAGCAGTCAAAATATCTTCAAACTAGAAGGAAGAGGACCGCGATCTCTACACGAGAGAGATTTGTGTACGCACCACAGTAATGTTTGATTAGCATTTCCCATTGTATGAATTACAGTTGTGTCAAAAATGAGAAGGGTGGGAAAAATCCGAGCCTCTAATTATGATTACCATCCGCAGACAAGTATGATAAACAGATACCTCGGGATCGCTATTACCTCTTTGTGCTCCGAAGCACCTTACAAACAGCGTGTCAGATACTGCTAATACAAATTAAGTTAAACAAACCCATTTTGTGGATTGAGACCTTTTCTGCTAAGCATTTGATTTTCCAAAAGACTGTTTTTGTTGTTTTTTTTTCCTCGGAGCATTATGGCTTAAGAACTCAATAACAAATGAGCCGAGCGGAAAATGACAAAGTACAGAAGGAGGATTAAAGGCCAGCAGATGAAGGGAAGAATAAAAGTTGGTCACCTGGACATTTCGTATGCTAAAGGACTGGCAAGTTGAAAACGCAGATCCCTTGATGCAAGGCTTTTTGAAGATTCTGAGCTAAATATCATCAGGACGTGATAAATAAATAGACGGGGGGGGATATGGAAGAAGGGCTGCATGAATCTGGAAGGTGACCGGAGAAGTCAAGGACTGACTTCAGCGAGAGAAAGGAGTCAGGAGATGGAGGCAGGAACAAAAGCACAGACTGCAGGGCCCTGGAAGCCGGGGAAGAAAACTTCACTCCGACACGGGAAGCAGCAGAGGATGTTGACAGACTGCGGCACAGGATGGGGGAAGTTGCACAAAGCTCAGGGAGGGAAGAGGAGCGCATGAACAGCAACGCCGTGCACCTCCAGCATCAAGTTGCATCTAATTATCCTTTCCGGGAGAGCAACGTAAAGAAAGCACAGGCTCAAAATGGGAAAAACTCTACGACTTATTTGATAAACAATTTACTACTGGTTTGCTCAAGGGATTAGATACAAAGCTTTAGGTTTTTTTTGTTTTGTTTTTTTCTTCCAAGGAAATAGGACCAGCTGCCAAATATATACAATACACTTCAATAGCTTCTGTTAAAGCCACAAATAATTGGAAAATTCATTTGAATCAGATGGTCGTTTTACTTTACGCCCGGATTTTCACAGTCTATACAAATACCCGCGGACAGTCTGAGGCACCACTTGACAGCACTTGCTATAAAACATCAACAGGGTAAACAACCTAAACTGTTCTCCATCTTCATATTCATAACAAAGGACTGCATTATCCCGCCTTCGGATGAGGTCATAAAACCTCACATTGTGTTTTCCACAGTTACATAAGCTATTTTCTAACACACATACGCACACACAGCCTTTCTGCCTGTAAGGGCAGCCGACTTTCACGTATCCACGCCATTTGCATAACTCCGGCATTTAATCAGCTTCTATCAGATCTGATGAAACTGTAAGCAGACAGTACAATAAAGTTTAAGGTACCGATGTGCCAAGTGTTGTAATGCCCTTTGCAGCTCATCGGGATACTCTAGGTTTTGGATCGATTTAGGGTTGAGAGTCCTGTGCTGGACACAGGGTCCGAAGCAAAATGTTTGATCGATTTTAACCCAAGAGGAGACATTAGTAGGAAAGCATCCATTTCTTAGGACTCTCTCAGTTATAGAGTTCACAAAACAGTGTTTAATTTGTATGTTTGTATATAATCTATACTAAAGTACTTAATTTTACCTGAACCCCGTAACCCAGAGCACTCCTAAATTATAACAGTCAATCCCGTTGCTCCAAGCAGAGTACGCTCATTTTACACTGCATCCTAGAAATATTTAGGGGCAGATTACTTCGACTCTCCTTGTGTTACCAAATTATTAAGGTCTCGTTATGAAGCAACGGGGCATTTGACTTCCAAACTAGCAGTCGAAGCCAAGAGGTGGTGGCAGACATTTGATTAAAACCCTGATTATGGCTTAGTGGAGGAGTGGTTAGCGTTCGGTCAGAGGTTGGACTCGGAGATCTTGGAGGGCTCTTCCAACCTAGATGATTCTGGGAGCTCTGCGTTGAGTTTAAATCAACGTTTTTGCTTTGTGCATTCGTGCAGCCTATGGAAGCATGGGCTTTCCATGGAAAATCTGCATGCAGCTCCAACATCCTGCCGTTCTGGGAGACAGCCGTGTGCTAACATGCTATAAACAAAGCACATGGGCTTGTGGAAGAGAAGAATCACAGAAACGCGGCTTCGCTGCCCAAGCCAAATGAATGATTTCATGTTTAGCCACGTAAGATGAGCTCTTTCAAGAACCCAAGCTTCAAGGAGTGTCATTAGCCTGATACACAGATGACATTTCTAAGAAGTGATGCACGCTTGCGCAGTAACGCTCCGAGTTGTTGTATGAATAAGCTGGCACTCCGTATCCAAAGTTTTTCCAGCAGAGCAGTAATACCACGATGCACGTTTTACTGCGCCATGAAACATTAGGTAAATTTGTGCTTTAGTCATGAAAACTAGACAATTCCTGAGGTTTACACCTGTAGGATTTATTACCCACAGAAGGACCCCAAAGCCTTTTGATAGAGCAAAGAGAGGCACGGAGGACACGCGAGTAGTGACAGCTCCAAACGCTGGATTTAATTTAGCTCCTAATTAACAAAAATACATGAAGAGTTGGATTCACAAGGAGCACCCCTCTCCCAAATTGCTAAAATAAGCTGAATAATTGTAGGGAACAGCATCTAATAATTCACTGATCGGTTCCACTGCGTTGGGAACCTCGTTAAGCATGGGCAGTGCCGCTGCCATACATCACACCCTCCTGGGGGGGGCTCCAGGGGCACCCTCAGCTTAATCCAAGAAGTTCTGTAAAAACTGGAGTCCTGGCATCTAAATAGGGCTGGATGAGGTCTGGCACAGATCTCCAGCTCACCCTGAGACCCGATTCCACAAGCAGACCACGCAGGAAGGTTTATGGTAGAGGCATTCAGGTGCAAGGTACATCTAGGGACTTTTCCTACCTAATAATAAAAGATGTAAATATTTGTTATCACTCGTGCAGTTTCGCTTTGACCCAAACGGTCCCTAACTGTTAAAGCTGACTGGTGACTTTGAGGGTGCAAAAACAAATAAGTGAAAGCCATAATTAGCGGAGGCAATCCAGGGGGCTTAAGGCCTCTTTTCTGCGAGGTCTGGAGGCAGAAGCGAGCTCACAGCAGCACGGGGAAGGGGTCGGCTCCTCACCCCTCTGTGCTAGGGGCTTCCAGCTCCTCGGGGATCACCGCATCTCCAGCAGGACCCCTGCCCGTGACACAAGGGATGAAGGCTGTTCCAGAAAAAAAATAAAATAAAAACATGCAAACTTCTTTCTGTTTTGGGTGGGGAATAAATTCAGGGATCACTAGTTTGCGTTGAGCGGATGGCTCGGGATCGCGAGCGCATCTGCTGGGGCTGTTTCTGTATACACTCCGCTGCGATGCCGTTATCGAAACCAGATTTTGTTGCAGAGCACACCAGCAGCTGGGTTCTGTACCTCTCTGGCCAGTACATGACTGGTTAATTCCCAATATTTATGTTTCTTGGAAACAGAAAGATTAGCGAGGAATGTGTAACTGGAAAAGGCAAAGGTTTTTTTCTAAAAAGAGGGAAAAACAACCAAAAAACAACCTCCACCAGTCCAGATCGTCCAACTGGCTGTTGCAAAAGTCACAAATTAGATGGACGACAGAAGAAACGATCCCGTCCTGATTGCAAACCATGCAAAGCTGATGAAAGGCAAATCAGATGGAGACAGAAGAAAAATCTCCAACGAAACGACAGGACATTTTCTGCCACACTCGTAGTCTTTGGAGAACAGCGCTTTAATTTAAGTGTACTTTAGAATGACTTCATCTATATGAAAATGACATTAAAACTGCCCTGGATGTATTTGCATTTAAAGTGCATTATGTAGCCTGTAGCCTCTCTCTTTTGAGCAGCCCCTGGCAGAAGGACAGACCGCTGGTTCGACTGGGAACGGGCTGGGGATGGAAACCACCAAAATTCATGCACAAGTGGTGCTGGTGCAGGTCTGGGCTTCCAACAGCCACCGCCTCCCACAAAGCTTCTTAAAATGCATTTGCCATCAAAGCTGGAATTGGAACGGGATCGATTTGATGGCCAAGGAGGGGCTCTGGCTATGGACCTGAGCAAACTGCCAACAGATGGGAATTTTCTCTTTCCACGCTCGCAGACTTGAATTTGCAAGGAGAGAAAGGTCAGGAGGGAGACTCCTTGGTCCCAAGGAAGACCTCAGGCTGAGCCTGCAATTTTGCAACTCCGCAATGTTCAAAGAAAGCTTCCTTTCTTTGATTTCTGTTTTTAGTTTTCACGGCGTATTAACCTCAGCTCATGGCTTTTGTTTGGTTGGGTTTGGGGTTTGTTTGTTTGTTGGTTGGTTTTTGGTGTGTTTTTCTTTTTTTCTTTCAACTGCAATCAAGAGTTAGAAATTTCCCCTTGATTCAAGGCAGAAAAGAAATGCTGGGATAATTGCATCATTTCTCCTCCAGCCCAATCTCGTGGTGCAATGTCAAGTTGGCACCACGGCACAGGAGGCTCGCAATGCTCTGCTGACTGCACCTCCGGTTCTCTTCCCACTTTTTGTACCTTTTCAGGCCCAGATCACTCACAATTCCTCACTTCATGAACAAGAAATCCCAGGTAATGGTACCACGTGTGTAAGGCACCTCCTCACGGGGTCTCTAGTGAGATTTCCATCTTTTGTCTTAAGTCTTAATGTACATCATACGCAGAACAAAATACGAGAGCATCCACTAATAAAATATGCATCTGGTCAAAGGCTTTTGGCTCACATCAAGGGAGTAGTTCGGACTTTAAACACTTTTCCTGCAGGAGGAGGATATGTCAAGTCAGTTTGAAACCAACTCCAAGAGTTTCAGCTCACCAGCAGCCTCCCAGTTCACCCAAACCACGTCGTAATGGAAAAGAAAAAGCACGTGCAGTCCAACTCTCAAAAAGAGAGACATACACCTGTGTTATTTAGCTTAACCGGACACATTTGGGGAATAAAACACAAAGAAAGGAGCAAAATGCTTCATGCAATTTTCACCATTCAATATTTACAAAAGGAAGTCTATTTTTCTTCAATGACGCCACTAATTGGCAGTGATACATTTTGATTTGGGGACTGCATAGCAGAACTAAGCTCCCTTTTCTCACCCCAAGCTGTCTAGGACCAGCCACGTGTTTCCTACACCCTTGTGGTGTGCTCAGGTACTCCAAAAAGGAAGGGCAGGAGAGGAAAACGACTCCTGAACGCCTCGCTGCTGCCACATCACCACTATCCAAGCCTTCCCAGCTGCCACCCAGCCAAGTCTTTCTCCAGAAAACGAACACAATGCACTTGCAACATCCAGACGAGGGAACAGTATAAACAGGTTATGATGACAACTGAATCGGATGTGTAATGCTTTAAGTGTCTACTAATTCTGCATTGTAATAGAAAAGCTTTAAAAAAAAAAAAAAAGAAGGCATGACATCCGCATGAATGCCAAATTAATTCATTATGATCAGCGCTACCACAATGAACACCAAATTAATTCATCACTGCAGAATACACAGAGCACTACCCACTCGTTAGGCTTGCTGACGACAATATAGGGATGCCAATCCTCGCCGAACAGCCGCGGGAGGTCACAGGTACCGCTGCCTTGCCCCCCCAGGAGGAATCTTGCACGTGGACACGGATTTCAGCCACCTGCCCCAATACACGGGTTGGTTTCAAATACAGACCCTGAGCATGGCCAGCTCCAGCACACGTTATTCCCTAGTATATAAAGAATTAGCAACAACACTTCCTTTCTCCAAACCAGATCATTCCAGGAACTCTCAAGGCTTTGTCCTTTTTACAGGATAATAAGGAATACCCCAAATAAATCTGCTCCAATCCCTCGGTCTTCACCATCTCTCCTATACAGCTTCTGGGATCCAACATTAAGGCTGTTAGCAAGGTCTTTTCGCTGGACTCTTGAGTCAACTGCATTTGACAAAACTCAAGTTTGAGAAATTGTTTTGCGCTTTTGGAAAGTTTCCACTCCTCCAGGAACAGCTGAGGCATGGCCGCAAGCCTTGAAGCTTTTGCCAGGGATAACTTACATAATGGCAGCGTTTGATTTTGAACGGAGAGATCACTGAGAGAGGGGCTCTTGAAGCCTCCTTCATCTCCCACCTTCTGAGGCGCTGCCCTTTGCTCAGGCAGCATCTGCTATTTTGCAGCCTGGCCATATGCTCGGAAGAAACTTACGGGGGCTTCGAGTCTCTCGCTGTTCCCAAAAAGGCCCCAATACCTTTGCAAGGGAACTCAGAAAAAAAAAACAAACAAACACAAAAGCCACCTGTAAGGAAAGGATGGAAACCGTTTCAGCAGCTGGTCCTCCTTGCTGGACCTGAGGCCCAGATGCCTCCCCAAACCCAAGATGAAATTACTCCTCCCAACGTTATGGAAAGCAGCAGCTCCAGCAGGGAACGATGCCAAGAGGAGAAGTTCCAACGTGTGGCTGGAAATCCTGTCCTTAGCTCGTCATTCAAGTCTCCTGTTTAAATCACAAGGACTTTGGAGAACGCTGCTGAGAAATCAACCTGTGAAAGAGCCCATAGCTTTCTAAAAGCTGTTTTTAGCAAATTTTCTCCTCTTCCATTACTTTTTCCACCATTAAGAAAGAAATCGACCTTCAAGACGACCTTCAAGAGCTACGGTAGCCTTTGAAATGAAGGTACAGCACTTAAACCTGCAGAGATGGAAAACCATTCAATGTGTCCTCCACGGAGTGACACAATTTATTCAAGGTCTTGCTGGAGCACACTACCCCACTCCGATAAAATCCTTCTTGCTGTTACGTTCCTTAAGGTTACGGAGTGGAAAACCAACCACAAGCTCAAGGAATGGAAGTTTTACACCCACCACGTCTGGATGAAAGTTCTTCCCAGGACATCCTGCCTTTCTCTTAACTTCTCAATTTGCCAACAGACGGGTTTTTCTAGAAGGGTTTTTTTCTAGAAGGGTTTTTCCAGCAGAACTTAGGGGAGAACTTTCATCTGTCCTCCTCCTCTCCCTTCACAGCACTTTGCTAAGCTAGAGAACACGAACCCAGCCATCACTTCCCAACCAAACCTGGCTACCTCCAAGGGTAGCGATGCCAGCTATGCTTCTCCTCTTAGAGGAGCTGGTTTTGAAACCAGAGCATTATGTCCTTTAGAGGATCCAAAGCTTATTTTCAGAAGTGCTGAGACCAAGCAGACGTTTGTTGAAGAGACCATTGCAAGGGAAGGGAGTGCTAGTTCATTTCAGCACATCCTGTTTACAGCCTGTGCTACTTTCTAAGTCATTCAACCATGACAATTGTTGTCCTTCTGAATATGTTAATTGTGATATTTTTATACAGCTCCAGAACATATTTACAGACCACAGCAGACTTTCAACAACAATGAAACTTGTAAGCAGTAAATATAGGACAATCATCCAAAAACAACCAGCTATCCTTCAACACGTCTTGGCATTTGGGACACCATCGCCATTCAAAACATATGTTAGAGAAAGCTTTGCAGCACAACCCAGCCGAGGTGCTTCTCTGCCTTATGCTTTCGGTTTCGTTGCCGTTTCGGGACCTCGATGCCACCTCGGGACCTGTCACCCTCCTCTGGTGGCGGCATCCAGAGCTCACTTTGGGGTTCCTCTGCTTGCTCCCCATCCACCTGGGAAGGGAACGGGTGGGAACCCACCAAGGGGCTTCCACCAGCAGCTGCCCAAGCACTGGGGAGGACAGCTTGGCCAAAAACAGCTTGGCCAAGAGCCCAAAGCCACCCCTGGTTCCCCCTTTTGACGTTTTACCTTAAAATTCAGGGCCCCTCTCCCAGCGACTTGTTGGCAGCACTTTCGGGTATTTCCAACTGCGACAAGCCCACATTCAGAACCAGAGCCGCAGAGAGAGGCACAATATATTTTAATTATACATGTTTACTTTAGAGGAAAGTAAACAAAGATCAGTTTAATGAAAAGAGACTAACGTAATGGAAGCAGCTGGGAGGTTTTTTTTTAAATCCAAATCACCATTTCTTCCATTATTTAAAGTTGTGTCCAAGTTTTTTTTTTTTTTTTTTTTTTTTTTATATTTGACATAAATCTAAACCTATTTTTTTTGTATGCTAAACAGGTACAAATGCAGTATTAAATACTGCTTAAAACCCTAAAGTGTTATGTAGTCGGTATATTTTCCCCCATTTAATTTATTCAGGGTCTCTCTTTAAAAAAAAAAAAATCACTATAAATTTTCAGCTCTAGTGGCAAAAGGTTTATTGGTCTTTGTACTTCATTAAAGGTTTTTTATAAAGTCATGTTTGTTCTTTTGAGTAGCAAATAAAACTACTGAAAAGGGCAGGTTGGTTTTTAAGAGACAGATATGACCTAAAGGGAACACATTTTACTGTAGTGAAATAAACTGAGGAAACAGTTTGCAGATTAAAAACCCCTTAAAAGGAAGCATCATCTTTGGAAAAAAGAGTCTTTGCCGAGGAAAACAGCTGGAAACAGGAAGCTTTTGTGCTTTCATCCTGCCTGCTTTGATACCACCGCATCCCCATATCATAAAAAGGCAAAGAGAATGGCGTCAGCTGCATCTTATTTCAACCGTGCGGGACGGGGGGAGGCTTCGTGGAGCAAAAGCAGGACTGTCCATGAACTCACACGTGCACATATATGTGTATATACACACACACACGTGTACGCTTAGTCTTTCCTGGAGTAATTAATCAGGAAAATGAACACAGGTTCATTACCTCCTCCAAAGCAGAGCACAGCACCTTGTACGCTTCTCCTTTGAAATAAATCTCAGCACTGCCGTGATTTTTGGGGAGATCCAAGGCATTTGGTGTTGGTGCTTCTCCCGTGGTAGCCTGGCGGTGTCTGCAGACCTCATCACCTCCGAATTCGGACTACGGGACAGTGACACTGGCTGGTTTTCCCAACACCATCTCCATCTCGAAAGCCCAAGCTGTCCTCCTGCTGAACGATGCTACCAGCTTCTGAATTTGGGGGTTTTCTTGGTTTCAAGACAGCTTCTGACCAGCAGAAACTGAGAAGCCGGTTGTGTTCCTCTGCATGCCTCATCCCCAAACACGCTCAGCAAACGAACTCTGTTATTGGTACAACACAACTAAAGCAAATACGAAAAATATGACACGAAGCCTCCCAAAGCTGCTATAAGCTGGGGCAAGGCAGCAGACTTTTCTTACTCTTTTCAGGCAGCTAACCAAGCGTATTCTTCTCTTAATTTTTTAATACTTTCCCGTAGCAGAGCGTTTCGATGCTCTGCGTGACACGGGGTAAGAAAACAAGAGGTATATCCACAAGGACTGACAACCTTCAATTTGAAAGTTGCCATTAATGGAATTAATCATGTTTACACAACTTCCCGCTGTTCAACTTATTTCATATCCTCATATCTTTCATCCAAGCTATTTCCCCTACCAAGAACAGAACAAAAACTTCCCCAAGGGCACGGGATCCAGTCAATTGTTAGCACTAAATGCTCTCTCCTGCTGTCTCTTTGTCAGCCTGTTTCAGGCTCTCCTGGCTGCGGCGAGCCAAGGTTGCTGCTGCCTCGCTGCCTACCTATTTCCAAGTCCGAGGCCACTTTTTTTCTGCTCTTTTCTTCTGTTTTAAGCCGGACGGGAGTGGGATCGCTAGGCAGAGCTGGCTTTCTTTCCCCGGAGCAGTGGGGCAGTGAATCGATGTGGATGGTGCTCGCTCCCCAGCTTCCCAGACAGTTCTCACGCAGAGCTGTGACACTTTTTACTCCGGGAAGGCCAGGAGCATCCAAAGGAATTGGATCTTCAATTAGTTCTCAATGCTGTTTTCTGCATAAAGCAACATGAAATCTCCTCCCTTTCATACATATCTACAGCTTCCAACACAGGACACATCACCCTGATGCCAAACCCAGGCAAATAAGTTTCCCATAAAATGTCGTAGCAGCTTTCTGAAGCTCAAAGCCTCCAGTTCTGGTTTCTCCTCGCTACTCGCATACCAGATATACCCTGAATCCAAAAACACATAGATGTATATCAAAGTATATGAAGATGCACACGGAGAAAGGCTCCGGTAAATCCAGGTGATAAAACCTAAGTGCGCACATTGCATAACAAGGCTGCTTTACGAGCACCGAGTCTGCAGGCTTCTCCCCTAAGAACAAGCAATTATGAAGGTGAAGAAAGGTAACGGCTTTAAAACAACACGCTAATCCCAATATTAGTGCCTCGGAAAGGGAGAACTGCCAGGAATTTGGAGTAATGCCCAGTTATCTGTCTTACCTTCCGTAATAAAACCGTGCTATAAACGTGAAGATAGGATAGGCGCTAACCTTGTTTGGGTGGGGGGGGTTGGGGTGTTTTAACTGTTCATCATAACACAAGCGATAATCTACTGGCTTTAGGAAGAGCTAGAGATACTCATCAACGTGCCAGCATGAAGCCTTTTATTTAGCATATAAGTTTTAGGAGCCGAGTTCACTTCCCTCCTGCGAACGACTGCTTAAGTCTTGATTCACTTTAGCTACTGAAATAAAAAAAATATAGTGAAAAAAACTGCTGGAAGGGGCAATAGTTGGCTTGCTGTTCCAAGACCAAGCGATTTTGGGCCAGGAGTTGGCTTTGACAAGATCTTAGCAGCCGTCTACACAGCCTGGGGACTCCTCGACCCCCTTAGCATCGCGCTTGGTGGCAGGAGGTGGCACCGGGCTGTCCCCAGGAGGAAGGGGTGGCATGCCCACCTGGGAGACAAACAGCTCTCAGGACACCACCTTTCACACCGAGCTTCCTATTCCGGGCAAATCGGATGTAGAATTCCCATTTCTTAATCCGGGAGACTGCAGAGCTGATGTATAGCAACATTAAAAACAGGCAGAAAAACAACCCCGAGCCTCGGATGCCTGTTTTCTCTATGCGCCCAAGCCAGCCTCCAATAGCCGTAAATAAAATTATAGCAGCAGTTTGTTTACAAGCAACATCACAATTGGAACAATAACAGACTAGTCACAAAAACCAACAGAAATAAAATATGAGTCAACTCCTTGCTTTGCCAGACTGAGGGCTCGAGATGGGCCTGCGCCGTCCCTCGGGGATCCCAGCGCTATAAGCACAATAACAGCAGGACATGCCTCATTTCCTTCGGCTGCTCACCATGGCTCTCTCCGAGATGTTTGTAAACTTCCTTCCTCTCCGCATCAGGCTGTCAAACTGTCGTCAGTTCGGGGGAATAATAATATCCTGTTGATGCCCGCGCGGATCGACCTCGGCACAAAATAGCGGCGACGTACGGGCCTTTGTGCACACAACGCGTTGGTTAAGGGAATAATCCAGGGACAGGGCCACGAAACTCGCTCGAATTGACCAGCTCTGAGGATTTCCAGCTCTTCTTGAGCTCGATAATGGGGGATTTGGAATTTCACCATGGAGAGCACGCACAGCTCCTGGGGAACCCAGCTCCAAGGGAAGAATATCAACCGCTTGTACCTCCTAGGCAGCCACACAACAAACCCAACTCCATTTCTGAACCAGAAACTCCATTTCTGAACCCGAAACCTTCAGATCCTCAGGATAAACGCTGCCAGAGGAGTTCCTTGGGGCTGGGAAGTCAGCTCCGGGTCCCCAGAAGCAGCGCTGGGTTTTCCAGCTTCGGGAGGAGGAAGCACACGCGCAGCACAACCGGGAGCCAAACAAAAGCCATTGTGTAGGGAGCAGCACTAACGAGAGCGAATGTGGGGTGGATTAATTGTTAAAACACCGAGGCAGAGCTAGAAGGATTGGGATGCGAGGGGGAAGATTTGTTTACGGGACAAATGAAATTGATAGGATCAGATTCACCCCATGATTTAGGGGATCTGTGACCTCCTCACCCCATATCGAACAATAGGAAATATTTTCCTTCTCCTCTCTTTGGCAAAGTGGCTCTGACTTGGTTTATACAGGAATTAAAACCAAGAGCGGCTTCAAGAGCTGTCACCCAGAGACCCAACTCGTGTCCAAGTTACCCTTACAAGACACGGGATTTTCTACTGAATAACAACAAAAGAAGTGGAAATTGGAAGGGCTCCACAGGTAGAGAGAGAAGCAGGTGCTCCGTTTAGCTTTTACCGTCATTTACAAGGCTCGCTGGCGTTTCTTTTTCAAAGCCCTATCAATTTTACAGCACGATAGAACTTCCAGATTTGGGATGATAAAAATTTGCCAACTTGCAGAGCGAATTAATGATTCAGTAAAAAAAAAAAAAAAAAAAGAAAAAAAAAAGAAACAGCCCGGTGCGATCTAAAATAAGCAAGTTCTGCAGCAGCGAGCAGAAAACACAGCCATCAGCCGGCTGGGGCAACATTTATTTTTTATAGGAAATCTGTATAATGGAAAACACACGCACAACCCCTCGGAATTTTCCTATAAATATCTAAGTGCTCCCAAATCGCCGAGCAGAGCGCGAGCGCGCTCCTCTTCCACCTCTCGCAGGAAATGCTCGATGACTTCCCGTCAGAAAGCCCGATAATCACTGTCTCTCCTTCACGTTTTGGAGTTGCCTCGCCTCTAACGTGTCTCAACTTTCTTTCTAGGATTCAGTAGGAAGTCTTCTCTTCCCACCCGTGCCTTTTAGCTAACGCTTCGGCACTTGGAGGAGTTGCATTTGCCATTTGCCTGGGGGATTTCGGGTGATTTTATTTCGCCGGCATTAAAGCCTGCTTGAGTTTAGGCTCCAAGGAGGAGATTCATGCAGGTATCGGGGTTTTGGTGTTCAAAGGGAATTTGTAGGCGTGGGTAAAAAGTACAACCCCCTTTCTGACCTCAGGACCCACTTCTGACACAGGCACGGCCGCAGGAACACCTCCACCTCCCAATTTTGTAGGTTATTTGGAAATAACCTATAAAATATTAGGACCATTCCTAAATAGATGTATATCTGAGGCTCACTCCACATCCCACACCCCTGGGTGGTTTGGGTACAAAGCATTATTTCCAATATTTTAAACGAAGCAGTCGCACACCACTCCCTAATTATTCCTCTCCCCATTTTCAGTACCGGGGCTCAACACCGGACTTCACCCATCCTGTCCTCACGGCCCTTTGGGAGATCCACTATAAAATTTGCTTCTTTTGCCTATTAACCCCAATATTTGATAATATCACTTTGCAGGTTCTCTCGCCGAGGAGCAGCAATTCCTGAAAGACTCCAGCCTCCTGCCCCCGTTGTGGCTGGGAGGAACAACAAAATCCTTCTTGGGAACAAGTCAAGGGGAAAACATCTTGTTTTGGTCACATGAAAAACAACGACAACCACTGCTGTGCTTGCGGGATGGGCAGAGGCAACAACATCTGACCACTGCAGGGCTTGTGATTCAGGGATTTACATAAAACTGAGCACAGAAAAAAACCCCGTGGGCATCAGTGCAAGCTGATGGGAGGACAAATTCAGGTCCTCCTGTCCTCCGTGCCGTTCCCCATCCCTCCTTACCGGCAGGTAATTAGCGAGCCTACCTCGGTTATAAAGGAAAAACTCTTCCCAGCCGGCCTCTGATCCTGCCCTAAACTCATTTGAAATAACTCTTTTAATTCCAAATTAACCCAATTACTGCTTGAATTACAGGAACTACATCAGAGTACTTTCCTGGGAAGCGAGGTGATGTCATGCGCCGGGCTGGTGCTTGAGCACGGGAAAGGATTCCAGGAGGAGCTGCGGGAGAAATGGCTCGAAGTAAGAGCCACGGACCGCTTGGGGTGGGAAGGGGCGTCTGGTCCCACCTCCCTGCTCAGGCAGAGCCAGAATCCGCAATAAAATGGGTGAAAACACATCTAATTTTGTCCTTCCCCCCCTCTGCTGCCCCGTAAAGGAAAATGGTTAAAAATCCCACAGACAGCTGTAAGGTCCCGCAGCTCCCGAGGCACAAACCCTGGTTAGGGCGCAGCGCAGGCACCCAGCGAGGCATTTAATGCTAGCCCTCAACCCCAAATCCCTCTGGGGATCCCCTACAGGACCTCAGGTGATGCTGACGGTGGCCGGACACGGGGCTGGGAGCTGCCAGATGTGCCCCGATGAGGATGCTCGGTGCGGGTGGCGCTGGACGGAGCAGGCTGCAGAGGACACGCTTCAAGCAGCGGCGCCCAGAAGCACCTCTCCTGCACCTAAGAGGATTAGGACACTTTTTTTTTCCCCCTCTTTGCTTGCCCAACCACCCAAAGCTGCATTAATGAGGCACCGCTGCTGCTTATGTCAGCACCAGCCCTTGGCTCGAGCGCTCAGTGCCGAGCGGGGCCGCGGAGAGGAGCCGGCCCCGCAGAAGGAACCGGAGGTTTCTGCTCAACTCCTCCGCACCACAAATTTGTTTTCAATTTCCTTAAATCCAGGTATTAGAAAGATTGACCTCAATGTCGTCTTTTAAGCTCGCGCCGGAGATTTAGGTATGGTTTATGGGCTGCAACATGACTAGTTAAATCAAGCCTTTAATAATCTCCCCGGTCCTAATACGTTCCCGTTCTCTCTCATTTAGAATTTACACTGAGGACAGGTTTTGATGCTTGAAATGCGTTTCAGAGAGAATAAACACGAGTGCTTTTCATTTCTAGCAATCTTTCTATCGTGGTCCCTTCCCAGCACGCTGGGGACAGGGAGGATAAGGGGGAAGAACCAAGGGGGACCCCAAGTTGTTCTGCACCCAGCACCTCCGTTGGGCAGCCCCTTTCACTCCACCCTCTTTATTTTCACCCCCCGATCCCATGAAGAGCCAGCCCACTTCATGCACAATGCCCCTTTCCCTTCCAAAATCGTGCTTTTGAGCCAAAACATCTTCCGCAGACTTTCAGCACAAACACGGCTCTTGGGCAAGCTTTCGGATTCCTGGCTGGGCCTAGGAAAATAACCCCAAAGATACGAACACATCTGAGAGATTCCCGTTTCTTTTTCCCTGACCTTTGTCAGCCATAATTTTATAGGGAACTAATCATCAGAGCTGGCAAAAATGTCTTGACACAGATGCATTTTCAGCAAAGGGGGAATATTTGGCACAAAAAACAAGCAAGGAAGAACAGGGAGAACAAAACCTGTGCTTATTTCTACGGCGCTGGTATTTGCATTTATTAGGTATTGACCAAATAGTCATATTTGCATTTATTAATTATTGACCTAATAAATGCAATAAAAGCATTTCAAATATAAATAAAAGCAGCACTGATCCTGACACCACCAGCCTCTTCCCCTAACCCACGGGGAACGTTTCCTTCGTTCCCATTTGTTCTACCAGCACAGCTCCATGGCTCAGCTGTCCAAGGCTAGGGTTGGAAAATGGATGAGAGACTGCTCTAAAGGATAAGTTATCAATAGAAATAAAACCCCAAAGCATGAGATCTGCTAGTTCGAACACGCTGAAGGATGCCCGCACCAAAAACCAATCAGTTCAATACACCGGCTAATACAAAATCGCTAATAGTTTGTATTTTTAGTGCTCGTTTCAACGCGGAACAATTTCACAAGCTTAGTCATCAAGTTCCTAAACACTGATTTAAACCGCTGGATTTTGCCTGTTATAATTGAAACCTAAATTCCATCCAAAAGCAAAACCTGCTGGAAACCACAATTCAAAAAAATCACGCCTGAATAAATAATGAAAGTTTCATTCACCCTTTTTTGTGCAGTGCAAATACAAAGATTACCTACCCGAATTAGTGCCATAATTGTCAAAATGCAAGCGATACCTTACAGGATCGTTATTTCCAATAAAAATAATCCACGGTATAAATGGGAGAGAGCTGATGCCTGTGGTGCAGACCCAGGATTTAGCTCCCTCCCTCCCAAAGCCCTCCACCTGGAGGGGAGCATCGCCTGTTTGCGCTTCGCAGGGGCCAAGCTCCAAGGAAAAGCCCTCGGGAACGAGACCTCTACAGTGGCCAAAAGGTGATCTCGAGGTCTACGGGGACAAAATGTAGAGGGAGAGGAGCAGATGAACAGAATTATGCAGTAAGCAGTGCAAAAAGTGTCTTTTGCCTGTGAAACCGTGCAAGGGATTGCCAAATGTGCGCTTTCGAGGAGGACCAAGGGACGGCCAGCAAAAAAAGGGCATCGTTAAGCACCTCAGAGCCACGAGTTTCAGGTCAAATCGGCATGCCACGATTTGAGATGTTTATCGAGACCGCTCGGGTCTGGGAAACGAGTGGGAAACCTCCCGCAAGCAGCCTGCCTGGTGGCATTTCAGCACTTCCACTTCTGGTCCCGGCCAAAGCAGGAAGCGCAGAGGCGTGCTCGGAGCAAAACACGGGGAAAAAAAATGCCACCAGAAGATTCTGCCACAAGCTCGCGAAAAACATTGGCTACAGGAGAATTTCAAGCAAGGAGCTGCAGCATCTCAGGCTCCTTTATGCATCCTCAGGGCAAACGGGACAAATTCCTTCTTCTTCAAAAGCCCCGGCAGGAGAAGGGAGATGTCCAACTGCCAGGGAAGGGAGGGATCGAGCAAAACCGATGGCTATAAATGAGCTACGGACAACCTCGACTGGAGAAGCACTCAGCTTCCCCAATAAAAGGGGGTCTGCTGGGGAGCAGAGAGGCACAAAGAGACCCCCAGCAGACCCCCAAATTTTGAAGGGGGTCACGGATGGTGACGGGCACGGCACGGAGCTGCAGGAGGGCAGGAAGATGCACTCGCCTGGGCTGGAGGGAAATAACATTACGCGGTGATAAACGGGGATCACGAGGCCAGGAAGAGGAGGGTGGAGAATGCGAGAGAAGAAAATCAAGAGAAATTAGCAGATTAGGAAGTTCCTCGGAGGAAGCTGATTATTTAACCCGCGGGCACTGAACCTGAGGCGAAGGGAGGCTCGGACTGCTCTTTGCGCAACAACCACCACCACGGAGGTTGAAGAACCTATTTAAAATTGAATGAGCCGTGATAAATTATGAAGAAACGAACAAAAAGATGGAGTTTTCAAGGGATTCAATTAGTAATTCATCCCCAACACGCAACTGTTGAGGGAAGAGTGAGAATCCATGAGGAGCCACAGGTGACAGTGGTGAGAGGGTGCGAACCCAGGCACATCCGACCTCCTGTAGACCCAGCACAACCACCAAAGAGGTTGGAATGAGGGCAGGGACGTAATTTGGAAGCCATCTTAGAACAGATTAATTAATGAAAGGTATTAAAATAATTAGGAAAGTGAGGTACACCAGGACAAAGCACGACATGTTTGAAGTTGGGTACTTTTTAGGCGTGTTTTCACCTCTGATGCTCGTCTTGGAGAAGACGAGCAGAAACCCAACACCAACCACCAGGAGCATCCCCACATGGTCAACACAGGGCCCCAAATCGCACAGCTTCTGCTTTTTGTAGTACCTGGACACACCGACAGCCTACATCCACCGAGTTATTCCGTGAGCTCCGAAACAGAAGGCTTCAAAGTTTCGGCCTTCTGATGTTTTCATTTTGCTCGTTAATAACCAAGAGAAACGAGACAATTTCTTCGAAGCCTTTTCAAATCAGTTGAGTGAGTGGTCAACAAGGGCATTAAACAAACATCGAGTACTAACTGATTAACCGTGGCAACGGGAATTTACATTTTCTAACAGCCCAGCAGCTGTGAGGAGCTGTGAGGACACGCTGGCCGTCTCCAAAATGCGTCCAACCCCCAGCTCCGCGTGGGTGACGAGCCGGTGTCCTGGGACCTCGTGGTTTTTTACCTACCCAGTGGGTTTTTTTATTTTCTCCATGGCATTCGGTCTCATGCCAAAGTCAGCAGAGGGAGATTTGCTGTTTAGAAGAACTTTAAATATTTGGTCAAGCCTCAAGTTTTCGCTACCCGTTTTGTATTGCCTCGAATGCAGCTGAGCCCCACAGGGGTCTGCCAGCAGCTCCCAAACTTCTGGGACTGAAATAACCCAAAATAACCATCGAAACAAAGCGACTTCAGTGCAAACCATCCCCTCAAGGATGGAACAGTTGTGGATCCGGCTTAATAACCCACGTGCTATAATGCAAAATGTCATCATCCTGCAGGTTGGATCGGGATCACTTCCAGGTTCCTCAGCCGCTCCCAGTTTCCCCTATTTAATCTCAAAACGGGTGCCTCCATTGGCATCAGGGCACTGACCCAGCAGTTTGTGGCTGAAATGTTTCCTCCAGCTCCCACGCCCACTCTTCTCAATTCCAAAATTCGACACAAGATGGAGATTGAAGCGATTTGGGGTTAAAACAGAAGTGTCACGGGGCGAAACCTAAAGCAAACGAGCTCGTGGGTCTCCTCACCGATGGTAACGGGGAGGATGCTGCCTGAGCATTTGAGAAGACAGGCAATAAAATGTATTTCTCTCGCAGGCAAATCTTGTAACAGATAGAAAAACAATCTTAGTCTCTCGCTAAAGGCACGCTCGCTAATTGAAACAGAAATAAAACGAGGAATAGGAAAGAGATAAAGCTCCAAAGTTACGCCTAGGTCCAATTAGTAGGTAGGGAGTTAAATTATCAGTTAAAGACATTCTACAAGTTTCAATGGGGAAAATTGGAAGGGGAAAAGCATGCTGTAAAACCGCCGCCACCTGGTCCCGATAGAACAACCCAGAGCCTTTTTCTACAAAACCGATCCTTTACCTCGAGACGCAGCCCAGCGACAAACCCAATTAAAGCCAGAGCCCTAAGAAGCCCTGGTGGGGTCACCCAGTCCATTTATTCGCCAGGACAGCTGAGCTCCAACAAGATCTAAGTCCTTGAACTCCTTGACATCATTTGAGGGCAGAAACTTCTCCTGAACATTTGTGGTGGGGACAGGACGAAAGGCACCAGCCCCAGTGGGATGTTTGGGGTCACCTCGCTGGTGCACCAACACCGCGAGCCACCCCGTCTATGGTAGAGGGCCTGGAAACCTGGCGATTTGTGTCCAAATTGAATTAATATTTTGTTAATTCATGTGTTTTTGCTGCCAGCCTTGGTCACCCAGTGCACGGGGCAGCAGCGAGGCTGATCTCGAGCTGAGCGCCCCACGAAAGCAAAAAGGAACCACGTTGGCCTGGTGCAGCAGAAATATGCAAGCGTGTGAGTCAGTGGTTCCAAAAATACACTTCATAAGCTGCAAAACAGAGATGTATGTTGCCATGGCACTTAAGCAAAATTAACAAGTCTCGGGCTCCTTTCATATATGAATAAAAATCCAAGGGCTCGTGGTTTTCCCCTATGCTCAGCTGCTTTATTGCTCGCACACTAAGGTCACTTTTGCCACTGATTTCATTTGTTTTTTTCCCCGGATTTGGCTTTCAGAGCAAGGCAGCTGAAGGGCATTTAAAGGTGCAGAGAGGTGCTTAGCGGGATTTTTACAAGTGCCTGGCTACCTGACTCTCGGCGCTGGCTAGATGATGTCTCTGTGCTTCTTAAAATCCTATTAGGTACCTGTCCGCCAGCCCAGGCACCCAAAGCCCCTACAAATCCGGCTGTGGGAGCCCGATCCCGCGCCGTTACGGGGAACAGGAGCTTCCCCACAACTCCAGGGGGATGGAGGCAGCCCTGAATGAACGCGGAGATTCAATTATCTCCCGCACACAAAGAGCGAGGTGCTCCTAGGTGGGCGTTCCCAAAAAAAAAAGGAAGGCGTGTTGCTAATCTGGGCCCTTTTCCACATCTGTCGAAGCCTGGAGCCGAGCCAGACTCAGGTGCCGCGATGCTTCCCATCATTTCTGGGGCCTGGTGATGAATCTCCCACCCCAAAAACACGTTTTTGGTGGTGCTGGTCAAGCACAAAGCCCAGCAGAAGTGGGATGCGTCAGCACCTTCCCTCTCCAAGGGGATGGAGACCCTCGTTGGGGATCCTCCTTCACCCAAAGGAAACCAAACCAATCCCATGAGCAAATCCCAATTTTCCTAGAACTTAACATGCCACGATCCTGTTCTCACTACTCTTTTTAATATACGTTTGTGCTGGTTCATTTTTGGTTAAATCTTTCCATGCGTGAAGGCGCTAGAGCTTTCAACGGGCAGCACGCAGCAATGGGAACCCAAAAACATTCCCCATAGCAGCAAACCTAACAGCCAAACCCCATAATAAACCTTACTACTCATAAGGCCACCTTTTCCTTGCACAAGGCAGCAGTGGAAATGAAACCCCTCAATCTTTTTAGCCCTGTAGTTTTCAAATGAAAGCAGAGAACCGGAGGGATGGATTTTTTTTTTTTTTTGGCAAATGTTGAATATCAAGTCTCAAAAAAAATTTCAGCAGTATGCAAATAATTTCTCAGCAATTCACTTGTTTTTGAAGATGGGTGTCACTATAATCACGCACCAGAAATCAAAATTAGGTGAGAAAACTAATAAATTAGCAATTTGCAGGGATTTAATAATCCTGCCTTTACAATTCACTCCAGCACCATTTTTTTTTTTTTTAACATGAGCAGCCTTACTTTCAAAAATAGACAGAACGCTATCATAAAAAAAAAAACAACAAAAGCATGAAATGTTTGGTTTTTTTTTTTTTTTTGAAGGATGTCAAGAAGCAACTTCATCGATGAGAAGTGGGGAGGGAACAAAGCCAAAGGGAAGGCGAGCGGGCGCTGCGCACTGCGCCCCAGGACGCACCAACGTGAGCAGCCCTTGGCCGGGCTTCTAGAGGACCCATTGCCCTAAAAGCACAAAATATCACCCCAATGTTTGTCCGACAAGGTGGGCAAGAACCCTATCAACTTCCCAAAGACCCCACTGAATGCTTTTTAAGAGCAGCCAAGCTGCCATCAGCTTTTATATTTAACTTTGGATTGGTGCACGTTCAATGCAAGTCCATAAAAGTTTTAATTACGTTTCCATCGGGATCACTGCAGTGAGATAAAGGTGTCTCGAGCTGCACTATCACCATAGGAGCCCTCCGGGAAGCTGAGGAGGTGGATTTTTTTCCCGTCCATATTATGTGAAGTCACCGATTTGAGGAAACGTGGCTGAACTTTTCATGAGCCGTATGAAAACAAAGCTCAAAACCCTTCTGCTTTCTGCACGGCGGAGCGAGAGCTTTGGGCAACCTTCTCCATCACCCCAACCTCCCCTGGATCCCACCAACCCCAGACCCAACAGCACAAGTCCAGTTTCAGGGATTTTGCCGGTGATTCAGCAGCACAGGGTTGGGCAGAGCAGCGGGGTACAAGGAGTAGGAGGGCATTTGCTCACCGGGGCTGTTGCCGTTTGAGTATTTTTGGGGATAAGGCGCGATGCTGCCCTTGATCCTTTTCCTTTGTTTTCTCCTGTTTAACCCCAGTGGCTTCGGTGGGTGTGGGAATTCCTCTCTGGAAGGCAGCAAAACCCTAGAAGGCAGCTGAACTGCGATGGGGATGAGGGAAGTGCCATTACCTATGGCCACAGATGCGATTGCTATTGCCTAAAACACACCTCACAGCGGGATTTCGGCTATATTCAAAACTCAGCTTCTCCCTAATAGCGCTCTTAATAATAAACCTATTTTTTCCCAGCGACGCTTCCCCGGCTCCCCCTGCGTTATCACATCGCTGCTCTCCAACCCCCACGGCTTGATTTCTTCCCTCGACGTGACATCTGTCCACGCCGCATCGCAATACCCTTGGGCGACCGAACACGGCCCCGTGAAATTCCTACCACAAACAGGGCACCAACCGAATAAACCAACACCAATAAATCCCCGCTTCGGGGCCACCCCGCTCCCCCCCGAGGCCAGGTTTGCTCCCGCGGCGTGAGGATCTCAATGCATAAAGAGCTCCTTGTCCAACTCCACTTGGGTCGTGCCACGAGCCCAGCGCCACATCTGGTGCCCCCCAGCACCCCAAAACCGTTCCTCGTTCGCTTCCCACTAAATAAATTATTTTCTACAGAAACACGCCGGTGCCTGAGATGAAAATAAGTGTGGAAAAGGAACCGTGCCGGCCCATTGAGGCTGTTTTTCGACGGCGTTTAATGGGCAGGGAGCTGCTGAATGCCAGGCTGCAGCTCAATTGAAGTGCTCCACTGTCATCACCAGCAGCTGCAGAAGCCCCGAGCCTGCAGCACAGCCCTCCCATTCAAGCTCATTTCACCCATTGTTCCTCCGAATGTGATCTAACGGAACATTTGCGGGGATTTCATAGAAACTTTCAATGTTGTTTGATGAGAGCCATTAGGGATTTCAATCCCGGCTGAGTGACACCCGGCGGGGAGAGGAGCAATCGCGGCGCACCTCCAACTTGGTGGCCACCAGCTCCGCTCGTTGGAGGCCGGTGACGCCGAGCAGGGCACCGCCGAGCCCAGCCCAGGTATCCTTCTCCCATTTTTACACCAGCAGAGCATAACACGCAAGGAGGGTACCAGATGGAGAGGCTCCTGTCTCGTTCAGAGCCCTCCCATCGCTCCGCAGCAGCAGTCTCCTATCCGAGGAAGGAGGCAGCGACTGGCACGTTTCGCTACCTGGAAGACAGCACGCTAAAAAAAAAACAGAAAACCACAAAAAAAAACCCTGGCAGCACCGCTCTGCCCACCCCTCCTGTGTCTCTGGGGAAGGTCTCATCCCAGCAGCACCGTTATCCAGGGGAAGGGGGCTCCACGCGGGTGTAGGAAGGTCCCAGGGGCTCACAACCTACCCGTGCCCTCTTCCTCCCTTTTTTTTCCCCACCCCTTTATCTCTGTGCCGTGCCTCTGCAACTCCTCAGCCAGCTTTTTTCTCCATTTCTCATTTGACTTCTGCTCTTCCCTGCATTTCTACTCTTTTGGGGATTCAGGAGGTGGTGTCCTTCTCTTCCTCCACTTGTCAACCCACGGAGCCAGGCCATTAGCTGCTGGCTCCATTTGGCACAGCAATAACCAGGCACTTGGTGGGCAATCCCCAATCACTCCTGGGCACCAGAATTAATTATTTCATCTTCATCAACTCCCTACCCAACCCCCCATCCACCCGAACCACGGTGCCACCCATCCTTCCTCCACCTCCAAACCTTTTATACCCTCCCCTCCTCCTCTACTCTGACCCCACACCCTGCCTTCCCCATTTCCCCTCTCCCAACCCCACATCCAGCCACAAACCCCCTTGGCCACCTCCCTGCACCCCATGGTGTCCCAGTCCCCACGGGACCAGCCCCAATTCTCCCCCAGCCCCGGTGCGGCCGTGCTGCGGGGACGAGCCCACCGCAGCTATTTCCACCGAACAATGCCGGCTCTTTGTTCTCTCCTGCTCCCCAATCTGTCCATCCATCTGTTCTCCCCGGGTTTACGCTCCGGTTTTAAGCTCCTGGGGAAGGTTTCTCCTCTTTGTTCGGGGCTCGCTCCGTCACCGCCAGGTTGCAGGTCAGGACCAGACCACCTCAGTGCAAAGATTTTTTTTCCAATACATAAAATCCAAATTTTACTTGCATCTAACTCATTAAAACCTTTTTTTTCCCTTTTAAATTTTAAGCAATAATTCCCCTTAGTCAAAGCAGTGAATTTCCCAGAATTTTTCTCAACCTACTCAGAAAAATCCAACATCGATTCCCGGGAAATTGTGCCGAAAACGGGGACGGAGGGAAGCAAACGATTACAAAACGCAGCAAGACTTTTCTTGGACAAAGGCAGAAAGCCAGTGATATTATTGCTTCCTGGTTTCCACATTTTTCCCCAAACGCTTGGAAGAAAATGTAAGAAAGATGACACAAATTGGTAAAAAAAAAAATAAAATAAAAAAAAAGCAGCATGTCAGGAAAAGGGGCAGGCTGACCCAAAGGAAAAAGTAGTTGATTTTTTTTTCTTGGTTTCTGCTTGGACAAAAATTACCTGTTCTGAAAAGGAGCTTGGATGTTCCCTGTTAGCCACGAGGGATAAAGGAGCAGGAACCTTTCATGCTCACGAGGCCACAGACCGCTGGGCTAGGAGCGATGCTGCACGCATCAAGCTGGGTTTTGGGAAGTGCACAGCGAGCACACAGCCCGCATCCAGGTCTTGAAATACGCAGAAAAACTTCATTTTAAGCCCAACTACCAAAATATACCCAGAGAGAGCAATGGGGACCACTAGACGGCGTGGACTTGGCACCAACAGCCCTCCAATTCAGAGCACCAACCCTAAGAGCTTCGTCCATTTTAAAAGCCGACCCCAAATTAAACTGGGCAAAGAATAAACCACCGGGAATTAAGAAGCTTGTGATGAGTTTTAACGGAGATGTCTGCTTCGTTAGGACAGGGGGTTATTGACTCATTGCACCGGTGAGAAATGTGAGCTATTTCCTCGCACGTGCCAGAGCGCAGGAGACACCCGGAGGTATCTAATCAGGGCACTTTGCGGTGGTTCAGATCCACGATTTCGCTCGCAGAGCCAAAGCCCGACGACTCGATTACGTTGCTTATTATTTATAGGCATCCCCTAACCCCCGAAAAATGTGCTCCCCATTCACAAAGTCACCGGCTACTTACTGCTGCCACCAGCCAAGGGAGGAAGGGTCAGGTCCCCATCACAACCCCGCAATTCGGGGCATTTTTAAGAAGTAAAAACTTCATTTCCAAACCATTTTGTTATTTGCAGTTAATTCAGACCTCCCAAAGTTTCTCGCCGTGAATCATTCTGCAGCAATTTTTTTTTTTTAAATCTCCCAAGATTCAGAAAAACTGACAAACATCCTGATTCATTATCGGCCTTACATGGACTACAAAAAAAAAAAAAAGGCAAAAAAAAGGCAAAAAAATCCAACAGTACAGAGTTCTGGAGACTTTTTTACATCTGTAGTAGATGACAGCAGCATTTTCCTTCGTTTTTAAGTTTTCTCCTTGATACCATCTCATTAAACATCGCCAGAGAAGAACAACATCCCATTTGCAGCAGGATAACAGCCACTTAGGATTAAGCCCCTTCCAGGCTTTAAACCCAAGACGCTGCCCAAGAAAATACTGATATTTATCTTTTTCTTCCTGACATTACAGAAAGCCCTGCAAGATCTCTGAGACGTGGCCAGACCTCAACCCAGAGCCACCATGGAGGCTCCCAGCTTTCTTCTGAGCATCCTTCCCCTCCAGATACCCTCCAGCTGAGGGCAGTCACCTCCAAAATACCCCAGAGGGTTTAGGATCAAGCAACGAGCTGCACCTGATGATGGCTGAGCCCCCACGAGACCTTCAGTTGAAGGACGACCACACCAAGGAGCACCCACGGCCCCGAAACGGTCGGGAAACCTGGCCAGGAAGCGAACGTCCATTTGCAGAGAAATATTTTGAAGCTTTCCTAATATTTACATCGCAACCCAAATAAAATCGTGCTGACCATAACACACCTGTAGGCCAGGCTGTGCTCAATGCCTCGCATCTCACAGCCGAGGGAACAACCCCAGGAGGAGCCCCTGAGGGCCCTACAGCACCCCAAAAGGGTCAGGAGCAGCCCCACAAACCCCAAGGACCCCCCAAAGCCTCAGCACCACCCCAGCACCCCGGTAGGGCCCAGAGCGTTAAATAAAAATGGAATTTAATCTCGGACTTTTATACGAGGAAAGGGCAAGGCAAAGAGGAAAAAAAAAATCCCGGTGCTTTTAGTCCCTTTTCAATAAGTTATATCAAATAATGTCTTTTGCTAACTACATTAGAGAGCAATTATGACTTAATGGCTGTCTAAATCCATTATCAGTGTACATTTAACCTTTCAATATTTAAAGATAATATTTAATTTGAGCAAATTAATGGACAGCCTGTGAGACCAAGTATATCTATTTAGTCTTTCTGCTTTTCCATCAGTGATATTTCTCTTCAGATACCAACTTCTGTGCCAAGCACACTGGTCAAGTTGTCCCTTGCATTCATACCCCAAATAAACATTAATGAATGAAGCAAGGAGTAAAATCGTGAATAAATACTAGATTTATCTGATATCACTGTTAACATGGCTTTCATATCACTCCACGGTTATTTTCGGTCCCCTACACAAACTATATTTATAGTTGGCCACACTCTTACCACTTTCACAATTACTGCTCTGTTAAAATTTCAGTTTAATTCCTTTATTTTAATCTCTGGCTCACGAAACCATCCCAGTCCATATTTTCCATACAAGAGCGCAATGGGGCTTATGGATTCCCGAGGCTGCCTCAGCACAAAATTTGTATTTCAAAAATAATTTGGGCCCTGAAGAAAGACCACTGCACAGGAGCTGGCAGTCCAGCGGGCTATTTTCCCCGAAAAACTAAATAAGCCGGTAAACAAAGCCTGATTACCTAAAAGACCAAAGGATTCGTGAAAGACCCTGCTCCTTTCATATCACAGTTGCCATGGAGTCTTCCTGAAATTTCAAATTAAAATGTACACTTCTCAATACCGATTCCTCCGCCGGTTCCAGGGACCAAAAAAAAAACCCTTCGTTATTCGGAAGGGCAGATTTCAAGCCAGTACTCCACACCTTTATTTCCCCTCGTTCAATCAGGGGCCGGGTTTTAGCAAGGAAATCCATCTACTTCCAACTCACGGCTACCAGAATGAGAAACCCCAATCACCCACTTAGATGGCTGAAAGGAAAGCTACAACTGGTTTTGTAGACATAGAAATTTCAGTTTAAGGGGAAAAAAAATCTGAATCCCATGGATATTGGGATTCAGTTTCAAAAAGGAGAGGAGGAGGAGCAGGGAAGGCTTTCAAATCCAAGCATAGCTGGTCCCATTTGGAAGCGCATGATGCTCCCGTGATGTCATCCTCATCCTCCCTTCTCTTAAATAAAAAGGTGATAACATTCAAAGTTTGCACTATTTAAATAAACACGGGCACATCATTGCACTTCACCAATGCAAGCCTATAAGCGACGGCAAACGCATCCCCATGTCAAAACCTGGTGGAGCTACAGAACTAGGTTGACATCTTATTCACATATTGAAAGGTTAGAGGTGTTCCTCTGCGAATAAGGCGCTTTAAATAGAGTTTGACTTTGCACATTGTGCGCACTTCTGATTCCATGGTACTACTTATCGGCTTCTGCGACAAAAAAAAAAAGTTTTTTTAGTTGCACGAGCAGGAGTCTGGCACAAATCCACTGACTTCAGGCAAGCTACGCCCAGCTCGAGCCATTGTGTTCATCGCCAACGGGCGCGATCCTTCTAGCAAAGCCAGCGGGATGCTGCCTTGAGTAGGATGCTTTAGGATTGGGACCATAGTTTAAGAAAAGTCCCATGCGTGTTACATTTAGAGCCCTGAATAAAGGTTTAATAGTAGAAGAGCTGCTCGTGCTATCATTTGCAGAACTTCAGACACACAAACAACGCTCATCTCGGTACCCACGGTGGGCAGGAGCCCCAAGGATTGTGCTAGGTGGCTGAAATGGGACAGCACAGAAAAGCTTAAAAGTTATTGGGAGGAAAAAAACCCACACGCTTAAGTTAAGCATCCCATCACTGATACCCAGGCAGATTTCCTTATCTCTTGAGCCTCTACAACCCCCACGGCGAGTGACACAGTGCAAGGAGCTGCCTAACCCTAAAGGAGGGCAGCAGCACAAGTGACGCACAGGGACAAGAGGGGCACCTCTCACCCCAGAAGCAGAATCCTACAGGAATCCTAGAGGAATCCTACACTATCAAGTCCACAGGGGCTATATTTTGGGTCATTATCTTATCTCCAGCCAGAAAACAGGATTTAACCATTTTAGCCCTAATAATGAAAAGGGTTTTAGTCTCCTGTGAATAAAGTTCTCTTAAAACACCAAAACCTACAGGTTGGGTAAGCAAGTTTAGCATTATTTCAGTAACAATTGCTTCATTTTAGTAACAAGATTTTGAAAATAAGTAGCATAAACCAGCTACATAGATGTACAGATAGATCTGCACGCCCTGAGTTGCCACAAAGGCACCCCACATCACCTCTCTAATCCAGGGGAAAGCAGGAATAGTCAAGTCAGAAATCCCAAAGAAAGAGTTCCTAACAAAAAAAAATTGTGCAAAACCCTCAATCCCACAGAATAAGAGCACAAAGGGCAGGGTACCTCAGTCTCCACACTGTTATTTCCAGAATACATCACTGGAAACCTCCTGCTCACCCCTTCTTACCTTCAGGAGGGCAGCAACCTCTCCAGCACAGAGACCCTCACGCTCCAGCAGCCATCTCCACCACCCAAACCTGGCCTCTTCCAGCTGTCCCTGCTTTAATCACTGCAATTAAGCAGCCCACCGACACCTGGGGTGCCTCCACACCTGGGGGGGCTGAATTCCCCCCACGGCTCTCAGCTGCGGCGATGGTTTGGATGGTGCCCACCGGCACAGAGGGATTTGGCACCTCGCATCGTGGCCTCGCTCTGCTCCCTCCCGGGATGGGAACAGGGCAAAGGCAGCCAGGACAAGTGCCTGCCTGCATCTGGGAGGCAGAGATGCCTCCTGGTTGGGGTTTCCCATCAAAAAAGGCACGTTCCTATAGAGATGTGCCTCTTGTTGGGGTGGGATGGAGATGGGAAACGCGCTGCCCGAGTGCTGGGACAGGAACCAGCAAACACACACTGGCCGTGTTTAATTTTTGTCAAAACATCCCAGAAAGACTTCTGGCCATCAGGCCTGAGATGCAGGAACGCTATTCCAAGGCAATGTTTGGATCCGAAACCCCGAGGATTTTCAGAGAGTGACAACCTAACCAATACTCAACACCTGGCCCTACGCACCCAAAACCTCCCTTCCAGCCCCGATTCCCTTCTCAAACACTACTGATACATGTCCCCACGTCTACCAACGCTGAAAAAGCCCTTTGCAATACAATATTAGGAACTCCAATGGCTGGCAAGCGAAGACACAGCCATGGGAATGATGAACTGCGAGTGGCCAGCCAGCTATCTAGGGAGAGAAACTGCTCAGGAATGCGGGGTTACCTGTTTGGAGCAAATCCCTGAGATAAGAGAGGGGATTTCTTTCTGCTCTTACTTGTGAGACGCAACAGGAACCCCGGCTGTTCGTGGATCCTATGCAACAACATCTCACAGCACACTCCAACATAAAAAAGGGTGGGACAACCGTTATGGGACACGCCAGCATGGTGCTGGACAGAAGAGGAGCGTGATTCCTTTTTAGCCTGCTTATGGGAGCTTGGTTTGGACCAAGGGGGGGATTTTCCTGCCTGAAATCCCCCACGAGCCTTCACAGGGCCCTCCTCACCCTACTGGCTGGTCATCTCTGACCTTTAAGGAGTGCTGTCCCACCTGAACCACCTCCTCGGGGCTTTTCTGCATCCTTCTGGGTGGACAGGAACCTGCATTCCCATCGGTGGGTAGGTAATTCTGCTTGCAACACATCCGCTGTCTATAGACAAAGGGGTTTTGTTATTATTTGCTGTGGGTGTGACTGCATTTGGACAGCAAGTGATGACACCTGAAGTCAACTCCGAATGCTAGGGACCGGCGGAGGACGTTTTTTTGGAGGGCAGCACGCAGCAGGCACGACACCAGGTCCCTCCCTGCGGGAAGCTCGGCTGTGGCTCAGCTCTTTCCAGGGGAAAATACCACCGAGGCTCAGTCAAAAGGGAATTACTGGTAAGCTTCTTAGGTGCAAGCTCCGAGCCAAAATTAATCTTGAGACAATTAGATTCAACTCTATTCAGCAGAAGACACTTAAGCCCAGAGCTGTAGAACCCAACACCAGGGAAAATGAGCTTTGGCGAGCGGCGCGGCCACGGCAAGGAGCCGGGCGCGCGGATGCTGCACGGAGCAGGAGCCGAGCGGTGGGGAGATCGAGTTTGCATCGGGGCCCTCTGGCAAATACCAGAATCGGAGAGAGGAAAAACAAACAAACATTGTTATGCCTTAGCAAACCTTATTAATTTCAGAAATTACAACCTCTGAAACCAATGCCAACAATTAGGAATCAGAGCTTGTCCTTTGGTTGTCATCTTAAAAGCTCAGAGAGGGCTGTATCTACAGACCTGAAAGAAGATAATTGTTGGTTAGACTTCTGTTTGTGACCATCAGAAATGTTACCTTAATTTGGCCTTAATGACCTATAATCTCTTTTAGCATATGGCTTTTAGAATGGTTATTATTCAGCTTGATCTATGGCTATAATGGAGCAGAACAGAACTGTGGGTATAATTAAAATAAGTTCCTGTAAAAGTGGAATATGTAGTACATTGCTAATGTGTAAATGACTAAATAACTTAATTAGGTGAAATGAAGTGCACTTATAACCACAGATGCTTAAGCCGAATCATGATAATGTTGTGTATGTGAATATATTTTTTTTTAAATATGTTTATAACCCAAACAGTAGGACAAGGAAATACAAAGCGCACACTCGTTATGCGGACGGCGGTGAGTCTTTTGAGGCGAAGTTTTCATTACAAATTAACGTGGAAATGGTGGGGAAAAAACGTTTTCGAATCGCTTTAAAACGCTGAAAGGGAACAACTTTTCACTTGGCCGTCCCAATCCTGGCAAACGTCTTCTTCCAGCAAAATCTAAAGCGGAGCATGTGAGAAAATAATTCTTCTGGGCAAGCCCCAAAGACCAAATAAATGACTGGGAGCCTCCTCTCCCAAGCCCACCTATTCACATCATGCCTTTCCATTCCTGTACCTATCTCCTTCATTAGCATGAGTATGTAGGGCAATGAAATGTGTAAAGCTGCAGAAGCCGGGCAGACAAAGAGCCCAATCCTTTGCACAGGGAAGTCGGCAGGAAAATTCCCGTTGCTTTCGCTATCCTAAAGCCCGGCTTCCAGCTCAGTGAGAGAAGCACATAAAGTGCACTTGACGATTCAAAACATAGGCCTGATCTTGACAGTCTTCCATCTGAGACTGTCAAAGTGAATACGAGCAGCTCTAAAAATCACTTACAGCACTTGTATTCATTGATTCATCCATATTCATTCTTCCTCTCTCACTGCACCCTTACTGTAGGTGAATGTAACATAACCATGAGCATGATGAGGAGATGAATAAGACAAATTATTGAATGTGCACTTGAAGGAGGCTTCAACCAAATAAGCAACCAGGAAATGTGTACTTTAATTTTACAATGAAAGATGAAAAGGAAGGGGACGAGGCGGCATCTTCACAAGTACCTAAAGAGCTGGCGCACGTCTTCCTCCCAGAAAGCAGCGAGTCTCCCCGCTGCCCAAACTAAAATAAAGATATTTTAGACTTATCCTATTCGTTTCCCAGCAGAACGCTAGATCTTCAGATAGGGTAAAATGGCACGGCTCCGTGGGTGTTTGCAGAGTTACGCTGATTTATTCCAGTTGTGGATCTGACAGATTATATAAATCCACCACCACTTCCTTCTGCATGTTATCTATTAGTTTTTATTGCTCCAAAGAAAAGTCAAGGTCACCAAGTTGCAATGCCCAGACAACGTTTTCCCAGCCGTTGTTTAACTTTCCTCATATTTATTAATTAGCTGCCTTTAATGAGAAAGAGAAGTGCGATATTTGCAGTATTTCTGAGTGAGCCAGACACAAGAAGTGTGAATATCCACCAGAAAAACTGTTTCGGCGGGGTTCATAAATCCAGCACTAGGCAGCAAGCGGCCAGAATTTGTGATGATCCTCTGCAAGGAACTTTTCCCGTTCCACCGATGGGCAAATGAGATGTTCTTCCTTGAAGTCCTCGCAGGAAACTCTGATTAAATTAGAAAAAGATCAAACCCCTTTTCAACTCGAAAATCATTCGAAACGGCTACAATGAATGCAGGAGAGCAAAATAGCTCTTGTATGTAAGCAAACCCATTTTAAGGCAAAATTTGGACGGAATCGAGAGGCTCAGAATAACTATTTGGAATCTGTTGCTATTAGTCACCGAGTTGGACGAAAATCAAAAGCTGCTAATAATGGCTATGCGCATTCAGGACTGCACAGACACCCTGCCACTCGGAAGGAGGCATTTTGGAGGACAGGCTGCTAAGAACGAGCTGAAATGGCATCGCGGGGAACTGGTCCCCTCCCGAGGTGCAAAGCCGAGCTCACCTAAGGCGAAGGGGACGGGAGGGCTCTCTTCCTCCCGGGAAGCGTCGCCCTCGGAAGGATTTCCATCTCACGGCTCCTCCTTGGGAGCCCACTGAAATCAATTAACTCTGCAACTGGAAGCAATTAACCCTCCGAAACGCACCACGCCAAGCACAGTGGCAGTCTTTAATAAATATAAGAAATACAGAAATAATAACACCGGTTTTCGAGCTTATGGGATGCGGGCTCTTGGTTCTTCAGACATGAGAATGAAGGGTTTTGTGTTCTACAAAAAATAAGGCCAAAAGAACGAAAAATAAGGGTTCAAGTAGACCCAGGGGACCTTTAAGACTGGATTCATCTCATTTCATTCCAACCATCTAAAAAGCAGGCGTGTGGTCACCAAGCTCTGTCTACAGTCGGCACGAGGAGGTGGGTGCCTTGCAAAACCCATCTGAAAGCACCACCTGAAAAAGGGAAAAGCCTTCTGATCTCTGGTCCCCTCCACTGATAGCCTCGATGATCCAGCCGCGGGGACAGGACTCAGCCGAGCGGGAGGAAACAAGTTTATATTAAAGAGCATAAAGCTGCTTCTTTTATAATCCCGCACTTTCTATTTAAGCCCTTTCTCTTTTGGATTAAGAAAATAACAATTCTCCATTAGGCACGGCATTAGACACTGCCCTGCTTTCAAACGCATCCCCAGTTCGCCCAGTGGCACTGAGGCGGATGATTTTGTGCAGCTGGGAATATGTTGAAAAAGAGATACCAGTCTCCAGAAGTTTCAAAGATCTTATTTTTGGCGTAACAAATATCTCCTCTTTGTGCTAGGACACTCTTGGGTGTGACGGCCACATAAAACACTTGGGCAGCAGAAGGTAGAAGCACAGAAATAATCACCTTGCCTCTTTTCTGGTGAAGTTTCGGGTTATGGTCTTCTCAGTTCTTTCCTCTATCCCTGCCTCCACTTCCAAATTTGAAACAAATCACCTTTCCTGAACCCTAAGCAGGGCAATATAGGAATAAAAAGGGAGGATTTGGGAGCCAAGCTTCATGTGGCTGTATCAGACAGACCCAGCCTGCGATGTGGGCCAGTGGTGGCTTTTTTTCTGGACTTAGGAGACCCTCACTGTTAGAGTGTTCCCCTGCTGCCCCATCCCACACTCAATGCAATGGTAGAGCTCTCTATGGGATTTGAGCTGCAAAAAGCCTAAATCTCGCCCTACAGAGCTCAGAGAATGAAGGTTTAATGGACTGCAGTGTTTCTCCTTTCCTACAGAAATCACGTTCACAAGTCCAAGGAAAGATTATAAAAAGTAAAGGGGAAGAAATGGTGAAATTAAACACCACATCTGGCCAAGCAGGGATGCACAGGAAGGCAAGAAGCGACCGTGATGCTGAAGTAGCCCAAATTCAGCTAAATTCTCAGCAGAGACTACCAGAAGTAACACGTGGCTCCTAACAATTTCATTTTCGACGTGACAGCTTTCTTGTGCCTCAATTAAACGAGGTTTGTGGTTTAAAAAATAACTAAATAAACGCTATTTTCCTGCCAATAATGTCACGGGTAAGGATTTAGGGAACCTGCAGTAGCACGGGAAGAGGGCACCCACTGACCAGCGGGCAGGTAAGGGGTAATTCTGCCACGTTAACTTGCTAATTGGGCATCAAGGCGCTTTCAGCAGCTCGTGTGCTTCAGTCACAGGCAGGGAGATGCGAAGAAGCATCAGCATTTCACACTGACCACACCGCTTAATCAAAGCTTGACACGAGCATCAACCTGAAGCACTCTCGCCGCCGCGCTGCCACTAGTGCCAATTAGCCGCTTCGGTTTTAAAAAAAGACAGAGATAAAAAAGAAAAAAAAAAAAACACAAAAAAAAGGAATATAAATGAGAAAATTAGGCGAGGGAGAAAGACAATGTCCATTAGTTAATAAGCTGGTTCCTAAATTAAATGCTCTAATTTCTGATGTTTACAAAATACCTAATTTTAGGACCGTGAATTTTCCCCTGTTTATACAGCAGGACACAGTATTTCCTAAGTAAGTAAATCTTTCCGAAGAGTATAAAATCAACAAAGCGATTAGGCCCAGAAAACAAAAGTTAAGCAACGCATTCGCTCGCAGCTCTGCTCCCGCAGAATAATGCGTTATCGGGTTTCTCATCAGGACCTAAGGCACGATTCCCCCCAAAGGATCGTGTCATCGGGCAAAATGCTGGTACAGAAAGCTGGCTGAGGAGAGGCCCGATGAGCACAACGAGGACAAGAGGTCCCCGGCAGCACGAGGCGAGGGCAAACCCAACCCAACCGCTGGCAACGCGCCGGGGAAGATCAGCTCGCGAGGTCTGGCCAGAAAATCTGCATCCCTGCCACCCGAGCAAGAGGCAGATCCGAAATCACCCAGCACGGAATTCATTTTCGTGTAAAAAAAAGGAAAAAAAAAGCCATTTTCCAAACCCTCGCTTCCATTTCTCCTTCCGATCTCTGCCACAAGCGCTGGGATAGCGCTGAAAAACTACCCCGGGTCTGAAGAATAAAAGAAAAAAATCTGAAAAATCAGGTGGAGCCACAAAATAGGATTTGGGGCTGTTCCTCACGGAGCCAGCCGCCTCATCCCTGCCCTTCTTCCAAAATATCCACAGCATGAAACCAGCTCCGAGGCCTACTGGCCCGCAGTCACCTAGGGCTGAGGAGCATTTCTTGCACCTCAAGCAGCAGGGCCCCGAACATTTCCTGCGCCTTTCGGGGTCAACCACCTCGTGGAGCCGCCACGATTGAGGCCTCAGACCTACGAGGAGCCCGAAATAATTCGGGACAAGCTCCTACGACCGCGGCCCATCTCCTTGCATCGCTTGCAGCCCAGTCACGGCCTTACCGGCGAGGTTTGTAATGGAAATGCTGACGGACCCCTGGCTCTAGTGGCACTGGCAGGTGCTCCCACAATGCGAGGACATAATTCAATCAAGCTTTTGGCTGACGTCACGAAGCACAAAACAACTCCGATGCTTTATGAACAGCACCAGAACCCCCCAGATTCAATTACAGCCCTGATATTCGATCAGGAGTCGTACTTAGCTGTTTTTAATACAACAAAACCTTTGTACCGGTTATTTATCAAACGGGTCGATCGCATTTAAATGTACAGGCAGGAGGAAAAGGGCCCCGTGCCGCCTTAACCCGACAACCCCAAACCTTCGGGAACAAGGCAGCCTTTTAGTCAGGAACCGGGGTTTGTTCAGGAGGGAGTCCGAATTTTAGACACCACACAACCAGAAGAACCCCATCCCTATTTTGTCAGGGGCTACACACATGCCTATGAATTAATTCAATGACTTCATTTATTTTTTCCTCAATTTTTGGACCCTTAAAACTACACATCCATCACTTCACGATGGATGCGGTATGCAATAGGGGTTTTTTGTGCTTTACCATTTGAAGTTAATTTTTCGGGAACCCTTAGAAATAACCCATGGGCCCCGAAGAACCTGTGACAAAGGCAGGAGCCCGTGGGCAAAACCTGCAGCTTGGCACCTCCCTGCACTGCCCTCCTGGGAGCAAAACCTGCTCCAGGGACAGAGATGTCTCCGTGAAAGACATCGTTACCCGGCCACCATCCCGAGAGCTCGGTGCCAGCAACGGGCCCGCTGCACCTCTGCGGGAAATCCTCACCGCCCTAAAACCCAGCGAGATAACCCCAATTTAAATACACCTGCCTGGCTGATGTGCACATCGACGGCACCGCCGTTTACCTTGGCACGAAGGGTAAATACAACAACCTTTCTCAAGAAAAGAGATTAGGGAACATCTTTGGGAATGTTTGGAAAAATTATCCATGAGCGCGCTCGCTGGGGGAAAGCTCCCACCACCAGCAGCAGGTGGAAGGGAACAGCTCTGCTGGCCAGCCTTATAGGAGCCAGGCACAAACCCCAAAGCTGAAGGTTTGGGGACCCTCGAGGAGCACAAGTGGAGGTTTCAGGTCCCACAGTGGATGCAGAAGGGAGCAGAGACCCCTCGGCGGGCGCCTCCAGGACGCGATGCAAGGCCCTGGACGGGGACATCCCAGGGTGATGCCCTGGGGTGATGCCCTTGGGGTGATGCCTCCCCTCGGCAGCCACGATTTGCCCCAAGAGGTGCAGGCACCTGGCTGCGCTTTCTGGGTTTCAGAACAAAAGGCTGCCTGGGATTCACAGCACCCAAAATAATTCCCACCTCTTGAAATACAATTTCTGGCCCTTTTTAGTTGCGCTCCGATTGCGTCCACCTCCCTGGTTATGGTTTATCCGGGAGAATTTGGGTACAAGACCTTGAAACCACTGCAAACACATCCCCTGCTCCCTGCTAAACAATCTCAGATCCGCTATCTCGGCTTATGGGAACCGATGCGAACAGCATCGTGCTATCAAACACTGGAAACCACAGGCCGGGGGCCACCGGGGCTCTCCTCTTCTCCGGGCCTTCCTCAGACACAAACTGCCAGATCCAAAATGTAGTTTACCATTCGGAGTAAATGTTTGATCTGTAAAGCTTACAAAACGACTTTGTTTATCATAGCAGATGAAAGAAGAGGGGAAAAAAAAAAAAAAGGAATAATTTTAAACTCAAAACAAAACTGTTTATATGACAGCTTTTAGTGCTCCATGATTCTGTGCATTTAAGAGAGATTCAAGCAATTAACGGCATAAACTTTCATTACATAGTTCTATTATATATGTTTATGTGACTTAGTTGTTCATCTGTTATTTAAGTGATCTCCTCATTACAATAGCAGGGTGAAGATATTTGCTGATCTTGTAGAAAAACGCCAGGCAGTTCGTTCACCCCGCTCCTCGGATCTCAAAGCATGCGTGCTTAAAAGCTTTTATTTTTTATACCTAGTAGGTAAGTTTGATATCAAAGTGATCCTAAATTCGGTAATTTGTAGAATCATGGGGGAAAATTAATATTTTTTTTTTAACATCACAAAGTATCGCTGCAGTAGCCAAAAAATAAGTGTAAGTGGTGAAAGGTCAAAATCTGTGGGAGCTGGTATTCAGGAGGTGCACAGGCTGGCCATAATTTATGCTTATATTTAGTGTTTTGTGGGATTTCAGTCACTAGAAGCTGCCCGACATGGATCGATCTGAATTTGGGAGCGGGGAGAGCGCAAACCCCAACGGGAAGAAGCCAAACCGTGGCTCCCGTTCCCAAATGCCTCCTTTCTCTGCATCCCTTCCCGGGCGCGTTACACAAGCTTCCTCCACCTACCTACCTCCCAGCCAGCCCCGAGCTCACCCGTTTATCAGAGCCCTCGCTCGCAGGGAACTTGGAGCCACTGAATCATCTCCAACAGCAGCGCTGCCGCTGCTAAATTTGGCTGCGGCAGGCACAAACGTCTCCTCCAAGTGACATTTGGCTGAATCTGGCCCCCGAGCGTTTCAGCCTCCCAGACAGCTAATGTGTGTGTTTCTGAATTATTAAATGCAGGCAGGAGCCTTGACAAGGTAGACATCCAGTGATTAGGAGAAAAAAAGTGTTTCTAAAGAAGCAACAGTATCCAAGGGGCACTGCCTGGGATACAATTCCCTCCTGTGCCATCCCCTTTTGGAGCCCATTCATTCAGACCCTCAGCCACCAACCAGGGCTACTTTCCCCAGGATCAGAAATCGGGGGAATTATTTGCTCGGTTTTTAATCACCAAGAGAGGAGCCTCGCCTCCAGATTTAGCATGGAGGCGTCTGACTTTAGCTGGGGTGATGCTGCTGGCTGGCCTCAGCGGGATGCCCTCGGCTCACCGCCCTGGGCAGGAGGATCCCCTCTCCTTTCTAACCCAGCCTTTGGGTCCCGTCCTGCCCCAGGCGCCGCGAGGAGGAGAGCAGGATCGGCTCCTGGCGAGTAAACAGAGCTGGGAGGGCGGGAGGTAACGAGCATTCTTCTTCCCCTTAATCATAATTACGAAACGGGAGGGCTGAGGAAGATGGCAGCGTTTGGTCGCTTTTGTGCGGCTCCCTCGCGAAGCCCTGGCGCCGTTTCCAGAGGGCAAAGCGCGGCCGCGGCGAGCCCGGCACCCACCCCAATTCCAGAGCCACGTCCCCACACCTCTTGTCCTTTGGTACTAAAACCCACGGGGCTGATCCACGGGCTAAAAATTCCTGTGCCTATGGACACCCGTGGGACCCCTGCGTATGTGCCGAGGGGCGCCCAGTCCGAGGGGTGTTAAAACATCTCCGGGTAATGGTCATATTTCACTTATTTTTTTCTCCTTGATCAACTGAGAACAGCAAAATGACGCTCCTTTCCCAAAAGGCCACGCTCTGAACACCAAGCTGGACCTAAATAACCTCTGTTTTGTTAAAATTTGCTCACAGGCACGTGGAAAGTAAATAAGGACTTCACAACCGAGCTGAATTCACGATTCCCTCGTTTAAGATGTATTAATTTGTGATCACCCTCATTCTGGCGCAGGACGAGCCTTAATCAAACCAAAATTAAAAGCAAGTTTTTCTTTAAATCCTTGAAGCTGACTTGGTTCGATTCAGCGGTCTCTGTGCGAGCAGAGATTTGCTGGGGCAGTCGGAAAGGCCAAAAAGAGGAATTCGGGCGTTCCACTGCCACCCCCACCCACACGCTACTCAGGCAACCTCGCACAGATGCCCGAAAAACTTCGGTAAAATCAAATACTTAAAATAAAAGACGCAGAAATCGAGCCTGATCAGGAAGCTGGGGGGTTTGCTGAACGGTTCAGGAACCTGAGCGTGCCCGATGTGACCGACCTGGCGAATCCTTCAGCATCACAAGTGCTGCAAAGCTGCTTCGAAACCCATCCTCAAACCCAGCACCAGCGAGCATCTGATTCAGCAATCGCGCCTCGTTTTCCACTGGCTCACACTTGGATGAGGACAAACGCTCTTAGCGCGGAAGCCGAACTATTCGGAAAATTTTTGAACATCCGGGAAAATTCATTTGATTTTGGCAACTGTCCTACCGGCCCCAACAAAACAAACCCCCCCCCCCATTCTAATGGACGTGCATTGTTCGATTTAAGTCACAGGTATTAAATCACTCCGCAAATCCCGCAGAAATTTGAGGTAACTCCAGGGGAGTTTTCTTAAAAATAATTTCAGTCCTCACCAATTCCCCCCGTTAAGGTCAGAGTCTCTAAGCCAGCATGGCTGAATTGTTTTAGTGCTCTCTGCTGAACACCTGCAAACATCAAACAAAAACTCCTGGTCCTTTACTGGGTTGACAAAAGCCTTTCATGTGAAAAATGCTCCATGGGAATGTCACGGCTGTGGCTCAGGTTACATTCCTTTCTCCCTTGCAGCCCTCACCATTTCTTAACGTGGTAAGGAGCCATGTTTGTGAAATTAAAGATTAAAAGGAAATGTGGCTTTACTTTATTTTCATTCACACGTTACAAATCACAATGGAGCATCATATATTAGATGAGTAAAAAGCTATTAGGATGACTTTAAGCATGAAATATTACCACACTTCGTAAAGTCCAGTTAGTTTCACTTCACTGCTTGGGATCACTTTTTGTTGGGGTCTTGTTTTGTGTTTTTTTTTTTTTAAGTGAAGTTTCAGGTGAATGCAGAGGAATGACATCTGTGCTTCCCTGTCACAGCAAATAGGATTTTGAAAAGACCACTAAGGGATGGCGAGCTCAAACTGGAGAAGGGCATCTGTCCAGGAGGATGAACGTGCTGCATGCTGATTGCTAAAATTCCAGGTTTCCAGCTCGAATAATCACCTCCATCCATATATCAGCAACGAGGGTACCTTTAAACCTTCCAGATAGCTGCATGGAGCATCTCTTGAAGCAGCTGTCTGGGCACTGTCATATAAACCCCGAATTTCTCCAGCCCAGGCTCGTTAAGAGGAACACACAGCCAAGATCTCTAGGAAGCGAGACCACCGCCCGCAGCTGGCCAGCAGCAGTGGCCCCACTTCTCCCCCACGCCCCTCTGCCTCCAGGCCACGCACCCACCCTCTCTGCGAGGATCAGGTCGGGCCAATTCACCACTCCGTGGCTTTTGACAACTTTTGGGGAAGCACTGACCGCTCGCCACAAAAATCCATCCCCAACGCCAAACAAGACACCGGTGTGTTTGAGCACAAGTTGTCACCCGGTGGGAGCCTTCAGGTGGGATTTAGGATGCTCCCCACCTCCCTATCACCGGCTGACCCCAGCTCATTAAATTCTCAGGCCGTCTAAAACGATGTGTCAAAGTTACTCGAATGCTCTCGGCTTCAGAGACGATAAAAAAACCCAACCACAGCCCCTCCATTTCACCCACTGCCTGGCTTGGCTTTGCTATTTCGGAGCAAAATGACTTCATAGGTGAGGTCTGCGCTGCATTGATTAAATACAGCTATCTAGTTAATTGCTCTTAGACCAAGTGTTGGTTGCTGCATTGCCTGGGATAGAAGCATGGCAAATTGATTTGCCTGGCACAAATACTTTTCACTTGTCTCCAGCGAAAACAAATACAGCGAGCATTATAAATTTGCCTAAACCGCATACCTAAATTATACAATTCCGAAAAGGACACAAAATGAGATTCACATCTTCAGCTTGCGAGACACGAGGCAAAGCACATTTGGAAAGTTATTCGAACCTGACAAGAAAATTCTCCGAGTCACTATGTTCAGAATATAACCAAATTGACGAAAATAAAGCACGTTATTTCACGGGTCTGGACAGAACAAAATGCCTAAAATAAGCGCCCAATAATTGCAGGTGGCACTTGATACAGTGTCCTAAAACTGTAACAGGCTGCCTTCAAATTTGGAAGTCTGTCTTTAAGTTAATTAATATAGCAGTGCCTTTAATAAAAATGCCTACACTGAGTGCACAGAAGAGGTTCCTTTAATTGAGCACAAACTGCAAATACCAGGCACGAAACTATACGCAGTGACGTGTTTGTATCTAGATATCCACTGGCAGTTTGCAGTGAAGACTTGTCCAAATTTCCCATCTGATTTAGACCAGTTCCCTGAGTCTAACAATACTACGTACGGTGTGCTGGTATGTGCAATTGCCTGGGCTTTGAAAACACTGCAACTCCCCAGCCGGAGCTGGATTTGTGTCCTGTCCAAAACCCCGCATCCCCAAAGCAGGGAACCCTCTTAAACAAACTTCAGAGAAGAGCAAGGAAATTTCCAAAACGCGGCAGTGTCCTCGCTAGTTTCGCTCCTAATTTGTCAGGCATATAAAAGCCTCGATATAAAACGTCAGTTGCCAGACAATTATTGCACACACATGTTGTACCGCAAAGAACTCGGGGGTTGCTTTTTGTCATCAAACAGGACTCCTGCTTTTATGGAATGCAGAAGTTGCCCATGCAGTCCCACTGCAGCCAAATAAACAAACACGCACGCACACACAAACAAACAAATCCGCCCGGGAAATTTCAGGGACTCTTCAAAAGCAGTCAAATATTTGGAATATTTGCCTTGCTTTCTTTCAGTCAGGACCAGAAACCAGCCTGGAGATTTTAATTCAAGGAAAAAATATTTGGTCAGCGAGCTCCGATCTCTGACACCAAAGAGTGCTTTTCCTGGAAGGGCTTGGTGTTTATACTCGGATACTCGCTCGTTTATTTATTTAATTTAGGCAGCCTTCATTCTTATTCGCAAAATTAATTCTCACTCGAGGTGTTGCGATCATCGTTTCTCACAGAGAAAAGACAGCGTCCGAAATTGCGGATCAAAATCTCCAGTGCTAAATTAAAAAATAATAATAATAAAAATAAAAAAGGAAAAATATTTAAACTAGCCCACCTTGAAGAATTACACAGAGGGAAAGTTCTTAAAAATAACCCAAAAAATCATAAATGCAAGGAAATATTGTGAAAACGCCCCAGCCTTGTGGAAATAGCAATAACAACAATAATCACAGCAATAATAACAATAGCCAGCACTTAGGAATAATTCCGCTCAAATCTGAATGAATCTGCTCCCCAGAAGAGATTACCACGACCACAACAAAGGTAATGCCTATGGATAAATATCTAAGAGCATTTCAACTCCGCACTGAACAAAAACGTTACATACTTGAGCCAGTAAAATGTCCACTTGCCAAGGAAGTTGGTCCATTTTTGCCACTGCTCACAGGAGGTGAAAACATCTACGAAAAAAAACAGCAAGAAAAACAAAGAGACATTACTAGTGGGGAAGAAGCGACTCCTGGTCCACCGCTCGCCAAAAAAAAGTTCCTTCCGCGCTCGCTGCGAACTCTGCTCGCACTTTGCCTGATGCGAGGCATCGTCCCCCACAGCCCCGAGAGCCAACTCGGTATTTCTTGCAGCCCCCCCCCCGGCCCCTCACCACCACCACCACCAGCAGCACGTTTCGCTCGGGCTCATTAGCTCCCCGGATAAGATCTGCTCCCCGAGCATTTGGTTGGGAGCCCCCCGTTCCCCCCGCGGGGCTGGCCGCAGCCCGGGAGCGGGGCTCGCTCCCCTCTCCTGCTCACTCGTTGACAAAGGCAGAAAAAAAAAAAAAAGGAAAGAAAAAAAAAAAAAAAGAAAAAAAAAAGTTTGTTGGTCGAAACCTTGGCCATAAAGGTAGCAACGTCCATGTCCAGCCCGCTTTAGGGTTTGCCTGTCATCTGTGCACCCAAATAATAATAATGCAAAGTGCCACCTGCCCTAAATTCTCATTTCGTCTCTACCACGAGAGCAGTTTGAGGCGAGCCTCTCTCCCTCTCCCCCTCTCTCCCTCTCTCTCTCACCCTCTCTCTCGCTAGCATTTATTTCGACCCTAATTGGTTTCTCTCTTCTTCGACGTGTCTAGTGGATAATACGCACCTTCCCTGAGTCAGAGCCTGCAAAAAGCCAAGGAACAAATGGAAAAAGTGCACCAAGCAAAGAGGGGGCTGCGAAGCTGCCTCAGGCTACGTTTCCTGGCCAAACTTCCCAAAGCCATTCCTCCCAAGCAAAGGCTGGAGCAGCAGCAGCAGCAGCAGCCTGGAGCAGCCTCATTTAGCAGGGTGCTGCTGCGGAGTTTTGCGGGGGGTTCATCTCGAGGCACACACGCATCTCCCAGCGAGCCGGATCCCCCCTCAAATAAATAAATAAATGGAGAGAGCTACTCCTGACATATCGGGGGGAAGGGAGGGGAAGGGGAGAGGAAGGAAGGGGCCAGGGGGAGGGGAGCCGAGCCTCCAGGAGCCAGACAAGTGCACGGGGCCCGGGGAGAGCCAAGCTGGGGGGCTCCGGGGGGCTCGGGGGCAGCTACAGGCAGCAGGGCAGGTTTGGGGGCAAACTTTCAACTGAGCCGCTCATGGATTTCTTTGCACTTTTCCGCGGGCCAAAAAAAAAAACAAAACAACTCGCACCAAGGGAAGAACGGCCAGGAGAATGGCAGGCACTCATGAGGCATGGAGCAGCTCATGTGCCAAGCACGCCGTCCAACGCGAAGCACGGCGAGAGCGCTCGGCGGTGGCACCGGCTGCTGCTGAGAAACGGTCGCTTTTAGGGGCGTCTCTTTTGGCCAAAAAAATAAATATATCTATATATCATTTTAGGCATCCAAGACATTACAAAATAAGCCGTGCACGCGACTGCAGCTCCCATCACACACAATAAGAAATAAGAAAAAAAAAAAAGGCTAATTTTTGGTTTTCTTTTTTTTTTTTTTTTTTGCATTTTTAAGCCAAAAAAAAATTATATTTAGCACGGTTCTAGCTGCTGATTAAAAATTACCCAATGGACTCAGATCGCAGTTGGGTTTGGTTTTTGCTTTTTTTTTTTTTTTTTTTCTCCAGTTTAACAGATCAGCTAGAAGATATTTTTTTTTTTTTTTTTTTACAGCTGTTGTTAATTTCCACCGTTGTTTCTTACCGCACTGAAATCCAGTAAATCACTCAGTTCTTTGTCCGTCCCTAAGGCAGCCATTCGCTGTTGGTGATGCATTTTAGCAAAATCACACAAACCTAGAAACATGGAAATAACCGCAATCAGAAACCCAGTCCCGAGCCTTGCAGGAAACACAATCGGGTTTGGTCGGGGGAGGGGGGTGAGGGGTCGAGGGGGGGGGGGTTGAGAAGAAGGGAGGGAAATTAAAAAAAAAAAAAAAAAAAAAAGATGGAGGGGCAGCAAAAAACAACAACAACAACAAGAAAAAAAAAAAAAAAAAAGGCGATCTTGTATTTCCAAAGAGGCGATGGAAAGCCGGTAACATCCACTCTAAACCCAAAGGCGGAGGAGGTAAAAAAAGCGAAAGGCTCGCTCCCGGAGCATCATTTATGCAACAGGAGGTTCAGCGAGGAATGAATGAGGATCCCAGAGAAGCAAACTACAGCCATCCGCTCCCAACTTTTTTCCCCTTCTCCTTCTTCCGCGCCAAGCGGGGCGCCGAGAGGCGAGGAACGGGCAGAAAAATAAATAATTAAAAAAAAATAACGAGAAAACGGCGAGGAGAAAAAAAAATAACAATGATTAAGAAGAAGAAAAAAAAAAAAAATAGAAGCGAAGTCGCAGGCTACGGAGGCGCCGGTGCCGGAGGGACGCGGGGCGGGGGTGGCGGGGCCGGGAGGGAAGCGGCGAGCGGAGAGCCCTTGCCAATTAGCCCCAATTTCTAATTAGTGCCGAGACGGGTGGTTAATAACAACGACCGAGGAGCGGCGGCTCGGGCCTGGGCGAAGTCATCAGTTCCCTCCGAGCGGCCGGGGGGGAGGGGAGGGCGGCGGAGGGAAAAGGGAAGGGAAGGGACGAGCGGGGAGGGCAGGCGAGGCAGGAAGGGAAGGGAGGGAAGGGAGAGGAGGCAGGGAAGGAGGGAAGGGAGGCAGGGAAGGAAGGGAAGGAAGGGAAGCGAAGGGAAGGGAAGGGGCGCGGAGCCCGGCGCAGCGGCCGCCTCCCGCCCCGCGGCCCCTCCGAGCCCCGCGCCCGGCCCCGCGCCCCCCGCGCCCGGCTGGGAACGGCCCCGAGCGGCCCCAATCGGCCCCAAGCGGCCCCGAGCGGCCCCAAAAGGCCCCGGAGCCGAGCGCCGCCTCCATACCCGCAGATCATGGAGCTGCAGATCCCGGCGAGCCGCCGACTGCCGCCCGCGCCGCACTTTTGCACGGATTAGACTTTAAATTTCCCCGAGCTCGCACACATCCACATGGCAAAGCAAGTTTATACGAGGCTGCACGTACACGTGATGCGGGGACTTTGCCAAGAGGAACAATATTTTTCCCCTCGTATTATCCAGTCCGGTTTCTTTTATAGATATAGATATACACACACACACACACAGAGATCTCGCTCTCCCGCTTTGTTTGGGTTTTGGTTGTGCCCCCCCCTCCGCTGCCTCCAGCTACAGAGCTGCCCGAGCGCCGTCGCCTCGATTTACGGGGAGCATCGCTGCGAAACTTTTGCAAAACCCCTCCGTCGCCTTCGCTTTACGCTCAAGTTTCTGGGGACGCTGCCAGCCCCCCCCTCCCCTCCCCTCCTTTGCAGCACTTTTTTATTTTACATCTCGCTAGCGCAGGCCCGGCCGCACTCCACCGAAACGAGTCCGACTTCATTATATATATTTTTTTTTCTTTTTTTCTTTTTTTTCCAGTAGGAAAGAGCAAGCAGCGAGCCGTGGAGCTCAGCGTTTGCACCTCGGTGTACATCTCGCACGCCGTGGCCAGAGCACAGCGGTTTAGCCACACGGTTACACGTCCACACACGCGGTGTCCGCTCTCTCCCTTTGCACTTCCACCCCACGGAAGAAGTTTGCAGCTCTTTGTACAAGAACACGGCGGGATCGACAATTTTATAGTTATTTACAAAAAAAAAAAAAAAAAAAAAAAAGGAGAAAAAAAACGACACGAGTTAACTCTAACAGCAAATTGTAACTTTACCTTAAATGGCCACAAATATGTTCACAATATTCCAAGGGAGGAAAAAATAAAAAAAGGAAAAATGTTGTAAAAAATTAAAAAAAAAAAAAAGAGGAAATCTTCTGCCAAAGTGCTTTATTATCTCACACGTGTGTGACCCTCCGAAACCACGAAGAAGTACTGGGGGGGTCAGTGCTGCTCCGGGTACTCCACAGCTTTACAGGCACCCTACACCTGGCTTTGTTGGGTTTTTGGGTTACCGACCGCCAAACGCTCCCCCACCCGGCCAGCCGAAACACCAGCCGGCCGGAAAAAAAAAAAAAAATACAAAATTTCAAAAAAATTAAAAAAAAAAAGCAAAAAAAAAAAAAAAAAAAAGTCCAGCAACTTTTGCCCCTATTGTTTTTACAGACACATGGTGACTGACAAACTGCTCGCACCGTGGCGGCTCTGGGACTTTCCCCCCTTCCGTCCTTCCTTTAAAAAAAAAAAAAAAATTAATAAAAAAAAAAATAAAAAATAAAAGAACCACCACACACACACGCACACACGGGAGCGGAGCAGCCGGTTCCCCCAAGTTGTTGTTGTTGTTCCAAGTTTACAGCGCTCTCCTCCTCAGCACCACCACCACCAGCCCCAGCACGGCCTCCCCCGTGGAGCCGCGGCTAATGGCATGTTTCCCTGGGAGCCCCATCGCGAGCCGCTCACATCCGGGCAATGCCCCGCGCCTTATAAGCGCCGCGCCGCCGCTCGCAGACAATGACGAGGGAAGGAAGGGAGGGAGGCGAGGCGAGCGGGCAGGCGCGGGGTGCCGCGCACAAGATGGAGGGGCCCCGCAGCCCCACGCAGCCCCACGCGGCCCCACGCGGCCCCAACGCCGCTCTCACGCAGCCCCACGCAGCCCCATGCAGCCCATGCGAGCGGCTGCGTGCGGCTCTGGGGTGGCGGGGGTCGGGGGTTGGGGACCCAAAAAGGATTGTGGGGTTTTGTTGTGAGAGCATGGTGCGCCCAATAGGTTCTGGGGTGGGAGTGCAAGGGAACGGGTGGACAGGAGGAGGGAGGTGGTCATAAGGAAGTCGTAATGAGAAGTGGGGTGCTCTTCTGGGAGGTTGGGCTGTGGACCCCAGTCCTGTCTCCGCAGCTCACTGGGGTGACTGAGAGACCCTCAGTGATGAGCGGAGTCCTCCCTGTACCCACATTTCTCTGCTGGGTCTGTGGATGGAAGGCTGAACCCGCCAGCAGCAGTGGAAGAGAAAGGATGGCACCATCCAAACCTTTTTAAAAGGCAGGGTATGGGGCTGGGGAAGCTGGCCCGGTCCCAGGAGGTGAAACATACACGATACATACCAGACCGCTGCCCATCACCATCATAATAACAAGAAACAACTTTGTGTCACCACAGACTTGTCCTCCTCCCAGGCCTGCACTAACCACGTACCTAGATGCAAATGGTGCCCATGTCTTTAGGGGTGATGTCCTCCTCCTCCCGGGACAGCTCTGGCATTGCGGTGTGACCAGGCCTGTCCGGTGCACCCCACTGCATGCCCTGAGCTCCCAGGCATTGTTTTCATGGGTCTGTAGCTTCCCCCCAAAATGTCCGTCATGCACGCGCCCCAGCACGCTCAGGGGTTGTTCCTACACACAGACGTGGTCACCGGCACCCCACAGCGAACAGGCGAGGGAAGAGCAGAAAGCATGTGGGAGATAAGGGCCTGCCCTGAGGGCAGACATATATGGTACAAAAATACCCGGTCACTGACAACTACAAAAACTTCACCACTTGCTGCTGGTTGCCCTCAGCCGTGCCCCACAAGCAGGGTGTCAGTGCAGGGGCTTTCCCAGTGCAATGTCAACCAGGCTGTGTTCGGCCTGGCCTTGAAGCAAGTGAGGAACTGGGGTGCTCAAATGGCCTCATGGGGCTGGGGATGTCCCTGCCAGCCTGGAGGTGCTCCCTGGGCTCAGCCTGGGTGTGAGGAGACCATGCCCAGGCACGGGGTGTGCCCCCTCTCAGCTGGAAGGTGTCCGTGTTCTCGAACCAGAGCAGCCCATACCCTGCTCTAGTAGACTCTCTGGAGCCCCCATGCCACCACAGCCCCATTTCCTATGGGATGTAATGCTTCAGAGAGCGCTCACCTGCTCCTCGTGCTTCCAGCTGAGCTGCTGGCCCCATGGAAGTCAAGCTGAAGTCCCAAATAACGCCTCCAATGCCTTCCCTTCCGTTCCTAGGGGGTGCTGAGCAGAGCTTCACGTTCAGTGCCTCCGACAACTCCATCACATGCTGCATGCAGGTCAAGGATGCCCTTCTCTGTACTGCTCGAGCACGTGTTGCCATGACATTGCTGGTGCTGTGGGCTACCGAGAGCCGGTTTCAGAGCAGCTTCACAAAGCTGTCGTGTGTCCTGCCCGGAGGGAAGAGGGACACAGGCCTCCTCCCAGGACGAGGTGGCACCCGCTGCCATGAGGGCTCTGTTTTTGGGCCCAGCCATGATGTTTGGAGGAGGAACCTGTTTGTAGGGCCTAGCGGTGGTGTGGTGCCAGAATATGTAAAGTGGGTGACGCTGCATGGGACGGTACTCACAGAGCCATGATGGGCTCTGCAGGTGTGAGCCATCCAGGAGCAGGGGCACAAGGGGATGACAAAAGAAGAAAAGAAGGCCGTGGCAGAGATAATGTGGGCAGTCAGGATTTTGGCCTCGGGGCACTGATGGGAACATTTAAGGGCAGTGTACGCAGCCATTATGACTTAGTGCTTTTAGCATATCAGCTTCAATTTGTCTTCAACGACTGCCTAAGTGACCAGAATACTGCGTTAAGTGCAACTCACACCGAGACTGCCCCTGAACACAACTGCTGGCGGGGACCTGGTGGGCACTGCATCCGTGCTCCTGCCTTGGGCTGATCTCACCATCACTGCTGTGATGAAGTTTGGCACCAAGGGATGCCTGAGGGCACCCAAAAAATCCCATGAGGATGGGGGACTTGTGCCCACCCGTCTGCTGTGCCCAACAGAGCGTCTGGCACCCGGCAGCCCCTGCAAGGGGACGGGAGTAGGGTTTCAGGGGGTGAAAGGTGGGGAAACGAGCAGGGACGGAGCGGCTCTGCCTGGAGGTGACGCAGATGCAGGAGGGGGAAGGTTAGGGCGGGGGGGTCCTCATTTCCCATATCCCAGAGGTGGGTGTCACAGGGCCTGGCAGCCTGGTAGGGCTGAAAGCACAGTCATTTCCCTGTATTATGAGAGCTCTTTTATCTGTGAGTTGTTCCTGTGGCACCAACAATAGCCGTAGCAGTATACATGGTACAAAGAAAAGACAGTCCCAGTGCCAAAATGCTTATTGTTTAAAACGCAGATTTCTTTTTTTCCCCAAGTAAATCTATACACAGAAAACCAGATGAAAAAAATGGTGTGAGCCCACAGAGGAGAGACACGTTTATTTTATTAGTTAACCTGGGATCTCCAGATACCACTGATGAACTGAAGCACCAGTAGAGACTTAAAGCATTTCTGCCAACCTGGACAAGGTTCATTCCCCCTGGCCAGGAAGGAGCAGGACAACGAGTGCTGCTAACGCTGAGGTCCCCTCGGTGCTGGTCACTGCTTGCCGTGATGCTGGCCTTTCATAAGGTTTCATAAACCCTCCCACGGGACAATTTGCCCCCGGAGCAGTAGGGAAACCCCACAGATTACATGCCAGCGTGGCAGGCAGGGTTGTCCAGGACCCATTTTGTAATTTCTGAATGCTTCACTGGTGTAATTCCTGTCTGCTGTGCTTACATATCTCAGTGCAGTGTGTACCTTATTTAAGATTGCCGCATTTCCTGGCCTGCTGCTGCTCTTCATCATGATTATACTGGGCATGTCATTTCAGTGTTTCAGAAGCAAGAAATTGTTAATATAATAATTAGGGATGTAAATTGCACCTGATTTGTGCCTGGCCTGTTCAGATATCAGCCATGTTTTAGTTCTGGATGAATCAAGTCATAATTAAATCCATTTTTAATATTAGCAATAACTGAAACATTGGTTGCATTAAAGTAATATAAAAATGCCGTACTTTGGGGGAAAATAGAGGTAAATATAATTATTCACCTCACAACAGTGAAATATTCAGAGAACACAAAATGTAAATTCACGGTGACATGTACGACTTCACACATAGTAACACAAGTGCAGCTAGTTTCTGGAGCAAGACCCTGTCTTTCTGGAGTACACTGGGTTGGCAGACTGAAAATTAATGCAGAAGCTACGCGTAATAATAGGCTTTGGGTTTTTTGCTTTTAAATTAAATAGGCAAAAGAATAACACAACTGCCATACTGGCCCCAGTATTATTTATTTTGAGATTTTAATCCACTGTATTTTATACTGTCCCCATATGTTCAGTTCTCAACGTGCCACAGAATTTCGTATCGACAATTCACAAGTGCAGATGTTGTTGCGGACCGGCAGGAGCTATTGGCAGTTGGGTCTTTTCCCACCTCTGAAGACATGTGAAGCAATTTGGATCCATGCAACGCTCGCTGAATTGCGCTGTTAACATGATAAGCGGTGTTACAAGTAAGAGCATTAGACAAAAATTCACATCTTTAGGTTCCCGAATGTGTCTGTTAACTATACGTCTCCAAAGAAATTTTTTCACCCTGTCTGCAGACTTTAATAGCACAACAGCAAAGTACTAGACAGCGTTTTGTTCGAGTTGGGGACTATGATTGTGCCCTTTTTCATTGCTATAAAAATCCAGCAAAATCTGGCCGTATCATAAGCCTGCGAAAAGTTGAGTGTGCACATGTTCGGTAGATTTTCTCTCGGCGTTTGCAGACACGCTCTTTGGAAATTTCACCGGGGTGTTTTGAAAATAAACCTATTAATGTTATGAGGCGTTGTGTTGCCACAACAACTGGTGCCATGGCAGAACCCAAGTGGAAATTGCTAATGCTGGAGCCGCGGCGTGCCCAGCCTGCACGCCGCGCCATCCATATGAACAAGGGCGACTTTGCTCGGCGAGCACCGTGCACGGGACCAAGCAGGGGCCCTCTGGAAAAAATGGCAAGCGAGGAGGTAATTAATGCCTGCTTCAACAATTTATGCTGAGGAAGCTGGCGGCTGCTGCGGCGTTGCAGTGTTGCTCTCCTGCCTGATGCCACTAGTGGGATTCAGGGCAGGAGGGTCCCGAGCCTGCTGCTTGGCCACTTCCTCGCGTGATGGCTCTGCGTGAGCCGCCTTGGAGCCAGGACAACAGTTATGACAGAGGTCTTTTCTGAGCTTTTTTTTATTCTGGTGAGTCATTTTTAGAGGAACGAGGCTGAAACCACACTACAGCTAATGACTCCTTCCCTGGGTGTGGCCTTCCTTTGCTTGGGTATGTTTCAAGTAATGTGTAGGGAGAGGTAGTTTTCAAAAACTGGGTATTTTTTTGGCACTGAATCTAGAACACAGCCGTGTTCTGCCCAGAGATAACACCTTGCAGTTGATTCCCCCCACCCTTCACTTATCTACTGTTTAGGACTGAAAATAGACAGAGGACTACAGACCACACTCCCCTATAAAATACATTTCACATTATTCGTGGTGGTGCTTCTGATATTAAGTGCTAAACCCCCAGAATCAAAAAGCAATTCAGTACTTTTCACCAGGTTAGAAATAAGCAGGTAAGACCTGGTGAGTTTCTTCAAAATACTCTCATGCCATGATGCCCATCCCGTGCTCTGCAAAGCTGCTCTGATACAAACTCACTGCTCCTGTGTGACCACGATGAAGGCTCATGGAAGTGTCAGCAAGCCAACAGTAGTAAATCTGGGGACCTTTCACCAGAACAAAGCCCAGGTATTGTGGAACATTCTGAGGAAAAACCTTGCAAGTTTCTACTGCAGATAGAGATAGTAGTGACGTGTATTTTTAGGCTACATAACACACGCCTGTGAAAAAGTTACTACTGGCCTTTTTTGGGGGGGGGAAAGCCTAACACCCTCAACGTTTGAGATGTGTCAGGATTCGTGTTGGGTGAATTATAAACTGGTAAAAAAAAGTCATTTCTCTTCTTTCGCTTGGAGCTGCTTAAATATATGAGAATGTTCTCAGTACCCAGAGCCATGCTGCCTGCAGAGCTGGGGAGCACAACCTCAGCCTGGAGACCACAGCGAGGAGGTGGAGCAGAGAGGAGAGGAGACCAAGCTCAGAAGACCTCAGAGCCACTGCTCAGAGCCTGTCAGCATCCCACGAAGTAGGAACCTCTCAGCATCAAACTACACCAAACTGGATGCTTCTTGAAGCAACTTTCCTTCCCCTTAAAAAAGTGGAAAAAAATAAAGCACAGAAAATGCTTACAATTTCCATGCAACCTCTACTATATTTCTTTGTGTTTCCTTGCTATACTTTGAATCATTCTCTGAAAACAATGAAAAAAAAAAAAAAAGGACAGAATAAGGTTGAGATACTTCTATTTGTAACATCAATAAATATTTCTATGGCTTAACTATATAGCTATTTTTTTTCTATGGTTTGTGGTTTATTTTATAATTATAGACAAATGTAAGAGTCTCTTTGACTTCAGAAGTATACAAGGGTTAATTCACATTTCCAAGGAACTTTGAATCCATAGTAGACTGTGTAAGCAGTAAGTATTTTTAGAGGTTAAATCCCATAGTCGCTGTAGCCAAATTCTCAACAGAATGAATGGGAGGTTTAAGGAAGGGCTGAAAACTTTCACTTCTGCAAAGAGCGAAGAAATTTCCCAAGAACCTCAAAATCCTTGCTGCAAACTTTAGTCTGAGGAAGTGAACCAGAGGAAGAGAATTGGCCTTAGAAGATCAAAATGCTTTCTCTGATGTCTTCAGGAGCGTTTGAAGTGTCACATAGTGGTCCTATTCACTGTGCTCTTGTCACAAATGTTTCCCCTTTCAAAAAATGCAGAGAATATGTTGTCAGCAGAGAGACTTCTTGATACATCCTGAGGGATGTGTCCAAGTCCTATGAGATACGTGGTTAAATCATTTTGCATATCTGCTGTTGATTTTGATGGGATGAAAGTGGTATTTAAAAAAAATAATAAAATCCTATCTGGATGTCAGATTTAAAGCCCATGAGCCGGTAAGAAAACCACTTCATTGTTGGGAGAGCGAAGACAGTAGTTGAGCTCTTGATTGGCTCACAGTTTTTTCTCTCTGCAGAGCAGCATCGTTTGATGGCAAGGAGTAGTTGAGGGCATCATCTCTGGATGCAACCAGCATCAGGAGCAGGCAGGGTGTATTAACGGTGTCTGGTTTAGGAAGGTGTTTCAGAGGCTGCTTATTCCTTTGCTTGTAGGACTGTAAATTCCTTGACCACTGGGATCTGTGTTGCCGTCGTGTCCAGCTGTTACCAGCAGTGGTGTTCGTAGCACTCCTTTGAAGCCCAGAAAATCCAGAGGTTGTAATTGCTGTGATACCAGCACCTTATCAGCTCCGGCCTTTCTGAGGGCTGAATTCTGATGTTTTGCAGTCCCTGGTTAATTAGACATTGGCGTCTCGTTGCAGAGAAACACAGACTCAAAACTTGTGCCTTCACCCTTCTTCTGTTCTCAAATACAACCAGTTTTGGGGACTGATGGTTTGAGAGTATGGAGGGAAATTCAGAGAACAGTTTCCTGCTATCTGAGGTATTATTCTAGGATACACATAAGTAGGAAAAGTTGTATTTTTTGAGCCAAAATCTGGTAGGGATGCCCTGTGAAGTTTAGGATAAGTAGTATATTTTAGTAAACATATATCCACTACAATTGCATTTCCACAGAAGCACAGGCACCAAATCAATACCCAATATAACTTCACTCATTTCAGTACAGTTTAACTGAGAATAGGTTTCATCTATTGCCTCAAAAATATTTGTTCTTGGATTTCCATGGAAAGATAATATAGGAGGGAGAAAAATATTCTCCCGTACTTGTGTGAATTTCTATTAAAATTCGGTTTACTTTCTTATTCCCTGGAGGAAGCGTGTGTTTGATTTCAATTAAAATGAAATGTCATCATTTTAGGACATCCTGCATCGTTTTAGCGGATATGCATTGCATTAGTCCATTAGGGAGAAGGGGGTGGGATTGGAAGAAGGCCAGCAGGTACACAGGATGCTTCGCTCTCACCGTGGAAATCTTTGGGTTCAGGTATTCACCCAGCACCGTGAGCTCGTGCCGTCCCTTGTAGTTGCAGGTGTTCGGGGGAGTTTATTAGACCCTTCTGGTGATGGATTTCTTAATTTCGTCGTTTTTTCCATGGGTGTGAGCAGCCGTGGCCGGTTGGAAACGCTGCGTGCTACAAGCACCCACTGTACCAATTGGCAGCGGCAGTAGCTGGGGATGTTTTGTTCTCAGAAAACCTGTACACTATGTTCTGTAGTTGAGGGAAGTCTACACTCCTGAAATTACCATAGAAAAATATATATTTTTGAATAAAGTATTCCAGTCAAAACATTATTATTATTTTTTTTTTAATTCAAAAGAATTAAAAAAAAAAATCATTGGTTTTTCATGCAAAAAGGCTTCCTGTTTATGTTATATTTTTAAGTTTGGCGTGTGAAAATTTCTCCCTGAGCCATGCTGCAGTGAAGTTAGTTCTGTCAGTTTACTCCACTCGAGTAAATGGGCATATGTAGGTAGTTATGGAAATGCAGGGGTCGTGATGACAGGTTGGCTAAGAATACAAAATGTGCAATAAAGCAATTTCTTATAAAGATTTCAGCGGGCATCTTTAATATTTCCTAAAGAACCAGCATCTGGAAAAAATGATTTTTTTTTCCCTGGAAACATTTTAAAAATACTAGTGTCGGTTTTGTTTCTTTTATATTATTATAATGTTTTATTTTTATCTTTTAAGAAAAGACAGGGAAATGCTATTTCGAGGTGCATATTGTGGCCAATTAACTTAGTGATAAGCCAGGAAAACTAGAAATAGTTACTCTTTGTCTACTGCTTGTCATCTAGTTTTAATGACTAAAGTACAGCAATTCTACTTATACAGCAATATTCTACTTATAATAATATGATTTTTGGCTTTTTTTCACAAAGTAGGTCAATTAAAAATAAATAATAAAAAAAGAGAGATGTTTGGAATGAGACGTGACAAACGTTGTTTTCTAAGTAAAAGATGAAGATTTTAACTATGATATAGCGTGATAAAATAACTTTTTATAAATTGTGTGCCTGAAAAGTTTAATTCTGAATGTATTTTGTGAAATGTTTAATGCCTTTGTTTTTCTTATATCAAAATTGCAACTAATGTTTTAAGTTCATGCAAAATTTTAATTCAAATATGGAATTTTACTGTATTGCTCCCTTTGCTTCAGAAACTCAGTATTTTGTTTGATAAAAATGTCTTTTAATTCCTTGTGACGATATTTTCGTTATTAGTATCAGCCTTTAACTTAAGTAGTGCTTCCTCTTTTTTGTTTGCTTCTTTTGTTTGTTTATGGGTAATAATCATCATCATGCCAGGAGAAATGGTAAGTCCCTATATGACAGATCTTCTGAGTAGCCCTTCTCTGCATTTTCTTTTTGAGTTCATCTTTTCTCAATAGGTTGGCTCTATCGTGTCTGGAACAACGCAATTTATAGCTGCCTACATATGCTGGTAGTAACCTGGACCACAAGCTAGGATCGCTTGGATTTCCTACAGCTGTAACACACTGGTAGCTGGTATTTATCCTGGAACTCAGCGATATGGCCAGATCTTTCTCCTGTATCATCTCTCTCCGATGCCCTTCAGCCTTTTTCTTAAGTAGGTCCCCGACCACGCTACGTTGGCCCAGAGACCTGTCTCCTGGCTGGCTCTGTCCGAGGAGGTGAATCACTCTCCGAGCCTATTTTTCACTAGGTGTTATTGAACCTAATCTCCTCTGCGTTGCTTTGGTCTTCAATGAGCAGATCTTCCAGTGTGGTGCACCTGTCACTGCCATTAGCTCCTCTAATTTGTCACGGGAACATTTCATTAGCCCACTCCTCCCTTTGCTACGGAGATGATTGTTGAAAGAAGCGGGAAGATCGTTTTCAGCACTAATCCGTGATGAATACTGTGGGTTAAATTCTACCAATACATTCAGAAAACCCACCGCCGCCTTCTCTTTGTGAGTTAATTATCATGTTTTGTAAAGCTACCTACTACTTTTTCCGTGGTACAACATCAAATATTTCCCCAGTCCAATAGCATTAGGTCTGGATTGCTTAAATCATAATGTTTCCTATCAGAGCAAATATTAGATTTGTCTAATAAGATCTGTCTTTCATAAATCTCTCTCCCATTTATGTCCACGAGCTTATTGTTGTTTTCTTCGAAACTTAAACACCGTATAGCTTGAACTCGGAGAGCTTGGTGGCTGCTAAGCTTGCTTTTCTTCCATTTTCTTAAAAGTTGTCCACATTTGCTATGCTTCAATAATATGTCTGCACTCCTGGTTTGACAGACTGATGATTTAGTGTGCCAGCTCCTTAAGTCTTCTGGGCTGGAGATCATCCCCAGATTGAGCACATATTAAAGTTTTTGCGTACAGCTTCCATCTCAGATGCTATCATTTAAATTTCTATGAATTTATTCTCATTAGCAGTTCTGTCTGTATTTTTGGCACCGAGCTAAATATTTGTTTTTATCTGTGCAAAGGTAGGACGAAGCTTGCAATTTCTACAAGTCGCCGCTATTGTCTCAAACATATTTTTTTTTTCATATAAATGATGCCATTTGAAAACAGAGTTATGATTTGTAAGACTTTTATTTAATCCTAGCAGATGTCGGATTCACAGCATCACGGGGTCACACACTGGTTGAGGCTGGAGGGAACCTCTGGGTCCATCGGTCCAAAGCCCTCTGCCCAAGCAGAGCCACGCGGAGCAGGGTGCCCAGGACCTCATCCAGGCAGATTTTGGAGATCTCCAAGGAGGGAGACTCCACCGTCCCTCTGAGCAGCCCGTGCCAGGGCTCCAGCACCCGCACAGCAAAGAAATGCTTCCTGATGAATTAGACATCATGGACTTTTTTTTTTTTTTTTTTTCTAAGAAGCACTAAGAACTTAAATCTTTTTGACATCTAAGGCAGGAATGAGTGCCATGGAAGGTTTTAGCATCTTGTGCCAATAGTCACATGGGAGCATCTACAATCATTTCCCAAATGTCATGGGAAACGAAACATGAATTTATTTCAATGCTTCAAAAAGTTACCACTTTCCTCATTATCTGCAGAAGAGCTATCTGTCACTGTCTTCTGCATGATTTAAATCAAGAAAAAGCATTCTAAAGAAACACAGGAAGGGGATTAGAATAGGGAGCCTGGGCTCGGGTCGTCAGCAGCCCCAAGCCCACAGGAGCTGGTGGTGATGTGCAGCAGCCTCAAATGTCTTCAGAGAGATAGGCCAAGTGTCACAATTCACGCAGGAACAATTTTGCTGAATCAATAATGGAAGAATGCTAAAGAAAATGTAGCCACTTGAAGATTTTTTTTCCCCCTCTATATTCTTTCTTCCTAGAATTTGATAGAAGAAGAATAACGTAGTTACTTGTTTTTGTTGAAATCAAACATGCTTGTTCTTCACTTGCAAAAATAGGAAACTTCTTTCAACGTGACACACTTCATGAAAGAATACAAGCGTGCAGCTGCTGTATGACTAAGTGATTAAAAACCTGATGGCCAATTCATTGGAGGTGATATGTTTGCACTCAAGGCCAAGTATCATAAAAATAGCTGCTTAGCTTTTCTTTTCAACACGAAGTAAAGCACCAAGTAGTTTTGAGTAGGTTGGCAAGAGTTTTCTTCTCCGGTTTTGCCCAACTGAAGTCAGGCTAAGACAACGAGGATTGTCTTCTGTCTAATAACCCTCTTTTTCGGAGTTTCCAACCTCACCGTTTTTACAAGAGAAATTATTTTAAACTATCTAAGGCCAAGGGGAAAGTTCACAACATTTTATAAAGCTTGCTTAGAAAATGCCAAGATAGTTGGCATTTTCTTGGCTTGTACATCATGTGCAGGGACTTTTTAGAGAGCTTGTGAGATTTAATAGTTTATTCTCCAAAATTATATTATTTAACATATAACGTAGTGTTATTTGAAAGCTCAACATCGGTGGAAGAAAATGGCATATCGTTGTTATTATTATTAAATATTATTTTTATTATTGAGCCCGGATGCACTGAGGATGATCAGAGATCCTTGGTTTGGGGTTTTGTGTGGTGATGTGTGTTGCTTGTCCTTATAATCTACTTAAAAGATGATGTAAAAATACATGGGAGTAACAACAGAAAGGGAATGAGAAAGAGAATAATTGACAGAATACATGGTGGTTGGATTAGTTATTTGCACAATTAGCTACTTGAATTAGCTACTTGACAAGCGATAGAGAAGAAAGAATAAAGGGCTATCTCTGACAGGGACAGTGTTTAGTGAAGCTTCTGCTGTGAGTGTATTATGATTTAAAAATAAAGAGCTTCAGGTTTCAGTTAAATGGATTTTGATTCTGCTTATTTTTCTAATGCTAGATTTATTTCATTTCGGTATTAAGCCCCTTTTATTAAACCACACAGCGTATGACAGAAATTTCAACCTTTGTTTTAAGTTTTCTGGGAACATCTTAAGACATAACCTAATTAAAAAACAAAACAAAACAACATCAAAACATGCATTCATGGATTTGTGCTTAACAAAGATACTGAAAATAAAATTTCAGGGCTTATTTAAATGCTCTGAACTGGACCCACATATATATTATTATTTCTAGATTTCGGATAAGGTCTGCTTTCCAAGTGAACGATCCATGGCCAACTATTTTCAACAATTTGAGGGGAAGCAGGTTTCATATTAAACTAAGGGTGGAAGTAGGTCTTTGTTCATCCAGCCAGGAAGAGGAAAAATGACACTGGCTAAGTGTAAACATGTATTTATGGATTTATATTTGTTTATCTGTATAAAATACTGATATACAAAGCCAGTCGAATTTAGCAACACAGCTGAACTTGCAGATGGGGTATGTGAGATACTCTTTAATAGATTAAATCCACTTTATGATTGTTTGAACAATCATAAAATAAGCACAGAAAGAGGAAATATATATATTGAAAGAGTAAACGTATATGCATCTCTCGCATCGCATTTGAATATTACCAAAGGCAATAAAACAACTCAGTACTTGATGGAAAACCAGAGGGCTTCACACAACTCCGGGAACGTTGCTGTGTCTCCTACTGGGGAGCTGCTCTGAATTTTTTAGCTAATTCTGCATTTCAGAGCGTGCTCAGGGAAAGCCCATAGTGGGGACTAAATCTGTGAAGTGAACTGAGAGCAGAAAAGGCCGGTCTGCTTTCTAAATGTTTTTTTTTAGACTTATGAACAAGCCATCAGAGAGTTAAGTATTGAACATGCCTATCTAGACCGCTATATATTACAAAAGCTGTTTTTTTTTTTCATTCTGGTGCAGTTAATGAAAAAACTTCTTCATGTAAAGAGAAAATTAAATCCCCGGGGAGTCTTTCCACTGGTGCCAAAACGTTTGGGGAGTGAGTCCAAAGAGCTTGTGTCCCAGCGTTCAGGAAATACATTTCGGGCTATTTTCTGGCCTGTTGATTTAAACTGACTGCTCTTGCTAATGACAGAAAGGAAAATGCTGTATCAAAGTTGGCAGTAGATATTCAAATGACCAATGAGACAGTTCAAAGAGCTGCAAGACAATCTGTTCGGCTGTCTTTGGCTACTGCTGTTTTGGCTTCTGGCAAGCCCACCACTTCACCCAAAGCATCTGGATTCAGGAAAGCAGGAGCAGCATGAACGTGCGACCATCGCTGACCACACAACAGCAGCAAGGCCCATCGTCGCTGCACATCTTAGCGGCCCTACAATAAATCACAGGTCTGCTCCTCTTGCCTATTCCGAATCCAAGGAAACCATCTGGCCAACATTCACACTTTGGGCTAATAAGTGCCTTGGACGCTGTCCCACTGGTGTGTCATGCGGACGGACGTGCAAGGCGGGAGGATCGCGTTCTCGCTCGGCGGGGTGAGCGTACACCCTGCAGGCTCACCCCACAACCTCCGCCATCAATCCCAATTGTCACTGTCCCAATTGAGGCTCTCCTCCTCGGGCACCAGCAGCACCGTCCCTTCTGACAGAACTGACTCGCTGTGGAGTTGCTGAGTTTCCCATTTCCCACTTCGCCCGACGTCCAAGATCACTGCCAAAAGCCACCCCAAATCCTCCGGGATTTCTGTCTTCGCAGCAAGAAAGCCCTAGGTGGGCCTCCCACCTCATGCCCTTTTCCTAATGAAACGTCTCCTCCGCTCTCTTGAACCCTTTGCTCTCGCAGCTGGCTTTGCAGTGAGTTTCTGTCTTTCGCAGGCCTTCTTTGCAGGATTTGACATTGGAGGGGGGGAAAAAAAAAGTCTATCTTCTTGCAGGAGTACATTGCATGTGAAAACAGATGCTTACTTCCTTCCCTCCATTTTCCACACCCCAGGCTTTACTTCAGAGGATTGCAATGAAACAAGCACTCTAAGCAGATGTCTTTGGACCACTGTGGTGCTTTCCGTGGCAGTAGAGCAGCCTTGACTGTAACAAAGCCCTCCATTTTCTGATGCACAATGACAAGAAGACACTTAAATATATGCTGGGAAGCAGGGCCATGAGCAGTTTTATCTCTGTGGTCTGAACCACACACGTATGTGCTTAGCTCCCTGGGTGTATTTTTAAATCCTAGTTAAGCGTGTGCTTCATGCTACAACATTGTGTTGAATCGAGATGGGGACACACATGTGGTTAAAATTAAACATGTATTTAGTGCTCTTTTGGAGGCAAAACCTAACTTGCTATTTTTAGGCTCTGCCTCAGGAGCTGTGCCCTCTTTCCTTCCTGCGACTTCAGGACTACAGCAACCTCTCCTGATAAAAAATATCCCTCTTTTTCTCTTTGCCGAACAGCCGATTTGGTAGCGGTAACTTCAGCTGTGAACTAAAGGAGGCACCCCCTGAGCCTTGAGAAAGTTCAAGCTGTTTTCAGGAGGTAATGAGACAACTGGCTGGGCACCTTGATGGCTGCGTAGCAAGAAGCTTGCTGCACTGCTCTGTAACTGCGTCCTGGCTTTGGCAGCCTGGAGCAGGTAGTGCCCTATAAAACCTTACCCTAGATATGAATCAGTGTAGAAAACCTCCCTGTCTTGCACCCATCACGAGCCCTTCCCTGAACTATTCACTCTCACATGCAAATGTTTCTGGAAAAAAAAAATACAGAAAAATGTTTACGGCCATTTAGTGTCAGCATGTTTCATCATCGTTCATTTAATCTTTACTTCGAGGGGCTACGTTGTAAAAAACCTGACTTGCAGAATGCATCTCAGTGCCTTGGCTGTTTTAAAAAAATAGCTCTTTGGCTACTCCTGTACCAAGTACTGCCTGCAGCTCCCCCAGCAGAACAGAGTTGCTTTCGCTGCTAAAGAAACCTGGAACTGTTTTGACTGTTTATATATTTTGGATAATCAAAAATAATAATAATAAAAATCCAATATTGTGTCCAATGTATCATCTACCTGTCCAGTTAGGACAGCTAATGGTTGCTACATGTGAATGCAGAAATAGAGGTCAATGATTTAGCAATCGTGGTAGTTTCCCTGTATTCCAGTCTACGTACAGGAGGCCGTTGTAAAGTGTCCACAGGCTTGGTGGTTCAGCACAAGACCCTTCTAGATGATTTTCTCTGCGAGACGAAGTGAAATGCACAATTACATTTCATGGGCGTTTCATTACCTTACCTCTCCAAGTTCAGAGACTTGCTGTTGTTTGAAGCTTTTGAAAACTCACGTTAATTAGTAGCTATGAAAACCGATGTAACAGAAAGGAAGATTCTGTCCTCTATTTAGTGATTTCCCAAAGAAGGATTTTTTTTTCCTGTGCTTTAAAATTGATAACAGTATGATGTTGCTAATGTAATAAGACAGTAGCTTTCTACTGAATGCTGTAATACGTGAAAATCAAGTTATCTGCCCCTTAAATGTCAGTTAGTTTCCAAGTTTTACCTTATATCTGGGTGCCACAGAAAATCTGCCCCTCACTTCTAATGCGCTGGTAAAATCTGAGATGATGGCTAAGACCAGGATGCCTGCAAAGATTAAATAAAAAGTTTAGAGCACAATACTTCAGGTAGGAGATCTTCCTTTGAAATCTACATTGCACTTGTCATCCTCTAGTCCTGGTGTTGCCAGCTGAGGAAATAATTAATTCTTTAAAATTAAATTTCACATTTTCTATTTCTAAAATGCAATTGATTTTAAAACGTAAGCTTTACCTTTAGAATTTCAGTCTGAGCTTCTTCTTGAAGCGTGGCAATGAATGGTACAAGTAATGCCACTTTGTCCCCACGTTATATACACGTTATAAAATTAGGCATCGTTTATATTACTCATCCGAGCACACCTACTTTTCGATAAACCACAGATTTCCATGCTGACAATATATGACTGTATCATATGCTATAGGGGTTAGCAAGCTTACCACCTCTTTTTTTTCTTTTTTTTTTTTTTTTTTTTTCTTTGCTTTTGCTCAGCAGATGCTCATCACCTTTTTCTCTCAAGCTGCCTAACCAATCAACACATGAAGTTAAACTCCACACACTGTTCTCTACCCATGCTTCTCTGGAAATTTCCTGCTCGTTTCGAAATGGGATGAGTGCTTTGTGCCCCAAGGGGCAGCCATATCAAGTGCTGGTATAGGGCTGAGGTCAGGCGTGCCCTCCTTTAATGAACATAAGGATTTTGTCTGTTTGTCTGTCCATCCTTTGGGCAGTTAAACCAGGGGGTGATGACTTTTTCCATGGAGCCCAAAGAAGTTTTGGCATGAATATGGATTCTGAGGACTCTGTTTGTGCTCTGTCATACCCATGGTGGTGGCAGCCCATCGCACTTCCCAAATGTCCACATCCTGAAGGCTCCCGAGCATACTGTGAACTCGGGCATGGAAAAACCTGAGCATCCACACACACACACTGCACGGGAAAACCTCAATCTGGCTGGGCTGGGTGCTTCTCAAAGCAGAAACGCCAGCACACAAGAGACGTGCAGGAAGATGGTCAGATTTTGTCAGAACACGGCGAAGCGCAAGGCTGTAAAATTTACTTGTTTCCTGAAAGGAGACTCGGCTTTCAAAGGCTGACATATCTTTTTGTTGTAATGAAGAGCTTTCTGGTCTATTTAAGGCACGAGATGACTAGCTGAAGTTATAGTTAAGCATTGCAGATTGAAATTTGACGTTACTCATCAATGCTACCTACACATGGGAGTCAGGCCACCAGGCTTCTTCTGCTCTTTCAGATTATTTGCTTTGCTGTAGAATAAACCCCAGCCAGAGCGATATTTGTGCCAATATTTCTTTCTCTTTTGGATAATCCATTGTGTGGGATGAAATCTCTATTTCTGCAAATGTTTGAAGGATTAGAAATTCAGTCTGCACCAGGTTTTAAAAGTAGCTCTTCTGAAAAAAAGAGATAGGACACGGGCAGAGCTCTGAGTCTCGCTATTGCCGAGCAGGAGCCGTATGAGCAGCGGATAATACACTCCAAGCAAATCTGAGTGCCAGATCGCTGGGTAAAGCCTAACAATTACTGAAAGAATGAACCAAATTACTGAGTTCAGTTAATCTCCATTGTAGCGCCAGCGATGTGAAGAGGTAGGCTGGGTGTGTGTTTGGCTGCCTGATCCCCTTTGGCTCCTGCAAGCTTGCCCCTGCGAGCACCTGGGGGGCAGGGGGACGGGTTGGTGGCCCAGGGTGGGGTGTCCTGGACATAATTTCTGGTTTTGCACCAGCTCTCTGCTTCCTGAGCACCTCGCAAATCCAACCCAGCTGTGTCTGGCACCAGCAAAGTGCCTACCCACGTGGGGCCTCCGCCTCGGCGAGTCGATAAAATGAACGTAAAGCAGCTTCTTCAGAGCCAAAACAGCACTTGTTGACCTAATTCTACCGAAAAAGGGTAAGAAAGCTCAGGTGAGTAGGCTTAGCACTTTGTGGCAAATTGTGCTGAGTTCCATTCAGCCCAAATATCTTTGGTGTGCGCAGGGATGGGAAATACTCCTCCGTAGGGGGCTCCTCTGCCTGTCCGTGGCACTGGGTAACACAAAGCCTGTGGTACTCCCATTGCCCCTGATTTAGACCTTGGAAGTATACATGGGGGCCACAAATTCTTCCTGCAATTAATATTTGATTTTCTATTTGCTTGGCAAGCCTTCGTTTTGCTCCTGCTATACCTTGTTTTGCTTCACACGAAAGAATCCTTTCCTTAGATCCCCTTTGAATCATGGACATGAAGTTAGGCATAATAAAAGTGTAATATACGTGACATTAAAAAACGCATTCAGGTGTACATAAGGCTGACATCTATACGCACATTCACTTGTCACATAAGACATTTCACATAAGACATCCCCAGTTCATGGACAAATTAGTTACCTTCCAGACAAACTTGTCTTCATCTCAATCTTTCCTTGTTCAAAATTATTTATGATACCTTGTACAAAGATACTGGGGAATCTCAGCAGCTCTGCTTTCATTGCCTTTTTCCTGGATTTAGGCTCCTAAGTCACCCGTGGACTTTTAAAACACTCGTTTACCCAAAACAAATAATCGTGAACAAACCCCACTTAAAAATAAATAAATAAATGAATAAATGAATAAATAAATAAATAAATAAATAAATAATAACCCACTGTTTTGAAGCTGTTTCCAAGTGACTTTAATGTTCCACAGTATGTAAAACATAATAATTAAATGTCTTCTTTAAAAGAATATATTTCTTCTGAGCTATCATCTATTCATTCAATTATTCAGTGGAATTTTGAACAATCACGCCAAAAAAAAAAAAAAAAAAAAAAGAAGGCATGAATAGAAGGATATTGCAAATGCACTAACTTCTCTATGTGGCCTTTATTATAAAAGTCAAGAATAAAATTTACATAAATGGAGAGTGATTTTTTTTTTCTTTTTTCCTTTTTTTTTTTTTTTGTTGTTTCTTTTTGTTTTTTAATGTTCCAAGATGACTATTTTATCTGTGCAAAGTAATCTTGGAAACAAGAGTAATTGAAAACATCAGAACGCTATCGGAGCGAATATAGTATCTCATATAAAAATGTTCATTTTGTACCTTTTATATTGTTTTAAAAGGAAACACTGAAATAATTGTCCGTGTAATTGTTTCTTTTACTGTTATTGAATTCCAAGAGTATTAACAACGGAAAGGAAGGGCTGGTACATTGTCTTCTTCTGCTGGCTTCTTCCTGTGTGTACGTTCACAGATGATGAATATTGACTGAAATTCTTACTAATTAAAACAGGTTGCATTTGTCTGATGTCCCAACAGCCCAGGCTATCCATGCTGAGGGTCTTGGTTTCATCTCGTGAGCCGTGGGTCTTTGTACGTGGGGGCTTTGCTCTGCCAGGAGCCCAGCCCTGAATTATTCTGCACTTGGGTGAGGAGCTTTTCAGGTGTGTGAGGTTGGGATTTGGGGGCCAAATGTGGCGCGCCCACATTTAGTAGCTATGTCACTCCTAAAGAAAGGGAATGCAACATCCAAAATAAGGTCGTGTTCCCATGGAGATTTCTGGATTTTTAATAGTGCCAGCGTAGAAAGATTTGAGAAGGGAATGGCAGCCTTTTCTCCCTATAGGTTTTCTGTAATCGGTGGAGATAGAGAGGAGTGAAGGCTGCCTCCGGCAGAGGGGACGGGGCAGTAGGGGAATGATGGACGCACGAACCCTTAACGCAACGGGCACGCAAATGTCGAGAGGAGCCCGGCTGATCTCCGAATTCTGTTATGCTTCTGGCAAAGAAGCTGGAATAATCTTTTTGATCGATATCATCCCAGAAATTATTGTTTATTTTATCTAAAATAACCTGCTCTAATCTCAGTCCAGATCACTGGGCTGATTTAGAGGTCCCCAAGCAGTGAAAACGTAAGCTCCTTTAACCAACTGAGAACATGAATTGCTCTCATTCGAAGCCAGATCTGTCACTGGTTTCCAGCCTCTTGTGTGGGCACAGGCAGTCAGTCTGCGTGTCCTCTGCCAAGAAACAGTCAGTCTAGTACCTTCTGCTTTATATTTGCAGAAATTATTTTTTTTTGTCCACTCTTCAACCTACTTCTGAACTTCTGAGGCGCCGCATCTAACAATGCAAACCGATGGCGTGCCTTATCCGAAGACGTGCCCTGCTCAAGGAGAGCAGCCCAATTATAGGTGGCATTTTAAAAGCAGCGTATTTAGCCGGTATCATTCAACAAGTGATGGGGAACAATGAATAAGAAGACAATCTTTATGCAAGTCGATTCATAAAGCGTTACATTTCTGTTGAGAGAGTGGAGTCATAACAGGATTAGTGGGAAGGCTCCTGCTGAACTGTGAGATCTGAATTCCCCAGCTCTGTTGTTATTTTTATTCACAAGTTATAAGGGCAGCTGGTTTATATTCCACTGTGCAATTACTGCACAGACCTAGGAACAGCTTAACTTTCATCTTCACGATTTTGGAAAGGAAACAGTAATACAAAGAGCAGAAAACCCATAGCGGCATGAGTTTTCGAGCATCAAACCTCTGTTGGTCTTGGATCCCGATGAAGTGCTTCTTATCGCTGCAGGGAAGATTTACTCTTGACTCAGATATCTAAATTTAGGCTGTCTGCACTTTGGATGTTTACATGGGAGGTTTGTGTCTGCTCACCCTACTGCAGACACCTATGTTTGGCCACCTTGCACCCACATATCTCCACTGGCCACGGGGGGATCTTAAATTTCCACCCCACAGCCTTTGATGGGTTTGACACCCTCAGAACAGGTGAACGTGAAAGTGGCTGCGAGGTGGCTTTGTAGTGCCACAGTGCTAAGATGAACTCAAGCAAGTTGTCTCCGGTTGAAAATAAGCTAGCAAAAGAAAATACAAATCCTTATTTCTATATGTTCCTAATAACTTCCCAGCTGTGTCTGGGAAATGAAACAATTCTGAAATTCCACGATCTAATTTAGTGTGATTTTTTCCTTTTTTTCCTTTTTTTTTTTTTTTTAACATCTGTTTACTTTTTGCACTTCACTCGTGACCAAATCCTGTGCCGTGCCTTTCAACCCAGTGTCCAATGTGAGGAAGTGCAAGGAGAAACTTCCTCCGGCTACGAGAAGCCATAAAATACATCAAAGACATCCCGGCAAAAAGCACCAAGGAGACACAATGCCTCACCCCGTGGCAAAGGGAAAAGATGGGATAGCACGATATAGCGATAAGCCAGCAGATCAGGAAGAAATATTCCTGACAAATGGCACAAAATCAAGCCCAAGTGTCTTAGTGCTGTGTTTGCTGAATTTGCTTATCTGGAATAAGTCTAAGGGTTGTTTCCTGTGCTTTGGTAACGCTTCTGTAATTTGGGCACCAACGGGATCTCACTGGCTCAAAAAGAAGGGAAAAAGGATGGACAATGTCTAGGCTCCCACCTGTCTTGAGCAGACTCTCAGCTTGGAGGCTGGAAATAACACTTTCATACGCTTAAAGTTCGCATCTTGTAATGCAATTAGCAGCTGGTGAGAAAGAGATGAAACACCCCATGTCTTGTCATTTCTGCACGAACCAGTAGCAAGCCCTCCGTGGGCTAAAATAGCATCGTAGGGCAGTGGTTAAATCCAACGTAAATATTATTTTAAGCAGTGGTTCCTAAAAGGCAAGAGGACATTTTTAGTAAAAATGAGATCAAATTCCAAAGCTTTTTTCCATCTTTAACTGGGCAGATTTTCTAATGAGTCAAGGTTTAGCCGGAAGAAGACTCAAAAGAGAGAGTGAAGCAGGGCTTGGCTTTTGTAGAATGTTTTCAATGCAATAAAAAGCTAAATTTTCATCCTCAAATACTTGAAATCATCCCTTTATCATGTTGATTGCAAAAACATTGCAGTTTTAGGATTTTTGCTAAAGATTCTCCCATTCTTTTTTAAAAATAAACTAAACAGATTTGTGTATCCATGGTAAGAGTCCTGCATTGATAACTAATGTGATATTAATAATAGGAACTCTGGAATCTTAAATCTCTGGCATCTCCTTTTTTACAGAAACCTACCCACAATTTCTGCAAAAAATGGGATTGTGATATGCTGTTTTTACTGACACAATGAGCATCACACAATAGGCTGAATTTTCTCGTGCTCAGAACTGGTGAATTTGGGAGGAAGACTAAAGACAGAAGAAGTTGCATTGAAAGCTTGTGGTTGGCATGAGAACCAATGGGATCAAGATGTGGGGTTATTTTTGGTGTAAGCTGTCCTTCCTGAAAAATAAAATGTCCTTCACTTTTCTCCCCCAATCCCATTCAGAACAACGTGGCTTGGCCAGTTTCCCCACACATCCCAATCTTTTGGGACCCAACCCAGGAGCTGGAGTCTGGGGGCAAAACATGTTATAGACAGGGTGTGTTGTGTTGGACACCGGGGCCTGCAGCATAAACCTATTACGAGTTCAAAAGCGTATGAATCCATATAATTTACCCTAAGTTGTCATCTTTGTTAGGAACCTGCCCCATTAATCACACTGGGACCGGGGAACTGGAGGAAGCTTGCTGGGTGACAGCTCTGTGGGGTCTGTCAGGGCACTGCCACGAGGTCTGGGCAACAAAGCTGGAAAAAGAGAACTCAAAACTTAGCTGCTGCAGCGTCTCATCTCCAGCACAACCTTCTTTTGCTGCTTAATATGCATTCAATATAATTAAATATCTTCAAATTGGTTTAGAAGGAGTAATGGAAACGCATGAAGTTATCCCTAAAATATAATAATCTCCTGTTCCCCAGCAGGAACTCTAGAGCCTTTTTCAGATACATTGATTGTGTTGTCTGTAAAATGAGAGAGAGCTTAAAAAGTTGAAAAGAAATAGGGGATTAGGTTAAAAAAAGAAAAAGCACTAGAGGGAGGAAACTCAAAGCAAAACTGCGCCTGGCTAGTGTAAATGAATATGCTCTTGCATATTAAATGTTCTCTTTGTTATTGTTAGCGTCGAGTCACAAGTGAAAGATTTTAAATAAAAGCAACGATGCCCTCCTGGATTGTTTCAAGAACCGTTGAACCTCATGGCAAATATTTAATAGCTCATCCTCGCCCGTGACTTTAACAGCGAGCCTTCGGGTTCGGCGGGGAATCGCGGAGCACGGCTGCTGCACACATTGCCCCCCATCCTCGGAGCCCGGTGGCCAGCGGGCTCTGTAGACCCCTCCGTGGCCCTTTCCACACACCCTTGAGATTGGCCTTGCCCGAGGGGTGAGAGCACAGCTTATTTATTTTTTTTTTTTGGATTAACAAATTCTCCAGCCCAATTATCCCACCAGCTCTACCCGTCCGAGCCGTGCCAGGCCCGTTGGTGAGTGAGCTCAGCTCCGTGAAGCAGCAGGGCGATGGCACTTCGCACCACCACCGGGTCCAGCAATTTTGATTTACAGCAGGACAGCCGAGCAGGCTTGAGCCACGCTTTTCTCTCCCGGCTTATTATTGTCAGATGAGTTTTAAGTAGGAACAAGAAGCAATCTTGCTTTTTATTTCATCACCGGGAAGCACCAGAAATGCGAAGGGTCAGTGAAGGAAGGGAAGGCTAAGGAGAAAAGCAGAACGGCTGAAGGAAAGATGTGTTTCTTGCTTGAATAACTCCCTAACAATCTGCTGAAGGAGTGATTTTGTATCAGGCTGAAACCCCAAACCAGCATCATTTTAATTTGCCAAGCACCTGTGAAAGAATGCAGCTGCAAGACCATGGGAAAACAATGGGAACTGTGACAGTTCATTAATATAAACCAGCAACGAGATTTATTTGGTAAAGTCATTGATACAGAATTACACTGGAGGACACAGTGGCATTCCTGAAGTATGCCAGCCAGCAGCTAACCGAGATTCTAGATTTGTGTACATCATTTGAACTTCAATGGTTATTTGGTAACTCTGACAATTTATTGCCTGTGTCAAACAGCAAAACAAATGTATAAAGAGGAGTGATTGCTTCAGCATTTCCTTCTTTTTTTTTTTTTTTTTCTCTTTGTTGTTCATTTTTGTCTTTTTTTTTTTTTTTTTTTTCCCCTGTAGTTTGCTTTGGTCGCTGTTTCCGGTGAAGCAAGAGTTTGGAGAGTGCAAGCGGTGTCAGAACCGTGCTGTGCACAGCTGGGAACGAAGGCACCTCTCCATGCAAAGCCAGCTCTCGGATCCAAACCGATGCAAAGGGAAAAGCTCCGTGCAGGGGGAACATCGGGGCTGTCCTCGGGCAGGCGCAGCAGCAGCATCAAGCACGGACCCGGACCTCTGGGTGCAGGTGGGTGCAGAGGGGCTGTGGGATGGGAGCAGCAGGGGGACAGAAGCCTCTGGGTGCCCACCCCACAAGCACGGTCCATGGGATGGATACTGGTCCCCTGGGAAAACGTGGCTTGGGTCTGATTGCCCAGGTGGTGCTTAGCCGCTTCTGGTGTTTCGTCCTTAAAAAGTTTGCTGCTTTTCACGAGTTTAAGGCATGCTTCTGGCCTGTCGCGTGATTAAGAGGTTCTGTCACTGCGAACAGCAGTTACAAATTACAGGGTGGGCAGCGATGTTCTAGGTAAACCCGAACCAATTTGCTTTGCATACATGAGTGGCTGCTGAAGAGCTACGAGACTGGAGGCATTAATCTGGTAAAGATGCTCATGGGGTTGGGGGTGCAGTGTTAGAGAGATGCTTTGCTGCCCATCTCTCTGGAAGCAGAAAAATGAAACAAATAAACAAAAAAAAAAAAAAAAAAAAAAAAAAAAGAGAAAAATGCCATTCAGCTTGTAGATATTAATAGTTTGGGAAAAAAACTCACTGAATCAAGCCAAATGAGCGACTGGACATGCCCAGCCTAACCCGCTCCAATTTCTCTCTCTTTTTTTTCTTGCTTTCCTCCTCTTCCCCTGCTCCCCTCTCTCTCCCTCTCTTCTTTTCAGAACTGAATTTTCTGATTTCCAGATGCAACTGCAATATAAAGCAGAAATAAAACAAGGCAGTTAAATTGTTGAAGCCCATAATCTCTTCACATAACTCCCAAGAAAAAAGGTACAGCATCCAACTCTATTTACCAGTTATGGGTCCCTCTTGCTGTACTATCTGTAAATACAAGAGTAGCTCAACTTATGAAAATTTTAAGAATAGGAGAAGCAAAGGAAGCTCGGCAGTGTCTCTAGAAGCACTGGAAAAGAGTGTGGTATTGATCAAAGCCAGCTTATTTCTTAAAGCTGTACGTTTTAATAAAACTTTAATTCACAGATGATGTTGCAACCAGAAAAAGATGGAAATATGAAACAATTCTGTTATCTAAATGATTATTTAATTTAATTGATGGCAGTCATATGAGTTGTGGGTATGTATGTGGAGTGGTACAACGTGGCAGTGATGTTAGATGTGGAGAAAGAGATGAAGTATTTGAACAAGACCTATCATATACAGGTTGTACATGGTCTCTTTTAGACCATGTCTCTTTTTATCTAACACCTTTGCTTTAAGACTTTCCCCTGTTTCCTTTCTATCCAGAATCTCCCTGGATTTGCAGCAGTTCTTGGGCTGAGGTGTAGACAGCTCACCCTTTGCCATATATCTCACTTGGATATCTGCTTTACTTCTGGTCCTCTAAACCTCCAGTTTTGTCTTCCTCCTCTCATGGAACGGCTTTGCAACGCTTATCCCTAAGTAATAGTCAGTAAAGGAAAATTATCTTAAATCAAGCAAGGTTTATTTAATTTAGAAAATAGGAAATAGAGAGAAAATCAAACTAAATGAAATGAAAATGGAATAATTCATATCTAATCTAAGGTCTTGCTCAACAGAACGATTCTTTTAGTTGTGTTCTTAGAGTTGAGCAGCAATATTTTTTACATGTTAGGGTCATTTGTCCCAAGCAGACAACCTCTTCAGGCCCTGCACTCACAAAGTCTTCAGGAAATGGAAGTACTCACCCCCATTTCTGCAGGGTGTTTGCTTCTGTTTACCACCTCCAGCTGAGCCACGCTTTCTTCAGCTACCCACACTACCTTGCATCTCTTACTGGTGCATGTTCTCTTATCTGTATATATAAATATTTATTTGGATAAGCGTGTGGATGTCAGATAGAGCTGGGTTAGACCTTTTTCCCACATCATATAGACATCTACTTCTCAACCAACTCACCCTTTAATTATCTGAGGCTGCCTTTTTATTAATATGCAATGCACCACTGTACCCCATATTAATGAAGCTTATTATCAGATCCTGATAGAAAGCTTTCCAACTTCCTTCCAATTAACATGTGGTGCTTCAGAGGAATCCTCTGAATATGGGTAGGTGTTTGGCAATTGCACATAACCTTTTTTTTTTTTTTTTTTTTTTCCAGGCAACTTCACTTAAGATGTCCTTGTTAGATTAAAGACTCCTCAAATGCTGATTACCCCCTCCGGTTGGTTTCTTCATTGTTTTCCAGGCGGAGTACTTGCTTTCATATATTTTCTTTAGGTTGCAGCTTGAAAGTATCATCTTGGTTTAACGCTTTCAATTTATGTTAGACAAGCCGGTTTTAGACTGGCACATGTAAACCAGTGATTCTTAATTAAGTGCATAATGAGGCTGGAGGCAAGAACTGTGGGTAGGCATCCAGCAGGTGACAATCGTGGCATGGTGGAGGCTGTCCTGGGCCTCTTGGGGAAGGAGAACTGGGCAACAGACAGGGCACTGTGCTTGCACAGAGAGCAAAGCAGAACAGATAATTATTTCTTCCTCTTAGATGCCATGCCCTTCGTCTGAAGTGGTAGAACGGATCCGATTTTTAATGGTCAGACTTTATTAGCAACCCAGGTAGGACTGGTGGGAGCTGCAATCATCTCTGAACGAGCTGTAATAAACCCGGAGGTGTGGGGTACCTCTCACCTTGGCCTCACAATGCATGTCAGGAGTCTCATCTTCCAACAGAGGGGAACAAACCTGTTCCAAAACTGAAGGTAAAACCTTTGAGAAAACTTTAGTGATTCCCTCCCTTCTCTAAATGGCCACATCCAAGCCCTGCACTAAGTGTGACAGTGCTGGGGTAAATAGACTGGAAGCACACACATAAAAAAAAGTGTTAGAAAAGCTGGTTTCCAGCTAGAAAAAAAAAACTGTCATCCTCGGCGATGGGTCCTGGCACGTTTTGGTTACACAAAGGAGAACATTTACATCAGTGCAGCTGCAGCGTTTCACCTGCTGCTGAGCTGCTTTCTGCATGCCCTTCAGCAAGCAGTGCCTGATAGCTGGAGCAGTAAATGGAGGAGAGGCGGCACTGCAGCAGGGCTGGGGTAGTACCAGTGCCCTGCACAGCTTGGGAAAGCCAGGAGGTCTTGAATATACCCTAAAATGCTTGTGCCTTTGCCCCAGCCAGGTAACACAATTTCAGAACATGATATACCATGTAAATACGTGCTTATTTTGCAGTAATTCCCTGCGCAAATTACCCACGGTGTTTGTTTGTTTGTTTGTGTTCTGCCCTGCAGTCACATCCTTAGCACCAAATCGGCCTGTTGGCCACACTGCCTGACCCCGAGGGTGCCCAAGCAGTGCGAATTCAGCTGCTGGATCATGTAAGCTCCAGCCCAGCTGGGTGACAGCTTCTCAGGGAAGTTGCCCCGCTATTACAGCACTGTGCTGGTTTTCCAAAACGAAGAGACTTTCCAGCACAAGGTCTTGCAGACCTGATCCCTGCTTAGCTCTGAACATGTATTAGGCCTTTCTCAAAGTGCCCTGTTAAAAGTAGCTTCTCCCTGAGCAGATGAGCTGGTCAAGCAGCATCTTCCTGAATTTAGCTGTGCAGAAACCCCCAAAGCACGACCAGTGCACTTCATGCAGGGAGATGTCAGTAAAACAAGTGGGCTGTGGGTTGTGTGAGCAGTTGTTGAGCATTACGGAGGCATGAGTAAGCTGTCTGCCTGGGCCGTGTGATGGGAAGAGGGCTGTGGCCCTGCACTTACTGGACTAATTTGAACTTTTTGACACAGACAACTTTCTAGCAGCTTCTCTGGGCCTATGGGTTGGTTCTGCTGCTGGTGGGTTTCTGGGGCTCCTCGTTAGCGCCTGTCAAACAGTCTGTGCTTTCGTACAGTTGGGGTAGGGTGGCCTCTGTTGCATGGAAGATGTTATGGGAGCAGTGCCCCAGGTTGTAGGCGTGCTGTCTGATTAACCTGGTTATAGAACAGGTTATTGTAATACCCAACAGCATCTCTCTAGATGTGGCACAGGATGGCACTCAGCATCGTGGAAGCTGCACGGTGCAAACAGGCCGTGCCTCGTGCAGAAGCCAGCAGGGCCTTTCCAGATGTGCCGGTTGGCTTCAGCTAAGATGTTTCATCTGGCATGCAGCATGGACGCACCTGGCCTGTACTTGAGAGTTATTTTCAGAGGATGAGGGGCTGCAATTTGACATCGCGGTAAGGTGTTCCAGCCTCTGGGGTTGTCATGGGAGCAGGTCCCCGCGGCACCCTGGCAGAGAAATAACCCTCTTGCTATGAAGTAAAAGTTTCTTGATATTGGAGCTCTAATTGTTTTCTGTGCCCAAATTTGCCTCTAATGTATCTGTACAGTCATATTGCTCGTCAAAATTTGAGACCGATGTTTACAAGGCACCTGAATTATACCAAAGGTATCCCAGATGCTACGAAGGCACCACTGTGAAGCACTATGATTATGAAACATCTCAAACCTATGGATTTTGTGGTTTAGATGCATTTTTGCCACCCAGAAATGAAACCCGAAGTGTTCTGTCACTGCCGTGTCCCTACTGAGGGCTGTAGCCGTGGAGTTATTTACTCCGCTGCACTCCTGGCTGCAGCTTTTGGTAGAGCTTCACCACGCTGACTTCTCACACTGGTATCTGTCCGAATGCTTCCCTCCTTTATGGCAAGAAAGCTCATCGGTACGAAATGAGCTGGTGTTGCTGCTCAGAACTACCTGCATAACAATTCAGACATTTGGGTGCGATGCAGTCACCCCGGAGAACTGTGTGGTCTCTGCAGTGGAAAGCCTTGCTGGAAGCTTCTGCAAAACAGAGATCCTTCAGTGGTGTAAATCACTTTATTTCTTCTGAATTCAGTCTAGATTTAATCAATTGAGAATCTGACTTGAGATGCACAACTCATATGCCTCCCTCAGTGAACAAAATATTACGTAAATAAATTATAGCAATATATTCCCGCGGGATTATTCTGCATCCAATTCTAGGATTATTACCAAGTAGTAATAATTAGTGCAATGCTACCGTCATACAATTTGTTTTGTTCTTACTTTTTTTACACAAATAAACTCAGCCTTGGTTCTAGAGAGCTTGCCACAGGCGGCTTTGCTTCTGCAAGCAGCAGTGCACGCCGCCGGGCTGGAAGCGTGTAAATGGCCCTGCTGACCCGGGAAGGTGATTCAGTAAGACTTCTCACAAGCTCAAGAGTGATTACAGGCAGCGTTGGCTGGATCTGGAAGATACACACTGATAAAAGATGACACTGGAAACTCGAGAGATAGTGCTGACTCGCTCTTTTGTTGGCTTTACAAATTACAGCCTGATGGGGCAGATAGAAGACAGCGATGCTTGGGAGGCCGCCGAATGAGGGACCAAACCAGGCCTTAGTGTGAACACAGGAGCAGAAGGAAACTCTAAACTGTAGCGGGCTGGTAACACCAGCAGAGGAGAAGGGAGCAAACAGGAAGAATCAAGGCAGAGATGTGGCTAAGGCCCAAGTTGGCCATGGCAGCTCTGTGCCCTGCGGCCGCTGCAGGCCTCAGCACCCGGCCGGGCCTGGCCACTGCCCCGTGCTGGTCCCCAGCTGGAGCACTCAGCAGGTTAAACGTGACCCAGCTGAATCCCTGGGGGCACCTGGGGTGGTTTTGAGTGTAAAAGTCCCAGATAAAACTGAAAGGTAGCCAGTGATCAGCTGGAGAGGAAAGAGCACCAAGTCTTGACAGCAGCACCACGTTGTAAACCTCTGGAGATGTCATGCAGATATGTTTTACATGAATATTAAGAAATTCATATGTACTGGAAATATTGTGTAAAAATAAAATGAAGAAATAAAGAAATAAAGAAATAAACATCTGGCCAGAAAGGATATTTCTGAAAGTTTGAGGCAGGTTGGGTATGGTAAGCCCTCAGTCCTGTTTTCAGTGGCAATAAAAAAAGTAAATGTTAAGAATGTTCTTAGTGGATACCTGAACACATTTAGGCAGTTTATTAAAGATATTTAATAAACCACCCTGCAGCATTAGCACGATGCTCTATGGCTGGTGATAGACCCAACTTTGTCTACATCAGGCTCCACAACCAAGAGTCTTGGTATTTCACAGACCTGAAAAGCCAAGGTTTTGGTCCCATTTCCAGCCTAGTGATTCCTGCATCTCAATTTGTATCTGTTGCTAAACGAAGCTCAACACTGGCTTGTTCTTCATAGGGGTGGAGGTGTCTGACCATTGACCATGTGAGCATGAAGCTGTCCCTGATCTCACAAACACTCCTGGTGGGATGCTCAGTGGTAGAGCATCGCCCTCCTCCCCAGGATCTACAGGATCCCTGATCCTGGCTCCGGGCATGTAGCATCATGACTGCCTGCTTGAGGCAGGATGGACAAGGCTCCCTCCCTCGCAGCCTGTGGGGCAGCTCCCGTTGGTTTTCAAGAGGCAGGTTTCCCTCCCTTGACCCCAGTTTTCACACCGACGTTTTCAAGAATCCCGAGTTGTTCCTTTGCCAGTGAAACACTAACAATAAGAACCTTTCAAGGTTAGCACCACAATTTGTGAAAATGAGCAAAGTATCGGGAAGGCTTCACTCCGCTGTCTAAATTAATAAGACCTGGTATCAGCAGGTCACATCTTGCTCTCAGCGAATCAGTAGTTATTTTGCCATTGACTTTGCGAGAAGAGGGATTGGGTCTGTGCTCGCTATTTAAAATAAACACCACTATATATTAAATTAGACTTCCACTGCTGCAGAATGTTACAGGAGAGTAAAACCGGTACTGTTAAATTACAGATAAAGGGGGAGAGTCCAAAATTTCCAAAATGTTCTCTTTTTCTTTTTTAACGACTGTCATTATATTTTGATGTGTTTAATAATACAGCAGAGGTTAAATGAAACATGAAAAAGGGATGTACATTAAAATTGAGATAACTCTTCCTTCAGTGAAGTGGAACCCAGCAGATGTAGCTGCACACTGTAATTGCTGCCTGTTTCCTGTCAGTCTGATTAAGTTGCATTGTCCCTGCTCCAAGTGTAAGAATCAGTGGCTTCCCATAGGGCACAGCATGGGACAACTGGCTTATGCAGTCAAATGACTATGTGCACCTCCTGCCTGTCCTGTTAATAGTATAGACAGACAATATACATTGATGACTTATAAAATCAATAGGCTGTGTAGTGGGATGGAGACAGTGTCTTCCATCTTACCAGCACTTCAGTCAAGGGCCAAGGTTTTCTGGAAAAGTTAAATTCCTCAGCTCAAGAGGCCAAATAACTGCAGCGCCTGGCTTTGTTATATTAATTTTGTTTCTTAAGAGTTATTATGCGCCTTCTAATAATATTCTTTGACTCTTTTCAAAATATAGCACTGCTCATTGTGTTCACAGTTATTCATGTTTTCCTTTCTGTAATAAATCCCTACTTACAGGATTAAACTGCTAATGGTAAAATCCAGTACCTATCTGGGGAACGCGAGGCCAGATTCCCAGCTGCTATAAATTGCAGTAGATCCACTGAAGCCAGTGGGGTTACTCTGATTTACAACAGCTGTTGGACTTGCCTGAGAAGTCCATGAAGTGAGATTTTGTTTTTATTCCATTCAAAAAGAATGCGATGTGCCTCATTCAGCAGAGCATTGCCCTACTTTTGTCCCGGAGTAATTCTGCTGCGTGCCGCCGCATTACATCGCTGCAAAGCTCCAGCGGCGTGGAGGTGAGTCGGGGCTGTTACTTATCCTTATTTACTGCCTCTTGTAAGAGGCCTGCCATTACTTACTGCTAAATTGGAGATGCAGTGGCACATTTGGATGTTTGCGTTTAATTGCAGGAGCAGAGCGGTGTTTCAGCATGGAGAGATAAACTCAGGTTCTGCCCACAGGCATCCCAACAATATGGCACGAGAGGCAGCAGCCATCCTTCCATCCATCCATCCATCCATCCATCCATCCATCCATCCATCCATCCATCCATCCATCCATCCACCCACCCACCCGAGGGTGCTCCCACCGAGGGAGGCAGGCATGAGGAACACCTCACTGCTGGAGAATTTGGGTGGTGGGGCCACGTGCGCGCTCCCACACTGAGTCACCACGCGAGAGCAGTTGCTTCCACTGTGAGCAGCGGCCGAGTGGGAGGGCTGGGGATTATGATTCTGGATTTAGGCATCTGTCCCATTTAAAGTCCCGTTTTGGCTCTTTAATCCCCGTTTGGATCTGGGACCTTGCTTTCTAAAAATGGAAATTAATATTAGAAGTCGTTCCTTAACACATGTTTATTTTCCAATTTATCGAATGTACCTATTACACTCTCCAGACACATGTGCTTGATTATAATGATTATCATATGTATTTCTAAGGCACTCATCACCATAATATCAAATGTCATTATAGAAATTATGAAAGAGCATCAGCATTTCTTCCTTGGAAGAAGCCAGTTTCCTCTTTTCCCACCGCATTAGTGAAATCACAGAAATGAAGCTGACTTTATGCCACTTTTGTTTCAGCCCAAGACAAAACAACCGACTCCCCAGTGCAATGTGCAATGTGCACCTGAAGCCAAGCACAGCTCGGTGAGAAGGCCTGCGGCCCTGCAGGGGGGTGAGCTCCGAGGCTGAGGCTCTGCACAGACCCCGGTGAGGCTCTGGGGCACGGGGGGCTGCAGGATCCCCACGGGAAGGCACAAGGAAAAGGAAGCCCTGCGCTCGGCTGCGAGCCTGCCGGCCTCACCACACCCCAGCTGCTGCTCCCCAGGCATTTCTTTGTCGAAGAGATTTCTCAATGAAAAGTATCACGAATTTCTGGAGCAAAAAAAACAACTGTCTAGACCAAGGGCGGTAACCGCTCAAGATGGGGTTGCGTGTGCTCATCGCTGGCTGCTCCAAAGCCACCTGCATATTTGGCACAGGTCAGGACGAAAGGAGACGCCAGCACAGGTTCTTGATGCTGTACGTGTTTTCCTAGGGGTGGAAGATACAGATCTGGATTTTTGCAGGAGAAACGACGCTTTCACCACATTATTTCTTTATTTTATTTAAGAAATGGCAGAAGGAGGAAAGAGCTGTAAACAAGGATGGAAACCTCCCTGCTTGGGAGAGGCGTCTGGAGGATGCACAGAGCACTTCGTGCCTGTGCGTGCGTGGCCAGGGGCAGGGATATGGGGGCTGCTCCAGAACAGGGGTCTGCACTAAGCAGAAGAGCTCATTGCAATCCAGACATACGTGTCGTGTCACGGTGGCATGGAGGCGAAGCAGCAGGGAGGCTGCATTTGGATTGCTGACTTAGACTAATGCTTGCTTTTTTTTTTTTTTTTTTTTTTTTTTTTCCTTTGTGCCATTTATGTGATTATTTTTGTGCTTCATATGCTCAAAAATCCCTGGGAAAAATAATCTTTTTTTTTTTTTTTTTTTTTTCATTTTTGCTTTGCAAGTCACTTTGTAAAGAACTGCTTTGGTGTCTTTAGAGAGCTTTAAACCCACCTGCTTCCTCTGTAAAGCACAGATGAGGAAACAGGAGCGAGCGGCCAGCCCGGCACAGACCTCGGATTCAGGAACCTTGAGTGAAACTGAATATATTGGTCCCACATCTGGGAAGTTTTTAAGGCGGATTTTCACTCTCAAAGCAAAAGATTTATTTCCCTGTAGCAGGACAGAAGGAACGCAGGGGAGGAGAGCTCCTCTCGCTCCAGCAGTTGCTGCCACCCTGCTGTGGGCACCGCTCGCCACGGTGCTCAGCCTCTGTGTGGACCCAAATCGTGCCCACAGAGCTGGGGGAAGGAGGTGCTTTGAAAAAGAAGGGACCAAAACCAGGAGGCAAATGAGCTGGTGGAGCTGCACATCGCCACCCGCTTCCTCCTATCTCAACGTGCTGATGTGGGCACTTGAACGCTTCTAAGGTCACTTGGATAATCTAATAGTGCTCAGGATGATATCTGGCGCAGGCAGGAACTCTTCGAAGGGTTTAAACAACATCTATCTTCATTATTTTACACCCTCATGTCTGTATGATTGATTCACACTAAATTTTGTTTAATTGCTCAGAAGGTCTCAAGGACTGACATTTTGAGAGAGCCAAATGGGATGTCTGAGCTCCCCCTGCTGCTCTGCCGCACGCAGCCCGCTCCGCCGGTGGCCTCGCCGTGCCGCCGGGCACCGCAGCCCGGCCACAGCTCCCTGCAAACCCAGGGAGAGAATTGAAGGGCTATTCGCAAGGAGAAGAGCCAGGGTGGGTTTAGCAAGTGCTGTCTAATGGAGTGGCACAAAGCCGGAGAGCTGCGTCTTGGTAGGGGAGATGTGCTGAAGCGCCAAGGTTTTGGCGCAACCTCTCCATCCAAGCGTGGCGGTGAAGGGCTGAGTCCTGCAGCGGGCACTTCCCACGGTGCTGAGCTCCTGGGGTGCAGCTGGAGCAGGGGAAGGCCTCTCTGCTCCCAGAGCCCGAATAATGCAATGGGGAGGGGTCCCTTGGTGCTCCCCACCGAGAGCTCCCATGGCAGCACTGCCTGTGCTTCTCCCTCCGGCGCATTTGGGGTGCCAGAGCGATAAACCCGTGGGTGTTTGGGGTGATGCATCCCTCGGCCTTCAGCCACGTTCCTCATGGTGCGTGCTGGCAGCAGCACAACGCTCACCGAGGTGCTGCGTCCAGGTGCTGAAGGCATGACAGCAGCCTAAATGATGCTATTGTTCCTGCCGAGGCCCCAGGGAGGCGTCGAGCCCCTCGCTTTGTTCTTTTAGGAACCAAACCCCTAAAAAAGCTCCTTTTTCCTGAGCACAGCAGCCGTGCCGTGGGCAGCAGAGGAACAAACACTCCTTCGTGCCGCGGAGGTGGGCCTCGGCCCTCATCGGGCCTCGCTCGAGCACGTATGTCCCAGTTCAAAGGGGGAGCGAGTGATATTCCCAGAGCAGAACCTCAGCTTTCCAGCTCTTCATCCTCCGCACAAAAGCATGTTTGTTTTTATTTTAATCCTGTGCATGCTCGAAAATGATAGTTGCTGTTATTATTTTGAACTAGTGTTATGGTTTTCTGAACAGATGTGGTTGAGCTATCTGGCAAGTGTTCCATGGGTTTTATTTTTGTTCTGTTTCAGAGTTTAACTTTAGTTAAAACATCTGGATGTTTTAACTGTGGATGGGCGCTGCTTATAAAGCATGAAATACTAGCAAGAAAAATATTAAAATCATTTAAACTATTTTTAAAATTTAAATAAGTTCTACAAGGTCTCTTTTGAAACGCGAGTTCCATTAACCTAATACTGGATGTGGCCTCGAGAAATTCACACGTGTTCGATTTGACAGGTAGTTTATTTTTCTTTTTATTGTTTACTCGGGCCCTGGTCCAGGAAAAGGTATATGAGCACTTGACTTACCTCAAGCGCTGAAAGGTTTCATTAATTTTTAGGGAATAAGCCTGATGTTTGGAAGACGCACATCCTTGAGGAGTTTGGGGAAATGAGAGCTCTTCGTGCTGAGCAGTCTCGGCACAGCCTGCACAGTTGGAGGTCCTCTGCTCTGTGCTCTTCATACCCAAAGTACCCACACCCAATTCTGCGCAGAAATACAAATCCTGGCTCTGGAGCATGCCGGGGTGAGCTCCACCCATGCTCCCACATCTGAATTCACCTCTGTTTGAGGCCGTTTGGAGATTCCCCCGTACGTAGAAGCTGTGAACGTTGTGCCAATGAGCAAACACCCGCACGTTCACCATCGCACAGCAAGCAGGGTGCTGGGCACCTAGCTCTACGCTAGAGGTCATAGGGATAGGGATAGTATAGACGTATATATGTGTGTCTATATACATTTGTGATGTATAGATGTTGGATCCTTGGCACCATTTGCTTTGATCTATGGGTCTTCCACTGCATTACGTTCCTGTTATCACACACTGCTTAGCTGTGGTCTCTTAATGCAAGGGCCGAGCCGTGGCACTGCTATTCAGCCGTGACTCCATGTCCCTTCGGCAGGTCCCTCACCACAGGGACCAGCACGGCACCACAGAAGTGGGACTGAAGACTATTTCTGTGACAACAATTCCTTAAGAAAGAAAACCCATCTCCATTATTTCCCTTTGTCAGGACCCGGACCAGGTATCCCTGATGAGATTCATCAAACTGGGGCAGTTCCTTAGGGCACGAAGCACCGTGAGGAGCCACGTCCATGAGACGACGACCAGCGAACTCCTGCATCATTCTGAAATCACCACGGAGGAGTTACTCGGTCTGTGCAATCCTCAACCTCGTTTCCTCGCTGTAGATAGCCTGGTGAGTTCTGCACCTCTGGCAGCGAGGTGCTTGGGCCTGCGGAGCACTAGCCCTAGTTTTCGGAGGTGTAAGTAGGGCAGGCAACGGGGCCTGGCCTGGCACTGCTGACAGGCCCAGAGGACATGGAAATGATTGGAAATGTTGCGCTACCTCAAGGAGACAGAGAGGAGTCTGGGAGGGGGTTGCAACGGCAGGCAAAAATCTTTTTTTTTTTGCCTTTTGCTCCAGGGTCTGGAACGGCGCTCAGTTACCCGGGATGGAGGCGAGGGGAGAGGGAAGCGTAAGGTGGAAATCAGTCTGTGTCTGTGCCAAGGGGGGCATCGATAGGCAGAGAGACACAGCACAGAGCCCAATTGCAAGGCAAATACGCTACAGGCTCTCGACATTAACTAGTCATTATTTACACACTCAAATATCTATGATCCGGTGCATGGCCACAAAAGCTGTGGAAAATATCTCCATTTTCAAACAGAGTTTTAATTATTTGTAAAGACTTCAATTGTTCAACAGATAATGTCATGGATTGGTCCTCACAGTGTGAAGTGCAACCGTCCAGAACCCCCACAGTATTATAAATAGGCTTCGAAGCTGGGATTGATTGATGTTTGGCATAAAATCTATTCCTCTGAGCATGTATATTCCTTCTGTTCACCAGTTTCATACAAATATACTTGGGCTGATTTTTTATTCAAATCTCCAATTTATGTAGGGTTTAAACTGTTAAATATTTAAAGCCTTTTTCATCTTTTTTTTTTTTTCCTTTCTCTTTTCTGTTAGAGGTAACTAAATCTTTTGCCTAACACAAACAAGACTCGGAGATTTAGCACATTCCTGTGGGGGAGAGAAAGGGTTTATTAATTATATTGAGACTCAAATAATATGCTTCCTTGACACTAATGTTCCATCAGTTCCAACCGCAAGTATCCTATGGGATAGCTTTAAAGCCTTTATCAGGATCTAGATTACTGCATTTATGGCTCCATAGAAGAAAGAATTTAATGAACGGCATTCTGAGTTTGAAAAGAGAATCTGAGATAGAGCGATATCGGGGTATAAAAACAGTAACAATGAGGAGTTATGCCAGCGGAGTCTCTGGGACTCCGTAATGAAACATCAAATAAAAGTAAGTATAATGTACCTTTTCAAGAATCTACATAAATATCCAAGACTTCTCAGATGGAGAATTCGTCCTTGTTGCACCTTGTCTGCATCTGACAGCAGGGATCTCAGTGGAGTTGCGTCTTTTGGAGAATCTCTCTTCCGAAGTCTTATTTAAGTTTTCACTTATCAAATCAATACTCCCAAATAATTTTATTTCCGAATTTTTATGACACCATGACTTTTGTTTCATCCTCCCTTTCCTTCCCATCCTGATATTTACATACCATCACCCCTGTGGTTATTATTCATTCATTTATGCATGCCTTTGTGTTGCTGCAGCACCTAAGAATCATAGTCATGAGGCAAGACCCCATTATGTCTTATTTATTCTTTATTATTGCCGGTGTTACAGTAAAACCTGGAGATGCTGCTGAAGCAATGGACGAATTGTTTAAGTGGTTTATCTGAACGTAAAGAAGCCTAATAGCCTTAACTCATTAATAGGAATTGCAAAATTAAAATAAAGTAACTTGGTGTTTCTGTCACAAAGGCGGGTACAAAGGCTGTGCTTAGATCTCCCGAGCTGCTGGCCATTTCATACTTTTATTTAGAGCATATTCTTCATTTCTTCTATTAATATCTCATGCTCTGAAGTTCCAGAGCTGAAGCAGACTTGAGGAAATTGCCAGCATATTGGCGTTGCGCTCTGGGGAGGCTGTCACAGCGACGATACCAGTGACTGTACTGCCTAATTCAGGGTGTTGCTTGCAATCTTTCACACCTTATTTGCTTTGGGACCTAATTTTCCAGAGAAATGTTCTGTCTCAATGCAGTGACATTTGGAAGCTGCTATACCTGAAGATATTTGGTGAAAATCCAAGCAATGTACGTGATCCTATGATCTCGGGGTATGCGGTGTTGGTACGTCCTGCGGAGTCGGGATGCCCAGTGACCTGTGAAATGACTTCTTTATTCACAGGTTGTGGTCAGGGTGGGTTGCATGGGACTGGGGCACCACCAGAAGTGAAAAAGAGCAAAGCATCACGGCCACCCTCTCCTGTGCAAAGCCCCTGGTACGCTGCAGACGCTCAAATCATCGGAGAAGCAGAACGGGTGAAAAGCATGCAAAGCATGAGAATAATAATAATATCAGAAATTTAAAAACAAACAGTATTAGGGCTTACAAGCAATCAAGCTTTTAAAATTGCCTGGCTTAAAGCCCATTAAACAAAGCAAAACTCCTCTCCAAATCAGTAAATATAAGTTGTTTACAGCAAACAGAATATCATTGGAAATTCTAATTTCGGGAGTTTTCGCAGATAAAATATACACAGCTTATCAGTTATTCAAGGATCAACATTATCCTAAATTGATTCTGGGGTGGCTGTTAGACACGTTTGTGCTAAATGGATTAGCCCTAAAGAAAAGGTGGAGGAATGCTAGGGAGGAACTGAGGCTGCAGGTTTTAAAATGCTTGCCTCAAAGCAGCTTTCAGAGCTCCTGCATTGGCATTCAGGCTATCTGGATTTCAAAAGTGATGAGAATTGAAGGAAATGGAAAAAAGCCCACTGTTGGGGGACACCAGACCATTATCAGGTGTATAGCTCCGGCTCCAAACTACTTACTCGCCATTAATAAATCATTGCATGATATATAATTTTAATCATACAAGTATAGATTTCCCAGGCTCAGTTTTCTCCGTGTGTGACACCTTTACAAGGTCAAATAACCATTCAGTAACCAGGGAAAACAGGGGTTCCGATGCTCGATGGAAGCTTAAACTAGGAATTAATTTATATATTGTGGCATTTGACAAACCTCAGCTCCTGATGTCTCACGCTCAGCCTTACTTTATAGTCACATCTGTTAGTTTAAAGCGTTTTTAGTTTATTGAAGAAGCCTTTACAAAGAAAAAACAGATGATGAAAATCTCATCTGTCAAAACTGTTATTAAACCCGGTAACAGTGTGAGGTTTTGTTTAAATTGAAAGCATCATTTATTTTTTATCAAACATTTTATAAACAATAACATTTGAGAAGGATTTGGGGGACCTGGAGAGCCCTCAACAAAATGCAGCTCATTATGTTGCTTTGTTTAATGTGCTGCTCAGAGATAAGCAGTGGATGCTTTCCATTACCTCGATGGGAGGTATAGTAGCTGGTGTGACTAGAGAGGTGGAAAAATCACCTGTGCACAAACGCACATTTATCAATCACAAAGAGAGCGGGGAATATCAAATGGCTGGGAAGCGCGCACATCAAGCGAAAGGCAAAATGGGAGAGGCAGGTCCTCAGACCTCTGATTTTAAAGCTTTTTTCTTTTTTTTTCTTTTTTGGCCCAGTGCAGAGCCAAATTTGCGAGTTAATTATCACGATGCAAGGCGGCAATTAAAGAAGGAGAGCTCTGACATCCCTCTCCAGAATGGAGGCCAGGGGATGGAGAGGGGAAACCACCCGAGGGTTCAGAGGGCAGATATCCATCCCAAGACTGCCGTGAAGCCAACTCACGGCAGTCTTTCCAGCTCACCCCTCCTTCGGAAAGGACAAAAAGGGGAAAAACAGCCCCTCGCACACCCCACAGCTCGCTGCCCAGTGATGCTGTGCACAACCAGGGCCATGGGGCTGCTGGAGACCCCAATGTAGTGCTGTGAGCAGGACTTTGGAGGACAGGGAGGACAGTGATGAGGAATGGGGAGGTGGCAGCATCTCATAAATGCTACACCCTGGATGAGGAGGAAGAGGTTTCCCTCACGGCAGAGCTGATCTCCTAATCTGCAGGGCCAAAAGGCACTCTCCACGCAGCTTGAGCCAAGAGTAACCTCACCCAGACAGATCTCTGCAGATCGCTGCAGATATCTGAAGAGCAGTTAAAATTAGTTGCTTTTCATTTCGGTTAATTTTGGCATTTCCACCTGCTCATTATTCCTCTGTGAGGCTCAGCATATGAAAATACATGTGAGGCTTCAAGACAAAGTCAATTCTGAAATACAAAAGCAGGCTAATGTATCTTTCAGAAAATGTGGTGCCAGGCATTTCGAAAAGCTTCGATGTCTTCATCTTCAAAAACTCTGGAAAAAAAAAAAAATATTCTGGCACTTTTTTCTTAAAATTCTGATTGAAATGTGAGCACTTCACATGTCCGCAAAACAGAAATGCCCTTACCAGCCCAATCTGGGACAAGCTACTTGAAGTTCAGAAGGGCAGGGGATGTTATTCTAGGCAGAAGATATCACACTAACATCACAAATCCTGTATTTCCTGCAGGATTACTAAATGGGGTTTAAATGAGTCAAAACAAGGTTCATAGAACAACTTTTACATTGCAGAAAACTAAGCAAAAGAACATTTACAAACAAAGCAATTGACTTTGTTGATCATTTTAATCCCTTGGCTGCTGTTCCAAACATTTATGGTTGAATTAAACTAATGATGGGAAGATCTCCGAGGACTCAGGCTGGCAAGTGGGAATGGTGTTTTCCAAAACATTCAGCATTAACCTAACTCTGCTCCATTGAAGTCAAACTCCCGTTGCCTTCGATGGGAGCCGAGCTGCACCACGGCTAACCGCCCCTGCAGGAACAGCAGAGATTCCCTTTTCACAGCCCGGGAGCCCTCCCACAGAGCTCGCTGTGCTCCGTGCTTTAAAAGCCACCAGCAGCCCCCTGAGCAGCAGCACGCGCGCATCTCGCTGCAGATATTCTGGAAAGAGGGGTGGTTGGGATCCAGCTGTTCCTGCGTGCTTCCCGCGTCTTGTTCCGCTGTGCAAACAATGAAAGCGCCAAACCTGCCCGAGAAGCTCAGATATTTATTGCAAAGTAGCTGTTCTTTTCCAAACCCTCCCCATTTTGGGGGCGGCCCTCCCCTTCCTCGGTGGGACCCGGACTTTTCGTATTTTATCTCCATTTATGGCTGCCGCATTGCAAACAGGCAGCAAGCAGAAGTTATCATTTGCATATCTCTGAGAATTAGCCAGCACGATTCCCTCTCCGTAAATGATTTATACTGCAACCATAACAATCGAGTGTCTGCTCATGGTCTGAAATACCCTTTTAAAATATCTGCCCTGATCTTTGACCTGGAAGGCAGAGCTGATTAAGATATGCACAGAAAACATTCGGTTATGAAGTAGAGATTAGCTGGGGATCAAGTAGTGATAAAGAAAGAGCAGCAGAAAGATAAATACTGGAGGAGAGCTCTATCCATTAACTAGACGTGGGCTTACATTAGAATATTTTATCTAATCCTACTCCAAACTTTGGAATTTATATTCAAAATACTTCTGCTTTAAGGTGCAGCTTTGCAAAAGCAAAATCTGATGCATGGGATTTTGCGAGAGCCAAGGTACTTAGGTTGCCTCCGAGTGCAACTGGAGGTTTGACTTTGCAAAATTAAATCATGCTCTTAGGCTCGCCTTTGCTCCTGCCTGTTCCCGTACCTTGCAGCAGCGCTTTAAATCTGACAGGCTATGCAGGGTTTTGGGTAACTCACTTTTCCCAGACCTACATACACATACATATATATATTATTAACGTAATTAGCTAAAACAATGCATGCTAGAAGTACCCCAGGTGGCACACAAAGGGTTTTCTTCCCCAAGGGCTCTGCCTCAGACACGTTTGCTGCTCAGAGCTCTGAGATGGGTGACGATGGAAACTCCTGCCTTGGACATTGTCCCCTTGGTGCAGAAACTGGGAGATGGCAGAGGCAAAGAGGAGGAAGCTCCCTTCACTGGGGCATCTGCATGTGCAGACTACACTTGCGATGACTGGAGAGGGGCAGATTTGCCCAGACTGACTGCTGGAGGTCTCTGCACAGCCCCAGCCATTTGTTGCAGACGATGGCAGGTGTAATGCCTACCCCAAGGTGGGCCTATTGCTCTCCACTGCACTGAGGCTTGCCAAGGGTAATGCTCTTCATCAGAAAGTGCTCCTTCCACAGAGTTTCTGCCTCATTAACTCATGAATGAGCTCAGCAGCAAAGCAGAGGTATCCTATTTGGTTATTCTGGAAAACACCCAAACACCATTTGGGGGGTGAGCTGTTCGAGGAATGAGCCAGTGTTCTGGTTTAAGGAACTGCTCTGCTTCGGTGTTTCCTAGTTATTCCAACATCACCCTTATCAAAAGCTAGCAGAAATTAAGTAAAATGATGTGTTTGCAAAACCTGAAGAACATAGTTATGTTTGCTATAAGAGCATCTGGGGAGAAAAGCACAATTCTGCCCCTTCATCCCCTGATCCAGCCAGCAGCCTGTTTAGACAGTTACCTAATTTTATGGTTGGGATCCTACCTTCTGCATCCTCAAGTTGCACTCAGAAAAAAAAAAAAAGAGCCTGGCCTGAGGTCACTCGTTTGCTTTTACACCCAGCTGCTTCCCTTGGGTTCTCTGCAGCACCGCTCAGGTACTGATCTTCATGAGCCCTTTACCTGATGTTATTTTCTTTCTCAACATAAGGAGATTTGCCAAAAGCTCCTCCCATTGCACCACTGACCTCGTGGTGCTTAGCTCTTTTGGGATTGTTCATCTGCTGGGGGGCTACGCTCAAGTTCTGGGTAAAGATTCGTCGTACATAGAACCTGACACTGCTATAAACTCCACAACTTGGCAGTCTCGTGTCACACACTCAATAAATGATGCTGATGCAAGAAGATCATTAGTGGCTTTGATTGAAGCCAGCTGTGATGGCAATCACTTTGCAGTGATAATGGGTTGGGATGATTGACTCCCAGACTACTGTTTGAGAGACCGTGTGACATGTTCCGCCTCGGAAAGGCAGCGGGGGTTGGCTACGTTTCTGTCTTGGTTATTTTTTGGGGACAGGGAGAGAAATACGGGACTCCCACTCTATGCTAACAAACCTTTTGCCACGTTCTCCTTGCCTGTGATGTGCGTGTCAAAGCTCTGGGGTCCTTGCTCTGGATTTATTAACAACATTTCTGTGTGGGTTTACAACTAACGGAGCCCCAAAAAAAAAGAGGGGCATCACACTGGAACTTTCTACATCACTTTGCAAAGCTTTTCACAGGCAAACCTGCCTTATGGTCAGTGGAAAGAGCAGTGCACAAGGAAAGGCCTTCACCTTGCAAGATCTGCAGAGCGTTCTCCTTTTCCTACCACCACCCTCTCATCCAGTCTCTGTAATTAATCCTGATTGCTCGAGTTCTACGTTTATGCACTTTAATGGTTAAAAGTGCCTCTTCTAGCCCGAACAACACAAATCCACATGTTTCTTGGCTACTTTTCAGCGGCTGCTGCTCATGGCCATCCACAGCCTGGATGAAGTTAGGCAATCTTGCCAGCACTTAATTGACCATGATCGGAAAAGCTGCTGCATTGTTCACTTTTAAAAGTGTGGCCTAAACAGGAGGGTCCTTCGTTCGTGATGAATGCAGATTTCTGCTGAGACGGCGCCTCCAGCAGAGGTTTGCCAGCATCCCTTGCTTGTAGCCAGTGTGCTCAGATACTTTTCCTGCTCAAGATCTCCAGTAAGCAGAGCCCGAGCAGAGTGATGGCACGGAGCCTCCTCTGATCGCACAGAACTTTGTTCTCCCTGGTCCTTCCTAATTACCGTGACAACTGGAGGCTGCTCGGTTTGCCTACGACCCCAGCTCCGATGTGCCTTTTGTCTCCTGCTAATCTGCTCTGCCAGGTGATCTCTGGCCTGCTGTACTTGACTGCTGCCGACTGACAGACTTTGGTTTTTAATGGGGATTAAAAACAGCAAAAAAAACCATCTTCTGCTTCCCATTTATTTTTATTTATTTTTTTTTTTTTTTATGGGAATCAATTTTTGAGCTCTTGGTTCTCCCCCACTTTCTGCTGCTAAAACTTGTGGTGGGTTTTAAATGGTTGCAGACCTTTCCATAGAGCGAGTGACAACTCCCCCAGATTTAGTGAGACCCAGTGGACCCCGGGCTTTTCATCACAGATGATCTGTGATTTCCCATGCTACCGTGCTCGTATTTAATACGATTAGTAAGATGTTTGGATTAATTTTCCAAAGGCATGGAGAACAATGCTTCAGATGCTCTGGAGATGAACCTCGGAAAAGGCTGGAGGACTTGAACTGGCTAATGCCACGTTTTAAATCAATTCAGAGGGTCAGCTCATGGGGCTCACTCCTTGAAAGAGGCAGCAGCGATAGAAGTCCTGTCATTCACCCCTTCCTTTTTGCCAGTTCACTACTTTATTATGTTTCCAGAATCTAGGGGCAGATCCGTGCAATGCAAATCTGGCTGTGGAAGCACTGCACGAAGTCAGAGCACCTCCGAATGCACGGTAACCTGGCGCGCTGCCGGCTCCGTCTAGAGCACGGAAGGGAGACAGGACTTTCCCTGGGAGCTACGGGAATGAAAAGCACATTTTCTGGTCTTCTGGTACTTTACGTGCGTAACGTGTTCTATCAAAAGATGTGATATAATCCCTATTTTGGGAAGCCGGCTATCAGATCTGAACAGAGGGGCTTGTCAGAACATCCTTGGCTGCTAGGCACTACCTTGCCTCCAGAGCAGTAAGAGGCTGCGTTCCCTGCCCATAAATCTCATCCAACTTTAGTGCTTAACTTCTGATTTCTCAGTATCGGGTTTGGCTGCCTCCTACTTCTGACTTTCTATCCTTAGCATGATTCACAGGCTTTCAGCTATCTCACACTTCTCGCTGTCTAATCTTAGTGCGGCTTCTAACTTTAGAGTGGCTTCGAGCTTCAGGGTCTCTCACTTTTGTTCGGGCTCTTTCTGGTACAGGTCCAAGTAGGTGAAAGACTCGAGAAGGGGGAAGGGGAGAGCTTGCGTTGCTTTCAGATGTGGCAGGCTGGAGCTAAACCTGCCTGGGTAGCCATCGCTGGTTTTGGCACTCTCCCAGGCTGCACAAAGGGGGTTGGTCAGGAGAAGATGTCTGTTCCTGAGCTAGGTGACACGGTGTCCATGCTAGCGGGGTTCCCACTTCCCTGGGATTTCTCCCGAGGCCGCAGAGGTATCATCTTCGTAATGATCCACTTAAGCAAATTTCTTCTGTGTTCTGGATCTGGCTCATCGTAACCAGCTTGGCTGATTTCATAAGCCCCAAGCTGCTCCTCCGTCAAGTGTCTTCCTGCTTTATCTCTGTTTGTATCAAAGGGCGTGCAGAGAGGTTGTATTCCTGAGGGAAACGGGTCTTCATCAAATAAAGGCTTCACGTGTGGCTTTCTCCTCCACGTGTTTTATATGCAGACATGGGCTCTGCTCACTGAGTGGGAAAAGAGATGTTTTGTCTTGCTTTTTCTGATATTTCCCAGAGTCTAGTTTTCACATCCACCTAACAAAGAACTTTCCCCCTAATTTCTTCTCACCAAGACCTCTCTTTAAAACACTTCTACTTTGGGCTGTGCTTTCGGAGAAGCCCCAGCTGCAGAAGTTGGACCAAAGCTTATGGCAGCAGTGAGGGGCCAAGCTGGTCAAAAAGGCTGAGGAAGAGCCACTGGATGACAGAAAAGACAGAATAAGGGGAACCCGTGTCCCACAAGCAATGAGGCATCCGAATTAAGGTTACTCTACTTCTTAACACAGCTCTGTGAGCTGGATGTTTTCCTCAGACTGTAAAAATATATATGAGGACATGTTGTCTGGGGGGAACCTCATGTTTGACTTCTTCAGACTCTGTTGAGTGCTTGAAGGAGCACAGAAGGAAGTAGCTTAGCGTAATGAATAAAATAAAGCAGTTGAGAAATGCTGTCTCTCAAATAACCAGAAGGACCTCGAGACATCTTTAAGTCATTAAAAATGCAATAAACATCTTCCTGGCTTGCTTGCACTTACCTGAATTGTGATCCATGAGAGGAGATGAATTTGGCATGTCATAGCGAAGAGAAATGTGGATACAGTATGGATAATTCAACTCATTTTCTATTTATGAGGATATTATGTGAGGTGCTCCAAAGCATTATGGCAGAGGTCTATCTCTCGTAATGTACTCAAAAGAACAAATCACCAGTTCCATAATATGTCTTGATGTGAAGTATTGATCACAACTTGACAAGGATGACAGAGATTTGGAAATATCTGAACTGTGGGTAACAGCAAAAATCCTTGTACAATCCCACGTGGCCAGATTTATCACATCTGTCACCGGCTGTGTGAAAATTAGTTGGTTTAGTCTAAGAAAATCCAGGGTCCCTTTATAATTAATAAAGAGCGACACGGGACTCTTGAGAGGTGATTTGTCCTGACCTAAGCTGGCTCTTAAAAATAGATGTGATGAACTACCTCGTCTTGAGGCACTCACCTCTTGCATTTCCAGCGAGGCGAGCAGAGCAGAGTGGCTCCGACCAGCATGCCAACTCCTATATGACTAAAGTTGGGTGCAATGAATCCCATCTGCAGACGAGTGAAGTAAGCAGAATACACTGTCAGCTGTAATAAGTGGCAATGAGACTAGCTCTTGACATTACTGAAGGCCAAGTAAAGCTTTCTTTGATTTGGCAGAGCCAGGTTTCCTCTCCTTAGCTCTATAATACAGTTATTTGCTACTTTTATAATTTCCACAGGCATGTATCCATGTTCCAATTACTGAGATGACGTTTGCACCAGCATGATTCATGCTGTCAATTCCTGTCTCAAGTTAGATCCAAGCGAAGTTTATTTTGGGAGCAGTGGATACGTACCTACCAGGAGGATGGAGGTAGAGGAGAAAACAGGCTACTTCCAACTGCAGAGAGGGGAAAAGTTTGGGATTCACATCGTTAGAGAGCCGGAGTGGTGGTCAGTGCCCTGCTGCACCCAGGGCCACCTCCTCGTCCCCAGCCGTGCCTGGTGAAGGCAGAGGTGGTGGCATGGGGTGGGAGTATGGAGCTGGCAATCGCTGCTCGAGCCTGCTAGATCTTTTTTCCTTTTTCATTTCTACTCTTCCAGCCTTCCTGATTCTTTATTTTTACATTGTCTTTCAAGAGCGCATCTTGTCAGGCAGGGATATCTCACCTCGCTGTAAAGCACGGAGCTTACACAGCGATTAATCACATCACTTTGTTACTTCTTCACGGTGCCATTCAAATGTCAACAGCCCTCAGGAGGTTCCTACGGTGCAGGCAAACAACTATTATCCTGCTTTTCCAGATAAGGGGACTAAGCCAGTGGTCACCATTTCCCAAACGAGGTTCCTAAATCCATGTTCTGTCACCAAAATCTTGAATTTAAACGTCTAAAAATGGGATGGCCCATGCTGGTGGAAGCTCGCCTTCTGCACAAACCACGTTTTGCTCCCCGCTGAAAATGAGAATAGGCCAGTTCAGACAATTGCTTAATCTGAGAGACTGAATAGGAGCGTATAGCATTTTATAATCATATTACAACAACAACAAAGTCTGAACAAGCACACTACGTGATTATGAAATGCTTCCTTGTTCATTTTTTCTATTCCAACGTGTGGTGGGAAACCACTATTCAAATAACAATAATATTAGCTTCGCTATACTCACTCAGTAGCTCAAATGCTACCAGGCTACATGGCCTGAGAGGAAATGTCTTGTTCAGACTCATTTTCTGTGCGGCAGCTAGAGGACTCATGAAAACTACATCTAGCCCCTATTATAATAAGGAAGCATTCATAACATCCTTGTAATATTTATTAACGTGAAATGTGCAGTTAAATGCTCGATGAAAGAGCTATTGTATGCTTGGGTTTACAGTAAACAGTTAAAGCTCTTACAGTGCAGTTGAAGCAAGTGGAATATTTGCTTAGATTTGGCACGAAGAAATATTGTAAATAATTCAAAGAGTGTAATTTGATTCTAGATTTTTCTGGGCTATGTGGCATATGGCCCTTCTGTTTTTGTTTTATTTAGGTTTGCTGCCTCCGTTACGTAACCGTTCTTTTTAGGCTGCAATTAAACTTCAAGGTCAAGCAGGAATTAAGCAGGGAGGAAGTTGGTGTAATGGAAACGAGCGTGGCCGGACCCCGCCGCCTTACATCACCCCCGGGGGCCTCGCTCGGCTGCTGAGAGGGCAGGGAGGGGAGCACCGAGGGCCCTGCAGGGGACAAGGACAAGGATGAGGATGAGGACGAGGATGAGGATGAGGACGAGGATGAGGACGAGGACGAGGATGAGGATGAGGACGAGGACGAGGACGAGGACGAGGACGAGGACGAGGATGAGGATGAGGATGAGGATGAGGATGAGGATGACTTGGGGCTGCCTTGTGGTCCTTCAGTTAAGTGGTCCGAGCTTTTTAAAGTTTGTGTGCATATATATTTATATTCTGAAGCACTCGGTGCTAACATAGCCACATGCACCCTCATTCCAGCCCAGCCAAAAAGGCACGGGGCAGAGGCAGCAGCTCCCCGCGCTGCCTTCGCACTGAAAAACTCCTCCAGGAGCTGCACCCCCAGTCCCCTGCCCAAACTGGGGGAAAAATTTTGGTCACCTGTGGTATGTGCAGCTCACGGGGCTTTACTAGTACCGGTGAACACACAGTGCTCTGCTCAGAAACTGTCACATCGTCGCTCGTGAGCTGCCGCTGACAACCTGCTTCGCATCTGAAATGCTTCCATTATTTTGGGGATTTCTTCATTTAGAGCTCCTCAGGTGAATAGTGCTGCGTAAGTGCTAAGTGTTATTATTTATTAGGCACATATATTCTGTAATTACTTTGCAAATATGATCATTATATTTGAAGTTACAGTGTACTTCAAACATTAATTGCCACATAACTTGCAGATTTCAGATCTGATACACAAACCTAATCATCAGTCATTAAGTATTAAAGAAGAGAGCACTGGAAATATATTAAATTACCTCAGATCACTGATTAAACCTAATCCTTGGAAATTCCTAAAAGCCTATTGAGGCGCTGAGATTCACTTCCAAGTGACCACTGGGAGCCGAGGCCTGAAAGGCAGCCGGATGCTTTAATTCTCAGGGATATCACGATTCGGTGACCCCGCAAAATGCTCCTTTTTTGGAGCCCTGCCCCAGCCGGAGCTAATTCCTGCTCTAGTTCTCTCGGAGGCCGATGTGATGGCTGTGTGTGCTCCCCGGGCAGGCAGGGTTTTCCTCTGCTAATCCCCCGCCGTGCAGGCGTGTTGGCCAAGAAATGCCCTCCCGGAGCAAGGGGATGCTGTGGTGAGACCGGACGAGCACGGGGTGAGATCCCTCTCCTGCCTGCTCCAAACCGGCTGAAAAGTTCCCCCCTCAGAGGTCCCTGCCACACTGACCCCCTGCTCCATCCTTCCCTAGAGGAGCCCAAGGTTAATTAAAGTTAGAAACTGTGTTTTAAAGCCGTGCCTTTATTTCAGGACCCTACTGAGGAAAACGGCGTTTTAACGTCGGTTTATATTACTCAGCCATAGGTAAAATATTGCCACTTGTGAGCTGTTATTCGCAACAATCTATATCAAATGTTATAAAAATAACAGCATATGTGTGTGTATATACATAGATCTGAAAGCATTAAATATGGGCTCGTGTGCATGTTTGTGTGCTCGCGAAGAGAGCAAGGCAGAAGGTGCGGGAAGGCAGGAGGTGCTGCTGACGCCTTCCCCAGCCCCTGGAACCCACCGAGGGCCGGGCACGGGGCTCCTCCTGCACCGGGACACCGGGGACTGCCCTGCCCAGCCCCATATCCATCCCCACCAGCTTCTCCCGGCCCTGCTCGGCCCCATTTCCACACCGGCAGCTCCCAGCCCCGCTCGCGGCCTGCCCGCAGCTGCGGCCTGTCTCCCCGGGGACCACGAGGAAACAGGGGATTACAGTGACCCAAGCCAGACTTCGTGCTGTTTAATCTAAAAAGTAGAAAGAGCACATAAAAGGATTTTGAAAACTCGGTTTTAAGGTTTTAACCCATCTCCTGGAGCAGGCCCCAGCGTGCTGCACTTCCCCGAGTTTGGCGCCTTCGAGTTTGCAGTCTCCAAGCTCGCCTTTCTGTCTAAATTTAACTCCTCAAGGGAGCTGGTGTCATTTTAACCCCTGACCCTGCTGATCCCCGCTCCTTCCCTGGGACTAATCCACTCCTGAGCAAACCCACTGAGCTAGCAAAGCGGGGCAGCAGGGCTGTGACCGCAGTGCGGTGGCTATTTAGGGCCAGTGCTGGCTCACAGCAGAGTTTCTGGTTTCCTGCCTTGCCCCTGTGTCTGAGCAAGCCACTGCTGGGCTAACCGCCTGCTGTGACCACCGTGAACATCCCAGTAGCAGGGTCAAGGTCTCTCGGATTCAGGCAGAGTCCTTCCTTCTGCCTCCCCATGCCCTGCTGTCCCCAGCACGGGCAGGGCTGCGGTGCCGGTGTGACAGGAGCTCGCTGATGCTCCTCTGCTGCTGTGCTGCAGTGCATTATTATTACTTATTTATTTGAGTGCCTAAATTTTTCAGCCCCGCTGTGCTCAACAGTGCTTGTGTACGGAAGAGGAAGGCGCTCCCTGGGCCAGGGTTACGCTAGAAACACGAAAAGAGCAGCTGTGGCACTACCAGGAGACCTTTCAGCTGGAAGAAGTTAGGAGCTGTGGTCCCCAGGCACCTACCTCTCTACCTCTTATGGCTTGAATCCAACCCCTTGGTATAGAGGGGAGCATTTCAAGGGACCTGTTGTGGTCATTTGATTTGACCTGAGGCAGCAGCTCTTGCCTTTTGTTCCAAAAACAAAGGTTTTTTGCGGGTAAAGAAAAAAACAAAAACCACACAGTCGTGATATTATAATTTCCTGTGATGAGCTCTAAGTTGTTCCAGTAGCTAAGTAGCTTCGCTGTTTAAAACACGCCTTATTCCTACATTAAATTTGTCTAGGTTCCGTGTTTAGCCACGTTTTTTCTACCATATGCGGCTCTCCCGTTGTCAAATTTCTCTCCAGCACTCGGGGACTGTGACAGCCTCACGCCCCCTCGAGAGTCTCAGGCACGTTCGGTGAGCTGAGCAGCTTCAGCTTCACTTTTCTCTGGCCTTCCTGATCCCAAACAGGGGACAGCAGAGCGGTGCCCCGAGCCCTGCTCCCAGCCCCGCAGTGACATTCCTGGTGCCACCGCAGCCACCGATGCCACAAGGGTCAGGGGCATCCCGGGAGCCCCAGGTCCGTCCCGTGCTTCCAGCAGGGAGGTGGCCTGAGAACCCGTGGAGGTGTTAAGCGGGGAAAAGTGGCATGAATTTTGCATCTATAAATAAATAAAACCAATTCTTAAGGCCGGGCTGGAGAAAAGCAGGATTTCTAATTGCTGCAGATGGCGTTCCGGCCATTATTTTAACTATATACAAGGCACAAGCAATCATTCACAAATTTTCCAACCAAATTGCTAAGTCCCCCCTCACCCCCCTCCTTTTTTTTTTTTTTTTTTTTTTTTTTTTTCCAACTGAGATTGGCAGCAAAACCCCTCAGTTTCATTGTGAAAATAATCAGGTTTCCATTTATGACTTCCTTTCTCTGATAATCAGTTCTAGCAGCTCCAGGAAGGCAAAGACCCTTACTTAGGCCTTAACCAACTGTGAAATTTATTTTAAAATGTTATTTAAAGGAAAAGCATGTTTAGAGCTTGTTTCACTTATCTTTTTCATTGTTTTGTAGGGTGTTAGACATTTTTAAAGATTTATGTACAAAATAAAATTCTTAGTATTCTTAGTAAAAGTCTTACTTCCTAGTAAATGATATTTTAGATTAATGTGACATGTAAAAATCTGTCATAAAAGAAGTGAATTTCGGATATATAGAGGAAAATTGTTGTAAAAATACCAAACCGGTCATGCAATTCTTTATTTATATTTTGGTAGGCAAGCTTCACTGATTAAAACATTGCTCTGAGTATGTCTTTTCCTAAGAAAAACCTTTTAAAGTGCATTTTTCTTTTTAATAAGGAAAACTGTACTGTCTGTGTAGATAACGATCCCCTTCCTGTGGCGGGGCTATTTCCCTTGTTCTTTACCTCTCTCTGTTGCCACTTTTCCCCGTTACAACCCATTGATGGCTCGATGCTCCCAGTCCCCATCCCTGTGCATGCCACACGGCCACCAGCTGTGCTCAGGGCCCAGTTTGGTGCTGGGACCACCACAGGGAAGGCACCCACGGTGCAAAGGCTGTGGCAAAGGCTTTTTGGGCAAGTCCCGAGTTAACGATGGGTTTGTATCTCCCTTCTCACACGCCAACTCCAAACGAGTTTTCCTCCCAGCCTCGCCGCGGCTCGCTCTGATGTATTTCCGCGATAACTTTTCCATTCTGCAGACTCCACACTGACACAGAGCAGGTTTCGTTGCCAGAGGAAATGCCAAACAGGGAGACAAGCTGACACCCACAGGCCACTGCCGAAAGAAATTGGCATCTGGGTCTTGCAGCTGCCAAACCTTCCCTCCGAGTGGCCACGGCAATCAGCTCCAGTGATGTAGCAAAGCGAGGAGGAGGAGGAGGCGAAGGGCATGTGGTGCACAATCAATGCTGCAATCAAAGGGAAGAGGCAGTGCCAGCTGGTTACTGCAGCTCCGTCGCCGTGCCAAAAGCACAAAATAATATTTAAAGAAAGCATTGACAAAAGGGAGGCAGCTTGCGTGGCCCAGAGCAGAGCGAGGGAAGGGTGAGAAGGTGGGCCATGTGTGCGGGGCTCCGGGGCCTCTTTTCGCCCCGTGCCAGCTCTTTTTAGGCTTCGGTGCAGCTCGGGAAACTGCTGCTGCTTTTAAAAGTACAGGTTGTGCCAGGAAACAAGTCGAGATGTGTACGACTGCGTGGCTGAGAGCAGGGCTATTGCAGCAGCGGTTGCGGTAGCGGGGCCGGGTAATAGCATAAGGCTGGCCATATAGTGCAGATGTCAGGAGACACTGGCTGCTTTTAATGGGCAGGCAACGCATAACAAACATTTGAATGTGTCAAAATGGGGGAAAAAAATCCTGTCATTCACCATGCGAATTGTTTCACTGTGCTGACCGTTCTCTTCAGCTCTTTCGGAAATGGGTTTTTGATGGGGGAATGCAAAAGCGGAATGGGTGGAAGGAAAAGTTGTGTGCTCCGTAATGATCGCATGGCAGCGTGCAGCCTGCTCCCAGGATGGTCTGCAGTGACCTTCACAGACCCTTACCTTGCCAAACTTTGCGTCTGCCTGGCCAAACTTCGTGTCTGCTCCGGCCAAATAATAAAAAGTAGTCTGAAAGGACCTGGAGAGGACGTCCTCATCCTCATTTCCAGCACAGCATGGATTCGTGTCTAGCCTTCATTGCAAAGCAACTGGGGAGCGTGCATGTGCTTCGTGTGTAATTGAAAAGGATCCGGAGTACTTGCAACCATTGTAAAATCATAAATACTACCACTTTTGAAGAGTTTTTTGTTCTCAAGCAGTAGTGTGTGTTGGTATTTTACGGAAGGTATTTACTTAAAGATTAAATTGTTCCATTTGCTTTTGAGGGTATTGTGGCAAAAAATTGAAGGTGGTGCTAGTTAATTTTTTACATATTAAAGAGATCCTAGTGGTGTGTGTGTTTTTTTTGTAGGTATAGCTAATGGGATCGTGGCATAGCAGGCACCTACGCTGCAAAAGCCAGATTTAGTTCTTTGCCTGCTCCTTTCTGCAGCTTACTGCAGTCAACACAGAGCTGGGAGACTCCTGCTTTCGTCCTGAGCGACAGCACCAGCTCGGGTAAGTCTCTGTGCCGAAATTCAGGCCGAAATTCAGGGGTGTTGTGCACGACTTGCATGTGTGTGCACAGGCCAGGGCAACAGCCTCGTAGCTGTTGGTCCTAGAGGAACAGTTCATTTGAAGGACTGCTGCAGTGTTATTAGAGATTAGTAATAGGAGTGGATTAAAATTTGGCTTGTCCTGCAGATTGCTTTGATATTGCTTTTATACTACTGCATGGAATACACCAAACCATGTATTACAGCTCTGGAGTCGTGAAATGGTTATTTACGGGCTCGGATGGTGCCAAATGCAAAGTTGCCCAGCTGATTGTACAAAAAGAGGCCCTTTTTGCACAAACCAAATGCAAATACTGCTCTTCCGATTTGTACTGAAATGAGGAGAACGAGAACCGTTTCATGCAGGGCTTCGTTATGGGCTTGTGGGTGCTCCAGCAAAGCCAGTGGCAGCCTTGCTGCTGATTTACGGGGAGCAGCACAGAAAGCCCGTCAGAGCCAAGAGCAGAAGCGAGCTTTAGTTTGAAGAAAGGCTGCGAACAAACTGTGCCGATCTCAGCTGATGTGCCGCTGCCTGTTAATACACGGCCAGTGACCGTACCGAACGAGCGTACCACATAAGGAGAAAATGGTGTTATAGTTAGGCACAAATCCGCTACTTTTTTAATGAAAAAAGGCGTGCCTTTTGCAGGGAGTCGCCTTGTTTAAGAGCATTACTTCTAGAAGTAAAATAACAAAAGCAAAGCTCGCTTGCTTTTCCGAACTCACTGCTAAAAATCTGTTAGTACAGGACAGGTACAACAGATTTATATCCTCTTCTAACATTCTTTGCACATTTCTAATATTTATTTAGAGGAAACTCCATCTCATTTCCCACTCTTGAATCTTCTTCTACTTCCTTCTACTTTTTTGTCTCTCTCTCCCTCTTTTAAATTAGGAACATGTTTTAGAGAGCAAGCAGTAATTTCCCAGTGCAGTGCACATGAAATTACAGATATTACTGCCCTTATTAATAAAGTTCTGCATCACATTCTCTTCTCTTGCCTCCCCTTCCCAAACACAAAAGCAACAATGATGGATATATTCAAAACAGGTCAATAAAACTCTGATTTTTCCTGGGAGGTACAGAATTATCTGTAATAGCTCGTAACACCGTGTTTTGGTGGCCAGACACCTGGCTGCTCGTGTTTCCGCTGCACAGAACATCAAGAGCTCGTGTGTGTTTTGTGAGATTTGTGTCTGAGGCTCACCTCTCTTTTCCTGTGGGCTACAAATGCATCGTACTGCATGTGATAGCAGAGTTGTCAAATGCATCTGAAGGCAAGTACGTCCTGTGTGTTAGTCTACCAAGAAGAAAAAGCTGTTTGCCCCTTAGTGGACATCTCTGAGTTCTCTCTCTTCCTCTCACACAAATATTTGTTTCGCTACCACATCCATTTGAAGCCCGTCACTCGTGCAGAAGGTGCTGATCCACTCGGCAAACCCCTCTTCTTCCTCTTCCTCATCTAAAAGATGTTCTTCAGGCCATTTTCGAGTATTTTATGTTCTTCAGGCCATTATTTTGAGCATTTTTCCAAGGGCACCTTTTCCTGTCTTTCATTAATACCTCCTCCTTTGCTGGTAGCACACACGACTGATGGATCCATCCTGCTGGTACATCGTGTATTTCTGGGCTTTTGTGCTGGATGAGTACTGACTGCTCTCTCCAGCAAGATGTTCTGTTTCTCCTCTTCTGTCCCTGGCAGGCTTTCAACTCGCATGCCTCTAAACTCCTTTTCCTACCAAGCCTCCGTGTAACTCCTGGTAGCGTTTGACCCACCTTTTCACGCCATCTCTCACCTCGAGGAGCGCAGAGACATCCTTGTTCCCAAATGAACGTCTCCTGGTGGTTTTCCAAGCTGAGTGCTCCGAGTGCCTGCCCCAGCTCATGCTCCCCTGGGCACTTCAGCCCCTTGAGGCCAGGCTTTGTTCTTCACCTCCACCTCTTGCCTTTTCTGCAGCTTTTATTTTTTCTGGAGATATCCACGTAAAAACCTCTCCTCACCCTTTGCTGCGTTTCTGACTTGCTCAGCGGAGGGTATTTGCTAATATCAAGGATTCTTACATCTCTTCTTTTCTCATATATCTTGATTAACTCACCTCAGATCTCAGTTGTTTGGGGCCATTCGTTAGCTCCGAGCAGGACCCCAAGCACCCCCGAGTCACATTCCTTTCATGCTTTTCACCTCCAGCTTGTGTAGAGCCTTGTGGCTGTATCGGACTGGATTTCACAGCTAATTCTTCTGCCAAAGTTGTTTGACATTGAAGATGACAAATTCGTGGAATTAAAAGATGTTTTCTTCAGGGGAACTCCTTCAAAGAGATATTGCACATACCCGTCACTCAGTTATCAGTCCTAAATCAATCACGTTTCTCCCAATGCTTTTTGCGGCTTCCCTCACTTCTCTTTTTCCCGAATCTACTGTTGTGCACTTCGGCAGGCTGCGAAATTTTGCAAAACGTGGGTGTCGCTCACTGGGTTTGCTCCTGGCTCTGAATTCACCCATGGCACTTCCCAAGACCGTTTTGGTCAGTACCCGTCTGCACATTTCCCTTGCTCATCCCTACACGATGTCCTCCTGGAAGGGGCTGTGCCCACATTCCTGCCTGCAGCCATAAAATCCTTCACTTGCCTCCCCCTCCGCGTCTGCTGCGGTGCCACTGACCCCCGGTGAGGTTAAACTGATGACCTTTGGAGGAGACAGAGCTGCTTTCAAGCCCAGCTCAGGCCCTGCACCCTCTTCTGGGGCTTCTCCAACAGCGACTGCTGCGGGTGTCTCCTCCGACACGGGCTGTGGAAAATCGTGGTGTGATAATTCCCATCTTTGCTAATCTCAGACAGTTTTCTCCTGGCAGACAGAAGGTAAAAACGGCGGTTTCTGTAGTCCTTGCTATCCAAAGAAAAGATGCAATTCATAGATCAGCAAACTCCCTGACAGTTCCTTAATTATGGATAATCATCAGTCCCACATTATTAGCTCTCTGCATGCACTTTTGACATTTTCCGGGTGCTTCTTGCATATTTTTTCGGTTGTGTGTGAGTGCAGGCTTTGCAAGCCCGCTTTTAGGCAGCGCAGCCCCTAACTCCCTATCACTGTCAATGGTCATGGCGCTTCACAAGAAAATTCAGAGTAGCAGGGTTACTACAAAAAAAATCAGTGTAAAAATAAAGGCAGCCTCAAAATCTTAAAAACTGATAAGTACCATTTGATGAAGAATAAAAAAAAAAATGCTATCACAATAAAATGGGAAAAATAAGTCCTCTAAAAATGAGCTGTAGTGATGCTTGGTGTGTGGACCAAAGCTGGAGCCTGTGGCTTGTGATTCTCTAATTTACACGTCATTGGGATTATGTCCTTAGCATGGAAAATAGCAGCAATAAGGGTGACAGATTTGGGGCTTGCATTTGATGCCTACCATTGTGTTTTCAGGAAATGTTGGTGTGCATCCTGCTATCAGGTGATTCCTTCTCAATAAGTAACTCCAGCTGCTTCGGATGATGCTCTGGAAGCTGCCGCCTCGTCGCTGCTCGGTTGCTGCTGGCTTTGACAAACTGCCTGAACTAGCTGCGGGTTTTATGGGCTACCCCTTTCATATTTTCAATGTCACTTTTAACAGGCGAGCGGCCCATGACAAACAGCCGCAAATGCTGTGCCAGCCGTACTGCAGACACTCCGTGTGCATCTGACCCTTATCTTTTATGGCATAAACTATATTTGCACCATCGCCTGAGATGGGAGCACAAAGCCAAAGCTAAGAGAGAGCTAATCCACCTGTCAAACGGCTTCTGTAGCTCTTCCAGGGAGTTTACGACAGTCTGGCTGGTTTTGGAGCCTGGTTGCAGACGGCTGCGCTCCCTGTAAATGCATGTTTCGGCAGGGTAGGAGCAGCATCTATCTTAGCAATCACCCACTCGTATGTCAGATAAAGCCCAGGGTACAATGACAGCACTGTCTGGAAGAAAATAGCATCCGAAGTAACCGAGAGGATCCTTCTTGGAGTGACTTCTTCCCCATCCTCCATCCCCTTATGAAGCCCAGGAAACGTCCCCATGTTCCAAATCACACCTTGTGGATGAGAAGCTATAGCTTTTCTGCCAGAAATTCATCTTGAACAGGTAGTTTGCTATGCTTTTATTATTATTATTATTTTTTTTTTTACCATAATTAGTGAATTGGTTCATTATATCCAGGGCAGGATCCTTCAGTGCAGAACAATGCCTCAACCTAAGCGTGCCCCTAGGAGTGGCCGTGCCGTGCTGGGAATTTCTATTCTTTTTGGTACCTTGCTGTGTGCCCGGGAAACACTTCCCACATAATTTAATGTTTCATGCTTCTTCGAGAGAATTCTAGTGTATCGTTTGGAAGGAAAAGTGTAGCTTCAAGAAAGGTTGCGATGTAGGTTGAGAATATTGTTAACAGAAGGATGCAGTCTCGGATCCCAGGAAACTAATTTATTTTGGTACCCAACTAACAATTCACTGATTTTTTTCCTGCTAAAAATGGGAAGTCTCCTCTCCTGTCAGTCTCTGCTTCGGCACGTAGCCCTGGCCCCTCAGTACCAGCGAAGCATCCCCAGAAATCCCACGCAGCTTGCTGCTGTGACCCACCGCTTGTGGGTCCTTTCACCCAGCCTCCCTCCTGCCTTTTTTTTTTTTTTTTTGACTGCTTTGCCTTAAAACCTGGAAGGAAGGAGCACGCTGGTGAAGAGCCACGGGGATGCAGGCGGTGAGAGGGGAAGAGGAGCCAACTGCGTGTCGCTGAAGGACTGTATGGCGTGGCCCGAGGGTGCCAGAAAGCAGCCCCCACAAAGCAGGGTCTGAAGCAAAAGGAAAATGCAGCACTGGGTGCCCATCGGAGGGACGTGCTGTGGCCGTGCAGGGTGACCTGGTGGCTTGTGCACACCCAGAGGGGCTGATTCATGTCTGGACATCAAGCAGAGAGGTGGTGGGTGGCAAATCCCACCGGAGCGTGTCCAGAAATTGTCCTAATTTGGCAGAGAGTCAGGGGATTTATCCCATTGGGTATTTTCTTAAATTATCCCAGCACAAATCATAGAAGAGCTTGGGGTGGAAGGGACCTTAAGGACCACCCAGTTCCAGATCAGGGATGCCACCCACTGGATCAGGTTGCCCAAGGCCTCGTCCTTGAACCACCTCCAGGGATGGGGCACCCACAGCTCCTCTGGGCAAAAGGAGCGCCCTGGCTGCAGGCAGGAGCCTGAAGAGACCCGAAATACCCACAGGAGGAATCGCAGGGCCTGGGAGCTGGCGTAGGACACAGGGAAGATGTTAAAGCCATCCCCTGAAGGACATCGGACACCACTGGGGGTGACAAACTGTGTAGGGTGCCAGTGGGGTGCCAGTAGGGTGCCAGCTGCCAGGAGCACGGCGCCCAGGAGCGCTCCGTTTTCCCCAGCTCCTTCCCAAAACCTGGCACCCTCTGCCACCACCACGGCTTTCTGTTTGTCAGGAGTGATGGCCCTTTTTGGCTAAGAGCAGAGCTGAACCGCCCAGACCAGTGCTCGGCTTTAAAAACAGCCCCGGCAACGTCGTGGGTGATGTCAGCTCGGAGGATGCTAATTAATCCGTGGTCCCTCTTCTGGCTGTTTCTGCAGTAACAGAGCAAAAGTAATTTTAGGTTGTGTATCCAGACTGCCTGGAGTTTAGTCTTTATTTGCTTTCTCTCCGCACGGCACGATTAAAAGAAAACACCGAAGGCTTTCTGCTCGGGGTGGGGGCACCCAGGGAGCTGGGTTTTGGGGTGCTCAGAGCCCAGGGCACCCCAACCACCCCGCTGCTGTGTTCATGCCAGCAGCACAGAGCTCCCCGACCCGCCTCGCACCCACACTTCTTCCCCTTTCCCTTCTGCCTTCCAAGTTTTTCCACGCTGGGTGAGCTCTGCAACATTCGCAGCAATGCTCACGTCCACCCCGTCTTTATTTTTCCATCTCAGGTGCCCAGGTCCCAAGCTCCCTGTACCCACAGGGAGGCCCCGCTCCCGTTGGGGTGACCCAGATCCCTTTGGCATCGCTGGGGCGCACAGACCACATCGCCCCCCAGGTCCTCTCCGCGCCTCCGTGCCTTAGGCCTGGTAATCTTCACTAATATTTGCAGTGGAAACAGCATTTTCCCGAGATTAGCAAACTTCACAGTGGCTTATTTGCAGCTTTTGAATTTGTAAATGAGGAAAAGGGCTGGGAAAAGGGGACTGGGGGTGATACGCAGGGAAATCTAGTTATGAGAATTTATCCTCTTCATTACAAGCCACTAAGATCTTCATCTCTGGTATTTAATGTACCAAATTCAATATTCTGCACATCGTTTGCATGTAAAAATAGCAATATCGTGTTTTTAAAAATGGAAGGGGTGTGCGAAAGTTTTAACTAAGCTACACATTTTAATGGCTTTTTTTTTTTTCCTATAAATCTAAGCTTTAGCAAATATTTTTTGAGCAAGAATAAACTCTTTGTAATAACTGAAGGTTTTTCTCCCATTTTTCTTCTCACGAATGTTGTATTTTCCTTGCACATGAAGCAAGATGCTCTAAGAAGAAAAATTATGAACCTTTAGGAAAGAGAGAAGATCTGTTGCCCTTGGTAGAGAGAAAATCAGCCTTGAAAACCCCGGGTTTATAAATGAAGAAAATGCAAGAATAATAAAAAACACGCGACCGAAAATCTAATTAATTTGAGCGAGTCGATAAGTTTCTGGTTCTGGATGCTGGTAACGGAGGGGGAGGGAAAAAAAAAATAAAAAAAAAAATAAAGAGGGATGCAAGGCTTCCTACTTGTCCCCTTCTCATTCAAAAAAAAATAAAAATAAATAAAATAAAAAATGGAAAAATCTTCATAGGTGTCCCATGCTGCGCTGTGCCATTTCCACGCGGTGCCATGGCCATGCCGAGGCTGTGCCCACCTGCCCCGGCCAGGACATCGCTGCCAGCACCCGCACCATCACCTGGCCTGCCCAATATTTTTTGCTGAGATGGTTTCTGCTGCTGGGGCGCGGTGGTGCTCACCAAAATGCCTTTGTGCCCAGCTGGGCAGGCCTGGGCAGCGCCTCCAGCCCCGCCACCCGAAACATCCCCTGGCATGGCACAGGGAAGCCCCCGCGGATGCGCTGCAGTCACGGCTTCTCCCGGCTTTACGGGGCTGCTGCTGAAAGCAAAGCACGGCCTGGCAAATGTAAAGATGCTCATTTTTCACCGCTGTATTTGCACGTAGCTCTTCAACGTGGCAGAACCAGGAGACTAATCCTGCGCCAGCCCTGTGCTAGCCCAGAGACACGGCATTTCAAAACCCTTCCTCGGAAAGTGATTCTCGCAGCACCCAATTAAGGGGGGGTTTCTGGTGAAAAGCCCTTGGCTGGGCTGCAGCTTGGTGCCTGCGCTCAGCAGCAGGGGCTGGCGGTGGGGCTGGGAGAGGGGCTGGGAGCGGTGCGGTGCGGCACGGGGTGGCACGGAACAGCATGGCATGGCACGGCACGGCATGGCACAGCATGGCACGGCATGGCACGGCATGGCACGGCGTGGCACAGCATGGCACGGCACGGCACGGCACGGCACAATACAGCACAAAACAGCACAGCAAGACACAGCCCAGCTCCCTCCCCGCACAGCACCGCACCCAGCCCCACACCTGGCCCGGTGCTGTGCGCCTCGGCGGCGGTGAGGGCTGAGGAGCGGGCTGCTAAACAAGATATATACACGATGTCAAATATTGGCTGCACACATCTAAGCCAATCACTTCTAAATAAATTAACCATGGCACTGCCTAATACGATCCACCTGCTTTCTTCCTCGTGTTGTTCCAGACCCTACCTGAACCCCCCTTTGATTAAATGTCAAAAGCTTGCCTTGTGCCTGCAGATTTCACTGAAGGCGGATAACAGAAAGGTTCCTCCTGTGACTCCATAAAACTGAAATAAATTCCACTGGCATCTTGTAAATTTTTATTTTCTACAATGACTGCAGGCCCCATCTGCGACCCAGCTGTTATTAGAAGGGAAAGCGTTGGCCCTTCTGCATTACAAAACAGCATAGAACAGTAATTGCCAGTGGAAGAGATTAAGTGTAGACACTAAAAATGTTTACTCGCAATGAATATGCATAACGATGGGTAGGAAACAGCACTGGAAGATTAAAAAGAGAGAAGGGTTTGTTTACAAGGCTGGGAAAAAAAAAAAGAGGGGAATGTCAGTTGGCCCCAAGCCTGAAATAGGAACGAAAAACCTTTGGGCAAGGCATTAGGGAGAAAAACAGATGGTTTGTGAACCTTTTATTAGATAGAAAAATCATTAATCAAGCCCAGGCTGGAAATGGCAGGGTTTTTGGTAGTTCATATTTTAGTTTATTTTTTCTTAAAGTGACAGTGTGCTGCTTTGTTGACAGTCAGCGGCACGGAGCCCCTTTCCAGGGGAGATGCAGCCGCTCTTCGCGCACGGCACCGGGAGCACGGCTAACTTGAGGTCCGCGCTCGCACCGAGCTGTTCCGCAGAGGAAATCCCTCAGCAGGGTTTCGCATTTCAGCACCTGTTTTGCCCGTACAGCGAGGCAATTAAAAAAAAAAAAAAAAAAAGGAAAAAAAAAAGGAAAAAAGAAAAAAAAAAAAAAAAAAGAGAAAGAAAGAATAGGAGAAGGGGGGGAAATCACAGCTTCGTTTTTTTTTTTTTTTTTTAATTTTTTTTTTTTTTGTGGTTGCTTTGTGCCAATTTGGGGGGAGAAATGTAGGGCACGAAAACTTCCGCAGCCAGCCTCATGAATAAGGAGCCATTTAGCAGAGCCTGTCAATACGCGCACCCTCAATCATGTCTCCCTCTTCCCTTCGTTCCGGGGCTGGCAGACTAAAAAATCGTCGAGTTTGCACAAGGGTGAGCCCAAGGGGAGGACGGCGAGGGGTTTGGCAACCCGGCCAGCCGCTCTCCTGGCCGGGGGCTCCCTGGCTGTGCCAAGTGGTGCCAGCGCTCGGCGCCCCAACACGCCGCTTTGTTCGGCGGCGCTCCATTTTAGCAGCACAGCCTGAGAGCAGGGCACTCCTTTCGCACTGCCTTCCCCCCCTGCGCCCTCGTCAACCTGAAGCGCTGCCTTGGGCAGGCATCGCCGCTCTGAGCCCCGCTGCTCGGCTCCTGCCAGCAGCCCCACGGAGCTGCCGGCCCCCTGCGCGCAGCGGGGCGCTGGGCTGGCACACGCCTGGCACCCCCATGGCCCCATGGCCCTGCTGTGCTCCTGCTTGTCCCTGGGGGTGTGCAGGTGTGTGATTTTGTGCAGATGCGTGTGCATTTGTTTGCATTTGTCCACGTGTGTGTGCATTTGTGCACGTGTGTGCGCATTTTTGCACGTGTGCATGCATGGGCGCAGTTGCACACATCATCCGTGCACATACATGTACGTGTTCATGTGTGTGCATACATGTACATCCATGTGCGTGCTTGTGCATGCACGTGCTGGCAGAAAAAAACTCCCTGCGAGGTTGTTCCAGGGCTCTGGGTGTGTGACACCACCGAGGGGGCCACCGAGAGCTGGGTTTCCCCTCGGGGTCCCCGCCGTGCCTGGCATTGCTGGCAACCCAGGGTGAGAAGGGGGCTGACGCTGCTGGATGTGGGGTGGGGGACAGCCAGAACTGCCCCTCCTGCCCCCCATATCCCCCTGGGCACCTCAATCAGCCCCGAGGGAGCAGCTAAAGAGGGGTGCAGAGCCCAATCCAGCCCCAGGCTGCCCCACGCCTCCCATCTCCTGGGGTGGGGGCGCCTCCGGCGTGGCTCTCTGCTGTGAGGAATTCCTCATTCATGTCGTTATGTTTAAATGATTAGGACCAACACAAGAGAAATTTCAAAAAGAAAAAAAAAAAAAAGGAAAGAAAAAAAAAAAAAAAAAAGAAAAGAGAAAGTCCAATCTGCGAATCCAGATTAGATCCCTCTGTATATTTATTTATTTAGCCCTGCTTTCCAGTTGCTGAGCTCCCTCGCGGTGTTGCCAGCCCAGGGCAAATCCCCAGGCTCCCGTGGAGTCCCCTGGCATTTGCATTGACATCCCCGAGATGGCCATTTGGCTTGTTAGCATTTAAGAAATTAAAATAAATTTAAAAAAAATAAATAAAGTAGAAAGCTCGGCTTCATCAGAACACCGAAGCAAGTAAAAGTTACAAAGGATGCCATTAGGAATGAACCGTGAAATATTTAGCAGCAAACTCAGGACCAAAAATAAAGCCAATATCCTTCTTTTGGGAATAAAGGGGAATGGTTTCTTTTTCCAATTTCTTTTATACCACAGAGGAGCTGCCCACACATTTCCTAATTCTTAGACTAATAACTCTGAGATGAACTTCCTAAAACATATGAGCTTCATCAGAGAAGGGGGGGAGGAAGGGGGGGGAGAATGAGGGGGAAGTACAAAATGATCTTTGTAAGAAATAGTAGCTGGGATTGCTAGCGTTGCATATGTTACAGCACATCATTAATAACAGTGATCAAAAGAAAAAGAACATCTTAGCAGCTGCATCAAATTATTATAGAAATTGGAATTTTCAAATGAGCTCGGAGTTAAAAAAAAAAAAAAAAAGGGAAAGAAAAAGGAAGAAGAAAAAAAAAAGGGCACCATGTACTGGAGGTCAGGTCACTTTGCAGAGCCACGGGATAATCCCAAAAGGTACTGAAAGGGCTGGGATGAAAAAGAGATTCTTCTTCCTATTATGGTCTTTGCAATATTGCTAGGCAAATTGTAGGGAGGAAAAATCCAAACCTCCTCAGAGCGACAGCGCCCGCCCTCGGCAGCCCCGGGACCAGGGCTGGGGACAAGCGGCCCCTGCGACCTCCACACCCCCACCGCCTCCACGTCTGCAGCAGAAACTGCTCCAGATTTTGGGGTAAACCCAGCTAAACCCCCAGCCCCCCGGCTTATGGCAGCAGCACCATGGCGAGCGGTGTGGAGGGGGCTTCGTGCACCCAGGGCTGGGCGGAGGGCGCGGAGCGCGGCGGCTCCAAGGCGGAGCTGGGGCTGGCAGGAAGGGCTGCCGAGCTCTCCAAGGATATCTCGCTCTTCCTCCGATAAAAGTTGGTGCTCATCCACGGATTTCATATCCCCCCTGCGGAAAAGCAGTGGGAGGGATGCGAAGGCTCGCTGGCGGGAGACGTGCGAGCCTCGTCCTCGGCCACAAAGCGTGTTTTATAACAGCGTTGCGCAAACGCGGGGAGCCCGTCCAAGCTCAGCACCCCCCCAACCTCTCTTGGGCGGCCTGAAGAATTTAATTCATGGAGAGATGGAGCAGCTTCCCAGAAAAGCTGCGCCTGGGAGCGGCTCGAGCCAGGCTGAGCACGCCCTGAACAGCTCCTGGTGGCCGCAAGGGGCACGGGCTGCGTCCCTGGGGGGCGCACGCAGCGCTGCCTTCTGAAGCAGGGGGTTCGCCCAAACCGCTCTTAAAAAAGTGCTTTTTTCACCTGTTCAGATAAGGAGAGATTTGGGATCCTTGCCCTGCATGCTGACGCTGCCCAAGCAGGGGGTGGGTTGGGAGGAATAAAGGTTTGGTGAAGGTTCCTCAATGGCCACCTGAACCTGTGGGGCACGGTCCCCTCCTCTTCCTTCCCCAGCTCCTGGGAAGGATCCGGCAGAGCTCCCCATGACACTGTAAAGCGAGGCGGTGCTCAGCAGGAGCAAAAGGTGATGTGAAGAAACTCTTTAATGATCCAGGTTTGATCTGGAAATAAAAGCCCTTCTTAAAAACGCCCTCCCAAAGCCCCCTCCCTTTCTTTTCAAGCAATGTTTTTATAATTCGAACCAGCTCCGAGGGCTCCGGTTACACATCTGCCTGCTGCATGTGCTGTTGCAGTCCATCTCAGCAAGCCGTAAAAGTACAGGTGTTTCGGTTTTAAAGTAACCATTTTAAAAATAAACTCCGAATGGGGCCTGCGATGATTATTTTTTACGGCTGGCCCCGCTCCCCCGGCAGCCCGTCCGCTCAAGGGTTAAGCGGCGGCGAAGCACCGCTCGTGACTTCATTGCTCTTCCATCTGGTGGGAACCCTGAAAACCATTTGTAAATTAATTTTTGACTTTGAATGCATGCTGCCGCATACAGTCAGCGCTGGATCCTGCACAGACAGCTTGCGCTGCTGCTCCGACATGTCTCCAGCGACGGGCTCGGCTCCCACCGCCTCCGAGTGCAGGAGAATGAAATCATTAAGTATGTATGTCCATCCTGCCCGCGTGCTTCTCCCCGTACTTTGGGCCGTAATTATCATCACATTCGTTTAGTAAATAATGTTGACACATGGTTCCGTAACAGCTGTAGAGTGTCCATCTGACACCCGCGCAATCCGAAGTTCAGCTCGTCGGGAGGAAGGACAGATTGAGCCGCAAATTTCTGCCTCTCCGCTTCTCCTCGCCTGCCTTCAGGAGGCTGGCGAGGAGGACGCGGGTTCCCCGCTAGCCCTGTCACAGATGAGAAAATCTATTATTTCCTATTAAATCCCTTCAAATAATCCATTCATCTGATCTTTGAGGAATGCAAAGCGCTCATTAATCATACAACTGGTGAGCACTGATTTACAGATTAATCTAATTAGACCTCATTTGTTTCAGGTGAAAGCAGCTATATTAACAACCGCTGCCCAGCGCACAAAGCCCCGCACATGTGGCTCCGTGTAGAAGTCAGGATCAATTACGGGATTGACTTTGTGGCGCTCGCGCCGCTCTCGTTGAGGCTCTGTCAACATTTCCATTACAAATTCAAACGCCGCTTTTAAGGGATTTATTACTCAGCCAGAACATCGGGTTGGCTCTTGGCATCCGAGATCTAAGCCCCGGGTATTTAGCGAAACCACTCGACCTGGTGGGAGCCCCCACAAGGGCAGGGGCAGGAGCAGGGCGAAGCAGCAGGGCCGTGGTGTCTGCTGCGGGGCTCTGAAGTCAGGCTTTGCCTTAGGAATGCCGATTTGGTTGAATTAATTTCTGGATTTCAGCCCCAGAGGGACAGGCCCTGGTGGGGACGGACCCAGGGACCATGTCCTTGGGTATGGCTGTGGGTGCTGAGCTGCTCCTGAGCAGCCAAACACCACCTGCAGCACCGCTGTAAGGCTGGGAGCTTGCCCCTTTATCCCAGGGAATGCCCTGGCTCCCAGGTGGGCAGAACAATCCCCGAATAAGCCCTGTTGTTCAGACTTTTGTTACGTGGCCCGAAGAGAAAAGGCTATCGGTGGCGCTTCCAAAGGAGCAATCCATATTTGTAGCCTTTTAGTTTAACAGATGTGTGCTTTGGGCCAGCCACGAGATTCGAGTGGAAACCTGAGCATTTAACTGACAAGGCAAAAAAAAAAATGCTAAGCCTGTTTGTGGGATGCAGAGAAAAAACCTGCCAGGGAAAAAAAAAAAAAAAAAAAGAAAAAGAAAAAAAAAACAACACACCAGAAATGCTTCCTATTTATTTTCATCAGCATCTAGGTAAATACATTGTAATGGGAATATTTAAAGACCTATAATCTTATTTACATTCTAAGCATGAATGCAGTTCCCAGTACATTGCAGACATCTGTCAGACAAACAGACAAGACTCTGCAAAGATATTTAAAATGCTCTTCTCTTAAACAGCAAGGAAGCTGTTTGGGGATTTTGGCAGGATAGCTGGGATATGACATGTCTTTTTTTATTCTTTTTTTTTTTTTTTTTTTCCTCCCCGTAGCAAATGATTCCTTCAGCTTCTTACAAGCAGGCTAAAGAAATTCTGTTTGATAGGGTATTTACTATGAAAATGGAAGTGCTAGCTCACGGACCGATCTAATTTGTCAGGTGTTTGCACTTCGAGGGCTGTCCTCTACCTCAGGTGTATTTTAAGGGTTTTTCCTCCCCCTGCCATCTCACCACAGAAATAGCACGGCACAGGGCGGTCACGTCAAGTGCCGTCAAACAAAGTGAAGTCTTTCTATTTAATGCACCAGGTCCTGAGAGGCAAACGGAGGGCTTAGCACATGGGGGATACGATCGCTTTTCCATGGCCTATTTTGCAGCCCAGCTCTCTGGAAGCTGGGTGAAGCTGCGAGGAATTTGCCTCATCTGTGGCCAGGTTTTTGTTCCTGCGGCCTTTACCTTCCACGGCACCTCCTGTCCTCTGGGAGGACGAGGGCTGGCAGGGAGGGCATCACCATTCCCTGCTGTGCTTCCTCTCGCTATGACAGCTCAGAAAATAACCGCTATTTTGGCACCACCACGTGTCCCTGCCGAGCCCCGTGCCAGGCCTGCTGCTCGCAGAGGTTCCCCAAAGTCGCTGGTGTGCCCACAGAGCACCGGGGTGGCTGGGATGGCCCGGCAGGCCTGGGCTGCTGACGATTTTGCCGCGCTCCTCGAGATCTCCTCGGCGCCTGTTTTCGGCGGCTCGCCACAATATTGCTGCATAATTTGGAAGTGTCTCCTCTTCGTTTTTTTGGATGCGAGACTTAGCAACAGGGAAAGGTGCTAAAGAGAGACAAAACTTGTGTGGGTGGCTGGAGATTAGCCATTTGGAAATCCACCCTTGTCTTTGTACCACAAGCTGTTCCCCTGCTTCCACTCCAATCGCTGCGCCCGGGAGCAGCCGCCGAGCCCCGGGGCGCTGCCGGGAGCGGTGGGGCTGAGGAGCCCCTCGTGTTTCGGTGGCCCCAGGGTGCTGATAGCTGGGTGCCATCGCCGTCCGTGCTCGCTGCCCCGTGCTGGGACGAGGGATGCACTCAGCCTGCGTGCCCTGCGCTCGCCAGCCTCGTTGGTATGAAACCCAGAGCTCCTCTCGTTAAACACCGCCGAACGTTCCCTTCATTTCCAAAGACAAATATGAACAGAAACACAACCAAACATGTACTGTATTAAAATCATTGATTCACAATATTTAAATTTCCAGCTAGCCTCCAATTAGCAGGCTTTCCAATATTTGAACAGAAGACCATTTTAATGCAATTACAAACACATTTTAGGCATCTAAATTTTTTGCATAATTAGTTCCCCATTAAACTATTTATGTAGCCCTTTTTCCATCAGAAACAGAGAAAGCAGAACAATTTTATTCCTTACTGTTACAATAATTAACTATGCAAGTAGAACAGCATATTAATAGAGTATAATTTGTTTACATTTAAAAGAAAATTGTGTTAGATTAGCATAGCAAAAGACTATTTCCATATCCAGGCAGTAATATGCAGGCCTAATAGCAATTTACAGTGTAGTTAAAGAATATTATTAATAAAGTAATACAGTGTAATTCTGTTTGCCCCCACCATATTTCACAATGTCCTTAATTACAGCTAATTCCATCGAGACTAATTTGGGTGTTATTAAGCAGTAGACACAGGCATCTTAAGCGCAACCTTTGTTAATCACGAAGTTGCAAAGTTAGCGGGGAGCCCCCTCCTGCAGCCCAGAGCAGGGCACGCGTGCTTCATTGTCACGGCCACTTGTCCCCTGCTGCAGCTGGGTCCCTGCTGCCCCGTGCCCTGCTCCCCAGTGGCACTGCTCCCGCGGTGCTGCTCCTTGTGCTTCCTTGCACCCACTCTTCTGACTGCTTTCTGGCTCAGAACTCATCCAGCCAGCACATGGCCAGAGTTTTAAGCCTGGTATAAGCAGGCTATCGGCTCCCTGTCCCCTCGCAGCAGTGTGAGCTCTCCTAGGAGCAGCCAGGTCACCGCAGGTGGTGCTGGCACAGGAGCGGCTATTCCCAGTGGTGCTGCTCCGGTAAGGGCTCTTATTTGTGCCGCAAGCTCAGCTCGGTACATGCAGTGTGTGTTTCCGCTGTGAGTCAGCTCTTCATCGTGAATCATCGTTCACAAAAAGTCCCCTGCGTGTCTGTGCGTTCTTCCTGCCTCTCCTGCCTGTTCCCACCTGGTCTCACCCTGCTTCTCGCACCAGGGTCAGGCCACCCGGGGAAGCTGGGCTGCCGCAGAAACATCTCCGCGAGGAAAGAGAGCAGAGGTGACTTTCTGCAAGGGCCCAGGCATCTCATTTTCCCCGGTGCAGGTGGGAGCCACGGGGGCTTGGAGTTTATCCTTTGCTTTAGCAGGAGCTGCATGTCCCTCGCAGCAGTGTGCAGCGGTGTGCTGACCCCAGCTGTGTATGACACACTGTGGGTACCCACCACGTGTGTAACGTGGACCCGCATGGGGTTTTTCACCTCAGTGGGCAGTATGAGCTATAGCTGAGTGATGATGAGTTTCAGAAGTGCAGCTGAAGAGCCACGATGGAGAAAGGCACCTCAGAAACGCGGACGGGAGCTGTCGGCTGGCCCACAGCAGCACCGACCGCCTGTTCGTGGTGGTAACACAGCTAAAAGTGAAGCAATCAATGCCACAGCCACACACCAAAAGAGCTACATCAATGTGATCTGCTATTTTTGTTTAATTAGCCCTCTCTGTTGCACATGGGATAAAAATCCCAGTGAGGTTATCTGGGAGAGAAGACGGTGGCAATGCCTCGGGTGCCAGGCAGTGCTTGCCCTTCGGGGTGGTTCCCTGTGGGCTGTGTGCTGCCAGGGCAGCTCTGAGCTCTTGTGTTTCATTTAGGCAAATCCTTTTACTTCCTTGAGCAGCTGCCCAGAGTGCTTCATTGGGTGAGGTGGGTTTAGCATGGGTGTTGCAAGAGTCCCAAGAATTCCCCCAAATTCCTTCTGTATTTGTGATAGGAGGGACATAAACCAACAACCCATTTTCCTCCCTCCCTCTCTATATATCCTCACAAAGGCAATGGAATTACAGGGAGAAACATTCCCTTTGAGCAGGAGAAGGTTATTCCTTCTATGGGCAATCAAGATGTTTTCTATTCCCATATTTAGATGCACATCAATGCACTGGATTAAATTTCTCCACATGCCAGTATGCCCCAGCATATGTTTTCAAGGCACAGCATCCACATCCCATCATGCTAAAATGATTTGTGGCAAAATCGCACAAAGCCCAAGTAAGCGATTCCTTAATTGTGCTCTTGAACTCAATTACACTCTTGCTCTGCAGTCGCTGCAAGCCGGCCGCGGCCGCTGGGCTGGGGGAGCATCTCCGGCCTTCCCTTGGGCCTGCTCCCGCTGCTGGCCGCCATGGCAGGGCCTGAGGGGCTGACAGGGCCTGAGGGGCTGCCGGGGCCCTACAAGCTGCTGGACCCCAACCATCTTTTGGTGGTGGCAGCCCCAGGCCAGGCACTGCTCCCTCATGGGCCCTCTGCCCCTGGCAGTGCTGTGGGGCTGCGTGCGGGGCCGGCCCGTCCTCCCCACCAGGCTCCTTCCCGGCAGAGCTGACGGCCACAGGGAGGGGGCTGCAGGCAGCTGTAGGTGTGGGGAGTTTCATCCGCACAGACACAATTAATTGTGGTAACCTAAAAAGCGCATGATTAACGCCTGGCGAGTTAGGCGTATCTATTTAGTCATCCCAAGTGTCCAGATAAATGACCTTTGTTTCAACACCAGAGCCAAGCTCCCATTCAAGTACTGGCTAATCCAAAGCTCAGATAAACTCTTTATATCAGAAGGGCTGTTATCTGCAGCACATTTCTCTCAGCATAGCTTTTACACAGTTCTCCCTTTTTTCTCTTTTATTTTTTTTTTTAAATGTTATTGTCTTACTCTCAGTAGAATTTTCCAAACAGGGCTCAGAGATGTTCATCTAAATCAAAGACCGAAGAGACCGCTGGTAAACACGGTTCAGCAATTATTTGATCCGCCAAAAATGAAACAAAAAATAAAGAAAAGGAAAGAAAGAAAGAAAAAAAAAATAGAAAGAAAAAAAAAGAAGAAAAGAGGAAAAAGAGGAGCTAGAGAAAGAGAGAAGCCATAGCTGTGTCTTCATATCCTGCAGATGGCTAATATTCATATGTAACTGTCAGGCGTATCACAATGCCAAGCTCAAAAGCAGAGTGCATCAGCTTGTTCTTGCATCTGAGCCATTAAACCCAATGGGTCTCGCGCAGAAGGATCGCAGGCTGCACCCGGAGCTGGCAGCCTCGCACCTGCAGCCGCTTCCAACAGCTCGGAGGCTCCGGAAAATGGGAGAAGCCTAAGGCAGCGTGAGGCTGGGGGAGCGCTTCCCGCGCTGGGCTGTCAGGAGAGTCTGCTCCGGGAGGTGGGAAATTCGGGAGGGGAGAAGGGTTGCAATCCGTCCCCGCCTCCACCTTTAGGATTCCCAAATGCTGCCGCATGTTTCAGAGCTGCCAGCCTCACCTGCCTGCAGCACACGACCCAGGGGGGTTCGTTTCTCTCAGCCTCCGCTTTGTTTTATTTGTGGCCCTTGCTTTGGTGGCACGTGAAGTCAATAAATCCTGCCTTCCTGAAATAATAACAGAGAAATGGAGAACAGGACCAAGCTGGTAACAGGAAGACAGAAGACAAATAGAAGAGAAACACACAAACGCTGTGCTGCAGCAAGAGGACATGCTTCCTCGCTCCTCCAGGGAGGGGATGCTGTCCCAGCCTTTGTTTCCTCCTTACATTTTAAAAATGTCTTAATTTGGGCCTCAGACCCTAGTTCTGGACTACTGCTCTCTTTATTGTGGATCTCCACTGTGGAGAAAATGCTCACATTAACCCAGGCATGGTCATCCAGCTCATCTTCAGTGCCACTGTGGCTTTCTGTGACTTTGTGCCATGAAGTCACAGCACCAGACGGCTCAGTAGGACGAAACGCCCAGGATGTGGGCTAGGAAGATGCTGGGGAATTCCCCCTCTCCATCCCTGTGGGCCTCCCTGGCCATGCTGGCTGTGTTGAGGAGCTGCTTTGTCCCACCACAGTGCAGGTGGCAGCAGGAGCTCTTCCTCCTCCTCCTCCTCCTCCTTCTCCTCCTCCTGCTCCCCAGGTGCAGGGACTTTCCCCAGGCAGTCCCTGCAGGGCAAAGCAGGGCATGGGATCCACGTGGCTGCAGTCCCAGCATCGCAGGGCTAGCAAAATATTGCTCATTCCTACAGCCCAGATTTCCCAGCCTTCGAAGTGGCTGCTGCAGCCCCATCTCTCTCGGCTCTCCGGTAGTGCTGCCAGCTTTTACAGGAGCCCGACACCATCTTTCCCCAATAAATTCTCCTAACGATGAAATTTTAATCGCACGCAAAACAATAGGCGCAATTTTCTTTTGATTTTTTGCTTTTCGTAGTGCCCTGTGTTGCACACATCCAGCACAAAAGCCGCCTTTGTGTAAACGCTGGCAGCATCTCCACAGCCCAGAGCCGGCAGGGTCCCTGACAGCCTCTCCACCTGCACGGGCGGCCAGATAGATGGACAGACACCCAGACAGACCCCGTCCCAAGGTGATGTGTGGGGGCAGCCGCAGCGAGGGTGTGCAAGCCCCCAGCAAACAGCCGGGGCACCTCGGCTCTTGGACAAGCTCCCCACGGCCCCTCCTGCTGGTCCCAGTTGCACCATTTTCACAGGGGGGAAAGTCCCAGCACTGCAGGGCACCTGGAAAATCGCCTACACGAGAAATCCCCATCCACTGCTGTGAAACCTGAGCGGCCAAATACCCTCACGGTGCAGCACACCGCGTCCGGTGGGGCTCGTCCAGGGATGAATTTGGCCTCACGCCTCTTTGTCAGTGTGATTTACTGAGAGAAATTTATCTCCGCCTTCAAGTTCATCCTCCCTCTCTGTTTTAATTATTTCTAGGTTGGGATGCTAAAGGTTTGCAGCCATCAGAATTGCAAAAGTATAAGAATTAATGAGGAAAAGGGAGAGCTAATGTCCACATTTTGTCTTTCCCAGCACTGGGTTGATATTCATCGCTTGGCTTTGAAAGTAATTTATCTGGATTGAAAGCATGGAAACAAACCCAAACCGGGAAACCCACCTCAGCTTCTTCTCAGCTCAAATTCTTAGGCTATTTTATGCCTGATTTTTTTTTCCTTTTTCTTTTTTCTTGGTATATAAGGACTTAAAGTATGGATGGGAAAGGTTGAATACGTATTGAAAAAGTTGTGGTTTTTAATCTTTCTAGAACATGATTTCTATGGTTTGGGATTTCTTTTTTTTAAAGCCAAGAAATATTGTGAAGACTAAGTAAAGTGTTGCCTTTTTGCATTCAAATTACATTACTAAGACATTTCTAAATAATGTATGCCGATTGATATGGTACTTCAGCAAGTATTTTGTACTGTCTTGTGGGCTAAAAAATTGAATTACCTTTTGGTAATTTGATACATCTTTAATTAGCATCGCCGTTTAATCCAACAGCACAGCAACATGACAATGCCTCTTCTCTGGTGAGAGCAGATCTAAAGACATACTTAGTCCACATCTTTCTCATTTTTTGCTGATGTACCACCCCATTTTTTTTTCTTTATAAATACCTAGGTGTGATTCAAACCTTGCCTCAAAAGGCAGAAGCACTGCGAATAGCCACTGCTCCGCCGGGCGCTAAAGCATATTACGGAAACCATGGAATGTGTCATGAAAGAGTAATTTGACATAAGCTTAGGAGTCCAAAAGACCTTTCTGATGGCCACAGATAAAAAAGCCGACACAAGGGATATTGGCGAGGGCTTAGAGACCCAATCCTGCAAAGAGCAGGTGCCCGCAGATAACGCTGCTGCCTGGAGGGGGCTGCTGGAGCGCTGCGCCTCTGCCCCTGCCCGAGGTGCACAGGTCACAAATCCTTCCCTGCCTCCGCTTTTACCCACCAGACGGGAGTTATTCCCTTCTTCTGTGCGGCTCCAGAAATACAAATAAACCCAGACGGAGGCTGGGCTCTTTAGAAGCCAGCGATGTGTTAAGTAGTGTCTCCAAAGCACACAGGCACTTAGAGAAAAGCGGTTGTTTAGGTGCTTTATCTTGCCCTGGTCCTTTGTGGGACAGAGTCTGGAGGCCGAGCTGTACCCATGGTGCTGGGCAGGGTGGTGCTGGGCTGAGTTATTTGGCTGCTGCCTGCAGCAGAGGAGCAGAGGGACGGGAAGGGGCTGCAAGCACTCGGAGGCAAGTTTGTTTCCCGCTGTACGGCAGCCAGAAAAGCAGGTGATTCCCCAGGCACCGGGTTGCTATGAAGAAAATTAATAATTAACGCCACAGAACAATTAATGCTGTGCTGGTTGGAAGCGCTGCTGTCGCGGGTGGCACTGCTGTTAGCAGGGGGACGCAGCACCACAGCGGCTCCTGCCCGCAGCGCCCAGCCACGGGGTGGCAGCTCTGCGGGGTGGAGGTGATGCTCTCTTCTCCTCTCCTTCTTGGCCCCATGTTTTGGATGCTCTTTTCTGTGATTTTGCTGCCTGTGGCCTGTTATTTCCCTAGGAGCTCGTTCCTGGCTGACCCATCCCCAGCAACCCACTGGGGAAAAGGGGGACCCGAGCAGGGTAACTTCCCGCCTCATTCAGCATTTTCGAATAATTCCAATCCTTCCTTCCCAGTAGAAGGTTTTTCTGGATGCCAGCATTACAAATCTTTTCTTCCTTTCTTTTCTTTAATTTATCTCTTTTCCTTTTTTTTTTTCCCCAAAAAGATGCTCTGAGATACGCCGATTCCTCCCAGTGCCAGTTAAAATCTGCCTCTGGCAGCAGCACTTCCCCGGTGACATTTTCAAATGCCTGAAGAGGAGTCACCGCGCCGCCTGTCAGATTTCCGCGAGTGGACGCCGTCGGCAGCACGACAGAGCATCTTTTCTTCCCAATAAAGATGTGCAAAATTATCAAGCCCGAGTTAATGTGGAGGTTGGAAATACTTGTCCCAAATAACAGGATAGTTTACAACCCGTCTCTACTTTTGACATGCTGATATCCTCAAATAGCAACAATAAAGCTTCTGTCTTCTTTCAAGATATTTGTCATCTTTTGATCTGAAGCCAGAAAAAATTGAATTCTGGGAGATCAAAACTACCAAACTGATAGCTTATATCCTCAGCAAGTGCTTATCAAGTGTAATCCAGAAAGATGGCACATTTCAAAAGTGACAATGAATAAAGTTCAGCTCCCTGCAAAAAAAGTAAACAAACTTCAAACAGCGGTGGCTTTAGCAGCCCATCAATTTCCTTCTAATACCGTGCTAAATAACGGCTCTTTTCTGCTAGTCTGACTCGCAGGAATTTTCAGTGAAATTAAGGCCACCAAGGCCCTATAATGTGTGGTTTCGAGGAGAAGATGACCAGTTAAATATCTCATAAACCCACCCTGCTCTGCTGCAATGGTGCCACAAGCGGCACCATTTGCTGTGGGACAGCCCTTTGGGAAATCCTTGGTGTAAAACACGCTGGGATGAGTCCTTCCCCTCCCTGCTGGAGGGATGCTGGGCTCTGCAAGCAGCCTGGGATAGCCGCTGCGACCGTGGCTGCTGCCCCTGCCCAGCCTCAGCCCCACTCCATCTCCAAACTGCCCTCGCCCAGTGGCCACCCCTGGTCCCCCTTTATTCCTATCCCACTGACCCCAGTGTCTGATCATGGGTCGCACCTGGAGAGCATGAAAAAAAAATAACATGGGAAAACGGCATTAAAAAAAGTCTAAGAATTCTTCAACCCCTTTTTATCAGCGCTAAGGCTACAAGGCAGACAGAGGAAAACAAAGTCAGCAGTGGTTGTAAATTGTCTGGAAACCATAAATTAAAATTAAAGAGTTCAAATATGATATAAAATCATTTAATCTGGATGATTTATGCTCATTCTCAGATGCAATTATTTACTAACGCTTCTGTTTATTGCTCTTTTGACTTTTTTAATTACTGTATTCCAAAAATTCAATTACCGAGTGTAGTATATATTTCAAGCAATAGTATTGTAAATAAAAAGAGAACCAATTAATAATGTGCTTAGTCTAGCAAAGCTAAATCAAGTGTAATACAAAATGCCTGGGAACTTGATCAAGGGCTGAACGCTGGTGGAGAAGACCCCATCCCGTGGCGCAGGGGCTGCACAGGCGCACGTGATGGGCTGTGGTGTTTGACCAGAAGCCTGGGCACTGCTCAAGGATCTGGGACAAATTATTGGGATTTTGGGTGCTGGCTACCCCAAGGGTTGCCACATGCAGTGGCAGTGCCCTGGTGTCTGTCTGGTTGTCACCAGCTCTGAGCATCCTCTGTGTGCGGGGACAGCTCGGGGCAGGGTTTAACTTTGGGAATGTTTTCATAATAAATATTTTTTTCCTTTTATCTCGTTCTGTCAACAGACTTTGACATTACTAGAAAAATCAATTTCTAGTCACCTCAGGAAGATTGTTCAACAAATATCTCGTCTGAGACCTTTGCTTGTAAATGATATTTGCTTTCTCTCTCTATAAATATATACACACGCTGGTACAACAGAGACAAAGGTGAGTGTTTATGCTGCACAGGATGCTATAGGTGGGCTGATATAACATTATTCTGAAAGAAAAGCCCGGCAGAGTATTTTAAAATAGGAAAGATGCATTTTTCCATAGCCTCTTTCTCCGAAATGGCTGGATTTATTTTTTGACCCTTGGTGCACGTGTGTACGTGGGGATGGGGGCTCGGGGACTGGCCCCAACTGAGCTCAGCTTGCTCCCATGTCTCAGGTGATCAGCGCTGGCAGCGGCCCCTTTTCACCTAAAAATAAAAAATAAAAAATGTTTGCTGCCGCGTGTGGAGCTAATTTCTCTTTCTGCATCGTGTGCCCAGTAAATCTATCATCCCGCAGCCTGGCAGCTCCAGTATTTCACATGTAACGTGGTACAAGAGGTAGTGATTTGTGAAATGCGAGAGCTGCTCTGTCTGTAAGGCTGCAGCTCTCATAAAGCTGGGGGGGGTTTAAAAGCCGTAAGTAAAACTTCAACCAGAACGGGAGAAAGAAAGTGCTCTCCAAATCTTCTTCTGTCCTCAGGACAAAAAAAGAAAAAAAAAAAAAAAAAAGAAAAAAAAAAGAAAGAAAGGAAAAAAAGGCTTATAAACTGGAATTGATTCTTGTAAAACCTTCATAAAAAATAAATCCAAACATTTAGGAACATCTGTTGTGGAGCACAAGATTTCTTTGAATGAGTCCAGCCTCGGAGGTGTGTGACTGGGCACCTCCTCTTACAAAGCACCTTCCTGCTGGATTCTGGGCTTTGCAATATTAATCAGGATTAATCTTTAACTCATAAATAATTGTATGATGTATGAGAACAGCGTCTCTGCACTGAGCCTGTCAGGCCGAGGCATGTGCACGGGTGGGCGGTGGGATGCTGCAAGGTTTTGCTGCTCATGGTGCATGTGGCTGTGAGTATAGGGGACACGGATGGGACCCAGCCCCACAGAGAGCACAACCCAGCCCCTCCATGTCCCCATATCCCAGTGTCCCCATCCCGTTCCCAGGGGCCAGATCTGCTGGGAGCCACCCTCATGTGGATGTGGTGGGACATCACATCACACGCTGGCATGTTCAGGTGCCCAAATCTCCCAGGTTCCTGCTTTTAGTGGGTCTGCAGGGTGTCAGACCAGGGGAGCAGAGGAGGCTTTCCTGCACCTCCTATTTATTAATGGGACTCATATGGCCGAATCCCTGCGTGCCGCGCTGCCCCTTGCATATCCATATGGTCCCGAGGACTCCAGTACGCCGTGTGTCTGAAGGTACTGAACGGCTTAATTAGAATATTAAACTGATTTACAGTTCCTAAATAATAGGTATCATTAAGCTAACTCTGCTCAAAAAGGGGCTTGACACGTGTACACTTCTAGCCGTAACATATGGAGCAAAATCCTGAGCAGTCAGCAAAGAGGCGCAGCGGCAGCTTGAGGCCGGACATCGCGGCCCCGCAAGATGTATGGATGCAGGAGAGCAGAGCGAGCCGAGGTGAAGGGTATCCTGCGGAGAGAGCAACCTCAGGTGCTTGCTACCGGTGCATTTTGTAAGGACAGCCGAAGGGCAGCGCATAGGGTTTGGGTGGCTACGGGGCGCGTGGGCTACCCCGAGCGCTTGCAGGGGCTCTCACCCCCCAAAATAGCTGATCCCATAGGCAGGGTTGGCACAGGACTGCGAGGTAACACCAAAAGCTGCCAGGGACAAAAAGAGAATCGTTTGCTGAATTTCCCTTTCCCTCGCTGTTTCTCCCCAGAATTGCTCACTCCTCTTTGGAGTCCCGTCACGATGCAGAAATATATTTAATTTTTTTCACACACATTAGCTAATTTCGCATCAGAAGATAGCAAGACTGACTTTTTGAACATTTTAGCATGAACGTTTATTCTTCCAAATTAAATTTTAAAGGTTTCGCTCCTCGTGCAGAAGAAGCCCCTAAGGGATGTTTGCACTAAAGGAGCAATTTTTATGGAAAAAAAAAGTGTTTCTCTCCCGAACTTTGAACAGAAACTAGAGGAGAAACCTGGAAGGGGAGGGAGAGGGGAAGTGTTACCGACTACCAGGCCTCAGTGCAGAACACCGAGAGCCCTTGGATCCTCATCTTTGATCAGAAAATTTCACATCCAGGCTCTGCACTGACGTTGCGTGCCTTGTAAAACCCAGCGCTACCAAGGGCGAAAATGGAAAAAGTGAATTTTAGCAATGGTCTGAGGATGTCTAAGGGTGGAGAGGGGGGGAGGCTGTAGAGTTTTCTTTGTGTTTACACGAAAACCATTCCAGATGGTGGTTAGGAGGAATTTACACCCAGACCAGATGCAGCCTGGGTCGTCTAGACTTGTTTCTGCTGCGGGACAGACGCAGGAGCTTGTCGGAGAAAAGAAGTCCCTGAACCAAGGATTTCATTACAAAAAGTTATTATCAACTAAATAGTAATCGTGCTACCTGGCTAGAAGAAAGTATTAAAAGATATTTACACTTGAAAAGAAGCAATTAGTAGTAGTTCAATCACTACAGAAAGTGCCAGGACAGGACAGAGGAGTGAGTGTAAATAGATAGAGACAAGAGAGATTTATTATTAAATTAAAGTCACTTAATTACTGCAAATGTTAAATATGCAGTTTTCTGACATTTAAATGATATTTTTCACCAAAATTAAAATGAATTGTCCACTCTGAATTCCCACTTCTTAGACAGCATGTAAATGTCAGTCCTAAATTAAAGTTAACTAGGATCGGTGTCTGCTATCCATTTCAAAAAAGAAAAAAAGAAAAGAAAAAAAAAGAAAAAAAGAAAAAAAAAAGATTTAATTAGAATCAATAAAGCACTTTTTATTGAAGTTTCCAGCCTGTGCTGGATTCCGAGCACACGGGAAGCCGCTAACGCCAGCCGCCCGAGGATCTTAGCAGCTTCGGGTCAAAGGCGAGCGCTGCCGCCCCACCTGCACCGGCTGCGGGGCTCTGACCCCCACCAGCACCACCGAGCTGCTGGAAGGGGACAGGAATGGGATGGGATGGGGATGGGGACGGGATTGGGATGGGGACGGGGGCGGTGGCAGGGGTGGGGGGGCCGGGAGGAGCGGATAAGTGAGAGCAGACCCTCGGCGGGACAAGCCAGCAACGCCGCGCTGATTTACACCAGACGAGAATCTGCTCCCGCGCCTTTTTTCTTGCTGTGTGTTTTTGGATGGGCTCCATTCAAGCTGTGAGGTAAGCACACTGCCTTTTGACTTGCAATTAAAAACACTATTTTTAACTTAAATACATCCTCTGAACTCCTCAGAGTGTTTTCATAAAAAGAAATCAAAACATATCTACCCGTGCTTTCAGTTAAAAATGATGAAAAGCCCTTTAATCCGCAAATGTATATATGTTACTAGGGCTTTGATTAAACAGTCTGTCCCTGTTCAGAACATTTTTCCCCAAATGTTCTGCTGACTGGAGGTGTGCTCGAGCACACATGGCCACGTGCTGGCCTGGGAGGGCGAGCAGCGCCCATCCTCACAGCTCTTCCTTCAGGCACCAGCTCACCTCCTCACGCTGACATCTCAGCTAAAGCAGCTTTTTCATGTTGCCAGTCCACTTTATTTATTTTTTAAATCATTTCTGCGAGCTGCACGACTACTGTACTCATAATCACCGCCGCGTGGAAGTGATTATATTAAAGGCCTTTTTACAGTGCATGCACTCAGATCAAGATGTAATATGCATTTCATATCCCCTGACTCCCTGTCCTAAAATAGAGACAAAACATTCTGTAATGTCAGATTGCTTTGAATTAGTTTTAATTTGATTAGAAATATCCCACAAGGCTGCCCTCGTACGTAGAGATTATGTATAATTAATGCTGTGATCAATTAGATCTGAATTGTTAGTCCATCAAGAAGCAATAACACGGGCTCTGATTTTCAAAGAGTTTTCCCCTAATCGTCTTGTTCTAGGGCTCTTTATGATGAGACACAAAAGCTCCTAAATTAGGACAACATGGTACTGCACACATTCGGAAGAAGCATCCCCGGGTTGTTGCTGATGAACACGTATGGGATATGGCAGGCCAGCCCCGATGCCTCGTATAGGGATCCGTGCCCACCCAGCCCTGCTGAGGCTCCCTGCTCTGACTCCATCCCCGGTGCACTTCCAGAGTATTTGGTGCAGATTAAAATTCAATTATTTCCCCTCTGTTGGGGGCTGATGTTTGCGGTGTGGCCTGACCTGACCCCAAGGCCTGGTGCTGTCCCCAGGCCCCTGCTGCGTGTCCCCTCGTGCCAAAGCAGGTGGGCATCTACTTGAGGTGGCAGTGGAAGGACGCGGTCAGAAGATGGCAAGGCTGGGACAGACATGAAGTGGGCAATGAGGACAACCCCATTTTCTTAATCAGTGAACCCACACGTGGAACCCAGTCACGCTGTGGGGTGATGCGGCCATTTGCAGAGTCCCGGTCCCCATACTGCAGCAGCCAGCTGGTGCAAGGCTTTGTGGCTGTGTTTGTGAACGCTGCTGTGATGTCCCTCACGGGCTCCCCAAATCTCATGGCTGGGCCGTGCCAGCTCATGGCTGACCGGTGACTGCGGGGCAGCCCCAGCCTGGACAAACACACAGCGAGCGGCCTAGGCCGGCCAGCGGCTGCCAGCAGCACACCCCAGTCGCGTGGCAGACATTTACGACTTATGAAGGGCAAAAGGTGATCAATCCGAATCACACATCGCCCATGAGTAATCCAGTCAGCTCCTTTTGCAGCACAATTTTGCTTCTGGCACCCCCCGCACCCCTCTGTGCCGAGTGCCCCCTCTCGCTGCCTGCAGCAGCGGCTGGAGGTCGGGGATGCGCGGCGGGGAAGGCACCCGGCCGCCTCCCGTGCATTTTACAAATGCAGCAGAAATATCTCATCTTGGATTCACAGATGGTGGAGGAAGCCTACACCTGGTCTCCGCTGGGATTTAAACCTGTGACCTCGGAGACGTGTGAGAAAAATATGTCAGCACTCTTCCGCCGAGGCTATCGCGAATAATGCGCCAAGCTGCCACGCGGCGAGCAAGGTGCAAGATCGCCCTTCTGAAGTTGTAATAAAGTTGTGTACTTTAAAATGCGGATCAAGGTGGGAATTGTATTCCAGCGTGTTACACGAGAAATCTCTAAATAATTCATAGGAATTTATTATTCAATGAGTAATTCCTACAAAAGCTAAAATCAGGCAGTTGAAGCCCTCAGGAATGTTTTCCTCCTAACTGCTACACATGTCAGTCTGCGAGCCGAGGTATGAATATTTTAAGTACGACAACTTTTTTTTTCCCTTTTTAACAGACTGTATGTGTCACTGCAGGCCGTAGCCAGAACTGGCCGAAACTCTTAATTTACACCCTGTGAGGAATGATAACGTTCTGACACTTGCTCCAGGCTGGAAAAAAAAAATGTATAAATGTTTTTAAAATTTCTCAGGAAAAGGGATTTCCCCACCGACTCTTTATTTTTTGGGCTCTCCTCTGTTTTTCGGGATTGCATCTCAGATGTTGTTTTAATTTCTGTGTGCATAAGACATGGAGTGCTTATACTGCACCGCTGATCTCAGTCACAGGACCGTGTGTCCGCACTGCCTGTGGCAGTTCCTCCGTGTCCCTAAATCTGCAAATTCAACACCGAGTGTTTGGGAAGGACTGGCCTTTTGTGAGGAGCACATCAAGCCAAAGGATCATGTCATCGGCTGTGGATTCGGAAACAAAACAATAAATGAGGCTTTCAAATCATTCTAGAGTGATGAAAAGTACATTCTTCTTGGGAGGGTAAAATGTTTCTATCGATATCTAATTGCAAATTTCCTTGATGATTGATAAGCAGGATGCAAACAAAAATAAAATAATAATAATAAAAGTGCTATGCTGTATTCTACACTGACAAACTAAGTGCTAGTATGTCACATCATTGTGGTAACAGGAACACAGAAGGAAAGCATTAGAAAAATTGAAATGTTTAAAATAGCAGAATAAAACTTTGAATACATATTTTTGCTTTGAAATCTTTCTTTTCTTTATAATTTCTTTTTGCCGAGTGTGATGTCCTGACAAAATTGGTTTTATCCAAACTGCTTTTTCCTGTGAGAAACAATTTCAGTCAGCGTTTTCCTGCCCAGCCTCAGTCACAACGTGTCGTGCTCTCGGAGCTTGCTGAAAATAGGCAATAAAATATTTCACTTGAGGCTTTTGAAGCTTGCAGCTGGTTCAAGAACACCTTTCCGTGGTGCAGTGCCAGCGGCTGTGGGCTGCACCCCGCGCCCGGGGCCACCCCCTGCGGGCAGGACCCCGGCACCCAGCTGGCCCCACAGCCCCCGCACCGCGTTTGCCTCCGAGGAAATTCTTTCCCTTTTCTTGTTTATTTGCTTCTTCGTTTCAGTTGTTTGGGTGTTTTGGACAGCACGCCCAAACGGCGTTTAATCAAGCATTTCCTGATGATGTTTTTTTTCCATTTTTTTTCCCTTTTTCTTTCAAACCCTGTAAGAAAGGCGCTGCCCCATGCTGGTTTCTCATGCCCTGTTGGTGTTCCCTGGAGCTCCAGGAGCTGGGGCGATGCTGCCCGTTGGCTGCAAGGTGCTGTGGTCCCCACGGGGATGCTCACAGCACCTGCCTTGGGTCCCTCAGGAGCTCACCCAGCGTTTGGTGCTGGCAGGGGACGTGCCACCACACGCTGCTACTTCCAGGAACGGGGTTTGCTCTGGGGTCTGGTGCTGCAAGGCCAGCAGGAGGACAACCTGCCTGGCTGAAGGTGGCCCTGGGCCCAAACGCCCTAAAATTACTGCTCTGTGAGCAACGACCTTGCTAATGATGCACAAACTTATTGGGTTGTGCTGGGGGAGATGCAGGTTCCATGTGTTAGAGGTGGAGGTGTGTAGGTCCCACCCCGAGGACACCCAGTGCCGGAGCCCTCTGTCACCTCCCCGGGTAATTCCCTCCTAGGGTAAAAAAAAACCTCCCTGCACACACACACACACACACGGAGCCACTTTTCATTATTTTGTGTCACTCATTTCTCATTTGTTGCTATGCATATTGTGCCATTATAACAGGAAATTACATTTGCATCTTGTGTGGCACAAGCATGTTGTGAATATCATAAAAACACATATGGTCATAAATGGTTTAAAAAAAAGGCGATAAAACTGACATTTAGAAAACAGCTTTTGAAAAGAGAAAACATGTTCATAGAGCTTTTGTACATTTCTTCCATGTGAAAAATTCTCCAGTCCCATTTCAGAAGCTTTTTAGGCAAACTTCTTAATTTTTTTCTTCATATTAGTTTCAACGGTTTGGAAATTCTACTTTGTGCTTTGAGCTCGAATGTCCTAAAATCCCACGGAAGAAACCTGAACAAGTCCACTGAGCCTAATTTCGTGTTTCTGCTTTCGATGTGACTGCCTTGCACATGTCTGACGTTATTCAGGGGTGCGCAGATTTGCACACAGTTTTAGGCACAAGTCTTTAATTTTAAGCAATTTTGGAGGGTGGTGGCACGCAGCTGCAACGTGTTTGCGTGCTTGGGAGCGGGGTCCCAGCCATACCGACGTGGGCAGGTTGGTTGTGGGAGCTGAATTTCAGCCGAACTTCCATGTCAAGATAGGGTTTGTTCATATCAGCATTGTCTTGTTGAAGACTTGAGGAACAGCAGAAGTCAGCGTAGGACATAAAATGGCAACTTTAAGAAAGAAAAAAATTACACAGGGAAACGATGGTCATTACGAGTCAGAGGTCTTGGGTTAAAAACTCTGGCTCCAGATTTATTCACGTATTTTGCAGCCATTTCACCGTGCCCCTAACTTTTGGCAGGGCACACCGTGTGCTGGCCCTGCTGGCCCTGGTGCTCGCCGTGCGAGGCCGTGGGCTGTGGCACCACGACTGCTCGCTGTCCCCCGAGGTTTTGTTTCTCGGTGGCTGGGTACATAACCATCTTCTCAGAGCTGTTTTTGCCATCAGTCAGCTGTGGCTCTTGGTCCAACTTAGTGTCTGAGGGAAGATTTCTGCTAGTCATTGCGCTGTGCTCACAGCAGGGAATTCATTCTAATTTTCCAGGGCTGTAAACTGCAAACCTTTTATCTGTAGCCTTTAACACGATCTGTGACAAGCAGATCCGATGTTAGCATGCTATGCTATAAATCCTCCTGAAATGTTCCTTTACACAGAAATTATGGTACTGATTCATGATCCAAATACGGATTTTCAGTGTGGGCCTTGCCAAGCCGCCAGCTCTACCTTCTGCTTGAAATGCTCATGAGGACTGTCTACCAAGCAAACCAGCTTTGCACCAGGGGAGGAGGAAGCCTTGCAAGCAGCACCAAATCTGCTTTTCTGACCAGTTGTGGGAGAGGGCTTTGCTGCCACGGGGCCGTGTCCGATGCAGTGACATTGGAAGCAGAGGGATGCGCACACTGCCCAGCACAAGGACGCTCTCCTCACCCATTTCCTGCAGGTTTCATGCAAACTGAGCGTGGTGACTGTCCCTTGAGCATCAGCTGCCCGCGGATCCCCCTGGCAGGGCCCCCCCAGTCGTGGGACCCCCGCCAGCCCTGCATGAGCCCAGTGCCCTCAGCCCCATGCTCCTGGAGGCTGCGCCCAGCCGGGGCTCGTCCGGTGGCATGAGGGGGCCAGCGGTGTCTGCAGCCTCCAGGCTCAACCTCATCGGCCCCACTGTGGCCCTGCCACCCCCATCCTGTGGCAGGAGCCACAGGGGAAAGGTGAAGCCCCTGCTGCTCCTCCTGCACGCCTCCGGGCTGCCCGCAGGCACCCAGGGAGCTCCTTGGGCAGGGAAGGCTCCCGCACCCCCCGCTCCCCTGGAAGCGCACCAGCCTCTCCGAGCCGAGCATCTGGCCTCCTGTCTGAGCCGCAAATAGACATGGGAAAGGCTGGGAGTCTACACTCGGGTTTCTAAATCCACAGTTAGGCACACACTGACAAAGTTGTGACTTGCAGAAGCACAAGGTAGGGAAAGGAAGAAATTTCCTTCCCCGTGCCAGCTGCCTGTTTATCCGCTGCTCCCAGCCCGGTGTAATTCTTCCCCCTAGTTTTCAATAATGGAATAGTTGACATTCCTTTCAGCTCAGAAGCTGCGACTGCAGAGCCATCCTGATCCTCCTGCCTCGGAGAAACACCCTTGCTCGGAAGCACCCTCGCTTTAGGTTGAAAAGGAGCTGGTGAAGGAAACAAAGGGGCAGGAGGAAGGATGGGAGCGGGGGCAGCAGCCAGCCCTTGGAAAGGCCTTGGTTGCCTGACGTGACACAGATGTCCTACACAGCTACATGTGAACCATCGGCTCCTCCGTGACTCATTTCTTCATCTGCTGAATGGAGGCAATTGTTACATTCCCATAAAGCAAATAAAATCAGCAAACACCCACGATTCTGCCTTCTCCCCGTCTCCGTGCACTCCTCCCCATCCTTTGTCACACAGCGACACCTCCACCTCTCCCCAGTGCTCCCCAGTCACTGCAGCCTCCTCCTTGCCCATCCTGCTGCCCCGGGCATGGCACCGTGGGGAGCAGGAGGGAGAGGAGCAGGAGATCGAGGAGGAGGAGAAGTAGGAGGAGGAAGAGGAGGAGGATGAGGATGAGGGCAAGGATGAGGACGAGGAGGTCAAGGCTGAGGCAGGAGTCCCGCGGAGAGCACAGTTTCCCCCCTGCTCGGATAACAGAAAGGGGTTGCAACGTGTCAGTGGGCTGTAGGGCAATATTTCACCTCTCTTAGCCTCCCACAGCTCCGCTTGTATCTGAGCACGTAGGATTTTACCCCACATTTATCAGAGGTGCTGCTCAGAGCCGGCTCGGTCAGCTGCGCCTCGCCCTCATCTGATGTGGTCTTCGCGTCTGCATTTTTTTTTTTCTGCCATTCAGCCTGATTTCTGATTGCACATTCTCTTTTAATGCGAATATGAACATTTTGTACTTCCTGAATTTAGATAGGTGTCATATTTGTTGCTGAGCACCCATAATTTTTGGAAGAGTGTTTGTACTGAAAATGGAAACCTGTCATTTCTCTGCAGCTCCCTTCTACATTTAATTACATCAGCTATTGTATCTGAATGTTTCACATCTCCTCTGTTAAATTATGATAATGTTGCTCAGATTAAAACTAACACGCATATCAAAAATTCTATAACCGTATACAATTTTCCCCATTCTTTTTAAAATTTCCGCAGGCAATGATCGCTCAATGGAGTTGTACCTCTGATCATAATAAACCGTCAAAAATAGGTGACTGATACAGAAACTTGAATATTAAGCCCCCATTTAAGCAAATCGCTTTTATTCACCCTCTGCCGAGAAACCTAGGAACTGGAAGCACTGATATTTTGGAGCCAAACATTCCGCATTTGATAATTAGCATAAATTAAGTGGGTGGGAGAAAGGGAGAGAGAGACCTGCGGTGGGGACAGACGTGTCCCTGCCCCAGAGCAGCGCGGTGGCACACGCCGCCACCAGCTTTGCCAGCGACCAGATTACAAAGAACCAAACTCAAAATTAAAACACTTGGGAGCCTCTCGTGGAGGAGTTCATGTCATAGCATTCACGGCAAAGCCGAGGTGTGACCCTTGATGCTTTTGCCTGCAGGATGCTTTGTAAGGGGCACCGTGGTCTTGTGGTTGGACTCGATGACCTCGAAGGTGCTTTCCAACCTAGATGACTCTGTGAAGACCTGAGTAGCGCTCGTTTGGGTGGGTGTGCTTTGAAAGTGAGGTTAAAAAGTCCCAATCTTAGTCATGTGTTATCTCCAGTAAACACCCAATCTGCATTTCCAGGGAGCCGAGGGTTATTACAAATCATCTCAAGGCTCACAGTGAGCCTGTTCTTCTTATTATTTGCCTTTTGGTCATCTCCAGTTAAAAAATGGCCTTCCTAGGCGAAGTAGCTCCCACAGTGGAAAGTTTCTGTGCAGAAAAAAGCTAATTATTCACCAAAAGAAGAGGCTGGCTCTTAGCCTGGGCCCAGCAGCCGAGGAGGGGCCGGTGTCACAGAGCTGGGTGGCTCTGGGGGGCTGCGGTGCCGGGGTGCTGGGGATCTGTTGGAGCAAAGCTAAAAGCACGGCCCCTGCAGAAAGGCGAGCGTGGTAGAGGTACCTTTGCAGCTCTGCCCAGCACACGGCTACAACCCGAGCCACCTGCTGTAGGAAATCGAATAAAACCCAAGCGCACGTTCGTGTTCTGCCCTGCGACCTTTGCTGGCACATCCCGACGGCGGTTAGCAGATCGGGCCTTCACCGGGGGGAAAGGCCTGCGAATATTTGTCCGTGCAGTCACTGAAAGCAAACGATCCGTTTCCAGAAAATTCCCCAAACGTTTTCCTGGAGGAGCAAATTCGCAGCCCCTGGCTGTGTGAGTCACTCGGCGGCGCTGCTATTTCCTGACGGCCGCCTCATGCAACCCCCGGGCTCAGCGCTGGCCCCGAGGAGCTGTCCCGGGCCGGGGGCACGCGGCCCCATCCCTTGGGGTGGCCGTGGGGCTGGCCCGAGCCCCCGCTGCTGGCTGAAGCCGTGGGTTTGGCAGCAGTGGGACCTTTCTGTGGGACTAGGGGTGGCTGTGGGGCCGGGCAGCAAGCCCCCTGCCCCAATACCTGAGGGCATCTCTCCGGGGTGTGAGGCGAGGCCAGCGCCTGCCCCCTGCCCGTCCTGACAAAAAGCAGCGCTGCAGACAGCAGCTGATCCTCCCTGCCTTTGTCCCCACTGTGCCACAAAGCTGGATCTGTCTCGCCGCCGCTAACAGAGTCCTCCAGCTGCCCTCCCCGCTTCCCTCGCGGTATTTTGAAGAATTTCAAATTAACACCGTATGACTAAATCCAGCCCTGGGCCCGGAGCCAAATGTGCAGCATGACACCCGGTGCAGAGCCGGGCGCGGAGAGCGCCTCTGCAACCCAGCAGCACCCTTCCTCCTCCTCCTCCTCCTCTTCTTCCTCCTCCTCCTTCTCCTCTTCCTCTTCTTCCTTCTCCTCCTCCTCTTCCTCTGGGCAGGGGCTGAGGGAGCAGCCTGGGCTGTACAGGAGCTGGAAGGGGCCGTGGCACGGGGACATGGCCACCACCCAGCCAGGGGGAGAAGGGGAGAGCACGGCCGGGCTCGGGGTTGAGCGCGAGGACACGGCTGCGTCCCCTGGAAGGAGCAGAGGCGGTTGCCTTGCCATGCATTAATAGAAGTTTTCTGTTTTAAATAACAAAGGCGGTAATCCACTTAGGTAACCTCCCTGATTCTGGTTTGTTTTTTCGAATGCCCTGGAAATTGGATCGAAAGCAAAGATCCAGCAAGGAAAATGAATCATCTGGGCAAGGAGCAGAGCTCAATCCCACCCAGGGCTGGTGCTCGCCGCAGCCCTGGCCCCACGAAGCCACCGCGGTGCCACCCGCCCATGCCATGCTCACTCATGTCCCCCTTCCCTTCCCACTCAGATGGGAATGGGCACAGGCACAGGGAAACTGAGCCCAGGGCTTCTTCCATTTTTCTGAGCTTGGGGCTGGGAGGAATTTAGATTTTTTTATTATTTTATTATTTTTTTTTAATTTTTGCCAGGAACTTCTCTTAGCAGCATAATGCAGCAGCTCGCAACCTAATAATAGCATCATAAATATTTATTAAAATATAAAAAAATAATAAAGCAGGCGAAACCACCGGGCCTTACAACAAAAGCGGTGGCACCCAGCCTCCCCAGAAAGCCACCACACCCGGAGGCTGTGCTCACCCCATGGCCACGTCCCCTCTCCCTTGGCCAGGAAACCAGCTTGCTCTTCTGTCCCTTCGCTTTGGCAAGGAAGGCAGCATGTGCTGTGGAAAGGGAGACACCATTTCTCCTTCCTACGGCTTGATTTTTGGCAGGCCTTGCGAAGTGGCAGGGCAGAAGCCTCCGCCGCTGCCCTTCTCTGCCCTGCACGGGTGAGAGAAGGGAGCTCGCTCCCAGCACACAGACACATCCATTTTTAAAACCAGCCCTTCTGTGCTCTTTTTTTTTTTATTTTTTTCCTCTTTTTTTTTTTTTTCAGCTGTGCCTCTCCAAACCAAGCAAAAGATGTTCTCAGCTTAGTGGGATTAAAAAAAAAAAAAAAACAAAAAAACAAAGTACGGCAGAAGTATTCTGGCAGGCAAGGCGGCGTTTAACTGAAATGGGCTGCCACAGGCACATCTGAAATTAAGTTAGGCTTTAACGGCAAACAAAACCGGGAAATGGCTCTGAGAGAGAAAAAGCCAACCACCCCAAACCCCAGCACTTTCCCGGTGCTGCGAATGGCCCGAGGAGAAGCAGGTCCCCATGGCCACATGGCCGCAAGCTGGGCAGCCACGTGGGGAAGGCAGATGCAGAGGAGGATGAGGATGGAGCTCTTCATCCCTGCATGAGGACGGGCAGCCCGGCCAGGGGCAGGAGGAGGGGGCGATGCACAGCTCTGAGGCTGCTGCTCGGCTGTCCCCGTGCCAGTGCTGCCCGCTCGCTCAGTTATCGGTGGCTTTTGCTGCTGCTCATAGCAAAGCACTCCCAGTTCCAGAATTGAGAACTGGGAGCAGAGAAACAGAAATGGGATGAAAATGACCTGAGAAAAAAAAAAACACACAGCAATGGTGCTTTGGAAGCCTGTTCAAGCCTATAATCTCCGGTGATGGCTGTACCGAGAGAACAAATTGATGCTGTGCTCCGGGTGTGGGGCAGGAGGGGACAATGCCACTGGCCGGGCTGGGTGGCACAGGGTGTCCGCAGCCACAGCCCCGCGGGCTGGGACCCTGCCCTGTCCCTGCCAGCTCTCTGGGGAAAGCAAACTCCAGTCTGGCAGAAAATGCTCTGTAGGACACTGATGTCCACCACCTGGAGGCTGCTCCTGCGCAGGGAGCTAGGTGTGGCCTGGAAACTGCCTTTTAATAATGGTTAGAGAAAGAAAAAAAGATATTTTTTTTTGCTATCCATTTTGAAACAAGAATTCACTTGAATCCTAAGTGCTGTGAGGAGCTGCAACACAGCGTTTCCCAGCTCCTGCTCAGGGCCAGGCGAGCAGAGGCCGTGCTGAGCGCTCCGAGCTGTGCTGGGGAAGGGCCAGGGGTGCTGCTCCGCCGCGTCAAGATGAAACTGCAGAGGAAGAGCCCTGTCGGTCCACAGGAAAGCCGTGTCTTCTGAGACAGGCATCCCCGAGCGCCAAGGAAGTGTTCAGCCAGTGAGCGTGGTATCTGCGGAGCGCTGTAATGCTTCCGCCGAGGGAACAACACGAATTCCTGCTGTGTTTTGTTTTGTTCCTTTCCCGAGCGATGTTGTTTTTACGTGGTGGCTCAGGAACTTCTTTTGGACATCTGCAACATTGCACTTTCCCGGTTACCAGCCAAAGAGCTTTTTATTATTTTTTTTTTTTAAGCACAGCAAGAAAATACTTCATCAGGCACATGCTGACAGACAGATTTGCTTTATCTTCGTTGGGAAAACCCAGTGGAAGCAGCACGCCCGGCGACGGAGGGGATTTGGAGAGGGGACGGAAACGGAGCGGGAGGAGGCTCGGTCCCGGGCTGATGCTAACAATGCTCTTTCAGAGGTTCATAATGAACCTATTGAGAACACCGAGTTATTTGGAAAAATCCTGAACTGTGAGAAATATGCGCATGTTGCAGTTGAGTCACAAGTTGGCACAAGTGACACCAGAACATATTTTTTTTTTAAGTGTACTTTTCTTTTACAGATTCGGAGACAAGGAACCATTATCATCACTTAATTTAATCTAAACCCCAGAATAGCTGCATCCAGCACAGTCCTGCTGCCGAGCTTGAGCAGCCCTTTCACAAGGATATCTGTCTTGATTTTAAGACGGGCAGGGACAGACTTTCCATTATGTTTCTTGCTAGCTGCTTCCAATGGCTACATTTTCATCCCTGTTGAAAATTTGTACCCAAACCTGCTTATCTCTAGCCTGAAAGTATTTGGCTGTGACTTCTGCCACGGATCTCGGTAGCTTTCTGCCTGCAGGATGAAGAGACCCGTTCAAATCTCTTCTCTGGCAGCTATGTCAAAGCCTCTGGTTTCTTGTACCCTTCCTCTTTGTCCAATTAACAGCTTTTCCACACAAAATATAGCTGAGACTATGCAGGATCTGAAGAAGGAGAGGTTTTTGTCAACTGGAAATAGCGATGGGTGTCCCCTGAACCTTACCTGGGCTGTACCGTGTCTGATGCCTTGGACAAATTGCATTTTAACTAGAAAAAGCGGTTTATTTACAAAGCATGTGAAACCATGCTGGTTTTTGAACAGTAGTCACAAAAAGAGGCGAAGGAGAAGGCGTGTGGGTTTGTTTCTTCTTGATGGAATCATCTCACCCATTTTTTCCTCATCTTCTTGCTCATATTTTCTCATATTCTCATCTATATGTTCATATATTTTTTTTCATATTTATTCTCGGATGGATTTTTCTCATAATTTTCTCATTTTTTTTCTCATATTCAGCCCTTCTGGCTGGACACAGCCCGGGTGTCCCCGCACAGCACCTTGCTCTCTGTAGGGCCACGGCGGCTCATGCACAGAAGGGCTGCGATCCCAAAGCCAGCAGAGAAGTTCCTTTATACATTTTACTTCCCCCTAAGGAGATTTGGGTGTGCTGGCACGGCGAATGCCCTCTTGACGTGTGGCTGGGTTTTGAGGGGCCAACCCTCCTCGTCCTAGCAGCATCCATGGGAGCGTGCTGCATTTCTGGCGGGCGGTGGTGACCTGCCAATGGGTTGTTGTGGAAGTGCTGATCAGATCAGGCACAGATGGGCGACACAGAGCTGTCATAATCAGCCGGGATTCGAAAATGTTATAATTGGGATGGTAAACAAGTTCACAAGGACCCCATTGAGGCAAGGGATTGCCATGGTAACAGACCAGAAAAGTCTGGGGAGGAGGAAGGTATCGATAAGTGGGGGCAGCGGGAGGGGAGGTGCGGCGGGCACCCTGGGGGTGCTCCTTCGGTCCCTCCTGGCACCGTGGTGTGGGGCAGAGCTGGGTGCGGGTCCCTGCTGCTGGGCCACCACCACCCCGCTCTCTGCAGCCGTTCCTTCAGGCACAGAGCTCCCCAAGACCAAGCAGGCGCTCACAATCCCAGCCTGTGGGTAGAGATGCCAGCAGAGCACCTCGGCTGCTCCAGCCCTCTCCCGGTGTTTGGGGGTGAGAGTTGAGCTTGGAGAAGCGTGGAGGAAATTAAAAAAGTTCCCTAATGCTCCTGAGCTTATCGACTGCGTTGTTATTCCAAAATAATCTATTTTTAAAAACCTTCTTTTATTAATCAGCTATTTATCTTTCATAGGGTCATATTTTTCATTCCGAGACAAATGCAGCAATTTTCCTCACTACAGTAAAACAATAAAATTAGTTTATAGGCGAAAAGAAATGTTAAGGGCCCAGTGGCACTGAAACCTCATTAACAAATCTTTTTTAAGTGGCAGGCTTGCAGCTTGAGTCAATGGACAGAGAAAGCAGTTGCACACTTGCAGATAATCAGGAGCTGAATCTGGCAATCAATCTATCGAGCTGGAGCGGGCTTTTTTTGAAGATTTGGTCTTCTTGCTTTTATGGTGAAAATGAATATATACATAGATGGTGTTTGATGCTCTGGGGTTTAGAAAGCAATGGTGAGGTTGGGAAGGAAATCGGTATTTTCAAAATCACATGTAATAAAATAACGAGAAAGGAAAAGATATTCTTTTGGGGTTACGTGGCCTTAATTTAGTGGTTGTGCCAAACATTTGGGCTGCTAGGCTACTGGCAGATTTGGGGCAGTGCTGGATCCTCCCTGCTCGCAGAGACCGTGGGTGGAAGTTAACAGCCAGGAGCGCCTGGACCAGGGGAAGGAGCCTCCTCAGTGTTCCCATCAAGCGAAATAAATAAGTCAGCAAGGCAGGTATCACACGGACAATAAACTCCTTTGCTGTAGAGAGTAGCAGCGACGAGAAACGCTATAATTTATCAGAATTACAATATAATATATGGCTACTTAGTGCATTGAGGTCGTGGAAATGGAGCTGGAGAGAGAAACAATTTTTTACTAGTATTTTGTATTTAAATGCATCCTTGATGGCACTTCTGCTACCCCCATGGGATATTATCCCATGGTATGACTTCTCCATCTGAACTTTTTTTCAGTGAATTTATTACACAAAGAGTTTAATTATAACAAGAACAACAACAAAGAAGTAGGAGGAGGATATGAATCTAAGCATGTTCCCTACCAGAAAAAAGAAAAAAAAAAGAAAAAAAAAAAAGAAAAAAGAAAAAAAATATATATATTAGGACTGCTTGACACCTTAAGAAGTCTAAACACTGCTTTTATTTGGGTGACACCAACTAAAAGGGAAGAGGAGAGTCTGACTCCCAGGCATGTTTTGCCTTTGCTCACTTGCTGGAACAGCCACTAGAGCTAATGAGCACTCCCAGATTTCGTACCCTCTGGGAAAAGATGTCTCCCAGGAGTTACACAGCTTATTTAGGAAGAGGCCCTTGAAATACATCTGCATTCATCCTGGAAATAAATAAATTTGAATTCAGAGCAGTTAGGTTTTTCCAAAAGTGGAGAGCGAACACATGTGGGCACATTGTTATTTAGCAAAAGACTGCGAGCCCAGATTTTTCCATCACTATCATAACCGTACAGCAGCACTATTTATCATTTTTCCAGTTGCTGCATTCTGTTCCAATCACAATGAATTGCTCTGAAAGATCTCTGATAATAACTAGCCACTAAGACCTATGAGACTTCATTTATTATGGCATAATATACACATTACCTAACTTGTGTTGGACCATATGGAGAGCTCTCTGTTGAATTTGGCGTAGTTACTGGGGTGAAACAAGGATGAATTTTGTTCCTCATCCTCTTCAATTATGCCATAGATTGGATCATGCAGCAAACTCCAACAGATCATCTGGGCATAGCAATCAGCCCCGAGGACCACATCGCTGATTTAGTCTGTGCCAATAAACACAGGGCTGTGTGCGAAAACACTGACGGGAGCGCGAGTGGCACTGAACAGCACCGATCCCTGGAGCAAATCAATAGGGCTTAACACTTACCTAAAGCGAAGGTCTTCTCTGCAAATGGGAACAGCCTTTTCAGTTTGTCACTTGAAGGCGGAAAAAGGCTTTGGGAATATCATGCTTGTCTCGGAGCTTATGGGGAGGATGGGTGATAAGATCGAAACTTACGTAAACCAAGGTCAGTTCAATCACTGCATTTGAAACTGCAGGGAATTTAGCTGCAAAGCCCAGCTCTGCAGGGATAAATCCTTTGATGGCATAATGTGCAGAGTAAATAAGCTGTAAGATTATCCCATCCCTGCCTCGATGCATATGCATGCATGCTCTCACCTACATATTCTTTCATTTCCCTATAAACGTGTGCGCATGTAGGAATCACAGAATCATTAAGGTGCACATATCTGATGGGTTGGAGGAAAAAAAATATCAAGTAAGGCAGATTTGTTTGGGATCTTACTGTCTGCCATTAGCAAACCAGGAAATCAAGGAACCCAGTCCAGTCTGGTGCCTGTAATTACCATGGAACTGATTTTATTTTACTTTTAAGTGGAGATGAGATGCCCAGCACCTCTCAGAAGTGCTCAGCAGTCCTCAGGACTGAGCCTTACTGGTACCAGTGCCTGGATATTGCATGCCAAATTTACGTCAGAATTGCTGTGCCTGTATTCAACTCTACCCCAAATCTCCCTGATAAATAGTCTCTATTTAACTAAAATCTCCTTTTTGGTACATAAGGACTAATAGAACATGACATTTATTATTCAAAAGAGGTGGCAAACGAATCGAGACATTGATTCGATGTGAATAGGCAGAATACGATCCCCCACTCCTGCCTCTGTGCCTCTCTCTCTCCCCGACATAAATAATAGAACGGTTCCCATTCCCATTCCATTATTGCTAATAATGAGTTATGAGTAAAGCGCACCATGTCCCTCGAAAAAGGCAAGATATAGCTATGCTTATGGTTGATTATTAGAGGATAAAATAAAAAGATTGATGCCCAAAAAAAAGTCTAATTAGTGTTAGTCTATTGGAGAGGAAGCTGAGCATGCTGCTCTAGCACTGCCAAATGAAATTAAGGCCCAATTATTGATAAATGAAGAGTGGTTTGTGCTGGAGTCTGGCCTGGAGTCGAGGAAATACATCTGTCATTTGGCCTGCACAGAAGTCATTCATGTGTGACATAGCATCCTGTGCATTTATCATGCATCTGTAGATTTTTGTTTTAATTCAGTTAGCTGTCTAACTAGATTCGGTGCTGGATGCCGCGCACAGAGTCAGAATTTGGACTGACAGATGCAATTCGAGTCTGAAATGGTGTGTGACACGACTAGCCATCCTGCATATTAATTATTATTGAAACCATTGTGGCCAAAGCTTATGCACTAATGGTCTATTTTGTTATCTGCTTTTGTGGCTTCTGCATTTAACAATTGCCCAGCGGCTCCGGGGCAGGTAAGAGACAAACCAGATCAATGACCCGTTGCTGTCAAGCGCCCTTACTGTTACCACGAAAATTGGAAACGGAGGTGTTTGAAACGATGGAAAGAAAATGCCTGGCTTCACCATTATGAACACTGCAAACTCTATAAACGAGATAAGTGGGGTCAGGAGCTGAGTGGGGAGATACACTTTTCATTAAACTTAAATTGGCGAAATAGTTTATTAATTCTATTGTCACATGCAAATGGAAAACAAACGTTTGTGAAGGTGATAAAATTGCAGCGCTGGCGCGATTGTTCTGACGCCAGTTGGGTGCAGCCAGCCACGAGGCTTAGTTACCCTGTTGCACTAAAGTTTGATTTAAAGTTCATGTAATTTCCTCGTCGTATTGTGGGGAGAATTGAAAATAAATGTCACCTTCAAATAGAGAGAGCTAATGGAGTTCTTCAGAAGTTCTCAGGAAGCCTTGGGCAGGGAAGGTGCTCAGGAGGCGCACGCCTCGGCGCCTCCCCACCCATCCTCCTTGGCCTCTTCTTCCCCTTCCTTTGGCCATGCTACCAGTTCCCAAAGCCATGGGTACTCTGGGTTCCCCTCCGGAGACCTGGCTTCTGGCTCTGGGTGCAGGGTCTGGGCTGTGCCCAACGCTACTGGCTTCAGAAGTGCCAAAAATCCCTCCGAGGATCCGGGTTTGGGTGCTGATCTGCTTGGCACTTCAACACATGGGGATCACTCCTTTAAAATTAAACTTTTGAGACAGGCACCTGATACATCTTCCCAAAGTAGGCTTCTCACTGTCACAGGTTGCAGTGCTTAGCGGCTTTTGAAGGACCTGGTAAGATCTTCGACGCATCTTTTAATACCAAAACATTTTGGGAAATCTGCCCCACTTCTAAGTAGGGCAGAGAATGTCTTCGCATCTCACAGAGCTGTAAACCAATTTTCTAGATGGGGAGCAAAGTTTCCCGAGGCACCGTATGATCCATATTCCCCAGTCCTATTTAACCACGGCTGTGGCCAGTCCCAGCTTCATGGGGGGCTTCCCAAAACCCATGGCACTCAGTCTGGGCTTGACTCTGGAGGTCAGTGAAAAGGGGATGCAGTGCCTAAGTCCTTTCTGCACAGCAGCACGCTCAAAATGCCCGTGAGCTCCAGGTCTTTGCCCTCCAACCTCGGAAGAAAACCTGCTTGAGGTCGGAGCCAGGGTGGGAACCCAGTGGCAGGAGCCCCCAGGGCCTGTGTCCATATGGGGTATGGCCGGCAGCGCTCCCGGATTTCCCCTGTTTGGCACACAACCCCTTCATTTCCCTTCACTGTCATCCAATTCTTTCTTCACAGTTAAGGCTCTTGCAAACGAGACACTAACAGAATTTTCTACCTCAGATTTACAACATTTTCATCAATATTAGAGCCACTGAAAACTAACCAAAAAAAAAATAAAAAATCCTTTCTGGAACGTGCTTCTCCTTGTGACGTTTCCCTGGATTCCTCTGAAGCGGGGACTGTGCCACTAGCTGCTATTTTCTGTGTGCTTCACAAGCTGAGCAATGCCGTGCCTCCAATAGAGGCGAAGTTTCAAATATTAAAAATACCAGCGAAGTACAATGCCTCTTACTCATCCGAACTGGATTTGGGGCCGGCAGCGTGAGCCGCGTGCCATATGGGGATTTGTTAGCCACTTCTGCTCCCTGACGCAGCGCTTCGCAGGGGCGCGGACGGCGCGGAGCCGCCTCCCCCGTCCTCTCCTTCAGCCTTGTGGGGCATTTTTTACCTTTCCCTTTGCAGCACAGCCTCTTCTTACGACACAGCACTGCTGCTGGGGCTGCTTGTCCCTGGGCCTTGGCATCAGCTCGTCCCAGAGCACGGGGAAGGAGGAGAGCTGAGAGCAGAGTCCCCAAGCACCTGTACCCGCCCAGGGCACCCCAGGGAGTCCCCGCAGGCTGTGGCCCTTGGGGATTTAGGATCTGTGCCCACATGAAGCACCCCTTTTGCACCAGCCCTGGCGGCCACGCTGCCCGGACACTCGGTGACACCTGCACGAGGCAGGGCCTGGTGGGAGCAGCTCCCTGGCGCTGAGCACGGCCGACCTTGGTTGTCAGCGCCGCGCCGCTCCACCTGTGCCGTGACCCTGCAACTTCCCCAGCAAAGCCATTTTTTGCTGCCAGCACCAGTTTTGTGTTTACAAAAGAATATGCAAAGCAGTGCTAAGTAGGGAATGACATTTTCTCCCTCACAAAGAGACAGATTTCCTTGTGCTCGCTCTGTGCATCACCATATCCCCGCGGCGGCCCGCGTGCTGCTCCCAGCCCCTGGAACGGGTTTCCCGTACGTCAGGAGATGCTGGTTGGGACCAGCCCTATGTGGGCTGCCTGCTGAAAGCTCCAAGGTTTTGGGCACGGTGGCCACAAGCACATCACCACGCCGAGCATCGCCCCTGGGCTCTGTGTGGTTTTAGAGCAGGGACACCGCGTGAGTTAACGAGCTGCATCACACACACCAAATGGGAGAGCTTGGCCTTTCTCCTTTTCGCATTTCTGTGAGAATATTTGTGCTCAGTGGCACCCCAGCACGTGCAAGGCAAGGCCAGAGCTCTCCAGTGCTGGGCTCCTGCTGCCAGGTGACCCCTTCCTCACCCCCATCCTCGCCCCTGCAGCAGCTATCCTTGTGCCAGGGTGGATGAGCAGAACTCACTGCTGCCCAGAAACCTTTTATCCCCTTAAACCCAGCCCCAAAACCTGAATGGCCCCTGCCTGACCCTGTCTGCATCCCTCTCTGGAGCTCTCAGGGGGGAATACAGCTTTCTAGAGCTGCTGAAGGGAGAATTTGCAAGCGTACCTATGGGATGGAGACATCTGAAAAGCAATGGAAGGCGGCCACCAAACTACCCGACACTGCCTTATAAATCCCAGAGTTTATATTTACAGCTCCAGCCCTTAATTTGGCCTATTCTGATGAAAATGCAGCTTTGTGCACTAAGGAAGTGGCTGCACAGTACGGCCAAGGTACCCTTCAGCCAGACCTGCTACGTAGTATAGAATGAAAAGAGGAAAATATTTTATTTTTTTAAAGAAAATAACATCAATAAAACCCTTATTTAAAAAAAAAAAAAAATGGAAAAAAAAGAACACAGCAACCCAGTCATGGAAAAGAAACCCAGGAAAGCCAAACTACACAGACACAACAATAGCTGCAGGGCTGAGACCTTGTAAAGAAAGCTCATGCCTGGAGTAAGGTTTTACAGTGAGTTTTAAACCACTTTAAAATGTCAAGTTTGGTTTTTGACGTGGTTACGTTTACCCCATAAAAATAAAGTGATTTGAAGACCCTTTGGGGCCCTGGAACGGCTCCCACTCTTGCTATATAGACTTTGCTTCACGTGTTGGCTTCAGCTGCTTACTGCCTTTTGTGATACTCTGGTTATTAGGTTAGATCAGCAGCACTTCCATTAAAAACCTCGATTGATCATATGCAATACCCGAACGGTCGGTAGCTTTTATGTGAAGAGAAGAAATGATAGATTTGTTTCTAACTGTTAAACTCTAGGGTTATCGAGGGACCGAATAACTGCCCTTAATATGGCAATTATTTTTGCAGGTACAGTACTTGGTAATGTTGGAGCGTAATTACCTGGTAATCTGGTATTTACTACGTAACTGCAAAGTGTAATATTTGCACCTTGTAAAATAAAACAGGCATTTAAAAATATTTAATACTTTCTGGCTCTCCTTTGTGTCTCCGCCTGCGGTTCCCCCACGGCGCAGCGCCGCTGCCCGTTTCCTTCCCCAGCCCCCCGGCACAGTGGGTCCCCGCCTTGGGGCTGACCCCCCCGGGACCCCCCCAGCCTGCTGGTGGGGCTGCAGCCCCCAGGCACCCCACAACCCGTGGGGATTCGCCGTGGCCACCCCAAACCCTCAGCAGCAGCCCTGGGAAGGGGCGAGGAGGGCCACAAGCTTGGGGACACCATTCCTGTGCGGGATGCTGTGCTGCCACTCCGCAGCATCTCCGATCTCCCTCAACCTCCTGGCGTGCAGGAGATGCCCAGAAAGATTTCTGGATTTTCGTCTCCCAGCCCGGCTGCTCCCCGCGGGCAGCAAGGGGCAGGCTGGAGCTCCCTCCTGCCTGGGGGAGCGCTGCCGCAGGATTGCTAAACCGCCGGGCGCTGTAATGTGTTATGACATAGATCAGCTGTTGTTTTCCAGTCTCAAAGGAAACCTTGTGGAATCTCATTCCTTTGACTGTATTAAATTATCTGCAAATGTTGTCCTTTAAACACAAGCTCAAGGCCCTCGCGCTGAGCATTAAACACGGATTGCGCGCAGGGTGAAATCTCTTTAAGGCTATTGTTGCTTTGGATATTTGGTTTACCTTTAGTTTTATAACAAAGTAAATTAATAAATGAAGGGGTAGGAGAATTGTTACTATAGCAATCCCCATGGTAACATCAAAAATGCCACAAACACTCATCTTCAGGCTCCAGCTCCTGCGAGAGCACGGCTCTGGGTAAAGCGCAGGGCCGGCTCCTCCGCGCCGTGATGCTGCGCTGAGCCAAATTCCAGTTGTCTCTCAGACTGCTCTTGAGAGAAGTTCCTGCTCTCAAACAAAAAGGAGCATCTTGAAGCTCTGTGAACCTCTCAGAAAAAAAAAAAAAAAAGAAAGAAAAAAAAAAAGAAAAAAAAAAAAAAGGATTGTTTTCTTAAATAAACCCTGGGGAGCTCATGGCTTTAGAAAATATTTCTGACCTGAAATCAGCTTCGCAATGGGAACGGCTCCTTTCCTGCTGAGGAACCAGAGCTGTCTTCAGGCTCTTTGGGCTTCCTAATAACTTTCTACTGGGTTTGCATAACTCGGCTGTTGTGAAAGAGCTTAGCAAACAGCAGCACAAGGTATTGCATTCAGATTGGCACGGCGCGCACATTTTTCCTCCATCTCCTCATGTCTCTGCAGAATGGGGTGACACTGGAGCTACTCAACTCTTAGCAGAGGTCACAGTGCCACCGCCCCGAGTGGCGGAGGAGTCGGTGAAAACGGGCCGAGATTTGGCCACAGAAGGAAAATTAAAGACACCTGCTGAAATAGCACTTGGCCTAAAAAAATTAATCAACAGAGTTATTCTGGGCTAAATCCTGACTTTTTGCTCTAATGTCCTTGTTTTAGGAGAACTGTCCCCAAAATGTAACACTGGCAGCCAGAGTGCAGGTGGGTGGGTGGGCAAGCCCCCCAGCCAGCCTCCTGCTCCCTTAAACCAGCCCAGCAGCTAAACATTACAGCTCCACGGGGCACTTTTAAGCTAAATTCTGCAAATTAGCACAGTACCTGTGTTACCCGGTGCTGACGGCCAAATGTGCTGCTGCTTTTGGGGTGCCTTTCTGAAAGGCCACGAGTGAGGTTTACAAACCCAGCTCGGTTTGCTTGCACTTCCCTTGTGCCAGCCGGGCAGTACTGGGTGGAGAGCAATTCCTCATTATTTTTGTGTTCTTTTAGCCCTCTGCGATAAATAGCAGGGCCCCGGGAATGTTTTCAGAAGCGAGGCTGTGCTGTTTTTCTGCCTGGAAACTTCAGCAGAGCCCTTCTGCTTTTACTAAACATTTACAGAACGGCGTTTGTAAACTGGGTGTTTGCGAAAACCGTGACTCAAAGCCCAGCAGGTCCAAGCAGAGGCATTTCCACGTGCAGATTGCCGGGCAGGATCCAGCCCCGGAGCTGAGCGTTGCTGCCCCAGGCCTGGTGCGAGCGGTGCCTCGCAGCGCTGCGCCCTGGGGCCCTGCGCAGAGCTCCAGCAGCAGCTCCTTCCCCCCAGAAGAGGCCAGGGGAGGCTCCCTCTGACTCTCCAAAATTGTTGGAAGAAAAAAAAAAAACAAACAGTGTTGGTCCCGGCAGCAGGTGGCATGCCGGCGTTGCTCCCCAAAGGTGAGGCTCCCCGCAAAGAGCACCCCAAGGTGCCTCTCCCGCAGCACCTCCTCGTCCTCCCTGTGGAGAGGCTGCTGCCTGCCCACAGAGATCTGAACCTCCAGGGTGAAGCCACCAAAAACGCAGCTTTGCGGCTCCAAAAACACGGAGCTGCCACTTGTCTTCATGCTGGCAGCTTGGTGAAGGGACGCGCTGCTGGAGCGCTGCGGCTGCGCCCCAAATGAAACGGCGCGGAGGTGAAACGCTGCTGGTAATACTTCATTACAACAGGGTGTAAGTGGCAAATTAAAAGAATAAAATGAGCGCCGGTGGCTCCGGCAGGGCTGTGCACGCAGAAACAAAGAGAAATGTAATGAGGTTGAGGGTGAAGGCTTTCTTCTCAGCTCTGCAATTGAAGTGTTCAAAGAGCAAACTGTGGAGCAAGCTGCAAGGGTCAGATCTGGAGAACAGCCACGTTCCCTGTCTCAGCATCCGTTCGGGGATAAATCTGGCTCTTAATCAGGGCTGACAATTAGGCCGTACAGTTAATATTTTTACAGCTGTTTTATTAATAACACATACAGAGCATCCAGCCAGGATTTGTTGGAGACACCTCAGGAAAATGAATGATGTAAATAACAGATGGATGCGGAATATTCTTACAAACAGGCACAAAGATATTCCCATCTTGTTTAGAAGGAATTTAAATAGACAGATTGCAGATAAACAGGCAAAGCGAAAAGAGGAGAGAGGGGGAATGGGAGTGGGTAGCTCGCAGTGCGTGGCCTTCATTGTGCAGTCCTTGCCCGTGCGTTTGGTGCCTGCATCCCCTGGTGCTCGTAGGTCTCACCACTCCCTAGCCACAAAATAGTTTTCCTGTGGGTAAATTCAACCTCCCTCCAGCGATCGTACCTTTGAGTCTTGGCTCCACTAATTACACGGCTTCGCATCCACGAACCTCTTTGAATTTTTGTGCACCAAGAGAGAAGGGAGTGGCGGCTGTGATGCGGGGGAGCTTTTGAAGTGCTGGAAACGAGCCCCGCTAGGGCTGACACAGGTGATGCACAGCTGCAGGGCAGGGGACACGGTCAGTTAGAGGGGCCACCAAGAAAGCACAGGTGGGAGGAAGCGCGGGGGCACATCTGGGACAGGGGCGAGCCAGGAAAGCACTGCCCGGCCCTGTCCCTCTGACGGAATCGGGGTCTCTGAAGGGGCCAAGCAGGGCAGGAGGACACGGCCCTAAAGCATGCAGGGCTGCCAGCACCAGCCCCAACAGCACCACCCCGATTCTGCTGGCGGAGCTTTCCTTCAGGAAGCAAACTCTGGCCCAAAAAGAGCATTTTTTCCAGATCTACGTTAAGCAAAAGGTGACTTTCCTTCCTGCGAGGTGAGGATTTAGGTGCGCGCCCGGAGCTCAGCACACGTGGAAGCGCTCTGCTGAGCCGTGGCTTTGCTTAGTGCCTTCCTCGGGGCCAAGAGCTGCCAAAGATTGTGTGCACAACACGAGATGCTGAACATCACTAGTGTGTGATACACTGATGCTTTGTGCGTACATGGTAAAACAAAATCCTTTGGCACCAGCGGCCAGTGAATCATGCGGATTTGTACTTTGGGAGTTTCTCTGGAGCTCTGCGAGCAGATCCAATGGTTAACAGCTGGAATTGCCTGCAGTTGCTGAAGCCGGAGTTACCCGGTGCTTAGCAGGGGCCACAGAGCACAACATATCAGTGATGGCAAGAGGTGGGCACCAGCGCCAGGCGAGGGCAGATGCACGTCCCTCGTGCCATCCCCTGTGCCCAGCAGCCGTCCTGAATGTTCACACGCTCTGCACACACCATGGCCAGGCTGCCAGAGAGCAGGACGAAGCCCTCTGCAGCTGCAAGGGCTGAGGGCTGTCGAGAAGATAGGGTCAGCCTTCAGTGCAGGAATCAGGAACAGAAAACGCCGCAAAAAGATTCGAGAAACAAAGTGAATGGAACTAGAAGAAGCTCCCAGACCTGTCAAGCCCAGTCCCCAGTAATTATGCCAACACAGAGCCCTTCATCATGCTTATCCAGCCATCTTAGGCTTTCCCTGGTGTCTTCAAACGGCTTTTGCAGAGACACTGCTAGTGGAAAGGTTAAGATTTTTTTTTTTTCTTCTAGTTTTCAGGCTAAACTTCATCAGCACCAGCTTAGAGAGGCATCCTCGTGTGTTCTCTGAAGGCTATCACAGCACCAGGCCCCACGCTGATGCTACGGTGCTGGCGGTGCCGTGCCTCCAAACAGATCCGCTGCTGAATAATGCCATGGGGCATAGGGTGCTCAGCATCAGGGCCACCCCATCGCATCCCGGCTGCGGCTGGGCAGCACAGGTGGCTCAGGTCTCACACCCCCGTGCTGCGGGGACTGTGCCAATTTGAGGCTGGCGGTGAGATTTGCAGGTAAGCGCATATGATATTCGCACCCGAGCGCGCATTCAGCGGGGAAACATCGCTCTAAATAGCAGTGAAGTCATCAGAGTATGGAAAAATACGGAAAGCAAACATATTCAGGAGTTCTAAAAATCAAACTGTGATAAATATCAGCATAACAAGCCTCATTTGGGAACACACCGTTCTCCCAGAGGAGGCTGTCTGACTATCAGTGCCTTTAGAAACACACTTTCTCCAGGGCTGTGTACTGAGCACGGGGTAAGATAAACACGAGTGCCTTTTCCCAGCCTGCTCATCTACAGGCATCTAAATTAAGAGATTGTGTTATCAGTGATAAAAGTTCATTGAGGGTTCATTTCAGTTGGTTTGAAGGTTTTTAAGGAGAAGAATAAACAAACAGCAATTAGCACCATATTTAACATCGCTGACATTTCGTGGAGCCTATTTCTATCGCGGGTAGGGGAGGCTGTGCTCCGGCGATGGCTGTGTCTCCGCACGGCGTTACGCTTCTGCCGCCGGGACCTCGCCGGGCAGCGGCAGGGCTCGCACGCCCGTGGGCAGTGCTGGCACCGAACGGCTCCGGGGTGTGCCTGTGAGCTGTGAGCACACCAGTGGGACCCTAAACCCGGCACCCTGGGGTGGGCTGGATGAGGGCACGCTCCCGGCTGGTCCCCACGGAGCTTGGTGGCACTTTGGGGGGGTCTGGCTGATGGGCGCAGAGGTCTTCCTCCTGGAAACGGCTCCTCAGGGCTGCCACGAGCACGGATCCAACCCATTCCCTGTGTCAATGTTTAGGATTTCATCCACTTACGGAATCACCACGCTACCTGTGGGCTGTGTAATTGCACTTTGTGCTTCGCCAGAGCCCCTCACCAGGTAGAGCAGGGAGCGAGCTGTGCACCAGAGCGCACACCAAGCACCCCTCTGCCAGGCATCGGGATCCTCGGGGGCTCGGGTAAGCAGACAGAGGATACGAAGAGGAAGCAGCCAGTCTATCGTGCTTACCTAGGATGTGCAGAGCTCTACAGTACAGACGTCTTAACACATAAATTTAACAATTATTATTGTGTTGCCCTTTTCCAAGAAAGGGTAAAGGAGATTTGTAGGAGCACTTAACACATGTAAATCCCCACCTCTTTAAACCAAAGCAGTGTGTTAAATGGGTCCATAAATATCATAAGTATTCTGTCCTTTTAGAAATCATACCTTTTTTTTTATTTTCTCCTTTCAATGCAATTAAACCCGTGCCTTATTATAACACAACTCTTGGGAACCAGACATTTAAAAAAACTCCAAACAGGTGTTTATTGAGAAAGACAATGATCTTCCTTGGGTTAAGCGTAAGTAGAAGTCAAAGACAAAAGGCAGTCTGCCTAACACCCGGTCCTGAATCACAACTTGGCAGTTTTCTGCCAAAACGAAGTTAAAATCTCATGCAGCCACGTCTCTCACCTCCATGCGAGAGCTGAAATGTTCAGCTGGGGCTTCTCTCTCTTCTTGCACAGCCCCCGGGAGCGCAGGAGGGATCTCCCCGGCTGTCGGGTGTCCGTCCCACGCCCTCACCAGCATCGTCCTGCTGTATTTGGGAACACTCCTTCACCCCACAGCAGGGCCCCAAGCCCCTGCTGCAGACAGGCACAGGCTCGGACAGGATTCACCCAATGTTTGGTGAGATTGTGCACAAATGCAAACCAGGTTTCCCAGGAGTTTCTCTTAAAGTTTGTGCTTCCTTATCTTCTGACACACCAATGGGCACCACCACCACTTCCCTGGTAGGAAAAGAGGCCGCCACCAACCAACCTGCCCAAGGCAGGCTCCTGGTTTCTTGGCCACCCTTCCTGGGGCTGGTGAGCCCCCGGTGAGCCCCCAGCCCGTGGGCAGCAGGCGAAGCCCTCGTGGGCCATTTCCACTTGGGCACCACAGCTTGCTGCTCGAGCTGCTCCGTGCAGAGTACCTTCAACACATTCCTTGTGATTGAAAAGGGCCTAATGTATAATTTATATGTTATGATTGCTGCACAAAGCCCCAGTTGTAAATTAATGAGGTTGGACGGTGCTTAAATCCCGTATTCTCGAGTTAAAATTCACTCGCTGGCCTGCTCCTTTTATGATTCCTGTCATAACTCTGTGGTGTTGCATCACTGCCAATTTCACTACACTTTTACCAGTACGATGAATAAGGAAAAATGAAAATCGCATTTGGCACTTTTAATCAGATAATTATTTTTAAGAAACTAGCAGGAATGTTAAATACATTTTCCCGTTTTTTTTTTTGTTGTTTTTTTTTTTTTTTTTCCATCTGTTCCGGCCGACGTGCAAGACTGGTGCTCTAATAACAAGGCAGATCTCCCGAGCACGCCTCCTAATGAGTATTTCAGGATTATTCGCCTCCAAAGATATATACGTGGTATCTGTTTGCAGGACATCTGGCCGCAACGTGTGCCTCGTTAAGTTACACCTGTAAATCTGAGGTCAGTGCCTAAACCTGCAAGGGTACGAGTAACGAGCCCCATGAATGGGGCTATTAACGGTGCCAGGTGCCGGTGAAATGGCCCCGGCCTCGCGGGCTGCGGTGTGTCAGGAAGCAGGAGCAGGGCTAAGCATGGCTGAAGCCATCCCCATGCTTTCCACAGCCTGGAGAACGCTTTCTCCAAGCGCACCTCGGTAAAACACCGAGCTCGGTGTGGTTCTGCACTGTGTAACTTTGTTCAGCTGAGCTGCGCGCTGTATAAACCGCCGTGAATGTTTGGTTAAGGTTCAAAGGCAGCCCAAATGCTTTCTATTCCGTAAGAAAAATTCACTTGCTTTTTTTTTTTTTTTTTTTTTTTTTTTTTTTTTTCCCCTTGGCGTGTTCCACACTTGGACAAACTGAGTAAATACATAACGCAATCGAGCAAAGAGCAAGTGCCGGTGTGGGAGCCTTCCCAGGCCTCAAGCGGCGGAGCGGAGGGGAATTTTCCTCTCTTTGAGGGACGTTCTCACAGCTTTTCCAATACGAGCTGCAAAGCAGAGCGGGACAGACAGCCAGGCGAAAAGTCGAGGAAAAAGGTCAGGCGCACCAGCAGGCGAGGGGTTCAGACTCCAGTCCAAAGGAAGAGCGTACCTATGGTGTAAGGACGAACACAACAGGGGAAATGGATGGGAGAAACAGTTGTAGGCATTTTTGGAAGCGTTATCTATAGGCTAGGGGCTTGGGGGTATTAAGGGGCTTGGAGGTATCTAAATATGCAGTCCCATGGACTTTGCAGCTCCCTCTGAAAGTCAGAGCTGTTTCCCCTATTTTCCCTAGCTGGGAATTACAACACATAGATGCAGGTTTGTTGTTTTTGCTGAATATTTGTTGTTGTCGTTGTTTGCTTGAGAAAACTGTTTCTGGAAAATGACTTTCCTCGTTAATTTTACCCTTTCTCCGATGTTCGTACCCAAAAGGAGCCATTTCGCCCCCTCCGGTGCTCCTGCGAGCAGCTCTCAGCCATCGCACCTGAACTGGGACGCGGAGAATTACAGGCTGCAGAAACCTCACCCTCACCCCAGCAACATGAAACTAAACATGAACAGACAGAGGAACATCCCCTAATTACCAGGGGGGGATTCTGAGGTTGTCGGGTGCTGGGGACATCGGGTGAGGGTGGCAGGACCTGCCTTCCCTATGGGATGTGCTCAGGAGCCTTGGGCAAACTGCTGAGACAGCTGGGCTTCAGAAACTTTTAAAGTTTGCTTTTCCACCAGCGAGAGGAGCAAGTACAGCAAAGTGGACTTGGAAGGGGGAGCGTCTCCTATTTAATTTTGCAGTTGCTATAGTGATTGATTAAATTAAAAAAAAAAAAAAAAAGTAGCGACTTGTAAATTCAAAATCCTAATTGTACTGACAACAATCTAAATGTGGTTAGAACAGTGAGTCACACTCCAGATTATGTGTCTCAAATAAGGTTTTAATTTAAATTTAACAAGGCAATTATTGTACAGTATGTTAATTCAGTATCATTTGATTAACAAAAATGTGTTGTTCGAGCTTTAACACCTATGGTATTTAGTTAGATCTATATCTATTACATAGTTAAACCTCTCTGGCATAAGTGGTGCTAATAATTAGCATACAATGAAAAAAAATCTTTGAACGCCGAATTTTGCACAGAGCTGAAAACCGAAAGAAAAAAATAATAATAATGGTGAGGCATAACGAAAATATTGAATCTAGCATTGAGTTCAGTCCCGCAAAGATGACTGCACAGCATTGTTTTATTCATTTTCACATCTAATCCCAGAAAAGCTTCTGTTTCTTAGTATTGGAAGTTGCCAAGGAATTCAAGGCCCTCTTCCAGGAGTTAGGTCAATACACAGAGTCTTGATAATGAGTTGTTGGTGACTCAGCTCTGAGACTTGGCAAGGGCGGGAGGAAGTTTTCGGAGCTGGCCCCGATCCTTCCTCCCCACGAGATCCCAGAGGGTCATCATGACCAGCTGCACCGCTGGCTCGACCCAAAACTCGCGGGTTATCTGCAAGTCTCTGTCTTCTCCCACAAACTGCTTAACGCATGTGGAAAAATGCATGAGAAGACCAGGAGCCGCGTGCCATGGGGACACGGATGACATCCATTTCTGATGGATATTTATCTACAAATAAAATGCCCTTCCTTTGAAATCCACATGCTCAAGCCTCTCTCTCTGTCTTATCCCTAAATCACAGGCTTTTATCCTCAAATTTCCCAACTGGTGGACTTTGGGGTTTTGCACCGGACTGCCCTCTTTCTAGAAAAAGCAAAGATAGCTAAAAACGTGTTAGTGGTAATGGCTCACAGCACCACCGTTGAGTGCTAAAGTTGTTTTCCTATGAATATAGATTACATTTTTTTACATAGCAAGTAAACAGATGCATAAAGATGCATTATTTCATAAGCATAAAAAAACCTGCTGCAAGTATAGTGCTTTTAATTTGTTTTTATGATTACTTGTAATTAATTAGCATCAAAAGTAAATTATCAACATAGCTAAAAATTGAAATTGTACCAGCAAATGCAGGAATGATTTCGCTGGTTTATCTTTATACTAAGGTGGAAAAAAGAAATTATCCTTTTTTTTTTTTTCTTTTTTTTTTTTTTTAACTATGCTTAAATTAAAGTGTCAAATGCTAGTGGCAGTACAGCCTAAAAATGTACAAAAAGAGAAATAATATTCTATAATTACAAGCTGTGCAGAGAGCATGCCATGCACATAAATATTTAAGGCAGTTCTAACAAGTTTGGCTTATTATTAAAGTTGTGTTTCAAAAAGAATTTTTAGAAATCATGTTTACACTTTATAGAGCAATTTATGAGGTCACTGCTCATGCACCTCATCAAAAACTTCAACCTTCAACCGAAAGCCATAAAACGGAGGCATTTTGACAGGATCTGGAGACTTTTAACAAGTTCTTGCTGCTGGGCTCGGCGGCCCTCCCCTCCCCGGGATAAAGGACGGGGCTGGCTGAGCTTTTGGTCAGCCTAAACCAAATCAGCAGGCTCCAAAGCAGCGCTCTGCCTGACCCCCATCCATTTCCCGTGACATTTACTGCCACGGCCCGCCCTGCTGTCAGAGGGTTTACACAAGCCTTTGGGGAAGGAGCTGGAAACAAGAAACGAGGTGGCTGTTGGGGGGCAGCGGCGTGCAGGAATGCATCTGAGCCCCGTCTTGCCCAGATTTCAGAGAAATTCAACGGCAAAGGGAGAGGATAAAGAAACAGGCTGGTCACAGGAATGCTCCCCTGCTCGCTCGGTAGCTCTGAAGCTGGTGTCAACCTGTGCCGACTGGGTTACGCTAGGAGGAACTTCGGTGAGCACCTGGGAGAAGCACCAGATCCACCTTTTGTGACAGAAAACACAAAACCATTATTTTCCCACTGTTTCCCCTCCACCTAGTCAGAGGAATAGAGCAGGTTCTGCGTGGGGAAACGCTAAACACAGACCTTAATTAAATCACAATCAAAGTAACTCTGCGGAAAGCAAATTATGCTGGAAGAAAACGCTCAGGCACAGGGTAACTTGGGAGGCGTTCTTAATGATTCCCTCCCCTTCTCTGCGGCCCGTAATCCGATTAAATTAATGCTGCCAGGCTCTGGGATGCCCACGGACATCAGGACACCGAGCTGGGTGTCTCAGAGGAGGGGTGTGGGTGGTGGCATCCCGGGTCGGTGCACAGACCTCCACTGGTGGCCAAGGTTTACTGATGACTCAGGGGGGCTTCTTTAAGCAAATCCCCAGGCTACAAATCCTATTTCACAAAGGCGTGCAGACCGCTGAGGCTTTGAGGTGAGTGCTGTGCAGTCTGACAATTTCCTTGGTCTTCCAAAACCAGCAAAGACTCGGGGAAGAGATGTAGTTCTTGGAGAAATATCCATAACTCTGTTTCTGTGAGTGCATCTCCAGTATTTATCATCCTGGCACCTCCCTGTAAGCTGCAGAGGCTGCTAACCCTTTTGCAAACGAGCGTGGTGCCTGATAAGCTCTTTTTAAACACCACTTTTACTATTAAATGCCAAATCTAGAGCTCCGTGCCCTGCTTCATTAGTTATTAATGAAGCAACATATTTGTTCAAAATTTATGATTGTTGATTTGCTCCCATCATTGTATGAAATATTAACACAGCATTTGTACTTGCAACCATTTTGCAGACATTAGATGGTGGATTTGCATATTCATGAACGCTCATAAATGTTTAAGGAGACAGCACAGAAAGCATGTGAGCTGTCAGGGAGCCAGTAAAAAGGCATATTTACAGTGTTAATAAGTAGTTGAGTTTATAGGACAAAACGGCAAGTAACAAATTAAATGAATTTCAGTTTGCCTGTTGCAACAAACTGCAGTCGCTTTCCCTCCTCTTCCTTTTGCTAAGCTGAGTAAACTTCAAACCTGCCTGTGAAATTCTCCGTCGGCACAGCTGAGACGTCTTGCTGCTTTTGCTGGGACTTCAGCTTTTGACGACGGCGCGTTTCCATCCAGCAGCATGCCCAGCAGACATCTGTGCTGTGCAGTTCTGTAATTTGACTATCTGCTCGTCTGCTGCCAACGGGGGATGCGGGGCTCCAGGGCGGCGTCCTCGCTGGCTCGTTAGCGTGGCATAAGGCATTGCTGCAGCAGGGGAGGCTGCGGGGCTGCGTGCTGTGCCAGGGGGGCTCCCGGGAGCTGCGGGCTCCCCCCAGCCTCTGCTGGCCCTGGGAACGTCCTTCAGGATGAGACCTTCGCTACCTGGATGTGCACGACTACAGATGGATGAGCCTGGGGAGCTCTGCGTACCTTTGCTTGAAAACTGGGCTTTGTTTCATAAAGTATAGGTGCATACCTGTAAACATTTCATACCTGGAAAGTGTGTACACCTAAAATTGGCTGCTAAAAGGAAATATTTTATAAGTCTTGGAAACTGAGGCAGCCACTTTGCTGACCTGGTTAAAGTTTTGGAAGCATCATTGCTGCCCAGGGCAGACAGTCATTATTTACAAGAGCTATATTTACAATAAAATGCTAGATTAGTTTTATTAAATAATCATTTCATGTTTATTAACTTTTTTTAAAAGCAGGACAGTGATTCATTGGCAAGACAGAAAAACTTCCTTTTCTGCTTACTGGATTTTTCCTCCTCTGCAAAACATAAATCATATTTTGTGTGAAGTGTACATCCTTGCTTTGAGCTGCCCATGTTTTAATAGCATAGCTAAGTCAGTTATTTTAATCTCTGGTACTTTATAATAAATGCTTTTTATTGATTTTTGGTGTACACTGCCATGAATTGAATAAACTATGTACAAGAGCAGCTGAGAGAAAAAGGCTGAAGGAGAAAATGTGATCAGCATGTTTCAAAGTTAAAGGTGAAAACACGATGGTTAGCACTTTCTTGGTCAGCAGCTCCCTGGGAGTGCCATGAAAAGGAGCGAGCATGATGTACGTGTTATTCTTCCCTCTTAAAGGCCCAGGACTGGAGACATTCTTTGGGGAGGCCGGGTATGATGTACTGCAGATATTTCTTCAAAATCCAATTCAAAATCCCATATTTAGACGGGTGGGAAGAGCACGAGGAGACGGGAGGGAAGAGCAGTCACCAAGCTGCAGCCCAGCCCGGGGGTTGTTGCCCTGGGGGTTGTTGTCCACACCAACCTATTTTACAAACCCTTCTTCCTTGGATCCAGAGCAGAGGGAGCTGCAAACCTGGTGTCTGATGGTTTGCCAGGAACTGTATAATACATAAATAACTGTTTCTTTAGCCATATTGCTTTCCCCAACCTAAAGCCAGACACTCCCTCCCGCGGGGACAAGTCTTAAACACCAGCAGAAGAACGACACTGGTTTATTATTTCCCTGAGTCCCCTCTCTGCAGATGACCTATAGAAGTGATTTAATGCGGAGCCGCTGGAGTTCCAACACTTTCTCTGTGCTCCTCAGGCTGAGACGAGCTGATTTCTTTGGGGTGTTATAACTATGACCTGCTCCATTAAGTAGCAAACAAAGTACAGCTGGATATAGCAAGCTCAGCTTGACTCTTAGCTTTCACATAACCTGCTTGATTAGGAAAAATGTTGTGCCCTTGTCACACAGCTCCTACTGTAGCCTGAAAAGATGGGTATCCATTGATTTCTGCATAATATGGATTCACACTGTCTTTCCACAACAGCATGTTTCACACCCTAAAATAACCTGGCAAAAACCATTATTTTTCCTGCTGGTTTAGCTGTAAAACGTGTTACTACTCTAGGTAATGTGCTGCTTATTACACAATTACCTGAAGTGCTTTACAATGCATTAATTGCTGCTTGATTTAAACATTTCCCATTTAGGAACCAAGCTATATCATTGTGACAAATTACAAGTCAATAATCTGGTTACTAAGAAGAGGAAATGAAGAAGCTGGGGACTGCTTCATTAAGGGAAGCAGACCATTGCTAAGTAAAATACCAAGCTGATGCTATTATCAATATTGTGATGCATGTACGCAGATGCATGCTGCAGAGGCAAGCGGGAAAGCAGGAGGTAAAACCGATCCTCTTGTAGCGATGCACTTGGCACTCAAAATAATGATCGCGAAGACCTAATGGTGAATTAATTCAGGCAAAGACTTGGTTCCTCATAAGGGCTTGCTCTGCCCTCAGCTGGGAGCCCGGGCGTGGGGTTCAGGATGAGGTGGGTTTTCCAGGACGCCGGCTGCCACAGCAATTGAGCGTCCCTTGGCTGAACCTCCAGGTTCCTCCCTGCTACGGATGTATGTTACTTTCCACGAGAAGTCACCAAAAATGAAAGCTCCACGTCGGGTACCTCCTGCTTAAAGAACCCGTCTCTGCTTCAGGATGCTGTGGGTCTGCTGCTGGAGGCAGAAGGGAAGAGGACCCGATGCTACTGGAAAAACCACCCCAGGCAGCTCTTTGCAGTTGATCTGCACCCAGAAGTGCAGGTGGAAACGTGCACACCCAGAACAGTCAGGGACTTTGGCTGGGATTTTGGTGTTGCCAAAACTGTAAGTACGGTACCCTCTCACTTAAAAGGATTCCAGGTATGACTGTATTGCATTATTTCAATTTTCTTTCCTTTCCAGGGTCTCTGGAGGTCATATTTAGAAGCTCTACCCTGCTGTTATTAAAATCCGCTATGCTTTTATCATCAGCTGTCTTCAGGGGCTGGGACTGTTAATAACACACCGAGAACCCTTGTGGTATTACTCCCACAGTCAGAGGCACTTTTTTTCTCAGAATTGCTCAGCATTAGCCTAGCTCTGTCTCATCGATCTTAGAGGGAGCAGAATGAGATCAATGCAGAGAAAATCCTACCATTAATGTTTTGACTTAAGCTTTGTATTGCTTCTTACAAGGGCATGCACAGAGATGTCATATTTTAAAAGCACTAATGTGGGAAAAATTAACACCGGTGATTTTTAACAGAGGAGTAATCAGCAGAAGAAAACCCAGAGTGTGGAAATAAATAGAATTACCACATAAAAAGCAATCCTAAGAAGAAAGGACAAGAAAGGAGACAGAAAACTGGAGAATAAGGATGAATTATGAGACTGGCTGTAGCAGATGATACATGAGACGCACATGTTGACGAGCAAGGGGCTGGGCTGACACCAGATAAAGCAGAGGGGAAAGGGAAGCCAGTGGGACTGAGTCCCATGGCTGCTCCTCGCCTGGGCCCGAGGGAACGACGGGCAAAGAGCAGTCTCTGAGAAGTCTCTGAGAAGCCGTGAGCTTCTGCAGGGAGAAGGGGAGGAATAAATCATCGGGGATGGCCTTAGAAAGCCAACCACCAGGCTGACTTAAATGATGATTGATGAAGCTACTGACTGGAAAAAGATAGTCTTGCCATTAAGCCGTGGGGCTGGGGCTCGAGAGCCCTATCAACAACACAGTTCAGGCCTTAATATTCCTCCGTTGCGGTTTTCTGCTCTGTACGGAGGGGCAGGGATCTGCCCCTTCACAGGGCTGCTTCAGGACCAAAGTTATTGCTTAGGAAAAAGTTTAAGATCCACGGGAAGAGACGAAGAGGCAAAGCATTGCATATTTCACAGCAAAATGAAAATATTCATCGAGTGAGGGGAGAACAAGGCCTTCTCAGGGAATTGCGCTCAGGCCACCACCTCAGTGCCTACACAAGCAGTTCACAAACCTCTGTGAAGTGAAAGGAGCCAGGACATAAAAGAGCTCAGAACCATGCCCTGGCATATAGGTTCTCCATATATCAAACCTTCCAGAACAACACCAGAGCTGCTGGGCTGCCACCCCCGGTGACAGGACGGCAGCATTTTGGGGGCTGCCAGCCCCCCGCGGCCTGTCCCAGGCAGAGCTGAGGCACTGGGCTTGTGATTTCGGCTGTGAGCCTCCCTCAGCCAGAGCCCTGGTAAACTGCCACGTTTGCTGATTTTGTAACACAGATTAAGACTGACTAAGGACCTTGGGCACAGCTATTAAAGCATTCACTTGTGAAACCCAACTGGATTAAAAATAGTTTTCCCTGGAGAAGAAAAAAAAAAAATCCCTGTGAAACAATGGAGCAGGGAAAACCGCAGACCTCTGGCCATTTTTTCTGGTGTTTCTGCTCCCTTCCCATCCATGCTCGCAGCCCTGCTAACCCCTGTGAGCTGCTGAGGGTGGGGAGGCCCCAGCAGGGTGCCCGTGGTGGGACAAAGCCATCAGGCACACCGTGACGCCGCCTGGCAACACCCGGACGAAATTCTGGCCGTTTCGAGGTCAGCGGCAGATTTTCCATTTACTTCAGCAGGGACAGAATTTTGCCCGAGGTGCCTGCAGATGTTCAGAGCGATGCCCCAAGGCCCTGCAGATCACCATGCCTTCACTTTCTACCTTTCGCATTTCCTTCTGCCTCGCTGCCCCCTGCTGCAGCCTGCGCATCTCCCGGCCCCACCTGCCTTGGAGAAACAGCTCATGGGTGGCCAACGTCTGGCTCGTGAGCCATGGTTGAGCTGCAAGAAAATCGAAGGCAGCTTTCGTACCAAAATGTATAATGAGGCTGTTTGTGCACAGAAGCTCCTGAGTAATGCTGATGTCCAGCTGTGGGGGAAGCCAGCCAGCACGGACCCACAGCCGACATCTGTGGTCCACCCCTGGATGCAGCTGCACGGCAGCCTGGTGCCATCGAGCAACGCACGGAGCTCAGCTCTCCTCTTGGAGGGCTGCAGGATGTGTCCTGTGGCTCAGCACCATGTGGGGACCAAAAGGAGAGAGGGTGCCACCCTTGAACCAGTGGACATCTGCTAGCAGCTGGGCTCGTGGTGGCACTGCCTGCAGTGGTCCCCGTGATGCTCCCTCCCTTTGGCACGCATGCAGCAGGGCCAAGTTTGCAGTGCTGCCCCATTTTTTTTTGCCAACCATAAATTTCTGCAGAACCAAAGAAGATTTCATGAAAATGGGAGTCACTCTGGAGCTATGACGAGCAAGAATTTAAAGTAGATTTGTAATTTATTGGCCAAGATCATAGTTCAGTAAGAGGGACACTTGATACTGCATTTAGTCTATCTACCAAAGTATTTTTAATATTTAAATAATTTAAGAGCTCAAATCCCATTTACAATAGCATCACGGAAATCAAAGTCATTCAAATCCAATAACAAATATGTTTATTTTCTTTTGAAAAAGTGTGCAGAGGGAAAGAAGTAAGAATTTAAGATTCTCTAGAAAGACTGAAATGAGTAAAGAATTTCCTAACCAGGATGTTTTATTTTTATACTTTCTAGCTGGGAGAATCCCGTGATGGTTTTATGACTTGCAGAACCACAGTTCCTCAGGATGTTTCATCAGGATATTCTTCTAGTAGAGATGTCCAACAGCTCAGAAGAAAGTTTCTTCCTCTAGGCAGTTCTGTAACACTTCTACAAAGTTTCATAGGTCAAGATAAACCCGGTCTTCCCCTCTCATATCTTCCTCCCTCCCTACTCAAGGTTTGGGCCGAGGCATCGGGGTCCTTGCTCTGCTTCTTCTCCCCGGGGGAGGAGAGGGGCCTGGCTCTCACTGCTGGCAAAGTGCTCTGGTGCTGCTCTGCTGGAGATTATCGTCTTAAACAGCCCTCCTGGCAGCCCAGCCTTGTCAATCCTGCCATAACGACACACTGTTAGTCAGAGCATGGATCTGCACCCCTCCCTTCAGGGAGAAATATTTGGGTAATAAAACTGTTTTCAGCAAAATACGAACCTTTTTTTTTTTTTTTAAAGAAGAAAAAAATAATTAAAAAAAAAAAAAAAAAAGAAAATCCTTGTGCTTGTGTTTCAGTCACAGGCTGATAAAATGGCTGTTTCAGAAAGTGCTACAATGTGATGGAGCCTGAAATTACCAGAGTCATTTCTGATGAGGCTGCTACACATGTAAATAAATTGTCATGGAGAAATACTCTCAAGAAATTCTTCGCATCCAGACAGTAACTTTAAAAAGCCAGAATCACCAGTAGGTATTAATCAGTATCCGAGGTCTGCAAATATTTGCTTGTTTCCATAGCGATTGGTAAGCCTACGTACAAAAAAAATACCTTTTCTCACATACGTTATCATCACTTCCTAATAATATAATCATAAAACCATTTCTCAGGCCAGGCTGAGAGGAGAATAAACACCATTAATTAACAGATTCATAAACTAGTGGAGGAGGAGGTGGCAAATGAGGAACCGAGTGTAACACGCACATAGGAGCAGAAGATGATGGCCTGGGCCTTTTTCATTTCTTGAGGAAACTTCACAAACTCTTAATTATCTCACAAAATACTATCTGTCTTTTTTTCCAAAAATAAAACTTCTGACAACTGTTCAAACCACGCCGCGCTCTCACCCACAAAACACACATTTAAGTAAAAATATAAAGCCATGGCTGCGAAGTGTCAGAGTAATTTATTTGAAGGAGAAAAGTGAGACTTCTGGCACCGCTCTCAAAATCAACTGAGAAGTTCTCTGCCAGAGAGGGATGCTGCGGAGCGCTTGTCTGGAGCTACGGGGAATGTGGCACATTACAAAAGAGTAACATTTGGCCAGCTAGTAAATTAGTAATGTAATTTGCACAGCGCATACAGGATTCCGCACAGGAACAACAGTTGTCTTAAATAATCAGTCCTGCGAACAACAGGCTCCTGCTTATAGCCGAGCTTATGTTTCCCAGCACAGCCAGCCTGCAGAAACCCAAAATGTGACTGCACGGTCGCATTCGGGGTTCTGTATTTTCCTGACAAGGCTGCTTTATTTGTGCACACACACACATGCGCACGATGCACCTAAATGCATACATGCACACGGTTGTGTGTGCAAACGTAGGAACCTGGAAGCAATTGAAAAACAACAAGAAATCTCACTCCTGGGCACGACAGAAGCTGGGTGAATGCATGCTGAACACCTGAGCCAGCCCGTGGAGGTACCAGGGCACCGACACGCGTGGTGCCTTGTTGGGGATGTGAACTGGAAGCTGTGTGCCTTGGAAAGAAGGAGCCACCTTCTACAGTCGCTTGGATAAGTGTCCAAAGAGAGACCAATTCCCTTTTAGTTTGCGTCTCAGCAACGCCCAACCTCCCATATCTTTAAAACTGAGGAGTGTGTAGGTTCCTCTTGCTTCCTTGCTGAACAGGCACCCAAGCTGGGGGTTTTCAGAACAAATTTGCCAATTTCTGCCGCTCTGATGCCGTTTTGTTTTGCAGCCTGAGACGAGGAGAGGAGCGTGGCCGGCCTCTCGTACCGGGGTGCTCGTGGCAGCTGGATAGCTAGCAGCAGCTCTTGGTGATTAATAACATATTGCCATCTGCAAAAAGAATTGAACAGATATATATGGGCTGCAACATTCAGCAATCTCCAATGACATCTGAGTAATGTTGATTTTGTTTAGATGACAACCTCATTATGGTGCATAATTGCTAAGCAATCTCCTAGTAAACACTGGGTTAAAAACTACTGGAAGATGCTTGTTCCTCTCGTTATTAATTAGCATGTGTCCACTCCGCCAGATCCAGAGCCCAAACTTCATTTGTTATGTTCAGCCAAATGCATGAATAGCTTTTGAGTAATTATTTTCCAACATCATCTAATACCTCTCTGCACATCAATTAAAAATCCTCTTAACAAGGAACTGCATTTTGTTTGAGATCAAATGCCTAGTCCAAAGCTGTATCAATCATGTAGAGCTAATTAGTGGGTCTGCTTTATATCATTTGTTTTACTTTATTATTCTATTATACACTTCCTAATGAAACCAATTGAACAATTTTAAAATCTTTGTTCAATTAATTGAAGGCTTAAAGGCCAGCTACCTAGGCAGGCTTTTTCTGCTTTAAAAAGCATACATGGGAAGAAGAAAAAAAATCTCTACCCGGTTTATATCTATTTGTTTTATGTGGTAAACGCTCTACAGCTGTTTCTAAAGGTTTATCACTACTTTTATATTGCTTGCAAATAACTTACGGCTCACCAGACCCTTGAAGCCCTTTGTTCACGGTCACGTGAGTTTGGAGAAAAGGCTTGAAAAAGGGGAGAAAGATCTGCGGGAGCTGGTCTTGAGAGCAGGGCTGCCACGTCCCTGCGTTATTACCAGTCCGTGCTGGCTTTCTCTGAGCCAGGCGTGTGGTGTTCGTCCTCGCTGCAAAAAGGAGCTGTGAAAAGTGTGGTCAGGGGAAATGCTGGCTGGCAGACGTTAACCTTTTAATTCCTTTATAGGAGAAAAGCAGCGGATCACACGTTGTGTGAGGCTCGGAGAGGTCAATGCTCTCTGACTTCTCCCATGTGAGGAGTTTGGCAGAAGCCAGTACGGGCACACCTATACTTTTGACATAAGAATAGATGCATTTTTGAAAAAATGAGGTTAATGAGTAATATTAACATAGCTTTAATCACTGCAAACCTATGTTACACTGCACTAGGGCTGCACGGAGTGTCTCCCCGTCCCACGAGCCATACCTTCGGCACTCCGTAGGTATTCCAACAAGCATCTTTTGACCCTGGTCCCCATGTGAGCACCCAACACAGAACTACCCAAATTTCACCAGCAGCTCCCGCAAGCAGGCTGGAGCCGAGCAGCAGTGACTTTGCTGTCCCGAGCTGTATTGCTCTCGGCTCTGCTGTGTTTTCCAGATCCCACGGGGAGGGGAGCCCAGCTGGCAGCCTGGCTCTTGTGATGCTACACGGTCCAGAACAAGTGGTTCCTGAGCACCCCGAGACACGGCTCTCAGGCTGCGGAAAGAGCGCAGGAGAGCTGGGCAGGGGGGTGAGGAAGGATGGGAATGCATTCATCAATAGATTTAAAATCCCACGAGGGAGGAGCGCGACGGGCTGGGTCTGCCTGAGCACACACCTTCACGCCTCCTCCCTGGCAGCAGCTGTGCCCCAATTCAAGCCTTTCACCAAGGCACTTCCATGGGAAATATTCCTGGATTAGAGACCTGGCACATTCCTAGCAGCCCTGCCTGCCTGGGAGAGATTTGCAAGGGCAGGGTGGGTTGTGATGGTGTCTTCTGCATCTCTCAGGGGCTGCGGGGTCACCTCATGCCTTACCGGGCTGAACTTTTCATCGGGGCTGAAAATAAGAACACTGAAACAACCTTAAACATCAGCTCACACACAGGATACCCCAGCACCTACACACACAAGGGGCAGAAATATTTTCACCAACAAACAGTGCTTTCACCCCTTCTGTACTGATCGTAAAATGTCAAAGTACCTAATTCCCCAAATATTTCTGCCAGGACATATCACATGTCACAAAGCAGATCTAAATTAATGTACAATCAGGGTAGTTAATGTTGGTAAAGTAGAACTAATTTTCTCCGGCTAGCTTGTCTAAATGGTCCTCTCTGCAGCAAAAGTGAATCCATTTTAACTAAATAAAACTGACAAATCAGCAGATGCTTAGGGGCTTACAGCAAATGGACTGTGTTTCCTTTTTCATATGGGTAAGAAGGGTAAAAATAAGAATAACTTTCACATGCCGTCAGATTGCTTTGGAGAAATCAAGTAGTATTACAGAAGCATTTGAGCAGAGGGAATTCAGATTTAGACCTCTAGAAATCTGGGTTTGGGAGCTGACTTTCTACTTCTTTTTGAATATCAAAAAGAAATCCTGCATTTGTTGCGGGCTGAATTTAAAGACACATGCCTCTCGGAGAAGTGCCGTGCTTCCTTCTGCCTGTGCACCCGGGCTTAAAGATAACGGAGACCCTGCACCATAAAGAAATCCCAAAAGGCGTGGTAGAAAACTGCCTGAGCCTTCCTGGTGATGGTGTCACAATTAAATTTCTTCTGCTGGAGAGCTACCAAAGCCTTGGTGGTTTTGGCTCATGCCTGCACCTTGATGGGATTCCCCAAGCAGATGTTCTGCCCCTTAGCCAGCCCCATTGAGCAAATGTGTACCAAAGCATGTGTGACCCTGGAAAGCCACAAACGGGTCCCAGGAGTGTGCACTGCAGCAGGCTCGGATCCCTTCTGCCCTGGGGTGGAAACCCCCAGGCAGTGCCTGCTCCTGCTCCACAGGGGAGCCCCTGTGACATTTGCTGCACTTCAGGCTCTCCTGCTCCACGCTGCATGAAATGCAGCAATATTTGTTGGACCCCCCCCATGAGCTGATGTTTTCCCAAATCTGTAAGTCTGAAGTGCTGGAGATGACTCCGTGCTCAACCCAGTTAATTAATCAATCTGTGCAAATTGGGATAGCTTAGCAGAGGAGGCTGAGGCTCTCCTTACAAGCCTGCGTGAAGCTGTAGGCACACACAGGGCTCTGCCATGCAGCTACAGCCGACACAGCCAGCATGCCACAAGAAGTGTCTATTAGTTTTTATAAAGAACCGTGTATTGGCTGCACCATGCAGCTCCGGAGCTCCTGTTACCTACCTGAGCTCCTTAGGCTTTGGTCAAGTGCCTGGGCAAAGCTGAGCTGCACAGACATCACACCGATATTTTTACCATTTTTTTTCCTGGGAGTTTGGGTTGTATTTTTGTCTTTTAAGGCAGGGATGGCGTTTGATCCTGAGGCAACAATTTCCCAGGAGAGTGTCCTGTTAAGAAAGAAACGCGGCGTTTTTTCAGCTGTGTGTTAAAAGAAGCAATCCTCCCTCCTAATTAAGACGCCGAACTGTGAGTGCCGAGCAGAGATTCGCTTTTTCCTCCCTGGCCATCTGAGCCCGAGCAGTGAGGACTTCTCAGCCTTGTATCCTTTTCTGCAGTTAAGGACGAGCTGCAAGAACATCAGCTTGTCTCCCCATCTGACCCTTAATCAGTTATGACTTGTGAAGATAGATATAATCCACTGGGTGCTGCTATCGTGGAGTTCAGTTGGGAGCTCCATAATGTGATTAGTTTCAGCAGCCTACTCACACACTTGGAGTTACACATGCCCTTATACTTTCACATATGTTTAAAGTTCACTGGCAACCAAAGTGCAATGTGTCTTTGCTTACATAAACATCCCTAAGATTAAAATCCTAAATCAAGGTTACCGCACATGTGTGCGTATTTGTTGGCTGAAAGATTTTACAAGCTCTGATGGCCAAGTTACAAACCAAGCATGCAAGATCTACATGATGGATTTGCAAATAGCTGAGCAAAAAAAAAAAGGAACTTGCAAGCTTCATTGGCAAAGCCAATGGTGCTTGGCAGGTGCATCAGGTGAATAAGGAGGGAGCTGCAGTGCCTGTGGACACAGAAGCGATGGGAGCAGCTTCAAGGGGAGGAAAGTTAGCTTGCAAAAAGAGCAAATGCACAATGAGAGCACGCAGCAACTTAAACAAGAAGCTGGAAAAAAAAATAGCTACGACATACCTAAAACCTGGGCTGAATCTCACCTTTGTGCTGGAGATTGTTATTCATCCTGCAGAGCACTTATGTCACATTTACAGTCTCAAAATAAGGTTTAAGTAGGACACAAGTGTTCATAACCTTGTGCCGGCCACAGCGCGGGGATGTTTTCAGCTCAAGTGAACATTGAATTCTTGCTTCAACCAGATGAAATCCTCTTGGCATTGAGCCTTGATCAAGGTTTGGCGAGTGTGTGCTGTTACAGCCAGCGCTCAGGAGCCCGAGACTGCCCTTGCCGAGACAAAACGGAGAGCACAAGTGTCCTCTCCCGATCCTTTATGGATCTCAGGACACAAATGAAGACTGGCCATACAATTCTGCCTCTATTTTCTCCTGCTTCCTTCCTCTCTCTGAGCGCTGCAAATTTAGACTATTCAAAGCAAACGCTCCCCTGTCCTCACATTGTTCTTTGTGGACATCAGCTTGCGATGCCTTTACAATTAAAACATACAAAGACGAAGTGACAGTGCTCCCCCCATCCTCCGCCGAGGTTCACACGGGCCAAGACCTCCTCTACCTCGTCGGCCAGACGTAGGAGAATGGCCATCTGGAAATTAATTTTGAACAAAGTGTTAAATAGAGAACATTTTTTGAGATCTACTTCTTTAGGTAGCATTATTTAATTTATTTGTACAAAGAACTGAATATGGAGACAGATGCAAAACAGAACTTGAGAGGCAGAGAGCACATTGTTCTGTTCTTCTTCTGTAAAGAGCCAATTATTCTTCTTTAAGTCCTTTAGTTTCAGGGGCTGACTGAGTAGTTTAAGGGATAAAAGTATTAGCCTTTCATCTGTGGGATTCAAGTGCCAGTCCTCAAGGCAGACCAAAGCAAAATGAAGTAGGTAGTCTTATTTTGCTTCTTAATGTATTATTATATAATGGCATTATTAAACATTAGTGAATAGCGAATTAAAATTTCCAGCACTGACAGCTGATTAATTTTTATTTTTTTTTTAAGTAAAAAAATTTCACTCCTCATCAAAAATATAAATTAAATCTTTTAAAGCAACTTTCAAGGAAAGCACAATGGTTGCTATTTTCCCTAACTATAATGCTCCTTTTGGTAATATTGTAATCAGGAGTGCATTTCCTTTTAGCTGTGGAATAAAATATGGATTTCAGCCTTTGAAATCCTAAAAAAAAAAACAGAGGGGAGGAATAAGAAGGAGAAAGGTTTGCACTGTTATTGCTGGCAGTGAAGGGGTCACAAGTAGTTCCAGCATATGCCTTTTTCTCTTGCATTTCTCAGCCAGCACAGGTGATTTTCAGGCAAATCAGCTATTTCCAGAAGTTGTTGTGTTGCTGTGTTGCTGTGCTCACCTTCTTTGTCACCTTTAATCTGTCTGTCCAACGGGCACCACAACATTTACCTTCCCACTGCAAGCATCGCCTGGTTAATATTTCAATTTAGGCTCATTTCAATCAACTCAAATCATTTGAATCAACTCAAGCACAGCAGGCCTGGTGCTCCCACCAGGACTTTGCTGGCCCCGGCGGGGCCACCCCAGTCTTGATCCCACCTCTCTGCCCCGCTGTCCCACCCTGGACGTGCCAAAATCCCCGCAGGATCCTCACCCCCAGCTCCATGACAGGAGCACTGGCCGTAATGGAGAAGAATGGCTGGGTGGATCCGAGCAGAAGAACCCCCGAAACTTTCCATCATGTCAGCAGTTTTCTGTCATGTCCTAATAGGTTCATGTGAGTAATTTTGTTTTCACTAACAGGATACAATGAATAATATAATCACATCAGGAAGTTTTTAAATTATATTAGGAAAAATGAATGTTGGGATGACAGGATGGAAATACGAGGTACAAAAAACGCAGGTAAAAAAGGGGTATTTTGGGACCTGATTCTATTAGATATTCCTGTGGCATTAGTCATGGGGATGGTATTACTGTCCGCAGCACTGCGCTTGATGCACAGCCCGTAGTTATCGGGGAATGGCAGACATCTTCATCATTCTGGGATGCTTATATGTTGGGAAAAGAATGCGCCTTCCCGACTCATATATGTTTTCCCCCATAATGTCCTTATTAGCCTTCCGTCTGCTCACACGGCAGTAACTGGCTGACTACAGCAATATGTTTTCATTAGGAGCCCGAAGCACGCCGTGCGGGCAGGCACCCCGCCATCCCCAGGCTTGGAAGTTTGTCTGAAATCGGTCAATAGTGTCAGTGTTACCTAGAAATTACTCAATTTAATAAATAAATAAATAAATAAATAAATAACAGTAATTGCTATTAATTGTTAGCATTTGGTAATATGCGTGGCCGGAGCTGAATATGTTTGTATGTAACTTACTTTAAAAAAAAAAAAAAAAAAAAAAAACTATTAAAATCACTGGCACCCTTCTGGAAGTGAGAACACCAGCACAGAATTGTCACGGAACCCTTTGTTCCAAGGAAGCAGAGTAAAAGCTGTAAATCCAGCTCTGGAATAGATCCCCAATTTTGCGTTGTTCTGCCCTGTGAAGCCTGCGTTACTCCTCCTCGACTGGAGCTCTGCTGGGACCCAGGAGGTCGGTCCCAACCAGACGGATTTGGCCCTCCAAATCATTCACATTTCTTGACGCCAGTGCTCGCACGTGCTCCCCTTCACTCTCCCCTGTTCCCTTCTGATTTCCATACCCACCCCACGGCGCTCACTGCTCTGTCAGACAACTTTTAAGGTATAAATCTGAACTTTTGAAGTGAAGAAATTTGCCTGTTCCTTGCTAGCTTGATTTCAAACCAGAGACACATCAATTAGCCCGCAAAAGAAATCCCCTGGGCTGCCTGACCCTGCGGTCCCACCTGCATGCCAGGGCCCCCTGCCTGCCCCCCAGCCACTCATGACCCCTTGTTCCATCCTCTGCCTTTCGGCTCTGCCAATTAATCAAGGCATATTAATATTAATTAGTAAATTGTATTAATGCCTCGCTTTTAGGAGTAAGGACACGTGGTCAAAAGCAGCTGCAATGCCACAGCTTGGCAATGTCTGAGTAAGGGGTTAGGAATTAAAACTGTGTGGGAATGTGTTCTTAGTAAGTGGCAATGTCTCAAACCACAGCTCTTGCTAGATTAGTATCTGACCACACCCTACTTAGAGTTAAAATTGCCTTAATTCAGTCTAACTCACCCCACTTTGCAGAAAACCAAGCTACATCAGATTAAGGGCACTGTAATTCCAAATGCACATGTTTCTACAAGGCTTTAATTTAACTAACTCGTTACAAATTCACACCTTTTATTAATTCTGGTTAACTTTCCTTCATCTCCTTATATAGAAAGTCTTAAAGGTTGTTATAAAATATAAAATCTGCCGCCACCACCCCGCATTAATGGAAGCGATAGGTTTACGAAGCAGTACCCTTGTTTTTCCACAATTTCTGCTCTGCATTCCCCCTGAAGAACATACAAACCGGATCATGTGGCATCAGCAGCGGGCTGCTGACTACACAAAAGTGTAACGATTTCCATCAATCTCGGGAAGCCTCGAACAAGCCGTGGAAACACCCTGGAACAACACACCTGTCCCGGGGACGGGTTCTGCGCAGTAATTACCGAGCCCTTCCCGCTCCATTTCCAGATGCTGCTAATAAAGATGCATGGCTCTGGTGCCATCCAGCTGTGTTCCCCGAGCAGGAATGCGGCCACGCTCCCCACCACGCCTGCTTGCTGCCTTTTCGTTATTTCCACACAAGGATTGCTGTTTGTTATTTCTTCACATTCAAAACCGTGTATTGCTACGGCAAAAGGGCCTGGTGACATCTTCCAGCTCCTCACAGGGACTTGGATATCCCAGAGATGAGGACAGCCTCAGCCATACGCCTGGTGCAGACTGCTACAAGCAGCCTTTCAAACTCCTAATTTTACCAAATCTCTGTATTACCCTAAAGAGAATGAGAACTGTAATCCTAATCTAATCCTGACTCAAAACCAGAGCAAATCATTGCTGGGCTGGGGCCCAGCAGCCAGGGGACACGAGGAGCTGGGATCCTGGTGGCAGGCTGGGCAGAGCCTGGTGCACAGCTCCAAAGGGGCCTTCAGGCCTCCGCTTACCTAATTGCACCTCTTCATTATTGCAGCAGTCTGATTTAAAGACAGGGTGTCATACTTAACTGCGAATTTCTGTGCTTTATTGGATTAATTCTGAATATAAGATGCTTAATGCTACAGTAACAGGCAGGCAGTTGAGTGGGTTAAGTCTTGGTGATTTTTTTTTTATTTATTTTTTAATTTTGATTGAAGGAATGAGTGGGGGGATTTATAAGAGACCCTTAAGATAAATTACGTCTCTTGGTTTTATTCTTTCCTGCTGCTGGTTTCAGAGAAGAGTGGCAGAATCGCTGCAGAAAGCCCCTTGACCACGCAGGTGCCGTGCATGGGGATGGCCTGCAATGGCCACGTGCTCGCTAGTCCACATAACACCTTCATCATCATCACTTTTCCACCACATCTTCACTCTGCTCTAGGCATGTCCAGAGCAGGTATGGGCCCCGTGCTGAGCTGGCCATTGCACACCCATGTTGGCAGCGAGGGGCTGAGCTGGGACACGAGCTCAGGCCTTGCTGCAGCAGCATCCACTGGAAGAAGTTTTAATTTTGGTGTTAGGGACTTATCTGGGTGACACAGCCGTCACTACTCAGCCCTCCAAGTGGAGGTAGGTCCTGATGAGAGATGACAGCTTCACTGCGAAGGTGAATGGACAACTTGGGCATCATTAACATGTACGTTATGTACATTAGCATGTACTCCAGCATTCTCTTTGAGACAACACTCAAGTTACCTAAGCACTGATGCGAATTGACGCCAAAGTAAATATTAACAGCTCCTCCTGGCTTTGACATCCTCAGCATATTTCAAGAACTTTTATTTTCCTTGCAATCCACTACATCTGCCTTTTTCATTGAAGAGCATATGTTTTTTAGGAAAGAGAGACCATAAATACATCAAGACAGAGTGGGTGCCAATGGGAAGGAGAACATATATTTCTGAATTCATTCAGATCAAAAAATTTCCCTGCCTTTGACAGTAGTTGTGTTTGTGCAAATGGCACTGCCTGGCTGTTTACAGGAAAGCGTCTGATTCACCGCTTTGCACCCGAGTAACCCCGCTAACTTCACGTACACTTGCATTTCCTCTCCTCACACTGCCAGCACAGCTTCTGCATGTACTTGGCTCTACAGCGTTGCACTTGAAGCAGAGGAACCAAACTACAGTCTCGTGTCATTTGCTGTCCAGCTGCAGCCTGCTGAGATAATACACTGCTGGCTCAGTTTCTAGGACAAAACATTTTTCATGTTTATTTTTATAATAAAAAAAAAAAAAAAAAAAAAAAAAAAAAGCTTTCAAACTTCTCAATGCTTATTTAGACCGCACATTATTAATTTTTGTCCGTTGCTGATTTAACATCAGTCTTCTGTGTTGATAGAGGGCCCTGTTTCTGCTCTCTTTTTTGTATTTCTTTCATTATAGAGAAAAAAAAGAATGTGTATTAGAAATGAAAATCTGACATCCCCAAAGCATGTAGAGCCAAAGCTAGACAGAGGAACCCTAAGGTCTTAGCCTTCAACCCACTTATTAGAACCAGGATTTACTGTGACTTTGTGCAGCAGAGGATTAATGGAATGAATCACCTTACTTCCCCTTAAGATTTGCCTAGGCATGTGATTTGTGTCTGCTAAGCTGGTATAATGATGAACAATCCTTTTTATTAACGTGGTTAAAAATAGAAACTGCAGTAAGACCTTACATAAACTGGAAGTAACACGTGCCAACTCATGCCCAAATCCCCCAGTGAGCTGTTCAGGTCTATGAGATGTTGGCATCAAACGAACGAGTTGACTATTTTGAGAAAATAGGAAAACACACTAAAAAGCTACTCTTGCGCTGTTCTCTCAATGCTGTGAAGCACAAGGTCATGTCTTTTCTTTATGTGTTTTTCCCACAATATGATGGAATGGTTTGGGTGTGGAGTGCTGCATGCACATGGGCACCAACACAACCACACGCACATTTACACACGTGCACACACAGACACGGACACACACCACATTTCTGAGAGGCAATGTGCACCAGTGCACCCAGCCACAGGGCAGATGGTGCAGAGGAGGCTGGGGACAGCTTTCTGCCTCCTTTACGCCTCCAGCACTCACACACAGAGGGACGAGCACTTGCTGGGGTGTGAGCTGAGCCTCAGTAGCCAGGAGCAGTGGGTGCCACCCTGCAGCACCCCACGATAACTCCAAAACTAATCTTCCTCCTAAGCTGTATATTCTCCATCACCCTCTTCACTTCGAGTATGATGATGACAACTCTAACACAGAAATGGCTATCGCCTTTTTATTATTTATGACTTTTAAAGGGGCACAAGCTGCACTGCTGCATCCATTCACCCTGTAGCTGTCAGATGCGTTGGAGCTCGCCTCCTGGCTCTGAGACTCTTGTCACTGATCTCTTCAGAAGCTAAGTCACTCTGTTGGATGTGTAAATGCTCCGGATGGCCCCCTCCTTGACCTGCAGTGAATGTTAACTTTGTCCAGTGCAGGAATGGATGGGGCCCTGTAGGGGTCAGAGCATGGTGGGGATGGCAGCAAGGTGAAGAGCGATGCCCAAGTCATTCTGCGCTGGGAGAGCAACACTGGGGCACGGTTACTGAGCCTTTGGGACTGCCACAACGTTCAGCCTGTGGAAAAAAAGAAAAAAGAGGCTTTTGGGGCAGAGTGGTTTCCACGTTCAGCCCCATTCTTGCACCTCCCTGAGACAGCAGGGCATGCCGATGTGCCCTTTCTGCAGGGGCTTTGGCACCAAGACTGTGCCTTCAGGCACCAGCTCTCGCCAGCCTAGCCTAGGATGAAACAGGTGGATGAAATAAAAGAGGGGCTGACATCATGCGTAAAAGAAAACGTTTGTTAGCTCATATAGAATAACACCATGGAGAATACCCATCACTGGCGAAATACTTTTTCAAATGCTTTCTCGCTGAGCTACATTAGCAGTTTGCAAGCACCGACTGACTGAACCAACTTAGAGAAGCTTCCCCTTAAAAAAATAAAAATTATTTTAGAAAACATGACAGCTTTTCTTTAAGTCGTGCCTGTTCGTAGTAAGTTTAAAGACCAAATTAGCAATGCAATCATGAGAAAAAGAATTGGAGGCTTCTCCAAGCTGTCAAGTGCATTTTACTGGATGATTAATTGGCAGTGCTCTGGCCAACCCTTGGGTCCTGCTAAAGGCCATGCCCCTTGACTTGCACCTGCCACTGTACGACTGATTGCAGAAAATGGATGTCTTCACTTTTTCTTTCCTTTTTTTTTTTTTTTTTCTTTTTTTTTTTTTTTTTTTGTTGCAGCTGTTAAACTGCTTTAAGGAAATCTTATTTATCTCGAACAGAAACTTGAACTTCTTCGCTAATCTCAGGAGGGCAAAATGAATGCGGTGCTCTGTCTCAGACTGACTTATGGAAGCAATATTTGAGAATCTTTAGGAAAGCTGTGATAATTGGACGGGATTCTGCGTTCCTTCTTCATGAGCTTGAATGTTGCTTTCCTTTCATGCCTTCTTCTCAGAGCCACGACGAGATGCCTTGTGACAGCAAGGAGGAGGTGTCTGCCCCCCAGGGTAGCTCCTGCAGGGTTGCACCGGACCCAGTCCAGCCTGGCAGGAAGGTGGGAAAAGCGAGGTGAATAATGAATTACCTGTCACCTGCTGGGGAGAGATGCTGGGGAGAGGAACTTTACTTTCACTAGTTAATTTCTAAATACAGAATAAGACTAACGGGGCAAAGGAGTGCCAGCGAAATCCAGGATATCAGGGGGAGCGATTCACTGGTGTGGAAAAACTGGGGGCAGACAGCACAGAGCACTCAAAGTTTCCCAAGGAAATGCAAGCTCTTCTAAAGACTTTATTTGGCCAATAAACATTTACAGAAATGTCTCGGGTGTGTAAGTGCTGTGTTCAAGCACACTGCCTTTAAAAAACAAGAAGAATCTCCTTTTCCCTGTATTGTTGCTGGACGTGGTCCTGAGCACCACATCACCTCCTTTTCTTTAACGTCAAGTTTTTCACCAGCCCCTGACCTGATACTTAAAAAAAAAATGAGTCAGATAAAAGCAAAAAGGTCACATGCAAGCAAAATATCCCAAATAATCCTGATATTTGAGATGCAGAAGTAAAGCCAGCTGTTCCTATATACAGCAAGCCAATAAAACATTGATTTTCTGTCATTATCTTCAAACCAACTGCCACACGCAAGAGGAGATGGTTCCTACCCTCAGCCCTACAGCCCAAGATCCTGCTGCCACGGCTGACTTCAGATACAAAGATTCTGCCCTCAGTGGTAAAACAGGCAGCTGTAAAACTGGGATCAGTTATAGGAATCCCATACAGGTCACGACAGCCCTGTTAAGTGCTGTAGTCAGTTTTTCCACAATATAGGTTTAATGTTTGTGGCCAGCACAGCCCCAGATCTTGGACAACAGGGTGGCTTTCTGTTGGCACCAGGATGAGGCACTGCTGAACGACCTCCCTCTTCCTCTTGCAGGAGTGGTTTTGATTCTTTTCCTCCCATTTCACAGTCAGGGAAGAAGGGCAACTTGAGGAGTGAAGTGAGTAGTGAAGTGGCCTGCTAATGAGATGTGTCATCAAGTGCACTGATGCTCTGCTGCTGTCCTGGGACAACATCTCTTTGTTTTTTTTTTTAGTGTGCCAAGGGCTCCTGACACATACAGACATGTTCAAGGTGCTAGCAGCTACAAATAAATAAAATGAATAGAATAGAATAGAATAGAATAGAGTAGAATAGAATAGAATAGAATAGAATAGAATAGAATAGAATAGAATAGAATAGAATAGAATAGAATAGAATAGAATAGAATAGGATAGGATAGGATAGGATAGGATAGGATAGGATAGGATAGGATAGGATAGGATAGGATAGGATAGGATAGGATAGGATAGATAAGATAAGATAAGATAAGATAAGATAAAATAAAATAAAATAAAATAAAATAAAATAAAATAAAATAAAATAAAATAAAATAAAATAAAATAAAATAAAATAAAATAAAATAAAATAAAATAAAATAAAATAAAATAAAATAAAATAAAATAAAATGAGAACCTGGCATTGCTAATTACAGGCATAAAAATCACAGCCCCACGAAGCTCAGGGCTGATAGAAAAGCCAGGAGCTGCTTCTTTGGTCGACGGTTCCCCACCTCTCATCTGTGGAGGAGGGAAGGAAGGAAGGGCTGTTCACAGGCTTTTTACTTCAAGGAAATGTTTCGCAGTATTTTTCAATTCCCCTGAGGCTTAGGCACTTCTCGTCCACCTGCTGAAATCTTCGAGCCCCGTGAGATGCCAGGGGTGCAGAAGCAGGGACTTTAAGAGCAGTGCCTAATGCTGGAAGGCTTGCAGCAATCTTGGAAGAGCTGGAAACGCTGCCGCTCTATAAATAAACCCTCCACAGAGCCCATATGCAGCTACTGTATTTTAAACCTCAGGAGACACGGAGAAGGCAGTCCTGGGAAGTGTGAGCTCCTCATTAGTGCAGGAGGCGGAGGGGAATGAGAATTTCTGTATTCCCCTCCCCGCAGCCCCACACCCCCACCCAGGCTGTGTCTGCTCCCACCCAGGTCTTGTCACCCGGGGCCGGGGTGGCATGCTGATAACTGGTATTTGTGGAATCTTCCCTCAGATGAAAAGCAATGGAGAAATGCAACACCTTCTCTTGGTTTGTGTGGTGAAAGTGAGGAAAACACTTCAAAAATCTTTGCGAAGCCAAAGGGGGGAAGGTAGGAGCCTTTCATCATCCCACGGAGAAATTGGCCCTTGTCCTTGTTTGCCCGTGGTGGAAATTTTTTTAATGAGTGTGTTTTGTTTTGGGTTTTTCTGGGAAAACAAACAAACAAACAAACAAAAACAGCAACTGAATTGCGTAAGAAAGACGTGAGCATATGATTGACTAAGTTGGCTCCCTTAGGGTCAAAGCAAAAATCTGAAGTGGAGACGTCAGCTGGATTCAGAGCTGGTTCTGCCTTTGTGGACAAAGAAATATGAAGAAGATACTCCAGAAAGCCTGCACGATGCTGTTGTGTCTGGTTCGGATGGGGCTGCAATACCTCAAAACTCCAGTGCAGTTCTGAAGTCACTTTGAGACCCCCTGGCAGAGATGCCATGGGTGAGACCTAACTGCACCGACAGCGCCGTTCCAGCAGCCGGGCTGAGATGACCTGTAAATGCTGCTGGGGAACAGCACGGATCCTCACGTCCTCGCTAGCAGGGCCACATTTCATTCCCGATCATAACGCAGTGCAACAAATAGAGAAACAAATAATTGAGAAGTTAGCGTTGGTCCTTTGGAAGTCAATTTCTCTGTGCATTTAAGCATAAAAGCAACATCTGCTCTGCTAAATACAGGTGTTTTATATCCTTGTCATTAATTGGAGGGGACATTATGTCATCATACATCAACAGTTAAAGTTGGTTAAAGTGCCACTTATCTCAGGTGCTATCATTAATCAGATCCCTTTCATCTGGGTGCCCACACCGCCTCTGTCAGCAGCGACATAATACCCTTTGAATGTTTGCCTTTTTTTTTTTCTTTTTTTTTTTTTTTGAATTAATGGCTCGGAAATGAGACGCATGCAGTCGCTGTAGGGCCCCGTGTGTGCTGCCCAGAGGGCGAGGGGCAGCGGTGTCCAGAGCCCCGGTCACAGCGGGGCCATAACCACGTCCCTGCATCGGGGCATCAGACGTGGTCACAAGCAGTGCGTGCGGAGAAGCAGCCCATTAGCAAGCCTGAACTGCAAGGGGATTGCAAGGAAAACAAATTGAGTGTGACATAAAAAAGTAAAGTATTGAATGGGTTTCCTTTCTGAGCATTACACGAAGTCAAGTATCTTATTAAGTTCAAGAGAATTACATTTTACATGCTTCAGCAAGAGACATGTACCCTTTAGAAAATAATAATGAACCGCTTTCTTTTCTTTAATTTATTTTTTTTTTTGCGTGTGTGTGTTCATTTACATACCTTTGATAAATTACTGGAACCAGATTAGGGAGATAAAATAACTAGTCTATTAATTACAATGATTATTATTTAATAGAAAATGGGATTCTGGGCAACTTGTATGGTAAAAGGAAAGCTTAGCAATGCATTATATGGATGTGGTATTTTATCTTAAAGAGTAAGATAAGTGTCCGGCTCTTTCTGCAATCTAAAGAATATGTTCATTACCTGTGCAAGATTTATAAGTATAATTGAGTGTAATATTTTAAAACTATTTGCTTTATTTCGAAGCACTTGGAGGACAAGGCAGAGCTGCTTCTTTAATTAAACTGCGTAAATTCCTCCATGAAGTTATCTAACAAGGGCTCCATTTGTAAGGAAATTACGATTTAATTTAAAAAGTTTGCCAGATGATTTAATTGCAGCCCAGCTTAAACTTAGGTAGGCATGGGTGGCTATCTCCCTGTGTCTTCTCGTTTTAGGTGTGATTTATGTAAATCTTGTTACATCTAAAGCTGCCATCAGCTCTTTTAGTACATATAGGAGCAAACTTTTCCTTCTGGCCCTTCAAACCTCACCGCTAGGTGGGCATGGCACAGGACCAAGCTGTGAAGGTTGGCTAACAGAGCCGAAATTCATCTGCAAGCCCAGGAACGCTCCCGACCCCGCTGACAGCCAGCCCCGGCTTCTGCACCCCCCTCCTGCCTTCCCCAGGTCTCTCCTCCGTCTCGCCTGACTCGGGAGCTGTTGCCACCTTTCCCGGAGACGCTCTCGTGTCTCACATCTTCTGTTCGCACCCGCAGCATCTATCATCTGCAGCCGTGCTGCCGTAACTCCTTTTGGCAGATGTCAGGTCACCGTTTATTTCCCCGTGTTATTTTTTTAACGGAGCGTCCCACGTGCTGCGCTCGGGGCTGCTGATTTATAGCCCCCTGCAAGCCCTCCCTGGCTATTTTTCTAAGCGGGTCAGGAAGCAGTGTTGGAGCCGGCCCTTCCCCTCCGCCGTCAACCAGGGGCGGCTTTCCCCAGCCCCGGGGTGAGCTGACATGCAGTTGTTCTCAGCGTATCTGTCACATCTGGTTTTATTCACACAGCTGGCAAGAGGCAGCGATTACATACATTTTCCAGCTCTCCTAAGTGTTCCTGCCTCGCTTCCAGACGGAGGAAGGGTGAGGTCAGGCAGGAACATCGCTCTCTGACAGCTCCTTGATGGCTCTATGCACCGAGCGCTGGTCCCGGGCGTGCTCCTCCTCGGGGTGCTCCTGTGCTTAAGGAAATAAATCGTGATTTCTCCTCGTTAGCTCGGGGACATCGCTGCCCCGCAGCCTGCAGGCCAGGCACCGCAGCTGGAGCATGGTGATGCCGAGAGCCCCACAAACCCTTCCAGCTCCGTGTGGCCCCATAAGCCTGGGATGGGACCCCCAAGCCCCCACCCCGCTGTGTAGCTCAGGCTCCCCCCATGGCAGTGCTCGGGGTTGGCAGAATAACACCAACCACCTGCCGGGGCTGATTGCTCAGGTATTTCACACCAGAGGTTTGTTACATTAAAGGGCACCGAAATTACTTATGGCAGGTAACTGAATTCTAATTAAATGCTATGTAGATTATTAAAATACTCGTACGGCGATGGGGAGACATAAATGATAACATGACAGCCCCGTTACAGCCTGAGCTTACCAGCAGCATTTTGCTTTGATTTGCCATGGGCTGCAGTCAGGAGCTGCTCCACCACGGCTCAGAGCCTGTCTCTCTTGTTGTCCCCTCGCTGCCACCACCCTCCCAAGCTGCTGGGTGGCATCGAAGCCCTGTTCTTACAGCACAATGCCCAGCAGCACCCTGAACTGGTGCCTCGGATGAGCACCGACAGCCGCCCGCTCCCTGCTGGCACCCACCCGCAGGGTGCTGCAAAAAGGTGAAGGAGATGGTGGGATGGGGGGGGAGTTCTGCTTTTTAGCCCATGAAAAGCCTGCATTTGTGTTATATTCTGGTCTAAAGAAAGCACAAGAATGAAGATTATCAACTGAACAGACTATGAGTTTGCAGAATCGCTTCCCCGTTCTCGCTGCCTGCTGCACGTGTGGAGGAGACAGTCACGATAGGCTGTAAAACCTGATGAGAAACAGCAGAGTCATCTCGAAGCCCTCCAGGATTTAACAAGGATGGATTTCATACGTTAAATGGAGTTCTGCAATAACCATCCTGAAGCCCTACAACACAACATCCTTGGCTCCTCCTGGCGGGGCTGCCCCAGCACCGGGGCTGTGACTCCTTGCCCTGCTCCCTCTCCATTTCACCCCGCTCCTGCCCAGCTTCCACGGGAGGGAAGGAGGGGAACAGCCCCAAAATCAGCCCCCCACCAACACAATCGGCATCTGCTCAAGCTGGCAAAGCCACCCAATGGTCACGGGTCCCCATGGGTCACGTTCCTCCTGGGCTGAGGGTGAGGGGAGATGTCCCAGACCCCTCCTGGTTTTCCTCCTGCCGCCAGACACGGGCTCTGCGGGCGCTGCCAGCCCCAGGAATTGCTTCAGGGGAGCGCTGAGCAGCAAGACACCACGAGAAATAAAGAGTAGCGGTGGTTAATAATAACCCAAAGGCTGGGGAAGGAACAGATTGCTCTAAATATTGCCGTCTTCCTCTAGATTTGGGGTTTTGGTGGTGGTTTTTTTTTGGGTTTGTTGGTGTTGTTCATAGCTGATGGTTCCCAGCTGGGACTATAAATTCATCTGTGTACGGAGCTATTTCCTCACTCGTCTGCGCACCCGCTGGGACATTTTATCAAAAAATAACAATGCTTATACCATCTTGTGCCTGCACAGACGCAGACACACCGACAGAAACTTGGTATCCTGTGTATAGGTGGAGAGTTTCTCGGTTACAACAGTGACACCAGGACATCTTCCTCTGGATGCTGCTATGTCCTCTGCTGCTCTGTGTCCTGCCCAGCATCCCGGGCACCTGTGCAGGGCTCTTGCTCCTGCCCAGCCTCCGTGTGTCCCCCCCCGAGGCACCCCCAGAGATCACCTTCCCCTTGCTCTCAGAGGGCAGGGCAGACACGCTAGGGCAGCATCCCCTCGCAGGTGTAGTCGGGGTCCTCTCACGGCGATCGCCCACTGGGATTAAAAATAAATGGGTAGGAAATCCTCCCCTGCGCTCTCTATAGGGTGGAAAGGGAGAGCGGAACGGCTAGGAGGGGATTGTGCATATGTGTGTGTCTCCGTGTTAGTTTATATAACACTTTAACTAACAAGCTATGATCTTCTCCAGAACAGTAGATAAAATGGCAAATGAAATATAGGGCAATAATTCTGACACTAAGGCGAAGTTGCTGGTTTTAATATATGCCTCTCTGCAAGCAGATAGGCCATAACATGACAATAATGAAATATAAATGACCTACATAAAAAAAAAAAAGAGATAAAATCAGGTAATTACCGAAGCGTCAGTTCTTTACAAAATAATTGGTAATGACCTTTGATAAAGAAATCACTTCTGCGATATTGCTGACAGTACAATTTTCAACCCTGAGAAAAACCCAGCAGCTGGCTCTAAATCAGGGACGGCCCCGCTGGGGGAAAAACGTGCGGGATGCTCGTGGCGGTGCCAGGAGGGTGGCTGGGCCCTGGGCTCAGGGTGCTGCATTCAGCCCCTGCGTAAAGGCATCGGTGCTCTCGCAGAGCTGCTCCTCGGGCTTGTTCCTCACGAAACCTGGCAGAGCAAAGAAATTATGATCACAGCCCGGCTCCTACTAAAAGCACACCGGCAGCCGCCCAATCTCGCAGCACAAACCTTGCAGCACACCCACTCCCCATCCCTTCCCCCTCCCGGCGGGGGAAAAAAAAAAAAAAAGAAAAAAAAAAAGATCTTCACACTTCTTCTAATACCAGCTGGTTCATTTATATTGCAGAAGTTTCACGAGACAGTTACTGACAGTGATACGCCAAACACAGGTTAAAGCCGCCGCGCTCGCTGCCGCGGTGTGTGCGCGGGGAGCTGCCAGCATTTGCACAAGGCGAGAAGGAGGGCACGAGGCTCCTCGTGCACCCGTGGAGAGCCTGGAGAGCCCAAAGAGGAGCAGAGGCACGGCACAGCTCCTTCACCTCCCTGGGGCTGTGCTCAGGTTGTACGAGCTGCCCCAAAGCCTGCTTCAGCCCTCCTGGGAAGGGCCGGGTGTCCGTGTGAAGCCAAGAAGTGGCTCAGCATCCTTCCTGCTGCTAGGTGAAGGGCTTTTGTTTTCCGAGGAGGTTTCACAATATTATTATTATTCTCGGAGTATCCTTACAACTACAGTGTAGGAAGAGGTGGGCAACAAGGCTTGTAGTGATTTGATTGAAGTGCTCTCTAAGGCAGCAAGAGCAATGGCATACAAGTATGATCCTGCTCATGGATATTTACAGATCTTTTCCAGCTTCCCAGATGTGATTTGAGAGTGAAACCCACAGCCCCGTGCCCTGTGCTGCTGCCTGGTGCTGGCCGTGCACCCCCCAGACAGGCTCTGCTGCCCTCAGCACCCTCACTGGGTGCTTCTGTGTCAGGCTGAGCCCATCTGGGGACATCCACAGGCATTTTGGCACCTTGTCCCTCAGCTTTCTGTCCGCACCAATGATGCCCACACATGGGCTTTGCCATCTCCTGAGCCTGGCCGGGGAAGCACCTCGAGCTCAGCAGCCTGCCTATTTCCATTTCCAGCTGAACTGCCAGCCTCTAGAGTCCAAGAAAAAGCCACCCACGGGTTTCCCCAAGCAGGGTGGGTGTTCAGAGAACGCACCCATGGGTCTGAGGGTGCAGGCAGCATGGAGGGGGAGCTGCAGAGGCAGGGCAGCAAGGTGCACAGCTCATGCAAGGCACCTTGGCCAAGATCAAGTGGTTTAGCTAAAAAAAAAAATCTGTTGCTAAAAAAAACAGGGGGAAAAAAATCTCTTTCTTCCTTGGGAGTGAGGAATAACCTGCCTTTTGACTTCGTGCGGCTCCTGCAGGCCCCTGCTGGGCACGGAGCATGCCTCTGTGTGTCTGCAGCCGTCGGCTTCCAGACCAGATGATGAAAAAGTTCCAGGAAAATCAGGTCTGCAGATGTGTGCTCTTTATTTGTACTTAGAGATGCTCCCAGTTCTCCACTTACATGCTGTCTACAGGTTAAAGAGAGGGAATGCTTAGCCGTTCCAGCAGGGTTTTTTTTTAATGATCTGTGTTTATTAATTTACAAGCTTTACATCCAGACCCGTTCCATAATGCCGTCGTTTGCATGTTAATACAGGAGTTCGCGCCGTTTCGGAGCTGCTGCAGCTGGAGCGGCGGTGCTGAGCCCCAGGATGGCACTCTGCGACTCGGCAGTACTTCATGGGAAAGCAGCTCGGGCTTTCTGCAGAGCTGCAAACCGCGACACCGATATCTCAGCCGAGGGATCAGCCAGGGAGGGACGGGTGAAGGCAAGCGTCATCGCGTCCCCGCCTCGGCACCTTCCTCCTGCCTAGGGAAAGAAGAAGAGAAGCGGTTTGTGGAGACAGGCTGGGACCTGCACCAGCTGGAGGCACATCAACATCAGTGAATTAGAGACACCCAAAATTGTTATTGACAAAATGCCCCTTGTCTGGAACAGTCTCAGGATTTGGGGGGATTTGCTGGTGATTTAGGAACGCTTCAGACTAGCACTTCTGAAACAATCTACTTCCAGAGGCATTAAATTTCTAATAGATTTACTATCTATCCCCATCTCCAGAATTAACTTATAATACTTTTCAGTTCAATATATATATTTTTACATATGCGATGCTTTTTTTTTTTTTTTTTTTTTTTTTTTTTCCAGTTCCTTCTCCCAGTTCTGTCTGGAAACAAGGAAGCTTGTGAGCTCCCTCCCCTTTGAGAACAGCAGCCCCATTCCCTCACGCAGGGAGGGGAGGAAGGATTCTTCACGTTTCCTTCTCAAAGGGGGGGAGGGAAGAAAAATAAATAAAGAGAAACAGGTGCTTTAAAATTTTCAAGGTGCAAACTAAATTACAAGATGCCCAGGAGTGTGCAATAGCATTTCATTGTTTGAGTTTGGAATAAAAGACAGATAATTAGGAAATTGGGAGTCTATTAATTTTCCAAATTTACTCATGCAAGAAGCACTGAGCTATGGTGATATTTGCTTACCTCGTCATTATGCAAAAATATATTAGCTAATTATTTTGACTAATGCAATTAAGATATGCATATTTAGCATAAACTATACAATAGAAATGTTACAGTCAGCAATTGCCAGGTTGCACTCATGGGCAGCAGAGAGGCAAAAGTCTCAGCACAGTCTCTGATGGTAAACCATAATATTGCTCCTATTCTGCCCGAACTGTTATTATTAGTTCTGTTGCAGTAATTAATTTACTTTACAGCATGACTAGGTGGCACCGTTAGCAGCGGTATTAATTTCTGTTACGAGCCACCTGAAGATGTCAGCTTTTGAGCAGCAGAGACTGTGCCTTTAATTGCCTAAATCAGTGGAAATGCAGTAACTCTTGCAGGGATCCAATTAGGACACTCAGTAGTTCCTCTTTGCTCTTTACGAGTCCATCACAGGACCAATGTCAGATGTGGAAACATGGGACACATCCTCGCCTGCTGTCCCTGCACTCCTGTGCACGTGGGATGTGCCCCAGCAGCGATGGAGGAGCCCCTAGGCTTGGTGAAGAGCTTCAGATGAAGCTGGAAGCATTTTGTCCTTGCTGAATGCTGTCCACGCTGACACTCTTCAGGTGCATGGCAAGCAGGCAGGCAGGGCTCGGGGCTGCTGGCACCCCATTGCGTCCCCGGCCCCGGTTCCCAATACCCAAGACCATCAGCTGCTCAGTCACCACTTTGCTTCTCTCCCAGCTCAGCCAAGCCTGGTAAAGACCAGAGCAAAAGTCCAGGGCACTTAATGTTACTCAGTAATTTTAATTCAGGTGTGGTCAGCGTGACTCAGGAGTGAGCCCACTGTTGCTTTGATTTAAGGGCATCCCAGATGCCCAAGGCACAGCAACAGAGGAACTCTAGGTAGGAAAGAGGATCAGGGATGAGAGGAGCACACGCGCACTGAAATTGCTGAAGGTTTGGGTGCCTTCACTCAGCCGCACCTCCAGGTTTGCTCAGCACTGGCTGTGCTTCCAGTGGAGTCATTTTGGCTAATTTTGCACTAACCATGTGGACTGTCAAATGGCTTCTGCTGTATTTTGTTGCCCTTTCAAATATTTCTCAAAGAGTAGGCTGTACCATCTGGTGGACAATCTGCCTGTGTGTGCAACAGCAATATACCTAGCACAGCGCCGAGGGGCCCAAAGCAGCCATCGGCATCCGCAGAGGAGCCGGCGGTGCCCGCGGCACCCGGGGCTGCTCCCTGAAGGTTTCCCCTGCTTTCCTGCAGCTTTCCTGCAGCTTTCCTGCTGCTTATCCTCTGGCCACATCGCCCTTTGCAGCAGTGCCTGCCCACAGCTGCACCCACAGCATGGCCCCAGCACCCTCATGGCAGGCAGCTGGAGGCTGCAGGAGGGTGGCCATGGGGCTCCAGGCATGGCATGGCCTGCAGCCTGTCCCCCTCATGGCCTGCACACATCATGGCCTACCCACAACACGGCCTGCCACAAGATGGCCTGCCCCCCATGAGGCCTGCCCACAAGATGGCCTGCCCCCATCACGGCCTGACCCCAGCACCGCTGCCTCCTCTGAAAGGGAAGGGGCATCTGGGAACCATTCCCTGGAGCTGCCTCGTCAAGCTCTGGACCTCTCTCCTTTCCTTTTTATTGATTTATTTTTACATGTTGCACATTCACAGTTACTGCTGACTCCACACACTCCTTCCCTTTCACAGCACGCTCTGATGGAAGTTGCCAGACAGGTTAGAGAAGGCGGATTAGACACTGCTGATGGTATATATAAATCCTCATTTATATCTGGCCATGGAAGGAACAGGATGGTCTTAGGAAAATTACTCAAATAATTCCTTGCTGATCAGTCTACATTTTGTTAGCAAAAGCAAAAGCCTCGAAGATCGTAAGAGGAAAGCAGTAACATCACCATTCATCTCAGAACACACAGATCAGCCAGGCGTTGGAGGATCACTGCTGAAATAATCACCTTAGCCACAGCAGCCCCCCTCCCACCACTATGAAATACACGTCTGCATATTATATGTGTAATATATCCATTACACACATACAGCACTTAGTCAGGAACCAGAAAGGCTTAACAAATATTGCAGGGTAAGGCTGAGTCCCTTTGTTGGGATGCTTTTAGACGCTGCTGTCCTCTGAAGGCCCTCTCCTCATCGTCACGCAGAAGCTGTTCCTGAGCTCTGGCAGGCTCAAACACACTGCAGTGCAATATTCCAGCTCGCACCCGGGCAAAGCAGTTTATTGTTTATGGTCCGGGTATGACCAGACAGCAGGTGGTGATTCTGTAAAAATCCTCTGTTGGTCCACCTATTTCAGCCTCACAGCCTTTGTCTGGCCTTCTTCATCCTGATCACTCGGCCTGCCAGTGCCTCTCTATGTATTAAGAAGCCAGATTGTCAAAGAGGGGTATTTCAGCCCCAGGAGGGCAGCGAAAAAAGAAAAGGGAAGGGCTGTGGAGGAGAACTGCTCCCGCAGGCTGGCCAGGGCCCCTGTCTGCATCAGACCAGCAGCCTGCATAGTGCAACAGCCACAGTGGGTTTTGGGTGTTCCTAGAGCTCAGCTCAAGCTCAGAAAAACACAGAAAATGAAGACCAGCACCACAGCTTGATTCACCAGGTATCAAAATGATGTCCTGGGTAGATCACTGTGCTTTACATCTCCATACCTACAGAGTTAAACCACCAGAGGGAACCCAGAAGGTGTGCAGCAGGGACACGGCAGCTCCTGTCCCCCTGCTGCATTCAGCACGTGGCTATCGAGCAGTCAGACTTTCATCTTGTCTGGATTTATGGGAATTTTGTGCCATGATAATACAAAACTTCTCAAAACAAAAGGGTGTTTTTAGCACTTCAGTGACCTTAGAGATACCTGTGCAGGGATGAGGGGACAAGAGCAGAGCTGTTGTATAAAACATCAGGGCCACACCACCAAAGGCACTGTTTTTTCTCCCACCCTCAGTAATTTGTCTTTCTTCCTGACTATTTGAGGCATGCTGACTATGTACGATCTTAACAGCTTTGGGGGCCAGATTATTTCAGCAATTGCTGACACGCAAATCCCACCAGGTTCAACAGGAGTTCTGCCACACATCTGACAATGCTATCTGGCGGCAGATCTCACGCGTGCTTGTGCTCCTACCAGAGCTCTCCTCTCCCCTGGAAGCTGGAGTGAAACTTAATAGGGAATTACACAATATGAATGCACACTAAGGAGAGACTGGACTTTTAAAATCATGCTGGCATCCAAAAGCCGTTAATCTTCTTAGGTAATGATGAAAAATGCAGCGGAGATGATGATGTAACTCACCAAGGGGGAAAAAGGAGCTGTAGTGAATGGACAGCTTGAGTAAAACTTCTGCTGGTCTTCTGTTTATCCCATTCTCAACTTAATTACCGCTCCCAAATATTATTTTTTTTAAAGCACTGTAAAAACACACCCCTGTAAGTGGCCTTTTCAGTGCTGAGAAGAGAGAGGGAACTCACACCAGCAGGCAGAGAATGCCTGTTTCTTTCCTTCTTTTCATTTAATTAATTCCACAAGGAGAACAGACAAGAAGGAAACCTTGGGAGCACTGACACAGGACAGCAGGTGCACCGTGCAAAATGACAAATGCTGCGAAGCGCTGGGACGAGGCCCTGGAGCTGCTCGGGGTGCGGCGGTGCCCGGCTGCTCGGCCGTGGTGGGTCCCTGGGGACCTCTGTGCCGGTGCTGCCAGTGCTCATTCCCAGCAGCCTGCCACAGAAACTCCCCTGGAAGCCCTGGGTTCCCTGGAGACTTTCAGGATTTTCAGCTTTTTTTTTTTTTTTTCCTTGCAAATTCCCACTTTCAAAATTGGAATGCCGGAGAGCGCATCTCCAAACCACTCTGTATGCATCTTATACTAAAATACAACTCTATATCCATGTTATGCTAAAATATAAGGGGAAGTTCATCAGATTAAAATATTGATGGCTTTGTCCCATCCTCAGGGATGCTCTTGTGCAGGTGCTTGGGGCTGTCCCAAGGCTGGCTAGGGCAGCAGAGCCACTCTGGAAGCACCCATGGGTGCCAAAAGCCCCGTCCTGCCTCCTGCCTCCACCTGGGACTGTGTGGGACAGCTGGGGCTGGAGGCTTTGACACATCAGCGCTGCAGCACTCAACGGGGAGAAAGGGGCTGCTCCTCACTGACCTTAAATACCTGCCCTGGTCGGGTCCTGCAGACCCTCGTGGCAGTCCCGTTTGACTCCCAGTGCTCACACACCGCAAGCGATACTGAGAAATATTTATTGTAAAGAGGATGTGCTCTGTAATTAAAACTTTCTGCTATTGCGGAGTTTATGATCTAATGATGTTATAGGAAGCAGAGTTTATGGTCACTGAATCAGTACTTGATTCTGAGAGCGCAATTAACAAATCACAGAAAGAGTGTATCAAAGTGCATCGTTACAGCCAGCGTTGCCCTCCTCTAATGAAATGCTAGCTTTAGTAGTATAATTATTAAGATCACCATTTCACTATTATAGTAATAACTGTAGATAATTGCACAATATTATCTTTCACAGAATCATCTTCTCTGCATAAATTAGAAGGTTCAAAATATAATTCTCAGGGCAAAACCCTCCCAGGAAATCCGTGGGGAAGATCAGAAATAAACAGCAGAAGTGATGACTTGCCTTGATTGCAGCAAAGACATGTGGCTTCATCATGTGTTGCTTTCATAAGGTGGTATCTCTGCCTAATTGGCCTACAGGGACAGAGCAGTACTACAGAAGAATAAATTGTTTGGCTGTGTGGCCGGAGGTGCAGAGAGTCCAATAGAGTTAAATCGTGGTTACAAACAAAAGTAATGGTTACATGACATCTTTGGATCTATTTTTAATTAACTACCAATAAAGCTGTACAGTAATTATCAGTTGCCCCAGTCCCTACCACCCGTGATAAATGGCTGTTGTTATTAGGACTGTGGCTGCTGGTGTTTTTTCCATCCTGTGCCGAGGATTTCCAGGCGCTGACTCTTCAGGAGAACAGGCTGCGGGCAGCGCTTTGACAAAAGGGCTGAAATAATTCCCATCCCCAAGCACCTGTAGCTGGGTGGTGCAGGACATCTCGCCAGAGCCACATCACGTTCTGCATGAACTGCAGCAAGCAGAAAAGGCAGCTGAGCCCAAAGGATTACACTTCTTGCCATGCGGGTCACTGGGTGTGAAGACATCCCTGGGTGCCAGGTCCAGTGCGTGGACCTCCCCCTATGGGCACCAGGACTGGAATATATATTTTAAGGATCCCAGGTTGGTTTAGGCAGAAAATAAGAATATTTGACTCTGACAGGATGACAATTTTTTTTGCACACTCAGATGAAAACCCCTGTATGAACTTTCAGAACTTTTCCGGTTAAACCTGAGCTGCCGGCAGGCTTCAGGGATGGGATTTAGCGGCCTACAGCATCCCAGCTGATCGCATCCCAAAGCAGACATCAAACCACGGCAGATAAAAGTACTTCTCCCCTGATTAGAAATCAAGCTTAGATGCCAACCACATTTGTAGATATCGAAAAGCAGGTGAAATGTGCCCTATCCCAGGGACCTGAAGGATTAAGCAGGCACCTTGGTGACTGCGCTCTGATGTGCTTAAATATTGGCTGTCACCAAAGGTATGTCAGGAATTTGTTTCTTCTGGGTTTGGGAACAAACCCCACAGTACCTTAGAGGGTTTCTTACCCTAAAAGTGCAAATTTGTAGCTGTTCTTCCCAGGTGCTGTTTTGTAGGTGCAGCTTTTTTGGACTCACTTCCTTAGGACTGGTCAAAAGTCCATTCCCAAGCAGACTTTAGTATACTGATTAAAAAGAACTTAAAAAAAAAAAAAAGATTGGAAAGAATTATTAGTGCTGAAATTGCATTATTGTGTGGGACAAGGACTTCTTTTGATAGAGAATAATTACCTTCCCTCTAAAACTTGGAAATTTAGAAAGCTTTTAAAATTCATTAGCATGACCCAAATAATAAGGAATATTCAGATGATAACAAATGTTACTTCCTGGATAAATTGAAAAAATAATCAATATACAAGGAGAATCTCCAGCAAATGTAACAGGCATTTTGTTCTTTACACTCTTTTCACTTATTTCCTTTAAAGTTAGTTTCAGTGGTTTTGGCCTTCACCTGCAAACGAGTCTTTGCACCAAGGAACAGTGCATGAAAAGTCCTAGACGCTACATCCTTTACAGCACAGGCTGTCGTTTGTGCTGCTGATTACACTACAGACAGCTTTAGCTGCACCCATTTTACAAACAGGAAAACTCAAATGCAGCCACATCTGCTTGGCAGCTGTAACAGCCTAAGTTAGGCACAGAAATCCCAGTTTCCACATTTATTTTTGGCTGGATGATGTGAAATTGATACAAAGAGCCCAGTGAAATAAATATGAAAAAGAGGGCATCGCTCTGATAGTGAGGAATCTGAAGTGCATGGTGCCGAGATCATCTCTGCGCAATATTAATTATTGTGAATGATGGGTAAAAATGTAAAGCACCGAAAAAAGAAAGAAAAGAAAAAAAAAAAAAGAAAAAAAGAAATGAAAACTTCAGATGTGCCTCGCTGGGAAACTAGAAAGGACACAGCTTCAAGTAATGATTATTTTTATTTAGCAAAACATTATACAAGGGACTCTTTCCAAGGAAAGCAATCTGGGTTGTGTCTGGGCTGAGTACACAATGTCATCCTGTTGCAAAGAAAGCAAACATCGTACCAGGACGTATAAACAGGAGTGTCATGTGTAAGACACATGAAGTCATCCCCCGCGCTGGTGGGAGGCCGCGGCAGGAGAGCTGTCCCCGGGCTGGGCGCTGCCTTCCTGGGAAGCTCAGGACCGGCTGAGGGACCGTGGAGGAGAGATCAGAAGAGATGGGCTTGTTTAGTCTAGGAAGAGATGTGTAAAGGAGGACGTGGAGCAGCTCCTCAGCCGTGTTCGAGGCTGCTGCAGAGGCAGGTGGTGAGCTCCTCGCGCTGCCCATCGCGCACAGGGCAGGGCGTAGCAGCTCGTGTCTCTCCCGGCCAGCAGACCGCTAGGGAGCACCTCCAGCTCTCCGAAGGGAGAGTTTTACTGGGCAGGCACCATATTCTGCAGCACATTGCCAGACACAAGGCCTCCCTGTGCTCTCTGTCCTGCAATTCCTCTCCTGGAGAGCTGCCACCCCAGCATGTGCCACCAGCAGCTTCTCCTAGGGCTTGTTGCTGCAGTCACCAGTGCATGGATGGGAAAAGGTGGTGCTCAAACTGGCATCGTCCCTTCTGTTTGGCTCAAGCAAGGAGAGAAATTGCTGCAGATAAAAAAACTTCTCTGTTCAGTGCTCGTCTGTGTTCCTGCGTTGTCTGCAGTGATCTCTGCAAACTGTTTGCAAGGGTCCTGGAGAGCCTTGGGGATGCGGCTTCGTATCACCACCAAGCTAAAAGGAGAGAGATTGCAAATTGGTTGGAATGGATCTATTATCCAAAAAAAGAAACAACACAAATACCTATTTTCTCTCCCCTCCCTCCCTTTATTTTTATCCCCGCCACGGAGCAAGGGAGTCAGCGGAGCATATTGAGCTGAAGGTGGCTAATCTCTCCTTCAAGCCTCTGTACTTCTAAAAAACTGTGCAAGCGAGCAGAAACGCGCCGTATTCCGGAGAGCCTGCGAAAGGTTGTATCCCAGGACGCTTGCCCCTTGGGGAGGGAGAACTGTGTGACCTTGTTTAGCTGAGCAAGCACATCAGCTGCTGGAGTAAAGATGCTGTAAGCACTTCCAGCCCGGCTGGGAAGGAGGTCACGTTGCAGGCGGGCTACCTGCCATGCGGGGGGCTCACCGGGGCCTCGCGCAGCAGCCAGCACGAGCCGGGGAGGCCAGGACGGGGCAAAGGAAACCGAAGCGTTTCGGAGAAGTCACCAAACTGGAGGACTCGCACCGCTGAGAGTCCTGCTTAATTTGAACGGAGCAAATTGTGCAGGCGGCAGCGCCAAGCTGCTCGGCGCTGGGAAGCGTTAATCCCCAGGCGCCCGGCGGAGGCTCAGGGTGACAAATCAGTGAACAAGCAAGGTCTGCTGTTTGCTGCCAGCCAGGAGTTTACCTAGCTACAAGGATGCAGCAAGGAGAGTTAGGGCTTTGTAAGATCAGTTTTCATTAGGGTTTACATTGTGATTTTGCCTAATTAGTCTCCAATAATTAATGCTGTGAGTGTAACAGAGATGTAATCAGACAAAATGTTGGTAAGTAAACCCCATGGAAGCCATACATCTTTTGATAGTAATGATTATGTTCTTTTTTATTATTAAAGATCCCATTAGAAAGAATTTATGATTTTCCCCTTTGTGAGAGAAATAATAAACATTACATTGGATGCTCTTATTTTTGGTATTGAGCAACCGAGTGTACGTAATTAGCCACAGTTAAAAAGAAATTTTGCCTGAATGGCTTTTGGGGAACATTACATCCAAATTACAGCCCTGTAGATTTTTTTTTTATGTGCAAATACACTATCAATAGATAACTCAAATACAGTTTGTCTGCAAAAACATTTAGGTTCTGAGGAAAACATTTAGGTTCTGAGGAAAGCACCCAGCACCCAGCTCCCAGCCCTGCCTGCCTGCCCAGCACTGCCCCCGAGCCCATCCCGTGTCCCCATGGTGCTGGGTGCCTACAGGCACATCCCAGCACCCCCACTCTGGTGAACCCACAGTCCGAAAAGAGCCATTCAGGCAGAAGAAATTTGAAAAAAATGCTTTGTTCCAGCCATAACAGTTGTGCTCCAGTGCCATAACACTTCGGAGGACCTGGCCCAATGCAGGGGATGCCACACTAATCCTGCAGGTGTCACAGTGGGGAGCACACAGGGTTTGGGAGTGGTGCTCCTGGGTGTTAGAGCCCGGTCCGAGCACTGCTCATCCTGGGTGATTCAGTCTCCAAGGGGGAGCACGTTTTCAATATGCTCCACCAGCAGAGAGCAGCTGCAGGGTGTTGTAAGAGGTCTCGTGGGTTTGTAAACGGCTCTGAGCGAGCTGCTGTGACGGCAGAGATTGAAACTTCCCCTCTCTGCAGTGAATTGCTCCCCCAAGGTTTCAACCTGGACCAGGAAAAGCAGACGGCTCCCTGCAGGTACCAAGACCTTGCTTGCAATACGCACACATCTCCCCAGCGTGGTTGCTGTGCTCCTTTGCCATTCACCTGCAATTACTGAATGCCACATCGCTCCTCTTCCCGGGCCATAAAAATGGGCAGCAGTTCCCTGCCCCAGGAGGAATGAGGGTGCTGTGCGGTGGGCAGCACCTCCGCCCCCTGCTGCAGCCTGGCACGGACGAGCTGTGGCCTTGTGTGACAAGCAGGCATGAAGTGCAATGCAGGCAGCTCCTGCAGAGCCTTTGGTGTGAAGCTGTCCGACCTACACGCTAAGATGCTCCAGGAGCATTATCCCTGCCAGTAGGCAGCGCGTGTGACAGCGGCAGCGCTGCCTGCTCGGGCAACTGAGACTCCTCAGCATCTAGCGATAAGATGTCGCATAATAGAGCAGCCAGTGAGGGAGGAAATGAAATGAGAACTGCTCAAAATGACAAATGTTTCTTCTTTGCTTTTTGCCGGAGAGAAATCCCCGGGGTGCGCGTCGCATCCTGCAGAGCGGTGCGCCAACACCTGCGCACGGTGTGCTGCCCTCAGCCTGGGGGGGCGACCCACGGCGTGGCAAAAAATCCTCCCTGGAGTGTGAGAGAGACCATCAAAAATGCTCTGTGGGATATAAAGCGTGCACCTACAGCTGGAGGGACTCCGGGCACCGGGGGGACGGCAGATGGGCAGGTGAGGAGAGGCCACGAGGAGGAGCGAGGCCGTGCACAGCAACCTCCGGGGCCGGGCTCGTTTGTTTTAACGAGACCGAGACCGAAAATGTGATTTGTCCAACGTGAATAGCAGCAAGGAAGAGGAACGCCAAACAAAAAGGGCTCTGAGGAAAGGAAGGGAGACAGGGCGATAATTAGGAAAGCAGGGATGATCAGAGCCAAGGTGTGCAAGCAGGCTTTATGGCTCTGCAGAAACGGCAGCAGGGCGGGGAGGCAACCTGTCAGCCAGCACAATACGAATGCAGCCACCTGAGCGGCTCGAACGTGAGCTCACAAGCACAAAGTCCTAGCACATCAGAGCATCACGGGCTCGGCAGCTACTCTCCAAACTCGGAAGCCAGCGGTCTGCCCTGCGAGCATGAGAAATAGCATGTCAACGCGCGGCTGCCGCGGGTTTCTCAAGCCAACCGAGCCAATTTGTTCTTGTCTTCTGGACAAGCTCCAAGCCGGAGAGGACACAGCCTGCTCCCATGACAAGACTTTTGTCTAGCTGAGCTGGTAATCGTGAAGAAAATAGATACATTGAGGAACTTTCCATAAAAAAATAAAAAAATACTGAGAGAAGTGATTCAAATTCATGCCCTGTCAGTAATGGGAAACAGGAAGAAGGAACGACTTGATGATAAAGACGACCTCTCTCAGAGCACGATCTGCGTTCCCAGGCTGAGAAGGGATGCTCCGGCACATGGTAGAGCCAGTGCCTTCTGAGCATCTCTTCTAAGGACACACTCTGAGCCCTTGGTCCCGTGGTCAGAGAGCTGGCAGAGCTGCAGCCCAGCCAGCGATACCTGGTGGAGAATCCTTCCTGGAAAAACACTGAGCTGAAGTATTTTGCAGCTCTATGGTAGGCTTTACAATAAGATTACATCCCAGACTGACCTTGGAGCGAGTCCCCTCACCAGGGAGGGCAGGGCTGTGCTGTGCCGGGTTCAGTTCTGGCGCTTGGGGCTCCACCTGCAGCGCTCACCGGCAGAGCAGGAAGGGGTCAGGGCTGCCAGCCCGACGCTCCCTCTCCCAGGCTGCTTCTGAGACAGAGCTTTGGTATTTTGCACGTACGTTTTCAGTGGTCCCAGGTTCGTCCAGATATAAATAGCAAATTTTAGTGGGACAAAACCCATTTCACACCCACTAGGACCATGCTTCAGCAGCTCAAGGTGCACATTGATACCTTCCATGGGTGCCATTTCAGCAGCTGCACTTGGAAGGGGTTTTAATGGAAAGCCATTACCAGAGGAAGTCATTTTAAGAACATTCACAGGCTAGGAAATTTTGTTTCAGCAGACATTTAATGCAAATTTCAGTCTGTATCCAGGCTGAAGTCTTTTGCTTGTTGAGAGTTGATAAATTTAAACGGCGCTTGCCTCCAGTGAAAAGATCTGAGTCCTGCGCAGTGCTGTTTGCTGTGGGTCTTAAAAACAATGCATGCACAACTCGCATTTAATGTGGGAATTCATTTTTTAATTTCAAAAACACAGGCCCCTTTTAAAGAGATGTGCGGTCGTGAATTTGGCAGACCGCTTAATTCCGTCTACAGTCAGGATGTAGCAGGGAGCCTTTTCCATTTCGAATCAAATGGAATTTGTGATTTGCATGCACCTTTTGAGTCAAAATCAAACATTTGCCCTGGATTGGCCCTAGTTTAATTAAAATGATGAGAATGTGTGATATGCTTTTGGTCTAAGGCAAAAAGGATGCACAGCACTGAAATTTGGAACAAACATAAAAAAAATTGAGAAATGCATGGTTGGAAGTGATAAGAAATGCCAAGACTATGTATTACATGGGATCACGGGATGAAAATAGAAAATATCCTAAAAAAATTCTGGCGTACTGTGAAACCGTTGTCGGAAGGTTTGGATAGGATTACATGCTTTATGGATAATGTCCCTGCAACTAGCACTGTCGAGGTTTGTAATCTTTTCTCTGGTCTTCCTGTAGAGCTGATGGGGATGCTCATCACTGCAAACAGATTTTCCCCTTTCGGTTTGGTGTAAGGGAAGGGGACGGGGATTTTGGCTGGGACTTGGGCTGTAAGAGCTGGCGGGTGTTTCTAACAGTTGTATAAATGTTCTTGTGTATAAATATTCACGTATTTATGTGGTGGGGGGTACATCTCCCATAAACGTGAGTTTTAGAAAACAAATGCTTGTTTCTAGTGAGAGACGTTATTTAGGCAACCAGCAGCCCTCCCTCCTTTATCCCTACAGTTTATGTCTTTGTGCAGTGCAGCAGTCGGGAATTTGGGTCTCAAATTTCAGGGCATGGGTGACCTGCTTTTTGAGAACCTTTGGGCATGAGCTGTCCTTCTGCCTTTTGGACCGCGATGTCCAGAAATGAGAAACACGGGCGGATCCTCCTCTGACCAAAGGTTACCAAGAGTAGGGATGCTGCCAGCCCTGTGCCAGCGTCCGAGGGGATGCCCCAAGGGACCGAGCGCTGCCACAGCTCCTCAGCCACCCACGTGAACCAGAGAGCAAGCAAAGTGCAGATACTGCAGTGCTGACGCTGGCTCCAAGGGCCCTGGTTGTAACCACCATTCACGTTCAGCGTTGGCTGGGTGCAGCGATTTTGTATGATAAAATCCCTTCCCAGATTAATTTCTCCCTTTTATGAAGGAACCCACACTGGGTCCCCATCAGCCCATCCCATTTCCTACAGCACCATGAGACTTGACTTTATTTGAATTTGTAAATACTTTGATGTCTGTGGACTTGGCTCTTGTACAGTCCTAAACTACCAGCAGGAGGTAATAGTTTCCAGGACTTCACTTCACTTTATTTCCCACTATTCTTCAGGCTCTCTGATTTGCATTTATCTTAAGGGGGAACTATTCATTTTCAGGCTGATTTTTCTTCTGCTCTTGGGCTTGCTGCTATTCCGGGGCTCGTGCAAGGCCCCCTTCTTGCAAACCAGCGCATACATATGGTTTGTGGAGAATGGGTGGAAATGGGAATAGAAGGGGCCACGATGCAAAAATCCAGATGATTTGGAGAGGGGAGAGAAGGAAGGAGGGAGATGCAAAGGGTAAAAGCGGGACTGGTGAGGTCTTGGAGAAACTTGTGAGGATTTGTTCTGCTGTCCCTACCCTGCCCTTCCTGCAGCATCTGAATGAAGAGGGATGTAAGGAAACTTTTTTTCCCCGTATCTCCAGCAATGTTTCTGGGGACCAGTCCTTCTCCCTCTCTCTGTGACACCCCGGGATCTGACTTTGAAAACACAGCCCGTTCACTGCTGTATTTCGGTTGCTTTCCAGGACCCCCCACTCTGCACTCCCCAGAAGACCCCTAACACACTGGGGACAAACCTGGGCCACCAGCGGGTGGGGTGAGCCCTGTGTGAGGCCCAGCTTGGCCCCGGCTCTTGTTAAGTGTGGCAAAATGCCCAGGAGCTAGGCAGGCAAGAAGAACCGGTGACTGAGAGATGCTCCTGCCTGCCGAGGGCATTTTCATCAGGGGTAGGAGGGAAACCGGACAAGGCAGCGTTGCAGGCTCCAAAATGGTAATTTCAATGCCAGATGCTAGGATGCCCAGCGCGAGAGCAGACTTAATGCAGGTACAGCTTATTGCCACGGGTCAAATGGAGATGGAGATGCATAAACAGCCCATCTTTGAGGAAGATGCCTTCTGCAGCCTCCAGGCTACTCGGCGTACCCTGAAGGACCGAGCTCTTTGCGCAGAGAGCAGACAACCCCGGGACTTAATGCGATTTGAGGAGAGGCATCGTACTCCCCCTCCCTCGAACCATTTTGGTTTGGTGCCCAGAACATCTGGTCACCCTATAGCCTTTTTTTTTTAAAAAAAAAAAATCCAATAGATACATTTTCGCAGCACACTGCCGACTGCCAACAGATGAGCTGCAACTGCTGGCACCAGGGAGCCAGCAAGGCATTAGCATGCACCGCGGCTCCGCAGCCAGACCCTGCGCCCGCGCCGTGCCACGGGGGCTGTGCAGCCACAGAGACCACGCACAGGGACCCTGCCTTTCCCCTCCAAACAGGAGAGAGGGCCCGTGTGGGAGGGAAGGGGATTGTTCTACTCTGCAGCTGGATTAGGGTGTGGGGTTCCTGGTTTTGGGGAGGATATCAACCTGCGTGGGTGTGTGTGGAGGGGGTCCATGAGGGCAGTGCCTCTCTCTTTGGCTTTGCAGAAGCAGAAGTGGCCACCCCACAGCCAAAAGGCTGGGGGTGGTGGGATGGAGGGCACCAAGCCCTCCTGTTCTACACCACACATCAGTTTGGAAGCAAATATTTTCCCAACATCACCAAACCAAAAGCATTTTGCAAGCCTGAAACCTCCCGGCATGACCTGCCTGGGCAAGCGCTCCTTGCGGGCATGGGGGGACTGGGAATACTGGAGGAGACTGGGGGGCACTGGGCTGGCTGCTGGGTGCTCTATCAAGGACTCTGCCTCTTCGCTGTTCACTTTGAGCAGATATAGACATCGAGACCACATCTCTGCATGGGCGTTGGGAGAGGTTGTCTTTCGACAGACAAAGAGAAGCAAAAAAGAAACGCAGGAAAAAGCCAGTTACGTCTTGCCAAAGCAGCGAGGCAGGCCAGTTCTAGTGCTTTTTTTAGCCGTTTTGTGACTGAAGGAACTTCCAAGAAAAGAAAGAAGAAAAAAAAAAAAAAAGAAAAAAAAAAAAAAAGAAGAAAAAAAAACAGCTTTCTGATTGAGATTATCAGTAAGTGAAAACGGCTTAAGGGCACAGGGTGCAGCCTCCAAGGATTTTGAAAGGTTGGGGGGCAAAGTTTAAATATAAACCTAGATAACTCTAAAGATAAAAATAAAAAATTGAGAAGAAAAAAAAATTAAAAAAAAAGGTTTAAAATGACAAAAATGTAGAGTGAGAAACCCTAACCAGCAGCGACAGTGCCCACCCTCCCGGGAGCCGGAGCTGGCCCCGCAGCCTCACCTGGGGCAGGGCGGGAGGCGGCCGCTCGCCCCCCAGGCACGCAGGGGAGGGAGCTTTGGCCCTCCGGGACTGGAATGAAATATATGACAGATGGTTAAAAAAAAAAAAAAAAAAAAAAAAGCAATTATCAAAGGGGAAGATTTTGGAACATATCCTTTGAAATAAAAATTTGTTTAGCATTTTTAGCAGCTGAAATAATTTTCAGAACATCTGATGAGAGATTTAAGTGCTTCATTTCCTCCTCTCACTCGCCAAGCCATCCGTTTGAAGATTGTCTGTGGCACATCTAGTTCTCTGTTTTATTGCTATTGGTATTTTTCATTGGATAATGGTAGAATTAGAGATCAATGGAGGAGAGGTATGAACCACAATATTCCTGGCAGTTTGAATGTGCGGATGCTTTTGAAATGCTCCGCGGCTTTGCAGAAGATGGAAGATGGAAGGAAAGTATTCTGTGATTCTTTAAATACAACTACATGAAAGTATGTCTTATTACAGCTCTCCTTTCTTCCCCACCTTTCTCTGTTCTTCCTCAAAAAAAAAAAAAAAAAAAAAAAAAAAAAGGAAAGAAAAGAAAAAAAAAAGAAAAAGAAAAAGAAAAAAAAAAGGAAAAAAAAAAAAAAAAGACATCCACCTCATCCACCTTGTCCATTATCCTCAGTAATTGCTGGATCACTGGAAAAATTAATAAGATCGCATACCTAAAGGTGAGAGTGAGGAAGCACTCCTACATTACAGGCACAGAGTGCTGCTGCCCAGCAATGCAATACAACTTCTCTTTGAGCTCTGGGAAGTGATCTTCACTAAAAGACTAGAGAAGAAAAACTTCATTATCTAAATACTAAGGATGGAGCAGTTAAAAATGTGCAATTTCTCTCTAGCTCGAGTGTGCTAATTTTCAGTTTCAAAATTTCCAGTCCTTTTCTTCCCGGCCTCCCGTTTGAGTCACAGCCACGCTGACACTGCTGTCTTCCCACCCCGGCACTTACCCAGCTGAATGCGAAGCCACACAAATTCCCCAGATCTGCTTGCAACTGCCACTCACGATGATTAATGGTTGGAGATCAGTGCAATAAGCGTCTTTGTGTTCACAAGATGGTTCTTAAGAAGAGTGGGAATTTTAGACTGAATGCTTGCTAGTTTTTAAGGACTAAGATGAAAAGAAGTGGGGCAAGTTTCTGTATGGCGCACTCGCCCAGCGCTGATTTTCAGCATTTTCTGAAATCGGGACTAATTGCTAAATTGTCCTGGTGTTTGAAAACTGCTCAGAAATATTCCGAGCTGCAAGGGGAATTGGGATTGCAAAGAGTGAGCTGTGGAGGAGTGTGGCCTCAAATAGGCTCCGACAAAGCAGCTCCTGAGTCATCAGGAGGGGCTGCAGCCCACCCACATATCGACCCGCTGGCAGGGGTCAATCTGCCACAGCACCTGGATTCACAGGGCAGGTAACAGCCAGGATATTCACAGCCAAGCCACGGCCTTGTGAGGGGATGCCCAGCTCTCCTGGGCAGCGAGCCCCTGCACTAAGGGCCAGCGGGATGTCAGTGGGGATATTGGTGACACTCCTTGTTCACTGCCATGAGACTTGGATAAGAGGATAACGAGGTCCTGAGCGAGATTAAGGAAGTTCACTTCTCCTGGAGGAGAAAAGTCCAGAACCTTCCACTGAAGGCAGGATCCGAGGCCTTTAAATGCCTCAAGTCATGTACATTAGGGCTGGGACGAGCAAAGACCCCGCTGCGAGGGCCTGGGACATATCTGTCCCTATCAGAGCCCTTCGCCTGCATGCCCACGTCACCAGGCACCTCCACGGCACGCAGGAGGCATCCAGCGGAGGAGGATGAGGACAGTGAGGGGTGAAATTAAAGCGGAATCTGTGCTGGAGCTGCCATGGGCCACCGTGTAGGTGCTGGGCATCCAGTGACTTTCCTGGGGAAAAACTCCATGATCTCGGTGTGACTTCCCAGGTCTGGGACTTTTTTTTTTTTTTCATTTTGTCAGGACTCTGATGTAGGCAAATCTGCGGCTTCCTAAGACTGAGATAAACTAAAATAAACATGATTTAATCAAGGAGACTCAGTCATGAAAGATGAGTGTGAAGGGGGGCCGTGCTTGGAAGTACACTAAATCTTTATGGATTTTGCTGTGTAGCTACAGGGGGACCAAAACACACAGAGATGTGAATCACTCCAGAGGCATGAGGTTCTCATTTAAAGTTTTCATGCCTGTCATCTTTCCCTTTTAATTTTTCATTTTACTCTTTTTTTTTTTTTTTTCCCTTGCAATAAAGAGTGGAGTGACTGTCTTCATCTATTTCAATCATAGATTTTTCTGATTAGACCCCCAAGGAAAATGAAAAATGCATTGGGCATCTAAGTGTGACTCCCCGCTCCTCCGAGCAGCGCCGCAGCTGCGTGCGTTCAGCGGGCGCTGCGGCAGAAAGCAGGGCAGCGGAGGGAAATGCTGGGTGGGAGCCTGCCAGTCCTTCACGGGACTTTCCTGGGAAGCTTCAACGCTCAGAATCGGTTTTCTTTTTAAGCTGGCAGTGCTGGGAAATGGAGGAAGGGAAGCGCATTCCCTGAGCCAGCAGCAGGCCGCGCGTGCAGGCCGCACGCACCTCAGCACCCAGCCTGGCAGAGCCTCAGGAGGGTGCTCACGGCCTGGGGTTCCCCGACAGCAGCTGCGCTCCTCCAGAGCCCCCAGACACAGCAAACCCCACACAGAGAAACCTCGGTGTTTCCCTGGCAGGGGATGGAGTGGGGCAACACCTCCCCGATGAGCTTTGGAGCCTTTTTTCTAACACACACCACTGGCTCCTTCTCTACTTCCCTTGCGTATTTGGTATTGCGGGCATCAGGGAGGTGTCTGCCTCTAACCCAGAACAAATCCAGCCCGAATCTCACTCAGAAGGCTTCACCCTGACACATTTGGTATCCCCCAGTGGGGGCAGTCGGCATCCCAAACACAGGGGGATGCCATCCACAGCATGGGTGTACAAGGAACGGGCAGTCTTGCCCATGCAGGAGGAAGGGTCCTGCTGGAAACCGGGCTGAAAGCTGTTCTCTGATGCTGGGCCTCTCACCAGCACAGAGTACATTATGCTAAAAAAGTAGAATGGTCTGTGAAGAAAATTCATTGAGTTGAGCCAATATCAGTGATTTGGGATACGTGAATCCAAGGAGATGAAGCATGTTTAATGTAATTACACATCCACTTCTTGTGATGTACGACCATGTGAAGCATTACTAATCCCCAAACAGATACCTGCAGGGAGGACTATCAGGAACAGCTGTTTGGACAACAAGAAATGAACCACATGAACCCCCGCTTCTGCAGCCTTTCGGCAGAGACGCTCTGGAGTCAGAGCTTGTCCGGCAAGAGCAAGATTTACAAGGAATTAAACAGTGCTCCATAAGAAAGTACATTAGTTTCTTATATAAATCACACTGCCAACTCATTTATTATTGTAATAACCTTCAGCATTTCCATTATTGGAGAGGACTTCTCCTGAAATGAAAAATGACTTTCCTAACTGAGCGCGGGGAGCTCGCCGTCATACTCGTTTTGGCTTCCTATCTCAGATGGCAAGAAAGGAAGACATAAACCCTTACGCCCAAAGAGTGCTATTGATTGCAAACTAATGCGTTGTGTGAGTTTATTGTGTGTTTGGGAATTGTTAATAAATAAGAGAGATAATAATGCGAGCAGTATCTCTCCTCCTGGCTTACTCAAGAAAGCTCCTACTCGGTAGCTGCCGCGGACGGCCGAGCTATCAGCACGGTTGTTTGTTTACACACAGACCATTTAATTACCAGAACCTATGAGCTCTTTACCATCATATTACAGCACTTTAAAAACCTATATTTTATTTATACCTCGTTTCCAGTTTATTACACTTATTATCAAATATCCACTTAAGTGAATAATTGGAATTACTTTTGTGATTTTTTTTTAGGACTGCAGATAGATGACGGAATTACCTGCAGCCGCTTCCCGCATGCTAACAGGTGCCAGAAGGATTGACGGGGCTGCTGGAAGCGTTCCTGCCAGGCATTTGTCAAAGCATGGAGCGAAACCTCTCTATCATTCATGGCTGGCAACAAACGAGTGGTTTTGCCCAACAACGTAGCAGTGCACACCCAGCTGAATGCCTGGGTCAAAGCCCTGCCCTGTTTTCTGGGACTTGACCCTCGGTGTGACTGCTGCCTCTTCCCATGAGAGGCAGAGAAGAAGAGCAAAATATTTGTCTGTACATTTACCCACAAATGTATCAGGGCCACTGAGTGGCACTGTGGTACAGGAGGGCACAGGAGGCAGGCAGCAGCCAGAGGGCAAAACCTGAGGGGCAAAAGCAAGGATTTGCTGCTCCCTGGGGCGCTGCCACCTCCTGGTGGGGCACACAGCCCTGACACTGTCACCGTGCCCACCTGAGGCTGCGCTCCATCACTGCCAGTACACCATGGAAACTTGGTGTTGTGCTCTGCCCGGGCCCTGCGCACGGAGGCAATACCATTTTCCTGCTGGTATTGCCCGTGCGTGCTGTAAGCGGCAGATATAGGTCAGGGAGCCATTAGACCGGATAGAAATCAGAACTGAGATTGGTTTTCAGGACAGTCTGATCAGTTCAGATGAAAACAAAATCTAGCCACGTTTGTATAAACAACTCAGATGTAATCATTTTTAAACTATTGGCCAATGTACATGCTGCCATGTGTGTCCTGCTTTCAGGAATTAATGTCTTTCACTCGTAAGCCACCTACTGCTGTTTACTTTATTAATGACATTCTGGTCATCTCTCCTGAGGGCAGTAAATGAAAGCTAAATTTGGCTCACTGTCTTCATTTCGATGATTTAGTCTATCAGGCGCTGACTTTTTATAAAGCTGCGCTAAACGTGGACAAATACAAAGAGAATTATTGTTTGTGGCTAATGAGCAGTCATGTGGCAGTGGCTCTGTTTCGCTGCAGAAATTAAGGGAATTTTCCACTGCCGTCCGTGGCTGAGGGCGCTCGGTGAGCACCCCGCAGATGTTGCCCAGCACCCAGAGCCACCCATCGCGGCCACTCGGGGAGGCTGGATAGTTTCACTCGGAGCGAGAACGAACGAGTCTCCCTAAGAGAAACCAGATTGACATCAGCTACACGGGTCACCGCTGGAGTGGGCGTGATAATAGATTTCTTAAGCTATACATTTTCCCCGGTCCTTTAGATGTTCGATAACGCGTGGACCACCCAAGTTAATTTAATGCAAATGTAATTTAACAGATTCCTTCTGTGCGTCTTCTAAACATCTCAAGCTTCTTGCAGGGCATACGTCTAACAAGGAACAAGGGGTTTTGCTAGCTCAATACTTTACAGACAGGGTTGAAATATGCAGGAAAAGAGGGTTATTTACCCCAAGCCCCTCAAGGTCAGATTTTCCTAGCGGTGGGACCTTGCAGCCCCCTTCTCTCCACTGGTGGCACCAGCTTCCACCAGCTTTTTAGCATCAGCAAGCAGAAAACCCACGCACTCGTTCAGATCATGCAGACAGTGCTCAGTGACACATTTCTGACTGCGGAGGATGTTTCTCAGCAGCACGAAATTCCAGCCAGTTCCAGACACACCAAAAAAGCGTCGATCGGAGCCCTCTACAGCTCAGCTGGGGGCTTGGCCACCGGCTCCTTCCAGCCTCCCACCGAGCCCCCCGCCTTTTGCACATTGTTGGACCAGCTCTCTGCAGGGCTGCAGTTCGGATTTATAAATTGTGGCTCGATCCTTCCTTCCCCTCCCGACTTCTTCACCGTGGCCGCAGTGCTCCCGCAGCACAGCCGGCTGCTTGCTGCCGCAGGTGGCTCATGTGGAGGTCTGGGCTGCAACCTTTGGGCTCTTTTGATGCTGCACATGCTCTGGTTTTTAACATCGATACCCAGATCGTTTTGCAAAGGGTGTGCTGGGCCAGCTGCTTTGTCTCGTTTTCAGGCAGGTGTCGCTGCACCCTGCCTGGAGTTGGGGAGGCACCCAGAAACCCCGGCCGCAAGCGGCAGCCACATTTCTGCTCTGCACAACAGAAACAAACTTGACTCACCAGACCAAACATTGCAGCTCAAATAATGATTCCCATTAAAGAAATGACAGCCCTCCCTTATAATGCGTCGTGTATAAAGAAAGGCATTTATAGCACGGAAAACTAATTGGTTTAGGAATCAAATCTGAAAAATGCAACATCTTCATACAGCAGTGGGAGTGCAAACACTCCTATTTTAATGAGCTTCCTCTAAAGGAGGCTAATGTGTAATATTTCTCTGTATGAGTTTGCATTAGAAATCTGCTGAGATGGGAATACTCATTACCTGCTACTATCTGAGCTTTGCACAAAAATATTGGCTGCTCCTGAGTAACCTGACGTGATTATCAATGGTTTGGGGAAGGCAGCACGTGACCGAGGCCCGAAACAACCATCGCGACGTGCAGGTGTGCAGCGAAATTTCTGCAAAGATGCAACGACTGCTTGGAAATTATGCACGACGAATATTAAGCGAATCTGGGAAATTCAGTCCTGGTGGCTCCGATCGGATCAGCCCGATCTCTCCTAATGACTCTCATTTATCCTGTCGCAAACACGTTTCTCTCATTATTTCTGTCCAGCTCGGGGTGCAGGCTGGGGCTGAGCCCCTCGGCTGGGCACCCAGGCTGGGGTAGGTGGGTGCCAGCGCTTTGCCCTGCTGGTCCCAAGGCCAGGGTGGATGGAATTGGGGCTTGCAGGTGCTCCAAGGGCTGCCGTGCTCTGTGCAGTGTGTGCGAGAGGCAGGACGGAGCACAAATTTACATGCGGGAACAGATTTCATTAGGGATCGTGCCTACAGGTTATTTGCTCTTATCTCGCCTTGTAGAAAACCCCGTGAAGCCAATTTAGACGGTGCTATGCTGACCTTTGAAAAGCATAACTGTAATGCTCCCTAAATTATATCTTTACAGCTGTATTCTATTATTGCAGCCATGTTCCAAGGCGACGGGATCCGGGAACTTGCAGCATTTCCCCCTGCCCGTGTTTCGCCAAGCACCAGCATCCCTCCTCTTGCTGGCTTGGAGTCACACCAGAGAAGGGTTTTTCCCTATTTGTGGGGGTTTTATTTTATTTTATTTTTTCTGTGGGGCTGCCAGGCCATTTGAGTAGCTCAGATTGGCGATGTCAGACGCCCTGCTGAGAAATGATCAGCTGATTTCTATGCCCAACAGCTCTTTTCAAGTTGATGAATTTTTGAATTCCATTTCCGAAGGCCAACTTCCCAGCCATAAAACCCGGTCACCCAGCGCATGCAAATGAAACGGTTTGAGGATGTGAGCACAAAGAGCCCCGCTCTAATTTAGACGTTCGTCGCACACAGAAAACATGTTTAAAAAAAAAGAAAAAGGAACCTTGAATATTTCTGATGGCCACTTAAGTGTCATTCATTGACAAATAGTCAAACAATAAGCGCGAGCTCCTGCTCTTTGGAGGCCATCGACCAGGATGAGGAAAGCCTCAAAGCCTCAGCCAGGTAGGATTAATAGCCTTTCATGGTGATCGTGTGTATTTCTGCAAATAAAATTGCAAAAGTTTTTCCTCACCTTATCTTCAAAAGCTGTAGCCAGAGCCGTTAATGAACACGCTCCCATGCTTGTTAGAGTTTTGTTGTTTGTTTGCGTTCAGCTAAAATAAATCTGAAGAAAGGCTTGCCAGATGCTTTTTTAAAGACAGTGGTAGAAAAAAAAAAAAACACGTCAGCATGGGTGTTTTGGAAAGAATTTTATTTGCATTCTTCAGTTTATTTTCGTTTCTGGCTTGCTTTTGCAAATTTTTGGAGCCATGGAGAAATCTGGCTTCTATGGGGCTGGTTCTCCAGCAGGCAACAGGTTGCTGGGAGGTGCGGGACACTTCGGGCTCCCCATTTCACCTCGAGAGCTATTAACAAACCATAAAAACGGTGCGTTTGTAAAAATGCTCAGTCTGCCAGAGGTGCCAGGAGGTGGCCCAAGGAGCCGCTCATTTCGGGGGCTGCCCCTGTGCCCCCTCCTCCTCCAGCCCGGGGAGACGTGCTGGCAGCTGCAGCGCTCGGAGGGCTCTCGGAAAGGTCAGGAGCATACATTAAGCCTCCCTCCCGGCACCTCGGCATCTGCCGGGGTCTGCTGCGGCAGGAAACCTCGGGCAAAACGGACCCGCAGCGCCCGGGGACAGACGGCAGCGCCCGCCTCGTGGGCAGGGGGAAGCCTGCGCGGTCCTGGGTGGGTGCTGGGAGAGGTGGGGCAGCGCTGACAGCACCCGGGGGCTGGATATTGGGCTCCGTCCAGCTGCAGTGGGGCTGATGGGGAGAGGAAACCAATGCAGGGCGAGAGGGGCACGACGGCAGCCTTGGAAGAGGAAAGCATTCATTTAGTGATACGTGGGAGCCCCGGATCCTGCTGAATCCACTCAGGTTGCACGGGTTAAGGGAGAGCCGAATTTGGCCAGTGGCTGAAGGAGATAAGCCAGATGTCTACGCGCTCCTGAATGTGGAACAGAAATAATTACGCGATGCTCCAGCTGATAAGAAACCCAATACATTAGCACCAGAAACGACGGTTTTTCACAATATTTATGCTTTCAATAAAACGCGACGCGAGGAAACGGATATTACATTGAAGTTTTTGTTCCGTAAAGGGGGATGCAAAGAAATGGCCATGGCAGCATCCCCTGGCTCCCAGGGATGGGCACGGGGCCGCCACCCAAAACCCGGCCTGCGGTGGGTGAACTGGGACAAGGCCGTGTGCCCCAGTGCCCTTGTGGGGTTCCCCTCTCCCTTCCCGACCTCACGGGCCCCCCGAGCTCCCCACGACGAGCAGCCGTGGGCCGAGGCCGGGCCGTGGGCCCCGGGGGCTGGTGGTGCTCGGGGCGCCGCGCCAGCCGTCGCCAGCTCTACGTGTTTGCATTCCTTCTGCTTAATATTTCTGTAATCTTCTCTGGCATCATACACTAGTAATTTTTCTCCTCCTACTTCACACTTTTGATAAGCCTTCTGGTCCCACAGCAGATGCATTGTGAATCTTCTCCTTCTAAGTATCTTGCATATGTTTCATTAAAAGTGTTTGTTTCTTTGATCAGCTTGAAGTTCTGATGGGAAAAAAAAAAATAACTTTTAGGACTCGGCTTGACAGCACGCGGCCCCGAGACGACTTGTGGCACCTCGGCACAGGTGGTCCCTTGGGGTCCCAGTGTCACCAAGCTGCCCACCTGTCCCCCCACCAGGCTACGGCGTGCCCGGGCACCCAAGACAGAAATCGTCCCCCCGATTATCTCAGGCAAGGTGTAACATAAAGACAGGAGAGGGTGAGGACGCTCTCCCAAGCACCCCACAGCAGAGGGAGGCCAGGTGCCCACGATTTCGGCAGCGCCCCGTGGCTTGCAGGGTGCCCCGCGCTCCCGCTGGGCTGGGGGGGCCGTCACGGCGCTCCGGGCACCGCGCAGCGCCAGCGAAATCCCCGCCTGGATTAGACCCGTTCAGCGCACGCATTTTGATGGAGTCGCTCCTAACACAGCTGCCATTCATAAAATACCTAAGCCTGTACTTTTATTCCTGTTGGAAAACATATTTAGCTGCAATTCCTACAAGTGTGCGGCTGTTAAAAATAACAGAGTATCCTGCAAGCCCTAACACATATGGTATTTTAACTTCCACTCAATCAAGAGAGACTGCCCTGAATTATCCATCGCTTTCAGAAAAGCAGCTTTTCACCTTATTTCAGTCCACGCGAGCCTCGGCGAGCCGCTCCCTCCCCAGCAGCCCGTGGCTGCCCCAAAATTTGACTCCCACCAGCCCTCCCCTGGGCTGGCAGGCAGCGAGGCGGCAGGAGGAGGCGGCTCTGCCCTTGGCAGTCCATCACCGCGGCTGCGGCGGGGAGGAACAGCTGCTCCGTGCTGCTCACGCTGTCCTGGAGGCCGCCGAGCAATTTGGGCGTGATGGATGGGCTCTGAGATGAGTCCCAAGCCCTGCCGTGAGGCCAGATCCCCCCACGGCCCGTCCCGGAGCAGACCCCACAGCAGATAGCACGGGATGCCCTGAAACAGGAGAGGAGAGCCTGTGCTCTGGGGCTTTTCCCCTCGCTGAACCCATTTGGCATCAGCTTCATCCGGAGCTGCCCCAGCCCTGTCCCAGCAGCGCTGAGCATCCCTGGCGTGATGCTGCTGGCATTTCTCTGGACACAGCACAGAAACCCTACTCCATACCTGCCTCCCTTACATTAGGAAGGCCCAATGCTTCAATTTAACAGCTTCAGGGTTCCACTCACACTAACCCAGTCCATGAGACACAATCCTCTACAGAAGCAAGGCCTTCGTTTGGGTAGCACTTTGCTGCCATCCTTGTTTTTTGGCTGCCTCGTTCCCCGGGCGGTGCAGCCCCAGGTGCAGTGTGCGGTGTCAGGGCTGCCCCCACAGCATCTCCGTTCCCCCCAGCCTCCCATCTGCGTGCCCAAGTGGTGCTGCCACCAAACGGGAACCCCAAATAGCCCCGGAGAAGGCAGGGGAGAGCAGTTTGTGGTGTGGCCACCAGCTCAGAGAGAGCCCTTCTTGTCGTTGAAAGTCATCTTGCCCCCAACCGTCTGCAAGTTTTGCCTTCAATTTTTCTGATGTCTTTCATGAGAAATGATGTTTTCTTACCCATCACAGAAGATATTTTCCCCGGCAGGTATGCTGTCGAACATGTTGCATTCACAACATGACACAAAGTCTAAAAAATCACAGAGAGACTAATTACTGGAGGAAAATTACACCAAAAGACCAATTTCCTCATGATGGAACTGACAGCCCTGCGCCCGGCTCCCCAGCCGCTCCGGGCAGCTGGCCTGCAGGATCTGTTACACCCTGCTGCACGGCACGGCACGGCACAGCATGGCACGGCACGGCACAGCATGGCACGGCATGGCACGGCATGGCACGGCACGGCACAGCCGGGAAGCGCCACAGTGCAGGAGCTGTGCCCCCAGCCCCAGGAGCTTGCAGCCAGAATCTGGCTTTGCTCCCTCGGCCCCCTCTGCACAGTTTGCTTCATTTTCCTTTCCTTTTGCTGCCTTTTGCTTTTTTAATGCCAGCGATGGCAAAGGAATGGGGGAACGCATGGAAACACCTGTCCCACTCCTCTCTTCCTGCAGCACTGTAGGGTCCTGCTCGTCCTGTCCCCAAACTCCTTGGTTCCCAGCAGGACGAACCCGTTCACGTGTCGGTGGTTGAGGGAAGCGTTAGGATTTGAGCTGGTGCCATCCTCGAAGGACGTGAAAAAGAACTACCAGGAGGATATGAGGAGAGGGTTAGGCACATTAAAAAATGATGAAAAATGAAGAATTGAGGTGTAGAGTGTAAAGAGAGAGGAAATGTCATGTGGGTGCTCTTATTTATCCTTCTGCACCACGGGGCAGTGGCACGGTGATGCTGGGAAGCATAAAATTAGCCAAGGGCTCGCTACACAGCTCTTCTAAATCAACCTAAAAGAAATAAACGCTCAAGACAAAAGCTACCATACCTCTTTGCTCTCTGTTTCTTATCAGAAAGTAATGCTAACTCTTATGCAGAAACGCAATTAAATTAATGCTGTAATAGTTTCAAATATAGTCAAATAATCCCTCAACTGGAAGAGTTTATGTAAGATGCAAAATGCCCCAAAGATCATTTCTATGAAAGCTGAGATATGCCTGATGAATTAGTTCATAATATTTACCTAGATTGTGTACAATAAATGTAATGTAAATCATTTATATCCATATACTTCTAATTTAGTCGCAATCAGAAAATAATGCAATATGAATTCACATAAAAACAATTCTGTACAGGAAAATTAAAATGGTTGAGCATATTGTTTTATATGAAATATTGAGCTATGTAATCATATTTCTTAAATGCTTTAAGCAGACTTCAGCAGGAAAACCATATTGGTTCCCTTTGGAGCTCCTTTATATGTGTATAAAAGCTTTAATTTCATACGGTCATAAATGGGTAGAATTTGACGAAAATGCTGTCAACATTTTTCTCCCTTTTCCATCAACATTAGGATGCAATAAACAGATATTTGGAAACGCACGGCACCTCAAGCTTTGTTTCCTGAATGTTAAGTTATTCAGAGGCTATTTTCACTCGTTTATTAAATGTAATTATTAAAAGCTATTGACGATCCCCCCCACCTCCACAAAAATAATAATAATAATAACAGCAATGTGCCTGCTGTGCTGCTGCAGCCTAGGTTTTGAAGCTGCACGTGCACACGGGCTTTGCTTTGGCGCTCACCTAATCACGGAGAGCTGAACCAGAAGCTTCCTACACAACGCCAACCTGGGAATGAGAGCAAAGCCCAAGGACTTGGTGCCTGGGGCTTGGTGGGTTTGTAAAAAAGCCTTCGTGTGGGATCTGAGCTCGCTGGGCGCAGCACGGAGGTGTTTTGGGGGACAGCGACCTCCTGCACAGCACCCAGGGCCCCCAGGCTGCCACCCACCGCCGTGTGCTGCAGAGCTGACTCCAGGTGCAAGAGGTTTGGAAAATCTGGGGCCTTGAAGGCTTTCTGAGGGAATTCAGAGCATTTGGGGAGTTCAGGGGCAGGGGCAGCTGCTGCCGTGGTTGTAACCAGCATCACCGATGGCCTGATGCCAAGTGGGGAGACTGCAGAGGGGACGTTGGGGTCCCCAGACACCAGGCAGTGCCCCCGTGTTCACTGTAGCAGCTTCTGCAGTGGGTGTGCAAGGCAAAGCAGGGAGGGAAATGCAGGCTCCGGGCAGATTTTCCTGCGTTCCTGGGAATGTGGTGCTTTAGGGGGGGAGAAGGGAGCTGGTGTCATTGTTACAGCGAGCGCCGTGTGCCAAGCTGCCAGGATACTGCCAAAGATAACTGAGTCTTTAAGATGTCTATTAAAAGCTGCTGGTATGATGCAAAAGAACTGGCCCCGCGCAGAGGTAGAAAGTAATTATGCAATTCTTCTGTAAAATATGCACGCTTACTTTCAAGGAATGATGCATGGCCTGAAAATGACATCTCGATTGCTTCCCGTGCTGGAGTACGCTGGAGATGTCTCACTCTCCAGGCTCTCCAGAGCTGGGGCTGGCTTCTTCCACAGCCGAAAACCAGAGCCAGGAGGACTTGTCAGAGGAAGCAAAATGAGAATTCTTAGAGAGATCAAATAAATTTTTAAGCAACCTGGGTGTCTGTGTGAAGTGCATGCAGCTGATCCAAAATGTGTGCACGTGCACACGTACGAAAGATGAACTTAAAAAACAGCAGCTCTGTATTTAAAGAATGAAATGAAATAAATAAAATAAAATAAAATAAAATAAAATAAAATAAAATAAAATAAAATAAAATAAAATAAATAAAATAAAGCATTGTGACTGATGCAGTGAGGGAACCTCTTGCCATTTACCTCTCTCCATGACATCGCTGACCCCTCACGTCCAGGCCATGAAGGATTCCCAGCCCCTGCACCCAACCCAGACCGATCCGTGCCACAACACACTGTGGAAATTCGTGCTGAGCCTTCACTGGGAGCTTCCCAAGGCACTGCTTGTTATTTTAGGCTGTAAGTAACTTATTGCTGGAGTGACGGCTGTAGTTCAGCACAGCGCACTAACTGGGGTTGCCCAGACAAATGCACATAAAATAAAAGCGTGAATGAAGTGTGTTCCACGGGGGTGATAGCACAGATTATTTACAGGTGCAAGCAAGGTCTAACTCTTCAGAGAAACCACTGATAAAATACCTATTTTAGATCTCCAAATAGATCTTGCTAGCCCTCAGAATAGTCCACAATTGTACCCCACAGTTATGAATCCCCATTTTTCTTTGATTTAGCACCATTCCCTTCAGGAAAAAATTCCCCACGTTCAAGCACTTTGGAAAATATTCCGCACATGTGCCCACATAATTATTTTTCCCCTCTCCGGTCCCTCCTCATTCATCCGCTCAGCTTTCCTCACCTCACGGGGTTATGTGCTTTCCTCTTTCAAGTATCCCTTTGAAATCGATTTCACCAAAAAGCGTTTAAGCACATCATGAGGGAAGGGTTGGCGAGGGAGCGCTGGTGGAGAGACCTGCCCAGGTCACAGCACGCAGGGCACCTCACAGCACTGCGAGCAGGGCAGGACACGAGGAGTTTTGGTGTCCCGAGGAGTTTTGGTGTCCCAAGGAGTTTTGGTGTCCCACAGTTGCACAGGGGTGGCCGTGGTCTTCTCAGCCCCTTCAGCCCCCGTCGCACCCGCACATCCCGGCAGACTGTGGAATAACCAAGGGGCACCCAGCAACTAGGAGAGATGGTTGGGGAAGGGCAGACAGAGCAAAAACTAATGGAAAAAATTAATAAAATTAATACAATTCTCAGGCATTAATTTTAAAAGCAGTTACTTGCTGTTTTCACACTAAGTTAGCTACTCGACTAAACTTCCACACAGGCCTTGTGTAAGCAAAGCAATGCAATAATAGCCATAATTGTAATAGCCTTTGTTTTAGGAAAAATTCCTTTCTGGTTTTTAGTTGTAAACTACCCCTTTTAAAGAACACCCTTATTTGTTTTCCCTCCCTTGCAGACCACTTTTTAGTCTCTAGGCTGCCTTTTTTGCCAGGTCATGCACCACTTCTCAGCCCTAGGTCATGACAGGACTGTGCTGCACTCATTTTTGACCTTTTCTGGCTCAAAAAACAGCCAGAGAAGTTTGACTTCCATAAACATCAGCTCTGCACATCCCATGGCTGGGCTTACTTGATACCTGTGTCACCACACAGAGCTTTGGACTTCTGATGATATAAACCTTGAAAAAAAAAAAAAAAACAGCAGAAGTTAAAAAACGAGAATGTATAAATTAATATTTTATGAAAGTTCACTTCAGGAAAAAAAAAAAAAAAAGCATTTTCCCAGTGACTGGCATACTTATTATCTCTCTGTTTCATTGCCTGGGAGCATGGAGTGGAGAGGCAGTGCTCTTGGTGAGTAAAATACATGTTACAAAGGTTAGGAAAAGTCACTGAGCAATTGTTATTGTCTAATTTTTTGTCAAGATGCTGAAAGTTGAAAATTTCACCTCGTGCTAATAATACAGTATTAGTTACACATGACTGCTTTGCTGGAGTTAAACCAACATGACTCCTGCTCACTCGGAATGAAACGTCTCTGGCGGACGGCTATTTAGGAGACAAAAGCCTTCATAATTTGCAATATAGGTCAGGGCTTCGTATGACAGGAGCCTTAACACAGACCAAGCACAATTTCAAACTCTGAGCATTTGCAGAACATGCCATGGGGATACCTGCTGTGAGTGGAAAACTGAGGGAATTTGGGGGCTGTAGAAGTGGCTCCCAAAAAATTCCTGCTTGCAAGCAAACTGCAGCCAAGCAGCAGACTGATTTTACAGCGTGCAGATACTCATCAGGCACAACCCAGCACAGCTCAGCTGGCCCCAGGTCATTTGTTTTGATAATCTGGGGGTTGACGAGTGAAAATCCACTGCTGAGAGCTGCCCTCGTCGGTGCTGCTTTGGGGGGAGAGGGGCCTGGGCTGGGCGCTGCATCTCTGCCCTGTGCACGCTGACTCCAGCCGCCGCCTGCTTTCGCCCCAGAGTTTGCATCCGGCACAACTTTAAAACCACATTTGCTCATCATTAGCCCCGCTACTCCACGTGGAATCCCATGAGTTACAGCTGCTGCTGCAAAATGAAGATGTACGCGGGGAAATCACTCACAAAGCCCGTATCTGTTGCATCTGGAAGTTCTGGAGTGTTGATTAGTTAAAGGCGCAATTAGGAGATAGCCTTAAAGGCGAAAACTCCAAGCGGCGACTTTTGCTAAGGCTTCTCCTGTTGGTGTTAGCACACAAAATGTCAAATGCTGTGAGTCCAAGCAGGAAATTTATCTTAAAGAAAGAGGTTTCGAAACTTACGCTGAAGATATGACTTCTTCAGAACATTTCTTCACCAATTAGATAATAATGAAATACAAATGAATTATTCTCACAAAGCATATCACTTAGGCAAAAGCACGCGCTTTTGAGGAATGTTAGCATCTCCTTCATTAATTACACAACTTGGAAGCACACAGTTTGGTCTCATTTTTACACTATTGCTTCTAGACTCTATACGTTAGCTCTGATCTCAAAAGAAAGCGCTCATTTCCACCAGCAACATGTCAGTAATGCAAATAACATGTTGGCAGAGCTAGGCCAACGGGGACTGAAAACTGGAAATCCAAAACGAGCACTGCGAGGTGATCCAGAGCCAGCAGCCGTAGCGGGAACAGATCTGCTAATTCACCGGCACAGGGAAGCCCTGAATCAAGTGTGCAGCCTCCAGGATCGGGGGGCTGCTGACGTGCTCCAAGTTAAGCCCATGCTTAAATTCTTCCTTGGAAAATCCTGAAGTCGTAACGTCAGTCTCTGCTGCCAAGTAGAGTTCCTCAGGTTGTCAAAAGCCTCTTTGATCTTCCTGGGGGCTGATTTCGCCATTCCAGGTCAACCAAACATGCTAAATAATTGATTTTTAATTTTTATTTTAATTTTTTAATAAACAACAAAACAAAAAGGCAATTTTATTTATTATTTTTTTTCCAGGAGTGCTTGCTGAGTGGGGTTTGGTGACCACATAACCACAGTCCATCCTGTGCCTGTCTTCAAAGCACCAACCCAAGACACAACATATAGGTAAGGGCAGGCAACAACATGACCGCATAATAATTAAGAGCATCCACAAAATTCAAATTTTTTTCTGGAGAGGAATTCCTCCACTGCAAAACTTTGCTTTGTGCCCAATCAGAAAAATCCAAATGCTAAGAACATTTATGCCATGGAAACTCTGATTTCAATTTGAAAATTCAGTATTTCAGTTTGAAAATAGCAAACTGACCTTATGGAGATGAAACACTTTGACAACTATGCATTATCTCAAACACTACCAATAAAACGCAACCCCAAAAGCAATTGTAAAGTGAATTTTGCATCGTTTGTGAATCCTTTTGAAATTCTTCAACTGGAAATTTTGTGAAAACTGCAATGTTCCTATAAACCATTTCGGTTTCAACAAAAGAATATTTTCCAATTAAAAAAAATGTTCAAATGATTTCTTTTCTGTCAGCTTTAGCTGTTCTCACTTGTTGAAGAAAGCTCTGGGAATTTCTAGGGGATAATTGTTTTAACCATTCAGCCTCACGGCTCGTTATCATGAGTTCTTCATCTAGAGGAAAATCTCTGTTAACACGAGGAGTCACCGGGAACTCTCAGGTGCTCGGAGCTTTGGAAAAATCAAGCTATTTGATTGAATTCCTGAACATAGCTTTTTTGTTCTGCCTCCTATTCTGGAAGCAGAATTATATTAAATTATATCGTATGGTAATTGATTGTTTACGAATGATATTGGAAGCGCTGATTGACTATCTGAAGCATGACATTTGAAGTCACGTCTCTAGTTCATTCCAAAGTAACGAAGAATTGCTGTACCCTGACATATTTACGGCACCAAACGGAGGAGTCGCTTATGTGCCGGGTGATTGTCACCGCTCTTGTCCCATGTCCCATGTTTGCGCTGCCTGGTTACACTTCTTCAGCTGTGTCGCAGGCCAGGGGGCAGGGGCAGCTTTGTTCTGGGCCACAAGTAGCTGAACTCAACCAAGATAGCCCTGGAAGGCAAGGACAGGGTTTCTGATGGCACTGAACAGCTCGGATCGAGCCTGTGCTGTAAGAATAACAGAGGCATTTTGGACCACCATGGGCTCACGCCATGGGTCTCCTGCCTTGCAAAACGAGCCCCTGCTCCCCATTTCCACCCTGCTCTGCTCCCACCCTGCCCCGTGTCCCCCCTGCCCCGTGTCCCCCCTGCCCCGTGGCCGCTCCGGGTGCCCCGGCAGCAGGCGGCGCCTGGGCGGGCACCCAGGCTGGATCGCAGCGCCCGGCACGCACGTGGATGTGACGAGTTTGATGAAGTGCTAGATTAGGGCTTTTAAAATAATTGTGATAAATGATAGCATCTGCATGCACTAATTTCCCTCAAGATGTGTTAGATTAATTTTATGAAATTAACGTCCAGAATAGCAAACATTAGCCATTTGTGTGACCAAGGCTTGGAATCAGTTTGAGCTCTCTCAGCTTTGCACGTGCTTTCGAGCATTTTAAACACAGGGAACAGCACAGATTTCAGGGCGAAGAGAGGAAGGAGCCTGACCCCGGCCTTCTGAGTCAGGAAGTTCATGTAAACCGGCTGCGTGGGCTCACCAGCATCCATCAGAGCTGACCTGAGCATCTCACTGAGGTGCCCAGACCCGAGCCGAGGCCTGACACGGCTCCCACCCATCTCCCACCCACCCTGCCACAGAAACACGTGAAACAGAGCCCAGGGCTTGGCATTAGTGTTTTATAACGTTGTTCTGGTGTCCTAACACACTTCATGTTGTATGCCATGGTGCTCGTGCCATGGGGTGAGGCAGCTTTGTTCAGTCCTGAGTCCCGCCAGCAGTCCTCGGAGCTGCGTGGGCCTGACCCGTGCTGTCCAACACCACGTGTGTGACTTATTTCCAGCAAAGACACAGCTGAAGGGGATGGTCACTTCCAGTTAACAGCCTGCGGGGAATGGACAGCGATTTCCACTGTCCAGAGAGGTGCGAGTGCCGCCGTGCCCTGCTCCTCCTCTCCCTCAGGGGCCGCAGCGGGTCCCCGCCGCCACCCCGCTGGCGGGGGTGTCTGAACGCGCTCATCTCCTCATCTGGCTCAGCCAGCTCCGTCGCAAGGAACGAAATGTCTGTGAGATACGAGCATCTGGAAGAAAAATGCTGAGCTGAAACCCAGCCCAGAGGAAATGGAAGTTGGAAGAAATATGGTAACACTTAGCAGAGCAAGCCAAGACCATGACTCTCTCCTCCACTGAGGGAATCCGCACTGCCGCTGCCAAGAGCGGGGCACCACGGCCGGCCCTGCTGCTGGGCCCGGCCTGCCCGCTGCCGGGGAGCCCCAGCCGGGCTGTGCCGGGAGCCCAGAGCCCACCGGGCCCCTGCCAAGCCACCAGCACAGCCTGAGCAACACTGTCGGGCAGTTCATGGGGTGTCCAAGGGTTCCCCACAGTCCTGTCTCTATACCCCATGGGATCCCTCCAGGGGCTGCCGAGCAGGCACCGGCAGGGCTTTCTGCTACACCCATGGAAAACTGGAGAGCCTTCCAGCAGGAGGGAAAATAAGTTTTTGTTTGGTTAGGTTTGCTTCAGTGCAGAATGCGAAATTAAGCCTTTCGTGCTTGTTTGCCCTCTGCAGTGCCCCCGCACCAGCACTGTGCTGTGAGAGCCGGGCTGCCGCCTTTACAGGCCCGCTTGGTGCCACTCGGTGCCCTCCAGCGAGTTTCTTTACCACCAAGCTTACACGACACCTCAGGAACCACGGAGGAAGGAAACACAGAGGAAAGAGAGAAAAAAAAAAAATAATCAGAAAAGACACATTCACACGGCGAGACATAAATCCACCTCAGCTGTGCCTGCGGCAGCACCCTCACCTCTGGGGGAACGGCGCTGCAGGGAGGAGGCACGCAGCCCTCTCCCTTTCACTGCGAAGGGAAACCAGCTGGGAAGAATAACTTCGGTTTCAAAACATTTGTGTTTTCTTCCCCGACTGTTTTATATACTTCATTGTGCATCTGAAGATGAAACGGAGCTGAACCACCAGCGTTCAAAGATAACACTAACTCTGCTTATCAGTGTCTGATAGCAATTACCAGTGCAGGCAGTGCATTGGATGCATTTGGTTTTATTTATAATCTTATTTTTTTTCTGTGACTTGGCCATAGTATTTTATATATATAAATGTGTACACTCAGAGCTATCTATTTATTTAGATGTGTACACGCACATTACTCTCACACCTATGTGAGCGCATTATTGAAACTGCACCACGACTGCTGTCAGCTCTCGCTTCAGCTCCTGGTCATGATCAGAGGCCCTGACCCTACCAAAACCATACCTGCATGGCCCTAGCAGCTGCAGGTCGTGGTTTCAGCAGAGCTCTGTGCCGAGGAGCGTTTGCCAGTCAGGGTTGTGTTTTATCTGCTGCATCAGCACTGCGCAATACTCTGCTCTTAGCAAACTAGTGCACATGCACCAAAGTAATTTTCAGTCTGCTAATTGTGAGGAAAAGCAAACTGACTTGTGGCAGAACTTGGGAACTTGGGCTTGGGAATGGAAAGCAGCAGTAAAAATCTGGGTGTGCTGAGTTTGAGGCTTTTTTGGCTGGCTGCAGCTCAGAACACACCATGGAGGTGCCACCACAACCCCGCTGAATGCACCGTGTCTGCAAGCCCCTGCCAGGGCATCAGAGCTGGATAACAGCTCGTGGTAACAGCAAGAACGTGGTGCAGCAAGCTGCTGGGACGGGATCCAGCCAGGGCCTGGTGGCAAAATTGGTGTGTAGTGTCATAATATGAAAGGCCAGTCTGCACAAAGTGCTGGACACCCGCGCTGGCTTCGCGAGGCGGCGTTTCCCAAGGCTTCAGTAGAGGCACCTCGGCCAGCCTGCACCTCCCACCGCTTTTACACCAGCACGGAAAGCGTCTCTGCAATTCCCCCATCCTAAAACTCGGTCCTTTTTCTGTCAGAACAGCAATGTCAGCTCCTTCTGTACGCTGAGAGCATCGGCAATATTCGAAATGAAAAATAACACCGCCCAGGTGTGGAAGGTTGTTGATGCCATCAGCTCGGTGCCTGGTGTACGCCATCCATTCCGCTCCCATTAGCAGCCTGATCTCAGCATACATTTACGAGCAGTTTGATTCTGTCTCTGCATTGGTTTCAATTAGGAGCTTTTCTGCATGTGATACACCAAGGGAAAAACAACACTTAGAGTTAGAACTTAGGTACTCCCGGAGACAAATATGATTAATGGGATAATCTTGTAGATTACAATAGTTAGAGGCAGTTCCTGCCATTTCCCACTCTCCAAGGACTGGTTCTGCTCACATCCAATACAAACAGCTGCAGATTCCTCAGTACCATTAGTATCCAGTGTAGGACTGTGTCTGACATTTTAAAACTCCTATAATATGCATCTTCTATAATTGTCTATTGTCTAGACCGAGTTTTACAAATTTAATCTTAAATAGTGCTATTTCTTGATTGAGGTTTTTTTTGTGGAGCTACTTGTGTGTGTGCTTGCCTCTGCAAAAACACAGCCGTGCACACACCCACAGCAGGTAATACCCTTCAGTTAATCAAGCCCTAATTAAACAATGATCAGGCCTTATTGAATAACCTTATTGTCGCTGAGAAGAAGTGTATCTGGTCGATAAGAGAAGCAATGGCTCCTGACTTTCATCTGAATTCCTGTTCAAGCAGAAGGCTTCAAACACTGAGCAGGGGGGCACCTTCTAAACTTTGGGGGCAAGTTTCTTAAACAGTACAAGCAGACACCCCAGGAAGGATTAATTGGGATAGCTTCAGTTGGCTTAAAACTTAGGTTTCTAACAAATTAAATACCGACAAACACCTCTACAGAAAATTAAATACAATTAAATACAGAAAAACCTCTGTGTAAACACCAGCACACAGGTTATCAGCACCGGGCTTTGCAGTCAGCAGCAAAGCAGCACACACTGGTTTCAGAGGTTTGCTTCCCATCACAACCAGCACTGTGTGGGCAAGTTCTGTGCGGTGGGTTTGGGCTCCAGCCACAGGAGGTGGGGAAAAGACAGAAACGAGTGTGAAATGTAACACAAGAAGAGTCAAATTGCACGGCAGATTTCACACTTGCAAAGTTTTGGGATGCACACGAGTCAGATTGCATCCTTTAAGGTACCTTAATTAATTGAACCAACTTTTTTTTTTTATTGTAGTTGATCAGCTTGCATAAATTACTTGTTGCTGTTTACTGTACCTTGCTTTTAATTATAAGTGCAAAGAGAATCTTCATCTGGAGCTAGGCAAGGGACACGCTGTCCCCTTCAAGCACCCACCTGCCCGTCTCTGCCCCTCTCTATCAGGGCAATTTTTGCTTCTTGGGACACCAAAGGAGGAGCAGGAGGGGTTGGGGCTTTCTTGATTTCCATGCAGCTATCCCAGTTCCCCTGCCAATGCTGGGGGAGTCGCTGGTTAAGATTTCACCTGAAGTTGCTCATCTGCACATCGTTTTCTGGTGCTCACCCTCGCTTGATTTGCGATTGATGTACACATATATTTTATATTTTTCCTCTGTTGTGTTACAGGACAAACGTGACGGGGTTGCCTGCACAGAGGGGAGGCTGCTGCAGCCCTTCTCCATCAGGGGGGAGCAGGAGCCCTTCCCTGCGGGCCCAGCACAGGGCAGAGGGGCTCCCACCCCCCCCTCGCCCCTCACGGCCCCGGGCCCGCAGCAACAGGCGGCCGGGCACAGCCACCGAGCGGCGGCCCCGCGCCACATGGCCGGGCAGCGGGCGGCCCCTGCTGGGCACGAAGGGAAGGGAAGGGAAAGGAAAGGAAGGGAAGGGAAAGGAAAGGAAGGGAAGGGAAGGGCCCGAGCTGCTCGCAGCGGCCAGGAGAGGCCGAGGCCGGGCAGGAGGGGGCGGCCACGCCGAGACACGAGGGAGACAGGGGGTGGGGAGCGAGGAGGCTGCGGGCAGGGGGAAGGGGGGGGTCGAGCAGGGGAAAAAAAAGAAAGGGGGAAAAAAAAAGGGAAGGAAAGGAAAAAAGGGGAAAAAAAAAAAGAAAAGGGAAAAAAAGGAAAAGGGAAAAGAAAAAGGAAAAAAGGAAAAGGAAATAAAAGGGGAAAAAAAGAAAAGGAAAAAAGGAAAAGGAAAAAAAAAGGAAAAGGAATAAGGAAAAAAAGGAACAGGATAAAAAGGAACAAGAAAAAAAAAGGAACAGGAAAAAAAGGGGAAAAAAAAGAAAAAAGGGAAAAAGGGGGAAAAAAAGAAAAAAAAAGGGATAAGGAAAAAAGGAAAAGGAAAAAAGGAAAAGGAATAAAGGAAAAAAGGGGGGAAAAAAAGATAAAAAGGAAAAGAAAAAAAAAAGGAAAAAAGAGAAAAAAAGGAAAAGGAAAAAAGGAGAAAAAAAGAAAAAGAGGAAAAGAAAAAAAAAGAAAGAGAAAAAAAGGAAAAGGAAAAAAAGGAAAATAAAAGAAGAAAGAAAAAAAAAAAGGAAAATTAAGGCAATATCAGAAGCAAGTGAGACAGGAATATAGCAAAAGCAAGTTGGCTCCGTTTTATTAAATAAATAAATCAGTAAAAGAGCAGCTGAAGCAGGCCCGCCACCTGCGCAGGCTCAGAGCAGCTCCCCAGCAGGGGCTGTAAAGCTGGCCCTGGCAGCGCTGACCAGTGGGGTCAGAGCTAAGCCTGAGGTCATCGCTGATAAAAGCATCCAGATAAAAAATCTGCACAAAAAAGTAAACAAGGACAAAGCGGGGAGGCCTCTGGGCTGCCTGGTGTCAGGGCGCTCCAGCAGGATCCTCCTTCAGGCAGCCCAAACCAGAGCCAGCACCCACGGAGCAGGGGGGGCGTGCAGAAAGCAGGCCTGAAACAGCAGACAGGAGCCTCCGCAGTTTTATTTCTTTATTAATCCCAGCAATACCCTCACATTCCTCCGCACCACATCGAGGGGACACAAAGTCGTGTCTCCTATTGCCTAGAGAACGTTACGAGAGCCTTCAACTAAACGTGGACATGAGAGGAGAGAAGCAAGGCTTCCCTCAGCGCGACGTTGCGCGGGGATCAGGCAGATTAGCGATGTACCTCCTTGACCACAAGCACTTCTGAAAGGCTTTAGCTTCTCACCATTATTACTTTTTATGCTTTCCCCGTTAATTTAGAAGCCAAATGATATCGAGAGGTTAGTCTTTTAATAACTTGAACTCTTATCAGAAGTAGAAACATTGAGGCCTATAAACGTGGGCATAAACAGCTTCCCTAGTGCTGTGCTTGCTCTCTCTAGCAGCCTTCAGATCAAGTCCGGCAGCTTTCTGGTAATGCGTGCTCATTAATCTCAACACACAAGTATAATAAAGGATAAGACAAGACAAGCCTACATCAAAGGCTCCCAGCGTACAGTATCTGCTGGCAATTCAGCCCCCACAGCCTCCCAGCGATGCTCCAAGCCCCGCTGAGGAGCCCCAGCCCCGTATCCCAGCCACAAACCCCCCTCAGGAAGCCCTCAGCCAGTTGACCTGTGGGACCTTACCTGTTGGTCCTTACCTGTAGGGTCTTTTGGTGCTCAGCACAGCTACAGCTGAACGAGCTGCCCGGGACCAGCTTCCCAGCCCTGGAGGAAGCAGGGGAAGGTCCCACCTAAAGCATTTTAACAGCTGCGCTAGGACTTCTGCTGTAAAATACACACTCACCCACAAATCTTTACCACAAGTCAGTATTGCAGTGAAAGTTCACCAGATCAGGCTTTGCTAGAAGCATCGACCAAGGGCTGGGCTGGCTGTAGGGGGCCAAGGAGACCGGCGTGCTGCAAAGCTACACCACAGATCGCTCACCCATCAAAGCGATGAAGGTTTGTGCACACACCACCTACATCAGTAAGATTTGGAGCAATACAGCAGCTTATTTCACCTCCCCACCCCAAAGGAACAGTCTTAAAGTACAGGAAGCAGCAGCAGAGGGAGCCAACTTAACCTAAAGACAGGGAACAGTGGCGATCCCTCCCTCAGGTTAGCTACAGATTCCTATTTATTAGTACCACCTTTGCATGATCTGAAGAGCAAGCACTATGGGGTCCCTTGCTTCTGATTCAAGCTCCTTTTGCAGCATCCTACCCCCTCTTCCAGTAAGTGAAACACTGAACAGTTACCTCTGAACATTTATTTCATCTATTTACATGGTATCATTGTGGAAGGAATGCACCATGCAACCAACAAAATCACAGAAGAGTCGCATAAACAATAGAAATTGGGCTAATCTCTTACAAAGCTGAGAATCACTAGGTTATCAAATCTCTCAGGTATAAATATTATGAGGTAAGCAATACTTAAGATGAGGCACTTAAACAATAACCCAAAAGGTAATTAGTGTACAAAACTATAAACAGGAACGGTTACTCATATTGCCCTCAATTATATTTTTAAATGATTTTATACTCTATGTACAGTGTGTTACATGCCTTACATCCTCCACTAAAGCAGAACATTATGGAAGTATGAAAGAAACCAAGTCATCGTCACATGCTGTTAAATATAACGCAGGTAGCTGAGGATCCTGGACTATGCAGTGATACAGATTTAAAAAGTGCCTCACGAGGAATGTTTTTCTATACAATCCCAATTTTCTGTTTGGAGAAAATATCTATGCTAACAGAAAGTTAACTTGGTATTAACATATAAATCTCCCAAGCCAGAAAAGAACCACCCTACTGTGTTCAAGGAAGGAATGCCAATTAGGACAGGATTTAAGCTTTAGTGGGATTTATGGTAATTAGAAATGTAACAAATTTAACTTTACAAAGAAATTAATTATGCCAATTAAAACACTTAGCATGTTTGACTGGGAATTTATACAGTATTATATGTATACGGTGCTGATCAATGCCCGATTTATTAAAATTACTTAAGGCCTGCTTCCAAGAAAATGTACTAAAGTGGTACAGGAATTCCAATTAAGATGCAAAATTGATATTTGCAATAAACATTTCCTTATCAAGACCCAGAGACGGGAAAAATGCCCAATAAAAGCAATAAGGAATTCATGTTCAGGTGGGGTGCACAAGCGTATTTATCCCTGTAACTGCACAGCTTGTGAGAGTCTGCCTGTGAAACAAGGTCGGTATTTTCTAATATTAAAAAATAAAACAAAACAACAATTTCAAAACACTCGAGAATTCTGTGCCAAACAGCTTGTACCAGCATGCCATTTGTGACAAATCTGCGAGTTTTGATCCTATGCTTGTTTGAGGCGGGAGGGAAATGGAAGTTTTCAAAATGGGTGAAGTTATTCCTGTCTGAGAAATACCTGCATTTGGTGCAAACAGGGATCCAAAGTCCCTTCAGTCTTGTAACAGATAGCTTTGGATTTTTCTTTTTAGATAGCCATGAACAAGCCATCTATATTTTACTTATATTTAACATTTTGAACTCTCTAAACAAGTGTAAGATACATTATGTCTTCTGTTTCTAAAGATAAGCCAGTCCAGTTTTTAGGTTTAAAATGGAACAAAGAAGAGCCACAGTTACCAGAATGACAAAATTAAACTTGGCAAAAGTAATGAATTTTATTTACAAATACATGTATGAGGATTACAACAGAAACACACTAGTGAAACTCCATCTCAACAAAAGCAATGATTTATTGGTAATGGCATTAAATGAAACAGATTGACAGTCTCTGGCTATGGTCAAGCAATTATCCAGGAGTAGTAGATAAAAGTGAAGATCTCGTTTGATTGCAATAAGGCTTTCCAGTGTCTCGCATCCTAGTGGCTCTCTCCTTTTTTGCCAACTACCTGATAAGAGAAAACAACAGAAAGAAACAATGAACATTTAACCAAAGACATGTCCCCATTTTTTTTTTTTTTTAATTAGCATCAAAATAAATGCAACATTTTCAACTAAATTAGTGCATTTAAGCATGCGTTGTAGCACTTGCAGAAGCTATGAAACCCTCTAAAGAACTAAGAGGGACACAAGACACAAGAAACTTATCTTTAGTATTAATAAATAGCAAAACACCGGTCTCACTTGAGGAGAGTTAGAAGACAGTAACTGCACCATAACAGACCACGTTTAACAATGTTATATACCAAGCATTCAACCTTAATATGCTTTATAAAATAATACAGCAAAAAGAGAACCACTGGGTGCTCCCATGATAAGTTTGTTCATTTCCCTTGGTACGCACTTCACTGAGAACATTTACCTTATAATGCAGTTCAAACCTGAGGAGAAATCTGGATGTCATCTGATTTTCAGTCTGTCTTTGTCAAAACATTATTCCTTACCAGGGCAACTTCTACTCTCCAATTCTGCAAACTCCACCAGGAATCAGAGTCATCTCAGTACTTCTCATTTCAGAAAAGATTACCGCTGCCACCAGACTTTGGCAGCCAACAGCAAGTGCAAGACCAGCACTCTACATACTGCCATGCAAGCTTACAGGTCGCACAGTTCATAACAGAAGGGTTTTCAGTCCCCTTCATTAAGGTAACTGAATGCAAGATCCAGAGAGCAGAAAACAATGTGATTCTGGGCACTTTTCTGAAAAGATTCAAATTAGTTCCAGTGCTCTCGCAGATCCTAGAAAACACCCATTTATAAGTCAAACAAAATTAAAAGATAATAAATCTTAAAAAGTTTGGGCTTAACAACTGCAAGAGACCGTGGGCAAAGCAACAATTCCCAACTCGTTGCCATCTAACCAAAGCAGCACTTACAGAACTGACATAGCTTTGTCAGGATGAGCATTTTGAGGATCTCCATTAATGGAATATAGAATTTCCAATTACTAACACTGAAAACCAAGGAGTTAAAACCTTTTCTGTACTCTGACTCATATAGCAAATATGTTAATGATTAATTACCTCTGCAATCAGGTGACAGTATACCACATGGGATTCAATAGAGAAATACAGAGTTGTGGGACATGACCCATGGCAAACCAAAACCAATATACCCACAGCTCTGAACTGGAGAATTCTCATGGACTCACGGAAATTTTCTCTGATCCTGCCCCTCTACTTCTTGGAGGAAGATTCTGGGGGAGGTGAACTATTCTTTTGGTGAGCTGAGTTGTAACCATTACAAGGTAGCTGAGATCTACAAAAAGCCCTTTTAAAGGCCCCTTTCATCTCCAAGGAACCTTTGACCAGGAACGTATCACCAAGCTGTAAATTCAACTTAATGATTAAGGAAAATTCCACTTGACAACATGAAGAAAAAAAAGGAAAGAAAAAAAAATCAGAAAACCAGTCACTAACATTAAGATCCAATTAATCAAGTTAAAAAAAAAGTTAAACTAGTCAAGAAGCAGTATTTATTCTTTGTGTTTCCAAGACAAACTGTGTTTAGACACAGATTAAGCAAAGAAGAAAAAAAAGAGAAAAAGAAAAAATGCAGTTGAAAGATTAAAGATTAGATGTTAGCAAGTGTGTAACTCCAACAAAAAATATTGCTGTACCAGTCTGAAGTTGAAATTGACAACTCGCCCATGTGTATTATCTGTGAAAATTAATCATGCTGATATGGAGATTTTGTCATCACACCTCAAAGAAACCCATTTTCTGACCACCCCACTCTACCTTCCCAAGAAGAAAATGGACATAGGAACTTAAGCAATCATCGTTATTCTTTTATCTGTAACGGATCCATTTTCCTTCCGTTGACAGAAGGAGTGGCCATCTAGTGCACTTTAAGATACTGCTTGCAGCCTGAGATTCCCATGTAATAAGAGAACGTTTTGAAGCAGGCTTTGCTGATACCATTTTCCTAACCACAGCCTGACAGCAATAAAAAAAAAAAAAAGAAATCCTGTGTGGCCCATTACAAATGGTACAATGGGAAACTATCACTGAGCCTTGTGGAGCAGCAGTGGGCATTTTTGTGTGCATGGTTTTGTTTTCAGTTCATAAAGAAGAGGTCAGACAACTGATGTGTTGCTGTTGGAGTACCCTGACGAGGCCACCTTTGTACAAACACTCACCAGCTCCTGTGTCTGCCTTCAGGAGGTTCCCTAGAGCCAAGTGGGGGACAGTAACGGGTACTTGGCAGCCCCCACTGGCTTGCATGCTACTTACTGAAGGGTCACACCAAAGAACACTAGATTGTACTAAGATTAAAAAGCCAAGTCTTGCTACAGCATTTCACAAACTACATTTCAAACAGCTTTTACAAAATGCAATACAGGCTGAAAAATGAGTTACAGAAAAAAAAAATTAAAAGTATTACATGTTATGCTTTAAAAATGTCAAGTTTGGGATAAAAAGAACAGAAATTTTGAAAGACTGAAAGAGAAGTGCTTAAAATAAGATTTGGATGGAGGAAAAAAAAGAAAAAGATGAGTTGATGCGTCAGAAGGTAGAGAAGGCTGTTCCTGATTGCAGAAGGCGCAGAGATGGCTCTTGCATCAGTGCTGAGATTGTGGAAAGGGTGAAAGAGATGCTAGATGAGCAGAGGGAGCAAGGAAGGGAGTAGTGCCACACCACATCAATCTTATTATTACTTTTTAATTTCTTCTGCATTTTTTAGTTCTTTAGAAATGGGAAGTTAAGCTGAAAAACAAACAAACAAAATGTTACAAGGAAAACAGCAGCAACAGAGAGAGCAAATAAGTAGTTCCAGAACGCCTTGGTTCAGGAGGGGGCCAAAAAAAATCCCACCACCTGTCCACATCCCCCGGCCTCAAAACTGAGCAGCAATCTTTTATTTCTTAGTACCAGAAGTGAACAAGAACTATATTGACATTAAGTTGCACCATCTTAAAAAAAGAGTTTACAAGTTCACCACCTGATTCACAGGAATCTACCTAAGACTAAGCTATCAATCACAAAAGCACAGCACCTGCACCTTTACCCAACACTTTAGCTGTCTATCCCGTGAATTAGCTTGACTGAGAAGCAAGTTTGGAAGCAAACTTGACGTGTAAGCTACTACATCTCAAATGAAATCTCAAATCAAGTCTCTACCACAGTAGCTTGCATAGCTTAAATGAAGCCTTAAATCAGACCACATGTGGCCAAGAGCAGCAGTAATTCTAGTGTTAAGGACAGTTCTTTTAACAAAGGCATACCTTTAAGGCATGCTTTTCAAAAACTACTTCTCAATGTTAAATGTGCATGGGAAGGGGATATTTACCACAAATCTTTTGCTGTTTGGGCGCCCTTAATTTAAGCAGAGCAAAGAATCTCAGCTCTCTCCTCTCTCTTCTCTGTGCTTAACCCAGTTAAGATCTACATTTTTCCCCCCTTATGTTCCCCTTTCCTGTCACGCCAGACTTCCCTCCTCCCCAGAGGTTAAAAGGAGCAGGATACACACAATATACCACAGCAAGTTGGAAATACCTTTTTTATATTCCAACTTTATTCACCAAATGCTAACTACACGTATGTCAAAACTAACTTAAGGCTGAGATCCCTACCGAAGGGCCTGCTTAACTTCACCTGCTTCGTACTCCTCGGCACTGCTTCTCAGAGTAGGTGAGCTGCAGGTTTGCATTTGGCAGAGTAAGTTCTGGAAACAATACTTCATTTATATTAAACACAAACTGTCTTGCTGATCAAGAAGAGGTGATTTTTCCTGCAGCCCTGCTGGTGTTAGCAGAGCACCGCAAGCAAACACAAGTTTTCCTTGGCTGTCTGAAGGACAGGGCTGCTTCAGCTATGCATCTTAATACCTGTGTGCTGAGCAACGAGCTGCTACAGCTGAGCATTCATCCACATCCCACTGCAACTGGGTATCAAAATACATCTGCCTGATCCTCTGCAGAAGTCATTGAAACCAGTGTTTTGTTTTAGATTTTGAAATTGAACACATCTACAATCATCTGAGCAGCAACGTGACGAATCATAAAACCCCTAACTGGAATCACACTCATGCCTGCTTTTTAATTGCAGCCCTTCAGATAACATTTTACTGATTCTTACAAACGCTTCTCAGAAATATCGGGAAAAAAGCATTCCCCCATCTCATTAATCATGCTGCAATACTACTTCTATCATGACTAGAAGAGAAATATCAACAGAACAGGCAGACTGAGAGAAGGAAGTCAGATAGTTGAGAGCAGTGAGGAGTAGGGTGGGTAACTACTGAAGGAGATGAAAAGAAAAATAAGGTTTCCCAGTTAATCTACATGCCTGAATATAATTAATGCCCAACACTATATTAAGGTTTCATAGCTGACAGGATCAGTGGAAGAGAGGAAACAAAAGTTAGAATTCCTAAGAGCTCTGTAACTCTGACAGACTACACATCCCATTTAGCATGATAAAATATTTTAACAGCCTAATATTAAAACTACATGTTCAGGAAGCAAAATAGGACTGAGAGGATTAGCTACCTCACGAGCTAACAAAGCAAGCTCTTCTACTCATGGTAGTTCTGATCAGTTCCTTAACGTCCTGATGTTACCAGTGATCAGTACCACACCTGTAAGGTGTGAGGTAGGTTTACCTCTTGTGGGTTTGTGCTCCCCTCCCCTTCCAGTTAAACATAAGTCACAAATCACACTCCCTGAGAGTGCAAACATTCACCGGTGAACTTCAGTGAAACCAAAATTTTAACTAACATGGTATTTGCCAGGCTATATAGCAGCTTCCAAGCACCTACGCTGCACCTAGAGCAGAGAGAGACTGACAAATCCCCTCTACGTACAGTGCACAGATGAGACCCACACTACTTTAAACTTCTTTATGGGGTTGGGCGTGTACTTAGAGCCATAAACCAGCCCAGGCTGGAAGGGACCTCGTGAGATCACCAGCTTCAAGCCTTCACGGGAAAAGCGTGCTTAGATGAGGTTATCCAGCACCTTGTCCAATTGCATCTTCAAAACCTCCAGTAAGGGGGTTTCCACCACACCCCTGGAACAGTTGTTCCAGGGATTAATTGGTCTCACTTTCAAAAAAGAATCTTGTATCAAGACAAAACCTCTCTCAGAGCAGCTTGTATCCTCTATGTATCATCAGTTACCAAAAAAATCAAATCACTATCTGAACATTCAGATGGTCAGGTTTAAAGAGTGCATTTGTTTGAAAACACACTCTCGGTACTTTAGAAAGCAAAACTAATTTACAGAGTTTACAGAGAAATGAAACTGAGACTATTATCAGATACTGAAAATATCAGTGTTAAGAGTGCTATCCTATCCTCTTCCCCAAAATACAGAGAAGTAACACAGATAACTCATGTTATGTTAAACAGTAATGACAATTCATTGCAGGGTAATGCCCTATTATCGTAAGTAGTTGGAAAAAAAAAAAATGTACAAAAAATCCTCAACCATGTAAACAGATTTTAAATAAAGCAACCTATTTCTAGTATTGGATGAACCAGAAGTGCTCCATTAGAAACATCTCAATTAGGTATCCAGTTAATTTTAGTATATTAGAGCAACTTTTTCAGTGACTTCACATTTCAGTGAAAGACAGCAAAACCTGTTAACTGATTAACTTTATTATTTGCTAAGTTATTAAGTTTTAAATGTAAAAGTTAAGATCATTTTTAACATAAAAACTCAAAGTATGTGAAGTATGACAACCATTAGCATTTTTAGCCTTCTGGAGTTATAGGCAGATTGTATAATAAATTCCGTGGTGCTTTCAGTGTTATCGGTCACCTAGACAGAAGTTTGTAGGCAGGGTTACAACAGCAAATGTCTTCCTAAACAAGCTAAGTTTTAAAGCAGTTTACTAATTTACTTTAAAAAGATATTAAATTTTGAAGAAAAAACATAAGTAGGTTTAAGGTTTCAATACTTTCAAACCCATTTCACATTCTCAAAAAAAAATCAAAACAATTGAGAATGCCTTATTGCTCAGCATTGTGGGTCTAAAGTCACACCGTTAACAAGTTGTTCACTTCTTCCTTTAGTTTTAAAACGAGCAGGTATGTTTAATGTAATGGCCACTTTGTGACCAAAATCTTTTTTGGATCTGAATTTTATATAACATTGCCCACTGGATAAAATCTAAAAAGTCCTTCACCAAAGCAGAAGTCCAATCAGTCACAAGGAGGCTCCATTTCATATACAGGCTTGCTTCTCTACTTCCTGAACACCATCAGAATGCAAGTTTCTAAATCAAGGCATAAAACTCACAGCTGTTAAGAAACACTGCCTATAGCACACGTAATTTGAAAGTCCCTTGTGTTTTAAATAGTTGGTGTATACATTCTTACCCGTATTTGTGTTGTGGTGGTTTTTTTTGGTTGTTGTTTGCTTTTACAAAGCTGATGAACAAGAATTTATAGGTAGAACCAAAGATCATTACCTGTAAGATAAATCTACATGTTTTGTTTGGGATGCCAAATCTACCTTAAGTCATGGAATTATAACAACAACCAAGTGCATTTGTTCAGTCAACCTATTTTTGAGATCATTTAGAACATTCGTAAGTGCTTTTAAGAAAGAAGACTCACTCGCTTGAAGTCATTCATATTTGTTGCTTGGACTGGAGTTCCAATAAATGTGAAGTACGTAATTCTTGTTGTCTCTTCATCACCATGATTGGACTGGACAAACAACTAAAAAAAAAAATCCCAGAAGACAAGAGCTAAGGTAAACAGCCCATCCCTGAATTAATACATAAAACGTTAGCCTCCCAAGATTTTTGAACCACCCCAGTGAACACCTTCTGCAATTATAAAGGCTCTGTTACCCTCTAGAAAAGACTCTGTCCTCTTATTTCAAAAGATGATTATATAGAATGCTATTATTTTCCCAGCAGTTTGTTTAAAAACCCATGGAGCTTGGATATTTCTTGCTTCCTCTTCCAATCTGAGACCACACTCAGCAACTGAAATGCACTGAAATATTCAATCAACTATGAGACCATAACTTGCAAACACAGAACTCAGACCGTGAAAAGCATTTCCTTGGAACAGAATTCAGGGGTTACATTAGATGAGCAGTTCAATGCAATATTGCAGGAAATGGGGCTAATGCAGACCCAGGGTAATAATGTCAAGAAGAATGCAATTCCAGCATCAGCTTTGTCATGGTGGATATTGAACTAAAACCCATATATAAAATGGGAGAGGAAGAACTGCACCTGCATTTAAGAGTCACAAAAACCTTACATGGAATTTGTGGAAAGTCTCTTACAGCAAGAGGGTTAGAGAGCTCATTAAAAGACAAAGGTGATTTGATTACAGCATTTAAGAACACTTAAGAGGACCGGGTATTGGGTTTTAAGTATCGAGCACTTCACTTGATACTTACAAGTCTGTCATTTTTGCAATCAGGCTACCGATAAACTGGATTTCTTACCTTCTAAACTCCCCAAACGAAGACAAGATGCCTTTCAAGAAGGTGTGTTAGTAAAAGACAAGTTGTGTTAAGCAGCGCACTAGCTCATGGAATTAGGTGATATTCGTCCCTTCCATTCTAACTCCCCTGCCATGGGCAGGGACACCTCCCACTAGAAGGTTTTTCTTTCTAATATCAAAATCTTCCCTTTTTTCAATCTCATGAACAGATGAAAACGAACCTCATCACACATACAAGGTCAGAGACATCGCGTGCATACGGCCTCGCCTGACCTTAAATTTCAGAAATCCTTTGAGCATTAACCTACAGTATGCAATCAGTGAAGAGCAACTAAGAACACCTGCGGTCAAATCAACAAATGTCACAGTGCTTGAGAACTCTAAGTTTTCAGGCTGCACAGAGCTCAGAGCAGAAGCTTTACTTACAGTTACACTGTTAACATTCTGAAATTTAACATAGCGAAGCTGGATAATGCCATCTTCTTTAATATCATCTGGTGTTAGCTCCAGGGCTTGAGTTGGTTCACTTCTCTCTGCCTCTTCAAAATCCATAGATCGAGGAAGGTTGATAAAGATTTTTATATACTTTGGACCTTGTCCTGTGTTAAGATATGGAATTGGGATTCAGTTCCTTATATATGTTCTCAAAATGCTACTAAAGAAGCCCTTGCTTATCACAGCATCTAGGTACAGCTCAAGTTGCACTACTTGCCTACATTTCAGTGACAGAATTCCATACGAGAAATCCAATGAAATGTCTAAAAATAATTGGGTTTGGGTGATGTCATACCTGAGTATTTTCTGTAATTGTATAACATAAATCAATTAGCATAAAAATTAAAATATGCAGTTCACTAGCTCTTACGTTTAATTCTTGAATAGAATGTAGGTTCTCCTTATAGCATGTCAAAATACAGTAAATATTTATATTTGTGTCATACCAATGCACAACAACAGCATAATATTACTGTGAGATCAATCTGTTATTTATTTACACCAAATTTACTGAAGCTGCTATGGGAGTCACAGGAGGCAAGAGGTTCTAGGGACAAGCATCATTTTTTGAAATTTAAGCTAAACATGAGTAAAGCTTAAATTCTAAGGATACGATTAAACAGACATTTCACTCACCATTATCTGGCCCCTGAAGTTTCATAGAATAAAGTTTGACCGGTTGACTAAAAGCTACAGTAATAAGCAGCTGTGGAGGAGAAAGTTGCTGTTAAATACTGTTTTCTTCATCCTTCTAAACAAACATAGCACAACGATTAACTAGAAGTCTGAGCTTGTAACTTAAAATCGAGTACTTACATTCTCTATATTCCACACATGCACTAGTCTGCCACTAGTCATCAGTAAATGTCAGTCTGCTTGGAGTTTCCCCCACAAATGGATAGAAAACTAAATGCTACAATAACCTCTGTATACCAATTTTGCTTCCATCCACCTACAGTATCCCACTCTTCCTTATACCACTATAGTGATATCAAGCAATCAAGATCTTTAAAAAATGCTTGCAGACCAGACATCACTGAAAGCATCTCACTTAAGAAAAATATTTACTGTACCTGCTCATCGCAGTCTGATTCCAAGTAGGTAGAGTCTTTACGTAAACAATTATCAAATCCATGCTCATCGCTTTCATTAAGACATTCACAGCCGGCTTTATTGATAAATGGCATTAAATCCATCTGAAAGGAAAAAGAAAAGCATTACTGAGCGCATTAAATCTGCCGTGAACTTATCTGAGATTAGCAGACACTGGAATGAATGAAATTCCCCATTCAACACATTAAGAAACAGAACGCAGAAAACCTCAGGGCTTTTTTTTTTTTTTTAAACAAAAAAGATAAAATTAAAAATGCTGTAGCACTCAGATGTATCCCATTCAGAATTCAGTGTTTTCCCACTCAAAGTACCACTCCCAGCACACAAGTTTACCATATTGAGAATAAGCTATTGGGCACAGGGAGAATTTTTCAGACACGCTTTTGATTAACTTCACCTGGCTACAAATACACTGACATTAGACTGGAGCTATGATTAAGTTAGCAGATAAAACAGAAATGGCTTTCCCATCCAAAATAGTTCTCCCTTCTCCATATGCTAAACTAACCCAAGTGCAACTGAAGCACAGTAAGCCACTTTTAAATATATATATATAGCTTCATGATATAAACGAAATCCAAGCACAGGCTGCTGAGAGAATACAAATCACTGCTGGTCGCTTCTCCTAACTATGCTATTCCAAACAAAATAAACAAATAATGCACCTGCCTGCCCTTCCCCTTCCAGGCCCCCTCTGCCTGCCTGCAACATCCAAATGAAGACCCAGCCTGCATCCTGCATGCTCAGTAGATGCGAGGTAAGAAAGGAGGCACGCAGCTGTGCAAGAGGAGAAGGATGCATTCCTGGAGCAGCTGGCAGTCCAGTTTGGGTCAACTATATTCTAAAACTGCATTCCAGCCTACTGCTAATAAGTCAAACAAAATTCCTGCTTGGCTCATACAGTCCTGAATGCGCTCAGGGTCTTACCCCCATGAAGTAAGATCTCCTAACAAGATTAACTTTTAATAGAAGATGCCATCTCCATCTCAAAACAAATATAACTTTGGAGCTGCATGCTAACCTCACATTTTGCTGTTGCTACTTGAATGATTTTCAGTGTGTCTTGGGCTGCAATCTAACAAGCTGAACCTTTGTCCTGTGACATTCCAGTACCTCTACGCAGGATTTCACAGTAATTATAGATGTGAGTGTTCACATATAAAGTGAAGTGCAATGAATACTGTACAACAGTTAACAAGTAGCTGAACTGCTAGAAATTCAAGTGACCTGTGCCCTTGAAGCTTCTTAAATGAGAAACATTCAGCTGGATTTGCATCCTCCTCACATGCCTGATAGAATATGGCTAGCTATGAATTTCAAATAGTTACCCTCCAAGGAAACCTGGCTTTGCATTTGACATCATTTTGACTTCTACAGATACTCATCACAGCTAAGTTGAGCGTATTTTGAGCATATTAGATTTGCTAATGCAAAGCAATGTGCACGCTACAGAAGCAGCACATAACAAAGTCACATGTCACAGTTCAGCGCTGTGGTGTATTGTATTTCACCTAACTGGGTTCATACTCCTGGCAGAACAATAGACAACCTCGTTTAAGGAGTAACCCTACACCAAGGATTGCTTGGAGAAAACCACCTAAGATGACAGCTCTAGGAAGGTGTTTTGTCACATTAGAGTTCTCATTTACATGTGTTTGGTAGTACAGCTGTCAGATTGGCTTGTGATTTGAAACACAAAATTGCTTGAGGTAACAGGAAAACATGGCGAACACGGTGAAAATAATTTCCTGAGAGCACCGAGTATTTCTAAGGGGGTGGGTCTGTTATTGAGCAATTTTGATTTTTCTAGAAGACACGTACAAGTCACAGTGATAAATTCAAAAATACAGATTTTTAAATTATTAGAAAAATAAGTTTCTCCTCATGTTATTTAGATGTCAGGTTTAAAAAACTATCTAGATTAAGAATATATATTTACAAGTGTTGACTTTTCTTTTTTAACTTGTGATTTACTTAGTTTATGTTATCCATGAAAGCTGATCAGTGATTACTGCAGTTGTGCTTAGTTCCCCTACAGAAGCAAAATGGTATTCATTAAGCATTAAAAGGAAAGTTCCTCCAGCAACAGGCTTTAGGATTTTGTTTGTTTTTTAACAAGATGAGTAAGAAGTTAAGAAACGGAGGTGCACAAGGAAGAAAAAAGAAAAGGAAATCCATAAACAACAAATCCACCTAGCAACACATGAATAACAGTATTTCTTAAGGACCAGCTAGAGTAATTTTTCAAAGTTTTTGACAGCTGTGTCTAACGATGTATTTTTTCCACGGAAGACTTTACACTTGGAAAAGCGTTTTGGGAAAACAGATTGTGATGTCTGAGAAGGGGTAAGAAAAAAGAATACACAGCTGTAGTAAAGTCTTCATAAAACGTGAAATTCATTATTTTAATCACTAAGGGCTATGCTTAGAGATTTTTCTTGAAACAGTTTTCAATTCTGTTACATGCACATATTTAAGTACAGTTAATTTTTTGAATTTTGTCTGAAAAAGGAAACCCAGACGGGTGATCTTTCTAAAGCTACGGGAAGCCTGTAGTTTTGCCTAAAGTAGCATTGTTTGACAAGAATATGTTTAGAAAGGAACACATTTTCAACAGGTTCAAGTTGTGCAAGTGTTAGAGACTTAAGAGATGCATACATATCCTTTTGGAATATCTGTATCTTCATTGTTTCCAGGATCATTCTCCAGGTGCTGCTTAATTTTTTCTTCTAAACCTACAGCATCTGCTCCTTGGTATTGGTCGATTCGCACTTTGTTTCGAAAAAACAGAAACGTCGGTGTGGCTGATATATTATTGGTAGCAGCTGTTCCCTAGAATGCATAAATTAGTTAAAGTGTTACCTAACAGACCATTACCAATATCAGACAGAAGTGATGTTTTCAGCTAGATGACAACACACACAACACATTGATCAAGATACATTAGCCCCCCCAAAATCACAAACAGTATTTGCTATTTTACAAACATCTCCAACTTAAACAACCATTTTAAATTCATTTAAGTTCTTCAGATCCTCCTAATCCTTCATACATTTGGGTGGTCTCTGAATGGATTTCATGTTGTCAGTAGATTTGTTGGCATGCCATGAAAGTCATACTATTTGCTTGCTCTCAAAGGCAGAAGCCTGCTTCATTTAACACTTCACAATTCTTTACACTTGTATTTCTTTCCTTTCTCAAGACACTTTCACGCACATCCTGGAAGTTGCCATTCTAGAAGATGATTTCCATTTATTTCTACCTGTATGTATGTTATGCACCCATAGCAGCTTCCCCAAAGCTTTCCATAATTAAGTGTCATTTGCAAAGCATTGATACATCTTCATTCATCTCTCTCCCACTTTCATTTGCAGGAACCCAAGAAACTTCCTTTCAACACACCCTTGTTAGTTTTTGTTAACGACCCTTAAGTCAATCAACTGCTCATCACCAGTTTATTACTGTATAAAATGAGGAATATAATTATTGCAGAATTTGTTCTGAAAGACTTGCTCTTCTTAAATCATACTGGTGTTTTCTTGTTTTAAACTGTATTATTTAAGTAGCACAGGCAGCAGAAACTGTTAAACCATTTGTGCAACACGTGAATGAAACGTAACACAGTGGCACTTGCAAGAATACATTTTGAAATAAAAGTATGGTTCATTCACATCTCTGTGCACAAGTTACTTGTTATTTACCAACCACAAGAATGGATACTCTTACTGTACCATTTGAACAGCTTTCCTTTAAGTTTCTCATTTACTCTATTTAATCTTCTTTTTCTCTTGCTAAAGAAAAAGTTTTTGAATACCAACCTGGCACTGATGTACATCCACTTCCAAAAAAGTTGCCTGGGGATATTTGTTACTCAGCGCATTGAATGCTGGGGCTATCCTTAAACAAGGGCCACATCTGTAAAAACAAAAATTTCAACGATTATTGTTTTGCTTTGTTTGTAAGATACCTGCCCCACACAGACTTAGCACATTCACGTTCTTACTGCATCCTTGGTTCATGTTAAAATAACCTTCCTACCTGGCTGACAGATGGCGAGCAATCCTGCTGATACAATTAAGAATGACATTTAGAAACACATCACGAAGTGTTAATTCCCACTTCCTCAGACAGTTTCAGTGTCACATGATTAGCTGCACCTATTAATTAAAACAAACTTTGTATTTTCCATCTAATCTGTTTAGCTCCAGCACCTTTTGCTGCAGAGTAAAATACTCTGAAGTAAAGGGACTTTTGTGGGCGCAAAGACTTAACTGTTTCTCCTGATACAGTGAAAGTTAGTACTAGTGATTCCTGTAGCTGTGAAAAATGTCTTCAGTGAAGTCTCTGTATGGGACTTGAAATATTTAACAGTAAATTAAACCCTTAGCAGGAATCGCAGGATTGTTACTGTGATAAACTTCATTGACTGTAACTGCAGCCAGCTACCACCAAGGCAGCTCTATGGGCTTGGCTGAAAACACATATTTGTTAATGATAACACATTTGTTAAGGATAATACATACACGAAGCGCACAGACACAGCTACTCTGACAAAGCAACGTCCTTACAACAAGTGAAGCTGTGGAAGAAGCAATTAAAAAGCAGAGCAGGGGAAGGCTCCCATAGCAGCGTATCAACATATATGTGAAGCATAGAGCCCCGCAGTGCCGGTGTGACTGCAGACACCCGGGGCGCTGAGGCAGCCCCACCGGGCCCCGTGTGGCGCTGAGGGCCGGGCCGTGAGGCGCCGCGGGGCCGGGAGGAGGCCGCGGGGCGCCGGCAGCGCGCAGCGGGCGGGCTCCCCAGGCGGCCGGTGAGCCGGGCGGCCCCCCTCCCTCCCGGCCGCCCCGCACTCACCCCCGCATGGTGAACTTGACGACGGCGAGGCGGGAGCCGGCGGCGCTGAGCTCGGGCTGGAACTCGGCGTCGTTGCCGATCGCCTTCACGCCCCCCATGGCGGGCGGCGGCCCCGGACCGCGATCTGCAGCGTCACGGCGCGCCCGGCATGCACCGCGCGCAGCGCGCACGCGCGGCACGCCCCGCCCTGCCCTGCCGGGAGGGGCCGCCGCCATTTTAGCTTGGGGCAGGCGCGAAGCGGGGGCGGCCATCTTGGTTTGGGGCAGAGCTGAGGGAGCCCGGTGCCCTAGCCGGGATGCACAGCCCCGGGGGCTGCACCCATGGGTGCCAGCACCTGTGGGGCCCACCCGCCAGCATGTGCGGAGCAGGAGGGCACCGCGACCTGCTGCTCCACAGCGTCATGGTTGTGCCTGGTGCGCTCATCCTGCCGCTGGGCACTTACACATGTTGTAACCCCCCATCAGCTACCTACACACGTTGAGATCCACCTGAGCTGTCTCATTAATGTGTGTTGGTGAAAAAAAAGTCACGTTTAAAGTCATAAAATGAACACATTCAGCATTTTCATTAGTCCCTTAAGAAAGCTTAGTATTATCTGTAACTCAAAGCGCATTCCTGAGCCTTTTACAATAGCTAGGACACACCAATCACATATTGTTTCTTGTTTTCTTATGTTGTGATACAGTGTGGCATGACTCTGACCACCATTGCCCTCAGGAATTTATTATTACCGGACAACTGGGGAACCGCCACTGAAAACAATCCCTGCTGTGAGCAGGCCGCTGCTCTGGACCTGGCCCCGCTTGCCAGGCGGGTGTGATTTTCGTGTCTCTATGGAGATAGATTGGTGGATCTCAGTATTGTTTTTCCAATGAAAATATGCACTATTAGGGTTTGTTCAAATGTTTCTGTGCCACAGTTGATCTGAAATTGGTTACTAACTAAGAACGCAGAGCTGCTTTGCCTTTACCCATGGGTTATAAGGACCTGGGGGCGTGGAACATCCCAACCCCACGCCCCCAAACACCACACAGGGAAACAATTTGCGAGCTGATTCCACTCTTTTCACTGCTTCTGGATAAAAATAAGCGCTCTCCCTTATTTCAGCCGCAGAGATAACCGTTTATTTCTTTATTATCGGTGCCTGTGCCCCGGCCGTGCTGAGGGGCGGCGCCGCGCGGTGCCCGCCCCCCCCCGCCCCGTGCCCTGCCGTCAGGCGCCGCTTTGCGACAGCCGGGCCGGGCCGGGCCCGCTCCCCCCGCGGCGCCGGGCAGGGGACAGGAGAGGAGAGGAGGGCAGGGAGGTGAGTGAGGCCCCCCCCGGCAGCGCCCCGCCGTGTGAGGCGCTTTAAACCCCCCTTTCCCAGCCCTTCTGCCCGGCCGGGCATCGCGGGGGGGCGGCTCCGTGTGCGCCCCGCTGGGCTCGGCTGTGTGGGGTTATGGGGGGGGGCTGGCGGTGGTAATGTTGTAGTTGGGGGTCCTGCGGTGCGCCCCAGAGGGGCAGCAGGGGGGCACAGGGGGGTGCGGGAGGGAGCCGAGCCCCTGCCGCACTGCGTGCAGCACCGGGGCTGCCCCCGGCACCGCCACCCCCGGCCCCGCCACCCCCCTCAGCGCCTCGCAGCCTCACTTTGCCTTGGCAGCTGCATTATTTCTTTCTAATATTGAAGTGGGAACAGTCAATGATCACAGCGAATGCACCTGAAGGTGTAATTAGCCGGCCGCTGTCCTGCCTTGCGTGTTTATCCGCGTGTGCATGCGTGGCTGAGTGGGGATAAACCGCAGGCATCGCTCCCCAGGTTTAATGCTCGGTGCTTGCCCCATGCGAGCTGGAATAATAACAGCTTGTTGGGTGCCAGACTGAACGAACTCAGCAGGCAAATCGTGTAGGATCATAGAATCAATATCCCGAGTGGGAAGGGACCCATATGGATCATTTATGGTACTTTGTGTCGTGCAGGCGTGGTCCAACGTTTCTTGGACTAAAAAATAAGGAGTCATTTACTGGAAAAGTATTAGCCCTTAAAAAGTGCTCTGAGACTTGTCTGATGGCTTCGCAAAGAGGAAATTGTGCTCCGAGCAGCGTGGTGGCCTCCGTGATGACACAGATGACCAGCCAGGAGGATGAGGAAGAGCAGGGGGTGAGGAAGAGCAGTGGGTGAGGAAGAGCAGGGGGTGTTACCTCGGCTGGAGCCAGCCTCTGACACTGAGTCCCGAGGAGTTCCCGTGCGCTCTGCTGGGCAGACAGCGAAGCGAAACGAAAGCCTCCTTGGGGAGGAGAGGTTGATAACCAGAGGTTGTGCACTGCGGGGACAGGACGCCGTCCTGGGCAGCTGCTGGCCCATCTTGTGCAGGGCTTGGGAGCATGGCACCTCCTGAGGGGCCTCCCATCCTCAGTGCTCTGTGGGTTTCTTGGCTTGCTGCTAGGTTAAGAAAGCAGAAATACTACAAACTAATTCCCAAAGCCCCTCAGCACTCCTGACAGACCTGAAACAAGCGAGATTTTAACTAGCAGGTGTCACTGACCCTTTGTGTTTAATAACAGAGCGGTTTGTTTGTTTACTTAAAAGTGTGAATGTGTAAATATTTGGGTTCCAACGGTGAAACATTTCTGTAACTGGGTAAAGCACTGGATTTTCTTCTTCCCACCTCAGCATCCTTTTTTTTTATATATATATATTTTAAATATTAGGCGTAAAAATCACTGTTTGCTTGAAAATATGCAACCCATTTGGAAGGTTTGTGCTGATGTCATGGATGGCAGCCAGCCCTGTGCTCGCTGGTGACAAATCTGAATAAGAACAGAATTCAAACTGCGCTGAAAATACAGGAAAATGACATTAACACGTGGTAAACATCGATAGGGAAAGGAATGATTAATTCTTACCCCTTCTCGTTGCTTTGTTTGACCGTCAGCACGGGTAGGTTTATTTAAAAGCAGATGTTCATTTGTGCCGAGGCTGGGCGCAGGTGACAGGTCGCTCACCAGCTGCACAGCCTCCTATCCTAAATTACTTCTGTCCGGGTGCTGCTTGTTCTGTAAAACCCTCATCATGGACTCTCTCTCGGGGTAAATGACTTAATTCTGGAGTCTTCGGAGGTTCAGCGACAGCTCTGGCTTCTCAGGGCTGAAAGTTGTGGGAAAGCTTGCAGAAGGTGCAAGTAAAATGAAGTTTCAGAAGCAGCTTGCGTGCACATGGAGGGAGGGTTGGGGGGTTTTCTGCCTGTCTTTTGGGGTCACGTAGCAGGATAAAAGAAGATGCCAAGGCTGGACAGGCAGAAATGCCAACCAGTTTGGAGAATACTGGGGGTGGTTGCCCAGCATGAATTGTGGCAAAAACCCGAATTAAGTAATAATTGGTCTTTTCCCATATCCCCACATCTCTGTATTTATTGTGTCTTTGGCAGAGGTAGTTTGAAAGTGAAGCCAGGTAACTCACAGAGGTTTTTATGGGCATGCACGATAACACGAGATCGTTCGGGTTTTGTATGGCTGGGGACCTCGCTGCGTGCTTTGGGACCATCTGTCAACGGGCACGGTGCTTATTCGCTGCTGTAGGTTGTCATCACTGATGTAAAAAAAAAAAAGATGCATCGATCGTTGACAGACGTAAGCGAGGCTGGGTTTTTGCCGGGCTGTGTTTGGTGTTGGGTGATGCCAGAGAGCTGCTTGTCTGCCTGGTCTCAGCTCTGCAGCCGTAGAAATGAGCCCCTGGTGCTTCCTGAAAATGAAGTTTCTGTTGAAGGCTTTGCGATACCATAATAAAAAACTGGAAGGAAAGAGGTAGTTTTGCTTTCTGCTCTTTCTCCACAAGGGGTTGGTGTTAAATGCTCTGAGAATTATTCTTCCTCTCTTCTCTACAAGTTTGGAAATGGGGGTGTTTGGAAGCCTGTAAAAAGTGTCCTGCTGGTAATGTTTGCAGTGCTTGCTCTCGTGTTTGTCTGCATGGAAAGTATAAAATCTGTTAGGTGACTTCTGTATTACTTATTCCTTTTGACTGTTGCGTGATGTTAGGCAGCCGTGCACCTTTCAGTAAGGTCGCTGTATGCTTTGCATCTTTCAGAATTACTGTGCGGTTCCATATTGTCAGCACCCAGGCTGGGAACAATTGATTGGGCATTGCATAACAATTAACACTGTGCTTACGGGCGGCTTTTACAACTACTAATTTCAAGGTAGCTTCCAGTGTGCCATAATAGAGAGTGGGCATGATCAGGGGTCTCTATTTATATTTATTTATTAATTAATGGCTCTTAAGTAGCTTTTAATACCTGTAGTGCGATTGGATGCAGTGTACAAGTACATGATGAATTTTCCATGGGCATTACCAGGTTCCACTCCTCTGGCTGCAGGGATTGGTTGCACTTGAAATGCAGGCAGAGTTTGTCAAAATTAGTGTACAACTGTGTTCTTGAAGAAATTTCAATGTGATACTTATGTAGATGAGATGCAGCATTAGTTTATGTTGGACTCCATGTTCTTGGAATAGGTCTTGTGCACGCCTGATACCTGGGTCGTACCAATGATGAGTGAAGGTAACTTTAATCCCACCAGTTTCATAAATTAAATTCATGCCAGGCTCTTTTGACAGAGGAGCAGGTTTGGAAAGTGCACGGTGAGCCAGAGGAAGCTGCAGAGCCTATTTTTGACAACAGGTCCTTGGGTTTGCAGATGAGGAAGTAAAAAGGATGATTTGGGGCAAAACTGTTCACGTACGTTGGGAAATGCTGAAATGTTGAAAAGTGTCTTTGGCAAGTATTTTCTTCTGTAAGAAAGCAAACCAGTGAGGTGTAACCCCAGCCCATTCCCCTGGGTTTTTCAAGTTTTGGTATGTTTTTCTATCCCTACGTGAAGGTGAGCACCTTCCCCAGGGAGGGAAGGGATAACTGGGTGCCAGGTGAAGAGAGGGCGTACCTGCTGCTAAGTGCAATTAATCATTTTGATTGACTTGGTAGGTGTGAGAGCAAAATGGCAGGGAACAGCCTGGTGCTGCCCATTGTGCTGTGGGGTCGGAAGGCTCCCACCCACTGCATCTCAACGCTGCTGCTAATGGATGACGTCTCCATGATCGTCACGGGCTGCCACGACGGACAGATATGTCTCTGGGACCTCTCTCTGGATTTAGAGGTAAGCCTCTGCATAATTTTTAATTTTCTGTGCGCTTTAAGCGTGTATCTTTGTTGCCAAAATGATTTAGTCTTTGGTATTACAGGGCAGTATCCATTCTGCTCTTCAGCTCTTGTTACACTCCATTCATTTTTCCTTTCTTCCTCCCTTCATAAGATGAGATCTGGATGTCACATCATGCCCCCAGTAGTGAATATTTCAGGTCAGAAAGAGGCATTTTTACTCTCATTCCGTTGCTGCTCCTGCAGTAATTTTAAAAAATAATTATCTCCCCTTTTCTGGAGCTACTCTAAACTTACCGTTGCCTTCAAGTATAGCTGCTTTACATTGTAGAAACTGATTTCAGAGACCAGAGAGCTGTATTTAGAGAGCTCTTTAAGGTTATTTTGAATAAAAGAGGTGCTGGTTTCCATGAAAACGGAATGAGGAAAAAACGCTTTTAGCAGAGATAAAGATTGATTGTTAATTGATTGATGATTGATTGATAGTCATACATAGAACTATGGTATCATGGCAGCGGCTGCTCTGGAGTTGAAATCTGCAAGTGTCTCTTTTGAATAGAATTTGGTAAATTGCCCCAATACAGGTGTATGAAACTCTTAGAATACGTTAGAGAAGTAATCATTTCTTGTAAAAATACAGCATGCTTCAGGAAGAAGTTAGGTTGAATACCTAACAATCTCAACATCTGAGTTACCCCCAGAAAATATCTTTATGTCTAATGTATTAAAAAAAACAAACAACAGGAGAAGGCAACAATTTATTTCTAGGATGGACAAAGGACTTTTTTTTTTTCATCTTTCATCTGTGAACGGACTGTATATAAACTTATTTATGAATGTAGAGGGTTGTGAATTTGCTTGACTGGGGGGGAGAAACACTTTTTGCAGTACAGCACCGTTTTTTCTTTTGAGTCAGGCCAAAGTCCGTCTGTGATCTAAAATTGTTGCTGGCCTGAGTTTTATGCAAAGTGCATTTTTTCACAAATTGATGTTGCAGTGCTAGGTAGAAACTGTCTTTTCACATAATATAACAGCATTCTATGCAAACTTGAGATGATGTCCACAGGTGTGCTAATAAAATGTGTATATATGTTAACACATTTATATAATATCAAAGAGAAATCCGGCATATGTGCATTCAAGTTAAGTAAAGTGCCTTTGTTATTTCACAGTAACTATGTGGTACCTCACGTTTTATTTCCCTGATTCTAGATTAATCCCCGAGCTCTGCTGTTTGGTCACACAGCCTCAGTTACATGTTTATCGAAGGCCTCTGCTTCCAGTGAAAAGCAGTACGTAGTGAGCGCGTCGGAGAGCGGGTGAGTTTTCAGGGTATTTCTTACCATGTGGGGCTGTTAAATAATGGAGGCTGAGGGTAGGGGAGAGCTCAGGTTGCTTCCACCTACTTCTTTGCATTCTAACCTCTTTATCAAGCAGTTCTGCTGCAGCTGGATGCTGTTGCTTGTATGTCTGCAGTGGTTTCCACACCTGCTCCAGAGCTTTTCCCCAGGCGGCTGAGCAGCAAGCACTGTGGAAGCTCCCTGCTTGTTCCCAGAGCTCCTCAAGGCCAGGCAGCTCCTTATCAAAGCTGGCCGGGAGCCTGGGCAGCCAAATCCCTGCAAGCAGGGAGGATGCAGGCGCTGTACTCTTGTGTATCTGCAGTCGTGTTCTGGCTGACCGTGTGCCAGCCGAGGCCTGGGCGCCAACAAGCAGTGTCTAGGAAGCAGCCCATGGTTTTGTTCCTCTTACAGAGTGACTTTTTTTTCTTGCCATAATTTGAGCCTAGTTTAGGTTCAGGCAGCTGAAGTAATTACTCTTGTCAGCAGGAGTCTAGAACAGCTTTTGAGTTTCTAAGAAGGGTGTGAGCAATTCAGTTCCAAATGAGTAGTCGTCCTCTGTGGGCTTGCATTGAATAGGATGGGGTCATCTTTCACATGTCTTAGTGCAAGGCATCTCATTACTACTGATTTTAGCATCTTCTTGAGCCTTACCAGCACAGAGTAATACTACACACACACTATTCCTTCTTAAACTAGTATAAATTTGAACACTGAGATACGGTGTGCATGTATAATTTTTTTTTTATTTTATTTTTTATTTTTTAGAAGTATGCCCTTGTGCTTTGCTTTGTCAACATTTGCTTTGAAAAGCTCAATTTTCAAATTTGGTTGTCTTTAATTAGGCAAAATACCTGACCTGAAAGTGTTTCCAGAGATGATCCTTACAGGGCATGTATCTGTTACTGAGAGTTGCTGTTTCATTCATGTGTGGGACTTAGGGTTTGAATGGCAGACTGCTGGTATGCAAAACCAGCTAGAAAAGGAAAAAGAAGTGTTGGAGTCTGTTCTTGTATTTGCTTTGTTTTTAAAGGCTGGTTACCAGAAGGCAAGGTTGATTTGATCAACTGTGGCTGAGTAAGAAATTTCTTAGCCTCTGCCTATATAAATGCAGTTGGAGAGATAGAGGTTAGTTTGTATCCAAACAAACCCAATAAGTTTATTTGACAAAGTCAGGGAACGATGTATTTAAGCAACCTTTTAACCTGGACTTTGTGAATAGAGTGTGTCAAAACTTACAGTTTCTGCATTGCAGTGATTTCAGTACCAAGTAGCCTTTTTGTTTTGGTTTTAAAACCAAAGAAATTTTCGATGATGTTTCATTTAATGATACACCTGATGCAAAGGGGGAAAAAAAGATGAGGCAGCAGCTGACAGATTCTGTTTTGATTAAATTTTAATATAAAATTTTGAAAGTCAAAATGTTGGGGGAAAATGCTGTAAATAAGGGGAAATGGTTCCTTACCCCTCTGAAATCTGAATTCATACATAGCGGTATCTGTAATATTTTCTTATAAGACAAGTCAGGAAAATAGCTACTGCTACTATTTATAATTGGTTGTTCCGTGACTTCATGAAGAGTACCAGGTGATGCTGCCAGCTCCGGCCAGCCTGGAACCTCTGAAAAACCGCCAGTGTTCACTGCCATGTGATGAAGTTCTGTTTTTCTGTAATATGCTTTTCTTCCTCGCTGATGTGGAAAAGGCAAGCTAATGCTTGGACACCTTAAGGGATGCAGCAGATGTATTTAATTATTTGAAATAGTGGTGAGAGAAATGAGAAATTCTCAGTTAAATGCTCGCATTTACTTAATATATTGATTGCTCGTGATGTATTTTTTCATTTTGCTCATTTCCCTTTGTTTTTATAGGGAAGAACAAGCTGTGTAGGTTCAACTAGAATCAACTCAAGTAGATTTTGCGTTTCCTTTACCTAAATACAACTCACATGGTCAATAATAAATGGTTCAGATTCTCCCAGCATAAATAATTTTTTACTCCTTGGAAGACTGAAGTATTTTGGATGTGGCCGTAATCTGTCTGTTGTGTTTTAGGGAGATGTGTCTGTGGGACGTGAATGATGGGAGATGCATAGAGTTTACGAAGCTGGCCTGCACACACACTGGCATACAGGTTAGTACTCTGGGTATGCTTCAGAGCTCCTGCTCTCTGTTGTGCAGCAGGGATAACTAACTACAGATCAGTAGTTATGCAGTATCATCAAATGCCCTAGAGCTGGACATAGGTGCTTTAATTCAGCTTATGGGGGAAAAAAGTAATTAGAGATCCTGGAAAGAACGGAGGAATAGGGTAAAACAGAGCAGTACTGCTGGGGGAGGTGGGAGAGGGAGGATGACTTCAGCAGGCAGGGCTGTTACAGGCTCCTGTCCGCCCCTGGAGCTGGGTGAGCAGTCCAAGGGTTGCTTCAGGCAGATAACAGCAGCTGGGGGCCAGCAAAAGCTCTGCTCAGAGCCCAGTAGCAATTTTTAATACTAAAAACTGACATGGAGTATAACTTCTGTGTTGTGTTAATATCCGTTTAGTTCTATCAGTTCATGGTCGGGACTCAGCGCGAAGGGAGACTGTTATGCCACGGCCATTATCCAGAAATTCTTGTTGTGGATGCTACCAGCCTTGAAGTTCTTTATTCTTTGGTATCAAAGATATCTCCCGACTGGATCAGCTCCATGACTATCATTAAATCCAATAGAACACAAGGTAACTATTTTTGTTGCTTTTCTTATGGCTTTGCCTCCCTGCAAGGTAATATTATTTTCAACTTCTCAAAAAAGCAGTGCATACATAGTTATATCTAGTCCCTGAAAGTGTGCAGGGAGGAGACTCGTTGTGGTTTTGGTATCCTTTCTGTTCCTGTTTTAGCCAGAGCTAAAACTCCCATGGGATACATTTTAGTGCTTTCTCACGAGTAAAACCTAAAATGAGCAGCTGGGTAGTGCAATCAGCTACAACAGGTTCCAGGCTCACCTGGTAAGTAATTCAGTTCTGTTATCTTCAGTGTCTGCGTGTGCTGAAATCCAAAGGACAAGGAGCATTCCTACAGGAAGAGGCATTTTTCTTCTGGAATAAAAGCACATTCCGCTAGAGTGATAACTTGTTTTCTCTTTGAGAATTGAAAAAGGGTTTTGGAGAACGCTGTGATAGCAAGAGCCTGGAAACTGGCACGAGGCTAAAGGAAGAGGTGCAAGCACTCTAGATGCTAAGGCTGTCATTTGCATTACTAATGTGATGTGTGGCATACATCGAGATCATTTGGCACGCCGGGAATTGTGATTTTGACAAGATATATACATACCGCGAATATTCCTTGTGATTAGTAGCTTTACGAGAAGTGCTGTCATAACATTTTCAAAGCTATTATTGCAGGAGATGTGTTTAGGAAAAGTGCTGATTACAGTACACAATAAAAAAAAAACGAAGACTGCAGAGAGAGGAACTTCTAAAAGTAATGCCAGGCAGTTTAGAGAAGAGGTATGTGGGCAGACAGAATGTACAGCAGTGGATTAGTTAACGGGGTTTGAAGCAGTACCTGTCCACACATCTGTTTCGCTGGTAGTTTGTGCTCAGGTGCCAAGCTTTAAATTTTTGGCAGCTGTGGAGATGTGCCTCATTCAGCTTCTTCTGTTGGTGAAGCTGTTGATTTCTGAGAGTTTGAGGAACACTAAGAAAGAAGATTGTGAAGGAAAGAGACTTACCTTGAATTAAGTCTGACAGCAGTTGTAAACTGTTCCCAAAGGGCTGCTGTGGGAACGCTGAATTGCTGGCTCCACAACATCTAAGTTGCTGGAACAACGGGAAGCGAACTCTGGTTTTAAGTTCCCTGCTACTGCATTTAATTTCACTCTGTGTTTTGTAATCATTTGAATCGTGTTTGTGTTTTTGTAATCAAGAAGTTATCTCTTGGCCTGGGGATTTTTGTCCTGCAGCAGAATTGCCTGGGAAAAACAGGAATTTCTAGAAAGTGCCTAGCAATAGGCGTGGGTTTGGTGTGTGTGGAGGGGTTGATTGGGGGTTGGTGTGCGTGGTTAATGAATGGAATGGATTCATTTTTCAGAGACACTGCTGGGGAACCCCCAGGCAAGCTGCTTGCGCAGCGTACAGCTAGCATACATTGCCCATGAAGCTTCAGCAGCTTCACAGGCTGGCGTGGGCAAACAGCTAGGCGTAAGCAAGAGGGCTTTCCTCCTACAAGAGAAGCATCTTGCTTTTGGAAACAGTGATGAGACAACCCCTCGTGTCAGATGTACTCAGATATGCAAGTGTGTACCAACATGAAGACATTCTTGTATTTATCAGCCTATTTTTTTTCTCCCCAGAGGATACTGTTGTAGCAGTTTCGGTGACTGGCATCCTGAAAGTGTGGATAATAACCTCTGAAGTGAGTCGCATGCAGGTGAGCAAAGGCTTCTGAAATAGTGACATTTCCCCAAAATCTTAAAGGACATACCACCCTTAACTGTTAACTCCCAGATTTATTTATTTTTTTCCATTACGTCCTGCTCTGGTGAAGAGAGAACATCTGTTAATCCTTTTTCCCATTCTTCCTGCTACCTGGAGTATCATGGGCTTTATCTTTTTCTAAATAAAAATAAAAATAAAAATAAAAAAACATACTACCAGCAGAAATCCTAATGAAGATGATATTCTTTGTTTGGCATTTACAGAACTTATTTCAAAATTAATACAGTAATTAATTTCTACAAATCTATTTTTTTATTTGTGCCATTTAATGATTTGTGTTAATGATGTGCAAGTATTTTTGTCTATTCAGTTTTAGTTTTTCTTCTTTGAAAGTCCTGTTCCTTCCTGAAATTATCTTGTACCTCTCACAGGCTTTTGAGATCCAAAGTGAATTTAGCAACAAAAGATTGTTTCAGTAACCTTTAGCTTTCCAAACCGATCCAGATGCTATGCTGTATGCAGAACTGATAGGGACAAATTTTATATTAAAACCTTGCAGGGTAAGCCCTCATTAGTTGGAACATGATATTGATAAATACCTGTTGACTCTGCATAGTACAGTGAAGGGCATGAAAGTAAGAAACTCATAGCTAAACAGGAGCATGGTCTGTTTGGGGTGGTGGGAGCCCGGCAAGAATGAAATGTGAGCTGAATGTGCTTAGTTTCAGCTGGCTGTCCAGAAGAAAGGTAATCCACCGAGAGTGACGGTGCTAAATAAGCACCGCTAATCTGTCCAGCTGGGGAATTTGTTAGACTTAAGTGACAAAAGAGGATGCTGCGTGCTCTTGCAGATCTCCTTATGAGGAATAATAGAATAAGAAATGTGACAAGGGCTTGGTTTTTCCTTAGAAGTTGGCCATCTGGCACCTTATGAAATCACATAGTTCCTTTTCCATCACGTTTTCTGTCATGTTCTAAGGTCAGTTTGAGCAAGGAAAAAAAAAATCAGCTGGGTATTTCCTTGTTACCTGATTTCCATACACGTTTGCCTGTGTAGAGACTGCCAGTTCCAGGTGCTGGGTGCATTTTCATCTGGACAGGCTATCAGAAACCGCCCTCAACATAACCAAAAGAAGGTTACGCTGTCATTTGCACTGAGGTTGGTCAATGCCCAGCACCGATGGGGTTGCCCCTCTGATGCCCTAGCTCAGCAAAGGGTGCAGGGCTGGAGGGATGAGGTCCCGTGCTGCCTGGTGGTGCTGGGCAGGATCTCAGGAGAGCGTGGTCAGCGGTGACTGAACCTTCACCTCTAACCTAGTCTGTGGCTGGGGACCTGGGGACGTGAGCTTGTTGACATGAGGAAGGAAACAGCCTTGTGTGCTCAGCAGTTCAGCTCTCTGCCTGCTGCTCAGTACTCACACCCAATGAGGCTGTGCACTCGTGCTCTGCAAATAAAACTTACAGCCTCCTGGTCGTGCCATTTTTGGCTGTTTCTACAAGCCACTTTCCCATCATTTCTTTAGCTCTCTTCTTAACAGATATGTTACTCTCATATCTGTGACAGTCTGCAGGCTTTTCAAATAAAATGGAGATAATTTAATGTAATTACTTTGCCTGTTTATTTTTTTCAGGATACCACACCGATATTTGAAGAGGAGTCAAAACCTATTTATTGTCAGAACTGTCAAAGCATTTCTTTCTGCTCATTTACCCAGCGGTCGTTGTTGGTGGTGTGCTCCAAGTACTGGAGGGTAAGGAAAGCTGAACAAACGCTCGCTTATTCTCACCGTAGCACCTCGTGTAATTAAATTGCCAGTAAGACATTCAGATCAAGATGTCCTAAATCCTTTTAATATGTGTGTGTGGAAACTGCAATTAGCTGCTGCCTGGGCATTTTAATCTGCAATTGGTTGATGGCTGATAGACTTCTCTGTTTCTTTTCAGGTTTTTGATGCTGGAGATTATTCCCTTTTATGCTCGCTCCCTAGTGAAAATGAACAGACCTGGACCGGTGGTGATTTTGTGTCAGCTGATAAAGTCATTGTGTGGACAGAAGATGGACAAAGTTTCATATATAAATTACCACCCAGGTACTCAACAATTAAATGCTCTGATTCCTTATTTTTTTTATTTATTTATTTTTAATTTTTTAGATTAAAGCATGAGACATTTGGTTTTCTTTTTACATCTTTTAATTTGTGATATGCAAACATTTCTTTGTTCTGGGTGGAGATGCAGTTTTATCATATAGAGCCTCCAGTATTCTCACATAAGTCAGACAAGAAATCCTTTCTGACCTTCATGTGCCATCACAGCATAAAGAAGTATGCAGATCTACCTGGTAGTATGTTGGAGGAATACTTGAGTTTGGTGTGGTTTGGTCCTGAGCAAGAAGCCAAATGTTTTGAACTCGGAAACTCTGAACTCTTTTGAGCTCTGAAACTCTGAACTCTGAAAATGCAGTGTTTAAGGGCTTGGATACTGTTTTTTGCTTAAGAATCTAGCATATTATTTAGTTAGCTATTGATAGAGTGATCACTTTAGTCATATAATACATGTTATTCCTTTTTTTTTTTTTTTTGTCCTTAAACCCAGCTGTCTACCAGCTAGTGATTCATTTCGCAGTGATGTGGGGAAAGCTGTAGAAAATCTAAATCCTCCTTTATTATACAGCGTATTGGACAGAGCAGATAAACAGGTAAAAAACACGTTTCTTTGGGGTTTTCATTTATGGTCAGCATTTCTCCTTGAGAGAGTTTAAATATGCATACTTCATGACATTTTCTTCTCTTTCTAAGTAGACCTTCAGAATGTCCTCTTTTGCTAGAGAAAGTAGCCGTTTGGAAGAAAAACAGATGTAATTTCCCTGCTATTTTGTTTCTTTGTTTTGGTTCTTGTTGGTTTTCAAATAAATGCAGAGATTAGTGTATGGTCAAGTGAATCTTCAGTTCTTGTAAGCTAACAGTTTATCATTCATCAGTGCTGGAGCAGAAGTCAAGTCGTGATGTGCATGATGATTAGGCAGTCACTGAGCAAGGGCTTCAAGAGTCACAACTTTGAGTTTGCAAGCTTAGATTCTTGCAAAGTAAAGAAAAGCCAATTCTGGCTAAACTCCTCATGTAACTGTACCTGTTTTTATATTATATTGTGATCTGTATCTGCTATAAATTAATATATTTTGGGACTGTTGTGCGATGTACCTAGTCATGTGTAAACTACTAGGTTTAAATAATCATCTCATTTACAAATACTGTTAATGTAAGACTATTGTATGGATCCTTTTTTAATCGCAACCATTTAATCTGTTGCCAAATTTGGGCATTTAAACATGTATAGATTTGATCTACTGTGTTTATTTGTTAACATTATAACTTCCTTTTCTCTTATGGCTACATTCCTTATCAAGTAGTGTATCTCCAGCTTACCATTACAGTTGAAATGTTAACAGTTTTAGAATATGCATATATATATAGAGAGAGATGTATATAAAACATATATGGTTGTTATATATGCATATTTTTCCCCTAAAACTGTTACTTTTTCATAATTAACCACAGTGTCTTCTAATTCATATGGATGTATTTATTCTTCCTTCTATAAAAAATATAAAGCATAGAATAGCTGTCTTTTGTTCTACTTTCAAAACGTACAGCAGGTTATGTGGGAAAAGTAAATATTCAGATTTGTGCATGGTTTGTGTATGTCTGAAGTTGTTCTAATTTATTTTTTTATTTTTTACCAGTTACTTATATGTCCCCCAGTCACTCGATTCTTCTGCAGACGTAGGGACTTGTCCTATAAGCTGCTAATCCAAGGAGACTCTTCAGGAAGACTGTCTATTTGGAGTATGCCTGAAAATCTTGAACAACAAGATAGTGCAGAAGGTATTACGTAGTTATGTCTTCTTGCTAGGTCTTTTTACGGACATCTCTATTTTGTTACAGCTTTTGTTGCTGGATAAAGCACTGCTGCTTTTCCTATAAATCCAGGAAGCTTTTTTTGGTGTACTTCTTTTTTTCATTGCTTCTTTTAAGAGTTGCGGTTACAACTTTTTAATATGTGATCAAAATCTTAAATTTAATCTGAACACTTTTCAGGTATTAAGTTTTAATGGCCTTTTTTTCCAAGCACCAGCTATGGTCATTGTTGCCTGCCTACATAACTTCCTTTTGTTGCTTAAATCATATACTTTTCCAGTTCTCTCCCATGTATTGTTTCTGTGTGTTGCTGCAGCTTCCCTCAGGTCAGTGAATCGATCTCCAATATTTTTTACATGGTGTTGTAGCACAGTGTATTTTAACTTTGAAATCTTCCAAGAAAAGCATTCCTATTTTGGTCCATGAATAGTTTTCTTTTTTCTTTTTCCTTTTTTTTCTAAACAGGACTGCAAACAACAACTTCAATATCCCTGCAGGAAGCTTTTGATAAACTTACGCCTCGCCCAGCTGGGATTATAGACCAACTAAGCTTAATACCCAACTTCAATGAACCACTTAAAGTTACAGCCAGTGTGTATATCCCAGCACATGGGCGTTTGGTCTGCGGTCGGGAGGATGGAAGCATTGTTATTGTGCCAGCAACACAAACTGCTATAGTTCAGCTTTTGCAAGGAGAGCATATGCTTCGGAGAGGTATGCTAATAAGCTTTTTAAAAGCACAGCTGGATTGCAGTGTGTGCGATCTAATTTATTAATTGTTCTATCAAAAACTAATTATTTTTTTTCTCTTTTTCATCCTTCCCCACCCCGTACCCTCGACCTTACCCAATTCCTCAGGTTGGCCACCTCACCGGACTCTCAGAGGCCATCGAAACAAAATTACATGCTTACTGTATCCTCATCAGGTTTCTTCTCGTTATGATCAAAGGTATTTGATCTCAGGTGGTGTGGATTTCTCAGTCATCATGTGGGATATATTTTCTGGAGAGATGAAACACATCTTCTGTGTGCATGGTGGAGAAATTACACAGCTTCTAGTTCCACCAGAAAACTGTAGTGTAAGTTTTAACTAATGTGTCCTGATAACTTGTCTTACACTTCCCGTGAAACCTACGGCAGCTGTTCCCCACCAGTTGGCCCATAAGCCCATAGGTCTTGAATGTGTTGTTTGTTTTTGTTTTTGTTTTTTTTGATAAATTGAATGAACAGAAATAATTTAATGCGTAATATGACACAGGTTTATTTGAGAACCACGGGTTCTCCTTTTTTGCTCAACACAGTTTCCTTGCCTTTTGTTTCCTTTTTTTCCCTTCCCTTCTTGTTCCCTTTTTCTTTAATGTTCTGCTTTTTTTATCCTCTTTTTCATATTTCTATTAGCGTATGTGCAGGAACATGCCTATTCTGGATTATAAATCAAAATGCCTCTAGTCTCTTTTTTCTTTTACTAAGAAATATGCATCAGTATTAGCTAAAATATTTTGGCCTGTAGCATAAAAACAAATATAAATAAAAGTGACAGGGTTGAGAGTAAGTAGTCTATATTTTATTGGCCAGTAAAGTATTATTTTTATGACTCTTTTGAACCCTACACAATTACTTCCCCTTCAGATTTTAAACATTTGAAAAACATGTTGGTAGAAAATAATTTCCTTCTTCTGGAAAGACTGAGAAATTTCTGGCCATGACCATGAAGTGACGTTATTGGTTCAGTGCATAACATTTTTCTGAGGTAGCGATATCGCGTGGTTATGCTCAGAAGGCAGGATGTTCTCTTACCTGTTTGCTCTTTATGACCAGCAGGTAGTTGGATTCAAGAGAATTTCTGCAAATGAAAATCTGTTCCCAGTGATAACAGCAAGTTTTGCCATAGATTTATGTGCCTGTGTTTGCTTATAAAATAGTTTGTTGATCATTATACTTCGGCCAGTGAAGAAGAGATTCTTAAACTGCCTACCTTACCTGCCTTATGATTAATCTTTATCTATTTATTTTTTCATTTTGAAGGCAAGAGTCCAGCACTGCGTTTGCTCTGTTGCCAGTGATCACTCGGTAGGTCTTCTGAGCCTGCGGGAGAAAAAATGCATCATGCTGGCATCCCGTCACCTCTTCCCTATTCAAGTAATAAAATGGAGGCCTTCTGATGACTACCTGGTAGTGGGATGTTCAGATGGCTCTGTGTACGTCTGGCAAATGGATACCGGTAAGCTTCAGTTCAGACATTGTTTGATCAAAATTTTTAATAATACTAAGTAATCTGGGCAAGGTGCATCTGAGACTTGTTATTTTTTTTCACGCATTTTTTTTAGGTATCTAGCTCTCCCTATGTTCCCCAAATTTGTAGATCAAATACTAAAACATTGATTTAGAATAACTCACTTGTTTTTGGAGGAGTATAGCTTCCTCTGGCTTTTTCTCCCTCCATATCTTTCCTACTTACCTTTTCAGAGAACAGTTAAGATGTTAGCCGCACGTGTAGTGTCCTCTTAGTTTATTAGCATTCATGCTTCCTCAGCAGTTTTCTTGAAAGCTTGGTGTAGAAATCCAACACCTTCAATCTCCAATAGTTTCTTCATCTGCAAAGTAAAGAATAAGTTTTATTGTCTGTCTGGTTTGTGTTTCCCTTCCTTTTGTTTTTAAAGGGGCTAATGCTCTGTTTAGAAGACAGTAAGAATGAGCCCTAAGACTTCAGTCTCAAGGAAACTCAGGAAAAATCCATTCCTTTGGAAATTAGATTTCTAAAAATAGCTGTTAAAGCTTTACCCATTGCATCCTGAGGTGTAAATTATTTTTGCATGTTGTTGCACTTATAATGTTCTGCACATTCTGAATTGTTCCTGCCTAAACTAATGTTTTCCAAAATGTTTGAAGGTGCGCTGGACAGGTGTGTGATGGGAATAACAGCAGTAGAAATCCTGAACGCCTGTGATGAGGCAGTTCCTGCGGCTGTGGACTCCCTCAGTCATCCCGCTGTCAACCTGAAGCAGGCCATGACTCGGCGGAGCCTGGCTGCTCTGAAAAACGTGGCACATCAAAAACTGCAGACTCTTGCCACTAACCTGCTAGCTTCTGAGGCATCCGACAAAGTAAGTTCTGCTCTAGCTCATCTGTTTCTAATGCAGTATCCAAGCAATGTGAAGTAGCTGGTCACCTCTTATAACTGTAATGCTTCTTTTGCATTTCCTATAGAGACGTGGCTTGCAAAAGAAACTAAAATATTTTTTCTTTAAACCTGTTTCTGCCACTTTGAGATAAACAAAATGTGGTATTTTCTTGTTTTTAATATTGATCAATATATTTGCAATGTCAGTATGTGCTTAATACATTAATACCAAGATGTCTGTTAAGAACAAACAGTTTCTATGTTCAGGTGTGTACGTTGGTACTTCTCTGAAGGAAGATTTTTTGTATTGCATGTGAGAGGATGATTTAGGTATTGAGAGAGAGAAGAAAGAATATCCTGACAATAAAGAAATAAATAGTTTAATGTTTTCAGAACACTGCCATAGCGAGGTTTTTATTATCTCAACTTTATTTATGCTAGGGATTAAAATCTGTAGATATGAGACTGGTGTTAAGTTTTGTTTGTGACCGCATTAAATCCTTTAGCAGGGGTAGTTTTTGCCCAGTCAATAAGGGAAAACAATTACACATGCAGAAGCAAACCCAAGAAGCTAAAGGTTGATGAAGAAGTAATCATATTATGAAAAATGTGTGCTGAAAGAACCGCTTGTGTTTGCAAACACGAGCTTGTGTGTGTTTGTTTGCTTGTTTCTTTTGTTTTTCTCTTGATAAATGCAGGCTTCTGATGTTCTGGCAGTCTGGCTTCTGACCAGCAGAGAGCAGCAGAGATCTGCTTCGAGCTCTATTCATTTTCCTTTTTTTTTTTTTTTTTTTTAACCTTCCTGCATCCTATTCTGTTTGGAAAAGAGCGGTCCCTTGCACAGGATATTCTTTGGAATGGTGTCACCTTGTTTTTCCAAATATCTGAGTGCCCAGGCTTGTGTGCCAGTATTCATACCAAATCCTCTGAGTGTCAGTGTTACAGCATTAACGTATATTAGGTCTGCAATACTTGATCACAGCTCTGAAATTCCCGATCTTATGAGAATGTCAGTGAAGCATCTTAGAATGATTTTCATGTTTTATACCCTGCGAGTTTTCAAACTGTGTTCACACAGAGCTTCCTCAATTTGTGAATTAAATCCAAGAAAAGTGTAAAGACGGTTATCCAGTTAAAATTTTGAAATACCTCTGATTTTCTTTTATTTTTGTAGGGGAACTTGCCTAAATATTCGCATAACTCCCTGATGGTTCAAGCTATAAAGACTAATTTAACAGATCCAGATATACACGTGCTCTTCTTCGATGTGGAGGCCCTGATTATTCAGCTGCTGACCGAAGAGGCCTCGAGACCCAACAGCGCACTCATTTCTCCGGAGAATTTGCAGAAGGCATCTGGCGGTTCTGACAAAGGAGGCTCCTTTTTGACTGGCAAACGAGCAGCCGTCCTCTTCCAGCAGGTCAAGGAGACGATCAAAGAGAATATCAAAGAGCATCTCCTCGACGACGAGGATGAGGATGAAGAATCGATAAGGCAGAGAAGAGAAGATGGTGACCCGGAATATCGCTCTAGCAAATCTAAACCATTAACTTTATTAGAGTACAATCTAACCATGGATACAGCAAAGCTTTTTATGTCTTGTCTTCATGCCTGGGGCTTGAATTCTGTCCTAGATGAGCTTTGCCTTGATCGCCTGGGGATGCTTAAGCCGCACTGTTCTGTGTCCTTTGGCCTCCTGTCCAGAGGTGGCCACATGTCTCTGATGCTTCCCGGTTACAACCAGTCTGTAGGTAAGCCATCCTACGAGGGCGTGGAGCTGGGAAGGAAAATGTCCATTACAGAAGGACTGGGAAAGGGGACGTACGGAGTGTCGCGTGCAGTCACCACTCAGCACCTCCTCTCTGTCATCTCGCTGGCAAACACGCTGATGAGCATGACGAATGCAACTTTCATTGGAGACCACATGAAGAAAGGCCCGACCAGGTACGGAAAGCACTCCCTTTAACTCACAGCAACTTGCTTTCAGAGTCTCTACCTCGATACAGTGCTTTATTTTGCCAGCCTTTTGGTGTTATGGCAGCCTTTGGTTCCCAGATGATCAGAGTGCATTTCTTCTTATCATGACTAAAGCATTTTTTGTGCCAAAGTAACTTTATTGCTTTTAATTGAGTTACGTAACTTACAAACTTAATATGATGTGGAGTTAGAGTAACGTTTGTGCCAGTAGGAATGAGAGGCCAGTTTTGTCCTCTTTGAGTTTTAGTTTTAAATAGATTAAAGAGTAGGTCAAATTCTGAACAGATCAAAACATACAGACAAACTTTTCATCCCCAAGGAGTAAGCTAGGACCTGTAAATGAGATGCATCATTCTTTACAGGATTGCCTTTCAAAGTTTGTTTAGTCACAATGTCTTAGCAAATAATCCTCCCCTCCCTCTCTTTTTTTTTTTTCCTCCCTTGTCTTCCTTCCTCTCCCCTTCATGCCTGTTATGTTTAGGCCACCTCGGCCTGGCACTCCAGAGATGACAAAAGTGAAGGCACCTCCTTCGATGGCAGCAAGTCACGCAGCTCAAGGACAAATTAAGCAAGGTAAAAATGACTTTCTTTGGAACAATTTGATATGTCATTTCAGCTCCTGACACTGAAGTTCTCACCTTACTCTCATGTGATTAACAACATTGCTAGCTTCTACATGGGAGGAAGAAGGTTGATGTATGATGTTGTCCTTTAGTAGTCTGCGTTTTCTCTTTCATAAGTACAGTGGCTAGGTTTAAGACGTAGAAGAACATGCAATATGGAAAGAGGGCTCACACCCGATGAGAATTGAATTTTGCACTGGAGCAGAGCAGTGAGTGGAGCTTCCTCCAGGTGGTGGGAGCACACAGAAACTGTCCTGTGAGGGATGGAGGAGGAGGAGGCAGCTCCTGCCTGCTTGCTCTCTAAATTACAGAGCTGCTGTTCCATGCAGCAAATGAGTCGATGCCAAAAATGAAGTTAGATGTGTGTAACATCACGGTGAGGCCACTTTTGTCTTAGTGCCCAGCTCAGGAGCAGGTGCCCGTTTGAAAGAGCGGTGTGGCAGCTGGGGAAGCCAGAGCTCCCCACACCACCTCCTGCAGGCTGGGCAGGGGGCACGAAGCCTGCACCATCGGGGGGGGTTGGTGGGTGGGGGGCACGTCCGAGTGTGCGCTTGGTCGTGTGTGCCTCCTGCCTGATGAAACAAAGAGGGAACGTGTACATCGCTGCTCTTATCACCGCTCCTCAGAGGTTTTCTGGGTGTAAGGCCAGAATATGTGCATATAAGTAGAATGTAGGGCAGAAGAAATGTGTTGTTTTTTTTCCCATAATGTGTTTTATTTTTCACTAATTTATAAAGAAAATATCTTTTGGAATCATTTGAAACTTTCTTCCTTAATTAAAAATAAACAAATAAAAATAAACCCTTAACTGTTATAGCTAACTATTAAAACTTTGTCTTTTCAAGCTACATGAATATGGAGAAACTTACACTTTGTGAAATGGTTGCATTTTGCAGAATACAAATGCTCTTTCGTTGTGATATTTTATGGATATTTATCTTTAATATTTTGAATGTCCTTCACATACATCCTTACTTAAATCTTTAAAGCATGGAAGTGCTCTTGTGCTAGAAAGCTGGTAAGCACAACAGGTAACTTCATCCATCAACTCTGTGACTTTCATCATTCACATCCAAAAAGGAGGAAAATTTGTATCCCAGGAGGAAACTTACTCATCAGCAACACGTGTGTGTATTCTTTTGCTAATTCATTTTTGGTGATCTGCGTTTGGAAAGGGCAAGTCAGTTTCAGGAGTGATGAGCATAAAGCTTTTCTTTTCATTATCAAATTTGCTGCATAAATAGAGAAGCAACAGTCAATAACAAAAAGTAGAAATAAGAATGAAAAGTCAAGTAGAGCTGTTTCAACAAGTGGACTTTTTTTCCCCAGCTGCTTGCTTTTTCTTTGAAAGATTTGTCTTTGAGATGTCAGGATTTACTGAAGATGGTGTCAGTATGGCAAATTCAATGCCAGACAAACTATTTCGCACAGAGGATCTGTTTTTTGTTTTTAAGGTACAGTTACACTGGGGTTATCCTTCCCCAAGTGAAAACTATGCAATTTTTCTTAGAACTAGCTTTGCTGATCATGGTGATCAGTTACCCAACAGGGAATGAAAAACAATTGATAAAATTAAATTCTGTGCATCGTCAAAAATATAGAAAAATACTCTTGTTCCTAAAATTCTATTTTTGTGGGTTTTTTTGTTGGTTTGTTTTGTTTTTCCTGTGTTTGGTGGCATGTCTTGCATGCTCCTGGGGAGAGCTGAGTTTTTGTTTGAATGGCACCCTTAGGTCCTAAGTTTACCTTTGCCTCCCACTGTGTGCTACTTCCAGCATCTCACCACTCATAAATTACTAGTGCTTATTCTTAAAAAATCAATTAGTACAGATACAATTAATGCGTGTTGGGACATGCTTGATCTCCATCTCTTTGACCTGTATTTGTCCCGAGATCAGCAGCTCTGGGGCCAGCTGCTTCCATCGCAGTGATTGTTAGAATTACTGACACTTGCAGGGGGAGGACGACAACGGCAAAAGAGGTCAGAAAGGAAAACTTCAAAGGCTTGAGTTTTGTTTTAAGAAAGCAACGACAAAAAGCAGCGGTGTGCTTTTTCTTACACCGACTGGCTGCTTTCATGCAGCTACAGAAGTCCCTTTTGTCGCGCGCTGGTGGCGGTGTCCCCGTACACGTGCCATCGTGCTGCGTTCGTGTGGAAGGGACGGCCAAAGTAGCTTGGATGCAGATGTCCCGCAGCGCCAAAAGAAGTTCACTGCATGAAAAGCAAACAGCCTATTCAGGAGACAATGCTTAATGTGTTCAGGAGCCTGAACCCATTGTTGTTCTGCAACGGAATAAAAGTGGGGGATTAATTTGCAGATGCTTGTGCATGACATATGGTAATTTCTCTATAGGAAGGAAGTGTCAGAGAGTGCCCTGTAAATCCCTGCCTTGACCTCTGGTTGTGGCATGTGTATGCCATAAGGTCTGCGCAGCTTTTCATGTGATAATGTTAAGTAATGAGCATTAGTGGGAGCCTAATGTTTAGAACTGCTTTTAAATTACGTTTGCACCGAGAAATTACGCAGCTCACAACGTAAGTACGTCACGGCTCTGGCTTTGAGGACATGCTTGACCTGTGCTCTTTTGTGTTTGCTTCCCTGTAGTCTTAGCAGCGTGGTTTATATGCTGCTGCTTTATGTTCCTAGTCCTTTCTTTTGTTCAGGTTTAAACTTCTCTGAATGGACACGTTTCAAATGGAACTACATTCAAACTAGCCAGCAGTGATACATCCTATGGCATTTTAGTAGAACAGGTGGGACAGCCCAGGTTTAAAGGGGCTATTTCGAAATTACTTTTTTAATCTGTAGTCCAAATTCCAAATCTATCTAGAGATGGGGAAGAACAAGAACAAAAGTGAAACTCCTGGTTTTAAACTCCTAGTCAACCGTTATGCCAAACCAAATCCCAGCTTTCTAAGGACAAACTTGGATTTATTTTTTTTTTACTTACAGGTATTTTCTTTTTAAAACCCACAAGTTTATGTTGGTGTATCTGTGTTTCTCTGCGGTTGCATGTCTTCCTCTCACTGACATTGCACTTCTTGTACAGCCTAGAGTTTTTTTAAGTTGAGTATTATCACCGTTTCCTCCAGTTCTGTTTGTCATTCTTCAGTGATACTAATCTGTTTTCCAGAAGCTGCTATCCTCACTCTCCGATTTTTTTCTCTTTATTTCTTCTTCTTTCCTCTGCAAGTTGCTCCTGCTGTTTCTTCTAGCACTGAAGCTGGTCACTCTGGCTCTGACACTGCTCCTACTTTACATACCTGTTTCTTAGTAAATGAAGGTATTCTTTCCTCATTTTTTCTATCTATTTGTCTTTTGCTTTCAACTAATGTCCTTTATCATTGTTACGACATGACTTTAGTTTGGTCTGTGTAGATACTTTTCTTTGCTAGATACAGAGGCAGTGGGGTTATTTCTGTGTTCTTTGCTATTAATGCTGGCAGAGGGTGAGTGGATCTGGTTTGTCTGTCCCGGGCTTCCTTTCTCTTCAGTTCTCAACCGCTGTATCAAAGGTTGCATTTCAGATCCTGTTTGGTTTTGCTGTTGCCTTTGGAGGAAAAAGCCTAAGACCCTTTTTAAGTAGGGAAAATAGAAATGCCTTTTCCCCCCGCTGAGGTATGAATGAAAGAAGCTGCACTCCGTGTGGTTTGTATTCCGTTTGGGTGACATTTCCCATCTCCCTTGTGGACGTAGCTGCTGCTGCTTGGTGCGAAGGTTCAGCCCTGTCTGGAGCCTTGAAGGGTCCCTTCTGGTACGAGCACGTGGCACTCGTCTGCTTTGGGGACGAGCGAGCAACAGCATTTTGTAGTTCACGTTGCAAACCAAAAGGCTGAAAAAATGTCACGGTCCTTTAGGAAAGAGAAACAAAATCATTGCAAGTCACTTACATTTTGGTTTATGAAAACATGAATGATTTAGTCAAACTACTTGGGGTTTGCGTTTGTTGGTTTGTTTCTTCTAATAAATGTTTATTTACGTAGTGAAGAATGCCTTCCTGACCCAAAGATTGGCACAAAAAACAAACAAACAATCAGAAATCAGAAACCAAACAGAAACCAACCCCTTGTATCACTGCATAAGCCTTTGTTTTAATGCCTTTTATTGCCAAGCCATAAATTTGCGCTTTCACGCAGGACTTTCAAGTATGAAATGATTTCTTGTAGCGTCAGGAAGAGCTTTATTCGTTAAAACATTTAGGTTTTTATGTTCGCAATTGCTGACAAATTAAAAATATAGATCTATGTGCTTGCCTGAAGTACTTCTCAGGTTTATCAAGTCAATGTAGAGCAGAATGCTACAAGATTTCTTTGTGTAAAGTACATCACAAGCATTTTTATGATCCGTGTCATTTGAGCTTGATATGCTCCCCCGTACAGTTTGTAACTACGTAATGTCACAGCTTTACAGTAGGAGTATACTTGAGGTAAGCTCATTCGAGTAAGGTTTAGATGGGAAGACGAGGAGGGCAGACAAACGCGTGCTTTTCTGCATTTGCACACCTTTTAAAATGGGCCAGAAAAGTCTATAATCTTTCAAGTGGTAACTCATGCGCGGAGTGTTTTGTAACTGGATTATAAAACTGAATTAAAGTTGCATGTAGGACGTTGTGTAAAATAATGGCAATTATTGTTTGAACAGATCACTTAAATTAGTCCTGTGCTCAGCGCTCATGCTGAGAGCATTTTGTGTGCAGTGTTGGGCATACTCTGAAGGTTGCAAGCTGACAATCCAAGCCTGTGACTGGGCAGCGTTACTCTTCTGAAGTCTTTTTGTGAGGGAATGGGGAGAAAGAGGGACATTTGTCTCAAACCAATCCTAATTAAACACAACCTCCTGCTGGCGTGGAGCTCTGAGCAGCTCTCTGGGGCACACGGTCAGTCCCGGAGGAGCTCCTCGTATCCCCTCATGGCACAGGGGGCACGTGCAGTGCCTGGGGGTCCGGCTGCAGAAGGGAGAAATCTCTCATTCTGCTGCAAAATTGTTCTTTTTATTTGTTTCCCTTCTTTCTCCCACCTTCTCCTGAAGACTTAACGCGTACCAGGCCAGTTGCCGATGTGAATTTACTTTCTTGCATTTTATACGCGGTATCTGCCTGGTGTTACTGCCTTCACCTCGCCGTCCTGCCGTGTTTTCCCAGGTTGGAGCCAGCTGGCTGCCATGCACTGCGTGATGCTCCCCGACCTGCTGGGGCTGGACAAGTTCCGACCTCCTCTCCTGGAGATGCTGGCCCGCCGCTGGCAGGACCGCTGCCTGGAGGTGATTTCTCTAGTTTGGGGCTGGGGATAGCTGCTCTTCCTGCCTCTAGTCAGTGCTCAATTCTAAAAGTCCAAACTTGAGTGCTCAAATAGCAGTCCACCTTCTCAAATCTTACTTTTGAGGGGCTTGGTTGGCCCAGGCAGGCCCCAGCACCCCGCTGCTGCCCCTGCCCTGCTGACAGCAGGGACCTGTGAGGACCCCGCTGGCCACTGGGCGTCATCCTGCTGCTGCTGGAAAGGGCAGGGTGGCCAGATTTATGGGAGTAGAGGTTTACGGAGCAGAGATTTATGAGAGTAAACCACCAGAAAACCCACTGGAAAGGCTCAGTCACCCAGCACCAGGAGCTCCACGCACCGCCAGGGGCACCTGGGGAGAAAGGAGTGGGGGATTTGCTAGGAAGAGCAGCAGAAACAACCCATATCTTGCAAACAAAATTAAGTATTTGAACCTTTAGTTATTTTTTTTTGTTTATTTATGCAAACAGCTTTATACAACTCTTATGTGGCGTTGTCTTTTATTAAGCACATTTCTCCTCGATATAAAAAGTTACCGATTCCTTTTGACGCAAGATCCTGGAGTTGTTTGCTGCAGATTCAGGAGGGCAGTTTTCCAGCTAACCTGTCAAAACGTTGAAAAAGTGATCGTGTCTCTATATTTTTGTAGCTTCTGTGTGGCATATGGTAGAAACACATGCTGTACATATTTTTTTAAAAAGAAATTACTGGATTAAAAATTTCTAGGATTCCATTATGAATCTCGTTGGGATCAAAAAACTATTTTTTTTTCCCGAGACTGCTGAGTTGCCTTATTTTTTGGAGCGTGTATACAGTAGTCAGTAAGTGGTTTGTCACCCAACTATTTGATAAATGACTAGCGGGCCTTAACGCTACACCTATGCTGCTCTGGCAAAAATTTTGTTGACTGTGCAGCTTTCAAAGAAGGCAAGGAGGAACGGAGCTGGATTAGGGGCTGTAGGTCTTCAGCAGCCATGTGACTGAATTGGGAATATGGTTTCTGCTACCTGGGTGCCTGTTCTTTGGCTAGGTAGGGTGTACTTTGAGATGGTTTCCCAAGAGGTAATTAGTTTGAAGCTAATTAGAATTTGAAGCCCAGTTACTGGATAGCCTCAGGTGTCAAGTTAGTGTATTGCTATTCCCTGCTTGCCCACAGTTTTTTGATCAAGTCACTTAACTTCCTTGTGTTTAAAAGCCTTTAGACCAAAAAGTCAGGTATTTATAAATGCAGTGAAATCCTCAGGTAGAACACATGGGATTTTGATGGGGGACAAATAGTACATGACAGTATTTTGTATTTCTTGGTGTAAAAAGCTGGACTTTTAATTTTAGAAAACTTTTTTTTATATTTATTCACCTGTGGTTTCATTGTTCAGTCTTCCATGCTACACAGCAGATCTGTGTATCCCATTTGGAAAACTGGTTTTAGGTGATTTTTATCTTCTACTATATTCCAACATCCACCTGTGATATTTAGAAAAAATACTGATTCCTTGTGTACCTTGGAATTCTGGTGGACGTTTTTGGAAATGTTTAGAGAAGGGTGAACACAAATTACTCCTAGAAAACTAGAATTTTGGTGGTTATTTTGCTTTTGTATTTAAGTAGGAGTGGGGAAAAATGTGGGTTTTCTGGAAGCTTAGTTCAGTTTTCTATTCTATATGAGTTGCTTTTTTTTTTTTCTTTAAGCGATGCTTTTTGTTGTTCTGGCTAAATTATACTGATAGCATCTTGATAAATATTTGATGTTTGAGTTTGTGTGATTTTTCCGGTTGGTTTTATAGGTAAGAGAAGCTGCCCAGGCCTTATTGTTAGCAGAACTGAGAAGAATCGAGCAGGCAGGTCGGAAGGAGACAATTGATGCGTGGGCTCCGTATTTGCCACAGTACATTGACAGTGTTATATCACGTAAGTAACCCTGTCTTTAATCTGAAAACAAGTGGTTGCTAGATAAAGGCCAAAAAAAAAAAAGGAATTTCATAAACAAATTGATGAACGCTACTACAAAAAAATGCATTTGGGCTATATATAACAGTTTTAGGAAATTTTCAAAGTAATTTCACAATCGTGAAATTGCTCGAAGATCCCTAGTGCTGATCAGGTAAACAGAACATTTCAGGACGTGTCATTGGGAATGGAGTGCCCTCTGCAAAGGCAATCCATGCTGCTGAGGGGCTAGGCTGCAGCTGGTAGGTTTCAGGGAAGAAATCTACTATGAAAAGGGCTGAAAAAATTACAAGGTACTGGTGGTAAAACACAGACTTTTTTTTTTTTTTTTTTTTTTCAAGGAGTCTATAATAAAATCATAGAAATGGCTATAAAGGGATCCTTTGGTATCCCCAAAGTATCGAAGGATGCTGAAAGGAGCTAATGCAGGAAATGTCCATCAGCATCTGCTTGGCGTCTGACGTGCCTCCAGCCCAGCTGGGTGTTCAGAAACATTGATTACCAGGCGCTGCAAGGAGACATCAGGTAGAGATGGTAGAACAGTTATCGAGGATTCATTAGGCAGTAATTTATGGTGATGGTTAATCAGGTGAGCATGAGATTACAGAGCTTCCTTTGGTACCGAAACATAGAGCACTTCATAAAAGTCTAAAACTAAAAGTTGATGGGCTTTGGGGTGTTAGAAGCTCAAGCTGGTTTTGCAAAGTGCGTGTAGTGCGCAGAAGCAACAGAGATGTGTCTTGCAATGCTCTGCCAAGATGTCTTAAATCGTCCCAGAAGTATATCAAGAATGAGAGCTGTTCCTTTTTCATCTCTCTTGCAATTTGTAAAAATGCAAGAGAATTTAAAAATGAAATTTGTTAATTTTAAAAAACAGTTTCATGCAGGCCTCTGCATAGTGGTTTTTTGGTAACTGGCTGTTCCCGCTAACCTTCTGACTTAGTGTAGATTATATATGCTATTACCTATTCTTTTGAATCACTACTTCGATTATTTAATGTGGTTTTAAGAGAAAAGAGTGTTTTTCATAGCAATTGTTTTCTAACATCTTCATGTCCTTGCTTCTTTTTTGTATTAGTTGATTGGGTGTTAACTGAACAAATCAAATGCATTAAAGTAATACAAATTAAAAATCTTAAAACTGTCAGATGAAACAATTCGTAGTTTTGTGTGATTATGGACCTAACTGGGTTTCTCTTAAAAATCAGCCGATCCCTTTTGATGAAATGCTGTCCATTAAAGCATTGCACTTGTAAGCGGAATGAGACAGGGAATTTCTCTTAAATACTTTACTTGCAACCTGTGAAAATCGCTTGCATTTCTGAATGATTGGCCTTATTTGGAACAGTTGGTTGACGGGCAGAGAAGGGTTTTAACAGAATTTAGTATTATCAAGGGCGCATAAGTCTTCTGTGTGCCTTGAGCCACTACATGCAAATACGTATTTACCAAAACATCAGGCTTCTGACTGTAACTGTGCACGTATGTCTTGAATTAATACTGTGATATGCAATATAATCTTCCTTCTCAAAATAAAATCAATCGTTACTGACCACTGTTTAAACTGCTGTGTTTTTCTCCAGAACTGCTATTTTCATTTTATTTGTTGATAATAAAGCAGAGATTGTCCAGGCTCTAAGAATCTATTCTTGGAAGATGCGTCAGCGTCATAAGATACTCCCTTCAGTTATCTGCCTAGGAACTTGCATTTATAGAACAATGACACAATATAAAGATACAAAGAGATATAAACACACCTGCCATACATAACAAAGCAGTAAAAAAATTATAGTTTAATGGATGAGAATGTTTGCTTTTAAGTAGTAGGCATTCATTTTCCTGAAGATGTGCTTCTTTCTCCGCTGAAGAATGTTGTTTCTATTCAGGGAAGGATCTCTATTAAATACCAATTGATTTTTGAGAGATGTGTAATAATCTTATTAAATCTAAATTGAATGCATAAATTACATGGAACACGCTGTTTTCAGGTGATGTTCAGAATTTGCTGGTGAGGCTAAGCTGTTGTTAATTACAGCCTTTAGCCATGTAGCGGTTGCCTTATTACAGGGATGTTGTTGCGCAGTTAGGCGTGCAGCCAGGCAGCGAGTAAGAAGTGTTGTATGGACATGCCAGAGAGCCTCCATCCGTGCTGCCAGATATTTGTGCCATTCGGTACGTTAGGGTTTATTTTCTAATTGATCCTTTTCTGAGGTCAGTTGTACTCTGTTCATAGAATACAGTTCCGAAAAAGGACCTTCTGTTTAAGGTACTTGAAAGCAACTGGTAATTCATACTAATTCCAATCCTTGTGCCGTTTCTGGTCCTCCTCCTTACTTAAACACTTCCATTGGAAAGCGTGAGCAGAGTGTGCAGCCCTATTTTGCATGCACATCAGCTGGGAGCGTAATACTTTGTTCTGCCTCTCATGTTCAGGCCACAGGTAAGGCATTTGATTTTTGTGTAGCCATTTAATAGCTAGGGGCTGACTGGTTTAAAAATAACTCCAGTGTTTTGTATGTATTCAGTTCAAGTATGCATACAGCATACTTGGGATTTTACTAATTACTAAATTAGGATAAGCTTATCCATCAGAACCAACAAGAAGGTTTTAAAGCAGGGAAAAAATAGAGAAATCAGCTGAGGAGTACGGCTGAATGAATGACTGGAATGTAAATGTTCAATATTGTTAAGGCACTGATATTGAAAAGCTGTAAAACAGATGATGAGTAGCAAATTGGAATTCATTTATTTTATATTAGCAGTGTTGAAAACTATGTAACTTGAACCAAGTTTGTGCCTCTCCTGAATAGCAGGGCAGAGATGGCATTTAATAGTGTTATTGTCTGCGAGAGCTACACAAAGATGCTGACATCCTGAAGAGGAATAATAATTGTGGTATCAGAAAGGAGAAATGAAATAATTAAGGAACTAAAAAACTTGCTCTTGTGGGTAGCGAGTGAAGTATACAGATGTGTCCTTAGTTCTAATATAGGACTTGCTAAAAGAGAATACCTTTTTAAAAAGGTCTGGGGAGGAATTGAAGGGGATAAAAATAATTTAAATGGCCAAAATGGTTGCAGTGGATTTCTGAAAAGCATAGTTTTATGATAGAAAGGCAAGCAGCAGAAATATGATAGATCAAGAAATACCACTTTGTTTCTTTCATCATCCACTTCTCCCTAACTCCCCTCTTAATAAAGGAGCATAAAATATTATCAGCATGTTTGTGCCTAGCACATCTCACTGCTTTACAATAATTCTTATATTCATTTTATTTTTACATTCTAATTTTGCTTTTTTTTTTTTTTTGGACATAGCAGGTTCCTTTTTAATTGAAACAAATGCTAATTACTAATAGAAGCTTGCTGCTGATATGATACTTAGTCATCTGCGCTTAATTGACTCTTGAATGTCTCCAGTGTGTGGTACTAGCAAACAGAGATGAAATCTTTTCCCCATTTGTATATTCAGCGCACAGATCCAATAACAGTTTGGAACATGACCTTACTCAGCAAGATCAAGCCAACTCTCGTGTCTCCCAGCTTTTTGATGAAATGTGTTTGGGAACTTGAAAGGCAAATTTGCACTGGATTATCTTTAAATAATCTTTTAACTAATGCAAGAGAGAGTCTTGTGAACAATAGAGGTTCAGATTGTCGAACTTTTGTTCCAGTCACACTGCCAGCTACTTCAACGAAAAAGTACGTGCTCGGCCAGCTTTTATTCCCATACCTGCTTTTGCATTTTGATGAACACAGAAAAATGTGAGCTGGTACCCCGGTGCATATTGAATATGGCATCTTAGGAAACAGTTTCATCAAAATTATTTAATTCAGATTTATTTTTATTTTTTTTTACAATGTATGGTAACATTTGCTGAAACAATAACTAAGGCTTCATATTTACTAACATTTCTAATTTTTTTCTTATGTTCTCAAGGCTTCATTTTTCTATCACTGCTTGGTAGTTACACAATAAAAACGCAAGGTTTTTTTTCTAATACTGTGTTTTTAATCAGTTTGCATAGATTTATGCATGCAATTTGTATCTGATGTTCCCTAACAACCTGATGATCAGCTGAAAGTGTTAGGATTGAGTATGATTAAGGTCTCTGTACCTCTGTTGTGATTTTATTCTGCAGTTTTTCATCTCACAGGTATATTACTCTAAGAAGACTTCTCTTTGTTTTGCTTTACATCTGTCAGATTGTCTCATTTTCCATTAGATTTTATAAGTTTGTTTACCAGTTAATAGTTTAACAGCTCTACACTGTACAGTAATTGATTCTTCTTAAAATGCTACAATTTTTTTTTATCCTCTAAATTGCTTGTTTGATATGAATAGTCTTTAAAATGACATAGGAGACTTGATGGAGTAATAACATGTTCCTGTAGATCTATTACAGTCATTATAGCGCTGGAAAGTGCATTTAGTAGTTCTAAAGCCTTTTTACTTTTAAGCTCCACCAGAATATGTTAATTTGAAGACTCTGCCGCATCCTATGTTGCCTTCTGCAGCAGTGCTTGAATCATTTAAATACATGCTGAGGCATGGCAGAGGATGGAGGGGGTCTTAGTCGTGCTTCTGTATCCATGTTAAAGGCAGTAGTTGCATCTGTAATGAAGATTTGGGGGAGTAGCTGACTATACAATTTCATTAAGTCTTCTTATGAAAAAAAGAAATTGCCTATTTTTCATGAAAATAAGCCTTGTACTAGTAAGGTGGTGACACAGAAGACTGTGCATGGTGTCCTCTATTCATATTTCTCCCTTCCCAGCTCCATCTTGGGTTGAAACATGACATAGGTGGTCTAAATGTACTCAGATATCTCACAGTCAGTGCAAATGGGCAAATACAAATTAGAGAAGAGAAAGATGGTTTTGTGGGGAATGGGACAGGACACTGAAACAAGCAAGCCTTAAAATCTGTTATTTCCTGCTGCATCTAGTTATTTATTCGTTTGACAGTGGTGAGCCATCAGATGAGGAACGGGGAAGTCTTGGATTAGAGATCAGTATCTTCTGATCTTTGACCACTGCCTGTTAAACATATTGCAAACAGTGCGAATGCCCTGCTGAATGTCAAATAACACCTCAGGTTTGTGTACACGCTGACACCAAACACAGAGCTGAAACCTGCGAGTGGTGGAGTTGTGGGAGTCACTGGGGGATGCTGGTTGTACACAGGGGACTGCAGCAGGCTGTGGTGCACCCACTTAGACTATATCCGGGACCTGTTTTACTTTTTAATTCTCTCTTTTTGGTGCTAATATTTTCTTAGGGTCAAGGGCTGTCACACATTAATAATGAGGAGTGTTAACTAACACCTGGCATGATTAGCATGTTTGGCAAGTAGTTAATTCAGAATTTTTATCCATCTGTAGCATACTACAAATTGTAATTAAATAATTTGGGTACTGAGATCGTGAGTGAGCAAGAAGCTGCTAAGGTGTCAGAAAGGAAATGTGCTAAATGCATGTTTAAAGGAAAGACGAGGAAAGCCAAGAACTGGAAATAGGCCTGGTTTGTAGCTGCCACCTGTGTGTTTCCTGCTCGTTTTGTGCAGATAAGGTGAGGTTTTTGAGGGGGAGCACACAAAGGGCCAGGGCAGGGTGTTTTGTTAGTGCCTGCTGGTGCAGGATGGGGTTTGTCAGTTTAAGCCTCCAAGAGATTTTGGTTTGTAACATACAGGCCAAGAGAACAAATTATTTATTCTATTTGGTGGGTGATGGATGGAGTGGTGGCTGCCCAGCCACGTCATCAGCTCAGCTCCGCAGAGTCCACCCCAGAGCCTCCTGCTGGAAGAGAACAAAAATAGTCCAGCCTTCGTCACGATGAAGTGTTCTTTTCGTAGGTGCATTAAAAAAGTTGTTGCTGTCCTGCAGGAAGACTTTTCGTCATCCTGGCCGAAAGGGGCTGCTTGGCTCAGTGTGCACCTATTTGCTGTGATGTCCCCTCCTTGCTCCTAAGCAGCCAGCTGGGATGTCTCAGGGAGAGACGAGGTCTGCAGGGGAAGCAGCAGCACCAGGTGGATTCCTTCTGAAGGCCAAGTTCCCGTTTCTGATGGAAAAGAGAAAGGGGAAGCCCTACAGTAAATCCAGAGCGTGTCGGGCACGTTGGGCACCGTTGCACAGCGCGGCCTAGGGCGAACGATGGATCTGTGTTTGATTTGGGCCTTCACACCCAAAATTGGCACATCAGCTCGTCGACCCCAAAAACATTAACAGATGCGTAGGCAGTGCCAAGAATTACTACTTGTGAGGTGGTTCAGCCGTGGGTGTTTTCCAGGCTCCCACACGGAGAACAGCTCAGCCCACCAAGCACCGAAGCAGCCATTTCGCGGGCTGCGTGCGCTGGAGCCCCCGAAATCTTCCGGCGGCGGGGAGACGGATGGATTTTTAACTATGTGATGGGACTGCAGATAGGGAAATGGTTGCTGTGTCTTTAACGGAAAGCAAAAGGTTATCTTGCCGTGGCCTTTGTGTGCCTGCGCTGATGTGGTGGAGGCAGCAGCCAGGCGCTGTGTGCGGAGGGGCCGGCAGCGGGCCGGGATCGATGGGAGCGGTGTGAAGGGAATTAATGCGAGGCAGGCAGGCTGGCTGTCAGCGGGGCAGCGCCGGGCACTCACTGCAGAAATCCGTTTTCAATAAATCCCGTCTAGAAATTAAGTAGAGACGCTCGGGTTGCTTCCCGTATTGCTACAGCCCCGCTCAGCCAGGTGGGTGCTTGTAGCAAATGGGTGTTTCGTGGAAAGGGGAAATCCTAAATAACACAGTAGCATGAAATTAGAAAGCATTAAACTGCTCCAAATAATAATCCACGTTATCCCCGGAAAACAAAACAAACATGGGAAGTCTATAAGAACAAATACTACGTCCGTTTTTATTAATATATTTCCGGTAGATATATCTCTCTGTTAGGAAGTTTTATTTAAAGCCAGATTAATTGAGTAAAACTTAATTAAACTTCCATTGATTTAAGTGGGAGTTTTCGTTGAGTAAGGATACTTTGATTGGGCCCCAAAGACTTGGCTATTTATACATCTGGTTGGTCATTCTGCTCGCGCAGGGTTTGACTTAACGGAGCACAAAGAATTAAACGCAGTGGATTTGCACTGCATCGTTTTGCTATATTAAATGAGCGGTTTTATGATGCTGCAGGAAAGAGTTGGGCATTTCTAAATGGTGTAAGTTTCTAGCATGAGTGAATCTTGCCTAATTTTCCAGCGTTTCCTAGTATGTCAACTGGCTAATTTTTAATACGTTCCATTTTTATGACCTTTTTACTTCTAAAACCTGTTTCTAAGACAATTTTTGGTAATTTTTGATGAACTATGTAGAAGGCATTTGTGTCCAAGAAGACGTGTTCCTTCTTACTAGATTTTCTTTGAAAGGAAGCAATAATTTATTGCCTGAATTCTTTTTGTAACTGTTATTTTTCTCCCCTTTTGTTTTTTTGTTTTTTTTGGGGGGGGAATGTTTACTTAAACAGAACGATTGCGCTTAACATTTTATTTTAATTGTATATAATTGTAATAGACTTGTAACTTTTCATTTGCTGAGCTTGGAACCAACTCAAGCAGGAAGGATGTAGCACATGTAATAGTAAAGTTCAGCCTCTTTTCAGTAACTCAGGGACAGAAAGCAATGAAAGAAGCGATGTAGTAACTCAAAAAATCAAAGGCTTTGAGTTTTGACCCAGCCCAAACTTACCTTTTAGGGACAGCTGGACCCTTGGCTCCTACTGACTGGAGTATTTAAGCCCAGAAAATGCACCCTCTGAGATGAAAGCTCATCAGTGGAGGCGTCACACTGCAGTTTTCAAAAGGCATGGCAACTCTGTACCCTTCTCTGCGTGTGGAAGGAAATCAAAGAATTTTAGCCTATGGAAGCGATATTTAGGAAGCAGCTGTATGCTTGCCGTGCCTGCGGAGATTACCGGCTCCTCGTGCCAGCTTCTTACTGAAGCTGGTAAGGACCACGCCAGGTGATACCCAGGAGCTGTAGCAGCTGCAGCGTGCATTAAACTCCGTTTTTAAAGGTGTCCTGAGTAAGGTTGATGTGCAATTTGTAATTGCATGTGATCTCGGCGCAGTCCTGCCAGCATGCTTAATGAAGTGCTGGGCTATTGATTGGCAGCGCGTCCCAGCCTGGCTTTACAGTTGTTGTCACTGCTTTTATGTGTGTTGACATAACGAGAAGGACGGTTGGGAAGTTACTAAAAGGGACTGGTTTCTCCCTATATAAAGAGGTAATGTCAGAATAAAAGTTAGAACAGGAATTGCTGTTCATCTTCCCAAAGGCAATGTCATTTCCTGAGACTTCACCTCTTGTTGAGGTTTGGTTGGTGCTGACAAAGGGCTGTGGCCCTTTTTTAAATGGGGACTTAATGCCTCTGTAGCTGGCAAACCTGACGCCGCAATCAGTCGGGCAGCAATCTCTTCATAGAATAAGATTTTTGATAGTATAGGCTGACAGAAAGGGTGTCAGGGGGGAAAGCAATCTTATCAGGGCTTCTTGTCAGGCTGCTCTTTGCGCCTTCCTAAAGCTCTTTGGGCAGACTATTTGTGAGGCTGTACTTCTTCACCCCTAGCAAAATGCTTCTTTTGATAATGCCTTGATTGAATCGTGGTAAGGGCTGGAAGGGACTAATTAAAGATTACAGCCAGGCAGCCTACAAAGCGGTGAATTCCAGCTTGAACCACGTGCTGCTGGGACGCGGCACAATTTGGTGTCTGTAACGTAGTTTCCAGCAGCAATTAAGTGCTGCATCGCAGCCAAAATGATGTGGAAGGGCTCAGATGGGTGAGCGTAGTCTGCAGGTGGTGTGGAAGCAGCCCTGTGGTGTATCTTGGGTTTTTGGCGAAAGATTTCGGTGCGTCTGTGTGTCTGATACTTTTAATTGTGCTAGAAGATGCCGTAAAAAGAAGAAAATAGGAGAGATTTACCTTGGGGAAAAGGCTTTTAAGGGGTAGGTTTGTGAAAACCGCACAGAGCGCTAAGGGAAGTCAGAACCTGGTTGCTCTTTGCTTTATCTGTTTCATAGCATTACCTTGAGTCAGAAGGTAATGTGGTCGGTTTTTCCTAATGGAAGGGTGTTATCTACCCCAATCACTGACTTTTGTGGCTGTTTGCTGTTATTTTTTCAGCTGGAGTAACCACAGAAGCCATTCAGACCGCTACGGCAAGCCCAGATGCGTTGGGAACAGAGGCCAAAGTTCAAGAAGAGGAGCACGATCTGGTTGATGACGACATCACAGCAGGTGAGCACCGCCCCGATGAATATTTTTTGACATACTAGATACCGTGCAGAAGGGATGCAACGCTTTGTGCAATTTTTCCTTACTTTTCATGAGAAAATGGAGTACATGCTATTAGAAATACAATGAAGTTATTCAAAAGGAAAAAAATCAGAGCTCTAGGCAAAAACTAAATACCTGCTTAACTGTAGCTACTGTACTATTAACATGTTGCTACTGCAAAATGTTCTCTGTATTTCAGTGTATTTGGGGGTTTTTAGTCTGCTTGCGACTGACATGTTTAGCTTGTTCCTGCAGAACAAAGGTTGGTTCTTCAGTTATCCCTTAAACAATTTACCTTGGTGAAAAATCTGATGCAAGGGTGCTACCACCATAGTCTGCTTCATCGAACTGAGGTTTTCAGCACCAAAGAGCTGTTAGTTTGTCACGCACAGAATTCAGTGGTTCAGTTCTAGAACTACCAATACAGCTTTTGCCATTGTTGGAGTTCATTATAATCCGGCAGATAGAGTTGCGAGTTGTGGTCCCTCAGGGCATATTGCGAAATGACAGACCACACAAAAATATGCATTTAATTATAAGCAGGTTATCTTTTGATTTGGTTTTTCACGCTTATTTATGCGGTGCCATAAGGAAAATATCTGTGTGCTCAATATCAATCTCCTCAGCATCTGAATGACTCCAGCACGTATTTTAGCATAGCACACTGCAGATTATAGAGCACAAAAGCTATCTTTTTTGACTGAGCTTTTTATAGATTTTTGTGAAAGTCTGAAAGAAAACTATTTATTTCTATTGACCAGAAGACAGTTAGTATGACAGATCGAGTTTTGGGTCAGGCCTCTGGTTGAAGGTGACTGAGACAAGATTCCTGCTGGTGGAAGAACAAACTGCTTGGAACAGGGAGTATTAACACCAGCTATTTGTAAAAAGCTAACAGGAAATAGTCAAAGGGGAGGGAGAATGCTGGGGGTGCCTTAAGTGGCTGGGGGAAGGTGCAGGATTCATCAGGAAACAACAGTGAATAAAGGCTGAAAAAAATGGAAATAAAAATATGGAGGGGAAAAAAAAAGAAAATATAGAAATTAATGAATAGGCTCCAGGTAGCCTGGAACACAGATCTTCCCAGGACGTCCAATACATCAGTGGTTCTTTCAGAAACGTAGCAGGAAAGAGAATGGAAGCAGGGTGCTTTAATGGAGGAACTTCCAAGTGATGTGCATTTTCTTCCTACGCTCTAGACTCTTTAAGTTCTGAGCTTTTCAGAAAGCTGTCTGCTATGTTGCTTGAATCTGGAGCTAGTAACCGTTTCTTTACAGAGAAAATACTGTTGTTAAAAGGAATCGAGCTTTAAAAGATATATCCCAAGATGAAATTTTAGTCAACAATTGAATACAACTGTTAGTGTTTGAAGAATATTAAAAAAAAAAAAAGTTATAATTCAGATAATTTAAGCTTCACCTAGTTATCTTAAAATATGATGCAGCTTCTTTCTGTAGTGGTCCTCTTAAGGCTAATATTTATTGATTTGACTGCACAGAGTAATACTGGCGTGCAGTGGTCAACAGGATATTTTTTTCCAATTCGAATTGGGATTTACCAAATGCCTTCATTTGCCCAAAATCATTTTTTAAAAGGCTCGTTTTCACATCAGTACTTATATATTATACTGATATATTCTGATAATTCTAGCAGCTGCGGTGGTGTGCATGCAGAAAGTTATATAGCAAATAAAAGCTGGGTTTTATACTGATAACGTTTGTCAGCTTGAAAGTTTAATCTTTCAAATCTTTTCCTTCAATATTTCTAAATCTATTTTCTTGTGTAATGATTAGTACTTTTAGCAATAATTATCCGCTAACTTGTGAATTCAGAAGCAAGAAATATTGCTGGATTAAGCCATATTCTGAAATGAAAATGGCTCTCGCATCAGCAACAATATTTGCCTGTATTATCTTAATGATTCAGCAATGAATCACTGTGATTTTTTTGATTTATCTTTTATCTGAACGCACCATCACTGCCGTTGAAATGCAGCAGTACATGCAGTGTGTTTGCAGAAATTTCCACCATATTTCTAGTAACACTTATTTTACCCCCAATATCTAGATATTCTGATGTTGGTGGCATCTAACTACTTTAAATATTTTTAATTTCTAGGTGAAGTATTATTTTTCGCTATAGAGCATGACAATTTTTTAATTTGAAGGCGACCACTGTAATGAAAGAAAAATATTTCACCTGCTTTTTTTTTTTTTTTTGCTGTTGTTGTTTTTTCTTATTGTTATTTTTATCGCTGCATTGAGTTTCTGGGCTGCTCTGGTGGTTTCTCTGCCTTCTCTCCCCTCATTTTGGACTGGACATGGAAGCAGCAGGGACAGGTGCCGCTGCCCAGTGCTTCCCTCCCCTCGGCAGCCAGGCTTCCACTGCAAATTTGGTGTGAAGTGGAGGTGCACAACAAATGCAACCATCTGCCAGCCCCAGCGAACAAGCCAGTGGCCCACTGTTCAGCACAATGAGGGTGCCAAAAGAGTCAGGCTCCGGATAAAGTTCCTGCTGGGCTGCTTTTAAGTAGGTTAGGCCAAACCTGAGCACCTTCTACAAACCCTGTCACATAGGTTTTTGCATCTCCAAAGCCCACCACAGAGAGATCAAAGAAGCTTTTAATTTGTGTTTAGTAACTCACTGGAAAGCCATCCACCATATCCTGCGCTGACTATTGTGTAAAACACCAGAAAAATTAGATTTTATCAGCTAAAACAAACCTCGTCCCTTTCAGATGCTAATTAAGAAAACAGAGAAAACACACACACATCTCTCTCACTTGATCTTTTCTGTTACAAATAAAATGTGCAGATAGGAGTTAGTTAACATGTGGGTGCTAATTTTTAATGGAGTTTTTTGTGTACTAACAGGAATTTTGAAGCACTTTGAGAAAGGTGCTTGATGGATAATTGGAGAAAAAGTTAATCAAGAATCTAGTTCCCTCCGGTTTGTCATTAGCTGTCTACAAGAAAGCATGAAACTGTAGGTAAAATACTTTTAAAAAGAGCACTTTATTTAATTGTAGGGAAGGTAGCTCACGGAGAAGCGCAGGGTTTTTCAGCAGAGCTGCACGCCTTTGAAAAGACGTGGGCATCTGCCACTGAAGCAGATGTCACCAGTAAACGCCAGTGGGAAATCTGTTCCCTGCGAGGGGGCTGCGGGCTGGACATCTGTCGGAATGGCAGATGTCAGAGCTGGGGCAGTGCTGCGGCTGCTCCCGAAGTGCCAGCCCAGGAGAACTGCTCTGTTCAGGCTTTCGGGGTTCCTCGTTGCTGGAAGAAGCATGCAGCAGGGTGTTTAGAAAGATAACTTCATTTAATTGGGAATACTTCTTGGTGTCTGTCTTTATCTGATGCACAGCTTTACGCTAAGCATCACAGAGTGTAACTAACTAGCATCAGTCCTTGTGCATCTTTTTTTTTTTATTTTTTGTGTGTGAAATTGGGAAGCATTCAGCATCACTGTCTGCATTATACATCAGCACTTTGTAAAAATCAATCTGGGGCTCGTCTGAAATCTTTTGTCTGTCCCGGTGGCAGATGTCTTCTTCCAGCTCTGCGCAGCCTCCCTTTGTGCTGTCGTTACTTCGGAAAACGTTATTAACTTGGGGAAAGTTAGCTCGCAGTGTCTTAGTCAAACATTTATACCTTCATTGTGTCCTTCTGACTGCTCGTCTTCTCTCAGTGGCGGTAGGTAGAAATCCTTCAACTTGATGCTTTTGTTAATTTAAGTAAAGATTTAGGAGAGATTGTTACAGTCAAAAGAAAAAAATACTTAGAATAATCTGTACAGACGTAGAAGTGGGGTTTTAAGGAGGCAGAGGTCACCCAGCGATGAGCAGCTCAGGCTCAGGCTTCCCTTGACCCACCTGGGGAGGTTTCAGCCTGGTTGCATGTGCGGAGCATTACAGTGCTGGCAAGGTTTAGCTGTCTTGGGGCAAGTTTGCTCTAATCATGGACCAAATGCTGTTTTGGTGTTCAGGTGTGTGGTGTCCATCGCTCCTAGCAGCGTTTACCCGTGTAAATGAACCACGTGTCTGTGGGGGACTGCTCCTGGGAGTGCAGCCTTAAGGACCCTAGGAGTCAGGAATTTCCCCGTGGGCATTACTGTCCAAGAAGCTTGTGCTGGTTACTATAGGAGTCATTTATTTGGTGACCAAGATACCGTTAAATAGAGTATACTGCTGCTTTAATGTAGTATAGGTTGTGTATGAGACAGAGGTCATGAAGACCTCCAGGGATGGGGACCCTGGGCAGCCTGTGCAATACCTCACAACCCTTCCAGTAAAGAAATTTCTCCTAATACCCAACCTAAACCTCTCCTGGTGCAACTCAAGGCCATTTCCCTTTGTCTTATCACTTGGTGCTTGGGAGAAGAGCCCAATCCCCACCTCGCTACAGCCTGCTTTAAGGTAACTGAGCCTTCTTCTCTCCAAACTGAACAACCCCAGCTCCCCCAGCTGCTCCTCCTAAGACTTGTTCTCCAGACCCTTCACAGCTTCGTTGCCCTTCCAGAGGCCCCCACGTCATCACTTTAAGATGCACTTGCTCTGTGCGCCGCTGGTGTGATTTTAATGCTGTATCGCCTCCTCTGACCTATTTTCCTCCTCGAAATAACAGGGTTTGTCTCAGCTCTAAGTAATAATGGTGGAATTTAAAACAAAACGACAAAAAAAAAAGAGAAAATAATTCTCTCAGCTATCACAGAAGAAGCTACAGGCATCCAGTAGCACAGCAACCTACCCGCTGGGCACAGTGCTGGCCCGCAAGCATCACCTGTAAGTCTGCCTGGTGTGCCGGGGTGGGATCCCACACGTCCCCACAAATCCCCCCTCCTTCACCTTCCTGCCCCAGGACGGCTTTGTCTGCTCACCTGGGTGGGAGCAGACAAGTGGCACGAGTGGCAGCACTTTTAGGAGCTTTTAAGTTCAGAAGACCCGTTCCTGTTGGTGCTGTCTGATCTCCTTTTATTCCAAACAAAACGATTTTTCATGAAGGTGGAGACCTGAAACCTATAGCAGGTTTTTTGGAACATTTTTATAGTTGCTGTTCTTAAAGCATTTTTATGCGCTTCTTCTGGACAGATAATTGTTCAAACTAGTAATTCAAAATCTATGTAGCATATGGAAAACCTGACAAATTTTAAAAAAACAAACAAAGCCTAAATGCCGTAACAATCACTTGTTGTATTGGAATTGGCTTGTTTTCACATTACAGCTCCCCAAACCGGAGCTATCTGAAATTGTTCAAAAATAAAGCGTAATGTAAACCAGCCTGAATTTTGCCATGAGATCACTATTTCAGTAGTACTTTGTATATGCAAAAGCTTTAATTTCACCTGCTTAAGCAAGAGAGAAAAAGAGTGGAGTTCCCACTTTTCGTTCTTTTACCAGTCTGTGCACTTGGATAAATAAATAGATGATCTGAGATTCAATAGGCCAATTGCAGCATATAATAGCTATTCAGAGCCAATTAAACTGCCTTTTTTCATGCCGGCATGCGAGCGTGCCCTTTCCCAACCTTCAACTTGATTTGTGGTGATTCAAAATTAACTTAAAAGTCTTGTTTGCTGACAGCTTAAAGCTTAATTGACTGAAAGCCAAATAGAGCGCATTGTGCGCTCAGCCCTCGCGCGCGCCGCCAGGCAGCAGCCGGGGCCGTGCACGCAGGCTCGTGCCTGCTGGGGGGCTGCTGGTCGTCCTGCCATGGGAATGGGAAGAGGAGAGTGATGTCTCCCTGCTCGCACTGATGGCAACGGACCCAAAGGTGGGCAGGGGGTGTACGGCCCCGATACAGCCCCCAAAAGTGCGTCCCCAGCCCGTCCGTGTCATCTTGGGGGCAGAACGCACGGCGAATTGCAGCCCCTATCCCAGCCCCAACCCTCTTATGCTGCCAAAAGCCTTCCATTCCCTGAATATTTATGTATCTATAATAGTTTCTGTAGAGAAAAGGCTTGTTTTAGTTTGGGAGTGGTGATGCCCAACACGCCTCGTTGTTCCTCTGCCGTGCTTACCGGGGCCCTCCCAGATGAACATTGGCCCCCCCATGGGGACTGATGCCAAGCATCACAGGAGGGGCCTCCAAAAATAAACACAATGTGTTTTTTTTGTGGTTCACAGTGATCGGCAAGTATGCATTCGATACATCTTCAGGATGTATTAAATCGTTTCAAATTAAATAATGTCCTTAAGCACTGGGAGCGTGTTTTGAGCTGTCAAAATCAGAAAGATCTTAAAAGCCAAGTACCTGTAATTGCCAGAGGTGATATAAGTGCATCAGGAAAACATAATCGCTTATGTGCTTCCTCCTGTAAATTCTGAAAGTTCTGTTCACATGAAAGTAAAATTTTAGTGCGTGAAAGATAAAGAACGTGGGTTCTGATATTGCTCTATTTCTTATTGATTCCTTGGCAAATCATGGCTATCTAATTTTTTCTGCCTTCCTATTGATTTCCAATGGGAACAACATCTTTTTCATAAAGCATCAGGAAAAGTTGCCATTCAGTTCCAAAATGGCCATAATGTAAAATAGTTTTATGTTCCTTTCAATAAAATCATCAGCGCGCTTCGGAAGGTGAAGCCCGGATCTCTATCGGCTTTATTGAAGCTTTCCCTATGGCCAGGCTGATCTGAAACTCGGGAATGGATTTCCTTAATTGACTCTCATTAACAGCTTATTGAAATCTTTTTTTTTTTTGGGTGTGGGGGGGGGTAATTTCCACCAGACTGCTGGGCTCGTACAAAACGTGCTGTTGTGCGTAAGGGCAGTGCTTTGTGCACCACCCCGCAGTCCCTTGCAGTTCAGCAGGATTCTCTTCTGTGCTCTGCCGTCCTTTTTCTCGCTGAATATTTCGCCGTGCTGCAGCTGTAGGAGCACAAAATGGGTGAGGACGCCTCTCCTCGCACGGCTAAGAGCAGAGGAAAAGAGTCAAAGACAAAATGGATTCTCTGCTCTTCAGAGGGGGGAGTACAGGACACGGCTCGCTCGGTGTCAGCAGCTTTTATTGAAAGCACAATTAATGCATCAAAACTTTCCTTCTTACTAGTGACATTAAAGCCATCCTGATCAAAATCTGGAGAAGGTATCGCGGGCATTTAGCTGCTTTTATTTACCACTCATTTATTTAGATAGCAGCGCAGAGGGATGCGGATTTCTGGAAAGCGCAGCACAAATCTGCATTTAAAACTGGAGGTAATGAGGTCAGGGTCCAATTAATACTTCATAACTTACATGGGTGGGCTTCGGCTGTGAGATGGAACAACCCAGCGTTGCTCTGGGAAATTTATTCCCGAGTTATTAAATACTTCAGGCTATGTGGAATTAAATTAGTTGAAGATAATGATTGTTTGAGCTTGTTGCTGGAAACACGTGCACGCCGACGAGTTGGGCTGATTGGTTTCCTCGCTTTTGGAAAGGAAATAAAACATCTTCAGCATGCAGCTCCCAAAATGCTGGGAGATAATAGCTTAACTCGATGCCTGTATATCCAAAAAATGCAATTTTGAGTTGTTTTATTTGCTGCCAGACGGTAAGTTTATTAAATGGGTTTTGGTTTTGTGAGTCCAGGCAGAAAGGGACTGGCTACAGCAACTCCAGTACTTGCTGTTAAACTGGGAACAAACTGATTTAATTTCCTATAGCCTTGTTTTAAAGTGATAACCGGCACTCCAGTCAATGTTTCCTACAGCAAAAAAAGAAGTTGCAGAGAGACCAAATAAAACTGTATAGCTGTATGAAAGTAATTAATAAATATCATCTATCCTGAATGTGAATGCACGAAGCACGCTGGCACTTGGGTGATGCTGTTCGGCTTTTCCAAGGTACGAAATATTTTGGGTAAATTCAGAGGGTATGAGTAAATAGAAAAATGACCATCTTGCACCATCTTGCACGCTTTCCTTTTGGTTTCGTGCAAGATAAGGTCGAGTAAATTAAACGCTCATTTGTGCAATGTGTGGGGCAGGCTTTGGGCGTGCAGTAGGCTTACCCGCCGTGGGTAGTGGTGTAAGAGTTGGGTTTTTTGGCAACGCTGCTGTTTGCAGGTGTGCTGGACAAGGGAGAGCGTTGTTCAGGTGCGCTGTAAGCACCCCCAGGTGCTAATGAGCAGGCGGCGCTGCGCCGGGGCTTAGCGGACAGCGAACAAATCCAGGCGTTGAGCTTTTTAGGAAGAATGAATGATGGCTAATGATTATTTAATGACAGATCTCTGCACTGAAAGGCACTTAGCACTCAAAGTGTACTGCAAAGCCTATTTCTCAAAGCTTCCGACAGGTTTATTTGGTCTCACCTTGAGTAGAGCAGTGCTGTATTGATTTCATTGGGGTGGATTTAAACACACTATTGGCTTAAAATAGCACCACCTATGCAGAAGAAAATCAGCGCCTTAACCCTTACTGCTGCCAGCAGCTGCTGGGGAGCGTTTGGGTTGTAGGCTAACAGATTCCTGGCTTATCCTAAATACTGTCATTTTTAATTAACATTGCAAATTTTCAACGTTTGTTATCCATACAGGCCATGTGGATAAAGCCCAGGGATTTACAGGGGGTTCTGACCCCAGGATACCTGGCCAGAGGTGGGCGGTGGAGTCAGAGCCCTGGGATTTTACATCAGATCTTAAATGAAAGACTTGAAAAAAAGGCATTTTTAATTCAAATTTTGCAAACCTTTTTTCTTTTGGGTGGCTGCAAGTCTCTTCTTAAAAATAAAGAAAAATTCGATGCTTACCTAATCAAGGTTATTATTTACCAGGAGAGGTTTTATCATTCTGTTCTCCTCCTTTCCCGGGTGCTGCAGCTGGCTAGCTGCATCAAACCATGTTCCTGGCACCACAAAGGGAATATGTTATCAAAAAGCAAACCTGAGAAATGTCCTGGCTTTAATAATACAAAGCTATGCGACTTACCCATATTTAATTATTAAGCTTGTCTGTTGGAAGATGCCCCATGAAATATTAGAAAAATAAAGTTTAAACACTCCCGGTTTTTAGGGTAGTGACAATACCCCGTTATTTCAAATAAGGCTGGGCCATGGGAACACCCAAGGGTGCCCTCACCCGGGTGGCCTCTGAGCCTCTGGGGCTCAATCTTCTCTGGCACGTCGCATTTACACCCCGATCCCTTTTCCTATTCACACGTTTGGTACCGGGGTTGGGTGCTGGTGGTGGTTGCCGTCAGTTTGTGGTTTGGGGTTTTTGATTGGGTTTGGTTTGCAGTTTCCTTTTTGGGTCACGAGCAGAGCCCTGTGTAAATGCAGTACTGTAAGAAAGCAGCGCAGCTGGCGTGAAAAATCATGTAAAAATACTGCTAATAAATATGGATTCTTGTAGCTCTTGAAGGCTCTTTTATAAGGTCTGTTATGGAGCAGACAGTGGGACCGGCACAGCACCCGCTGGCACCCAGCTCCCCCAGATCCGCCCTCGGCCCCCATTCAGCCCCATTGATCCCCATTGCGCTTAAACCCGAGGAACTTAATTTGTCTTCTAATCCTTTTATCGTGAGCCAGGATAAAATTAATTTTACCCAGGAACTGTGCAAAGCCAATTAGCGCGATCTTCGGAGTTATTGGGTAAAGTGCTCCGAACTGTTACATTCCCCCTGCCCTCGTGGCTGCACTCTTGGACTGCTTTTTCCACGAAGCAATCGATAGCTCGCCGCCTCTTCAACAATTCAAACTTCGGAAACGCCTTACCTGGATTTTAAACCCTTTAGCAAGATGTTTTGGGGAGGTTTAAGCCTCAAAACCCGGTGCATTTTGAAATGTCTGATGTGGTCATTTCGCCTGGAGGAGAGCCGGAGAAGCAAACCCACGATAGGTTTCTCTATTTTTGCTGTTTTTACAACCAAAATGTCGAGCGTTTTTGTCCTCTCGCCAGCGTAGCCTCTGTTTTCCACACAGAGCTATTTGGGGTTATTAATTTTCTCCCTGTGATAGGGTGATCAACCGTCCTGTCAGGAAAATGGATCTCCGTGTCAGCCTTTAGCATGATTAAATGGAGGCACGTCGCGGGGAGAAAATACCAAATTTTCATGAGACAAATGAAAGTGTAGAAGGGACTACTTTTACAGACATTATTTCATTTGAAAATCTCCCCAATGGCTGTCAGTTTATTTGTAGGAAATCATTGCAATTAATTGTTTGCTTCCGCTAGGCGTTCAGGGAAAAAAAAAGTAAAAAATATTTGTGGGATTTCCCTTTTATTTTAAATTTCCTTTGGAGGGTTTGGGGAGGGATGTTGTTGGGAGGGGACTGTGTTGTTTTTTTGTTTGTTGGCTTGGCTTTGGTTTTAGGGTTTTTTTGTTGTTGTTTTGAGGTAGCAAATGCTACCCTGCAGCAGCGAGCAGGGTGAGGAGCATCCTATGCCAACGAAACACCCGAGGACTGTTTCGCAGCCCGTTTTGGCATCATTTTGACCCAAGGCGAGGGCAGGGGAGTGGCCCCGCGGTTTAATTTTCTCCTGGAAGCAGCACATGTGCTCGCTCTTCTCTTCTTCCCCTCCTCGGAGCCGTGGCCGTGGCGGCAGCGCCGGGGTCAGCGCCGTGCCTATCGATCAGCACCCCGCGGTCCTGCTCCAGCATCTGCTCCGCTGCCCGCGCCGCCGCAGCGCGGCCCCGCACAAATCCATAACCGGAGCTGTGCTCATCCAAGCAGGGCCAGGAACTAAATGAAACGCTCTGAAACAATCTGGGAGCAGGAGCTCGCACCGATCCGTCTTGCTGCGAGGCGTCAGGGCGGGCACCCGGGCATCGCCCCGTGCAGGTGCTGGGGGCACCGCGTCCGCAGGCGGCCGCCCGGAGAGGTGGCTGCGGAGCAATTAGAGCTGTTCCACCTCGCGCTTTGTCTCCTGCGGCCCCTTTTCATCCTCCTTCCTCTGAAGGCAGTTGCTATTGATTTATTTTTTTTCCTTTTTTCCCCCTCTCCCTCCCATTGTTAAGCTTTCCGTTGCTTCCCAGCTCCCCTTCGGCTGGCACCTTGCTGCCGCGGTGCCTGAGCGGGGATGCCCTTCCCGTGCTGCTTCCCAAACGTGGCCAGTTCTTTTTGTACGTCCTGTATCGTGTCCTACCCAGCCATGTGAACGTGGTTTGCACAGGCAGACTCGCTAATTCGCCCTTCGTTAAGCTACAAGCCCACCAAGTGCCGGGCGCTGCCTCCTGACTCCTCAGCAAAGATTGAACAGCCGAGCGCTGTAAGCAGGATTAAGACTTCATTATTTTCGGAGCATATATGGTGAGGCATTTCTGGGATAGCGTGAATTAGTAAGCAGCTGAAAGGGAACTCTACTTGTCAGACGAAAGGAATAACATACTGCAATCCAGCGCATTGCTCCCAAGATTTTGTTTCTTTATACCATAAAAAATAAAATAATAATAATAAAGCCACTTCATCTAGTTACTCTAGTACAGCCCTGGCATTTTTAATTTCCCTAACAATGTAGAATTTAGAGTTTTATTTAAGATGTATACTATGAAGTTTTTCCACTGTTTATGAAAACATTCATTAATATACAAAATGCAACATTTTCTGGACAAAAATGCTAGGTCAGCTTATTGGCATATACTGGTAAGTTAAAATCTAGTAGGCATTGGAATATGATGGTGTACCCTAACACAAAAAGGATGTGTATTTAAAAAAGAAGTGTATTTAAAAAAATCCATCCCATAAATAAATAAAAAAGATTGCCAGTCTCCGAAATTCAGCGTTAACAAGAAGCAAACCAAATACCACCTCTCACAAAGGCAGGTAGGCACAGAATTCCCTGTGTTGTGTTTCGTTTTGTTCTCCAGAGGAACAAGTAAAGCTCTCTGAAATGTTTTTGTTGTTCTTTTTTCAGTGGGATGTTGGCAGTTTTTGAAGGGTGGCTGGCTTTGAGGCTGGCCATTGCAAACGCTGGCGTTTAGATGTCTACGATGTAGGTTTTGGGAAGTAAAATGGCATCATCTCTACAGGCTGCAAAGCCTGGGGAGGGAAGTAGCAGTCCTGAAGGCGTGCTTTAAGTTAAATGGAAACCTCTTTTCTTTTCTTTTCTCTGGGAAGCACGATGTTGGGAGTGTGAAGAGCAGCCCCGCTATTTATTTTCCTCATCGTTGCTGCTTTTCATTTCAGGTTGCCTGTCCGGCCTCCCGCAGATGAAGAAAATCTCGACCTCTTACGAAGAGCGCAGGAAGCAAGCGACTGCCATCGTCCTGCTGGGGGTGATCGGGGCGGAATTTGGAGCTGAAATTGAGCCTCCCAAACTCCTGACTCGGCCACGTAGCTCTAGTCAAATTCCCGAGGGATTTGGTTTAACCAGCGGCGGATCGAATTATTCCCTGGCGAGGCATACGTGTGAGTATCCGGGGTGCAAACAGCCTTGGTGAGGCCAAAAAAAAAAGGGGGGGGGGGGAGTAAGATGTCTGTTTTAGTCCGAAACTGATGAATTTAATAGAAAATGCTATATAAAACGTTACCTTCTGGTCCCTGTGAAATGTGGTCCTGCAGTGCTACTGTAATTATCCTCGCAACAAGCGGTAAGCATGATCTTATGCTGTTAGGTGGTTACACATCTGTGTGTTGGCTATTTCGTGTTAGCATCGCAAAATCTAACGGCAGCAGCTGCAGCTTCGGTGCCCTGGATTCCTGCAAGTATTTTGGCGAGGTTCCCGAGTCTGCTGGTGTGTTTTGTTGTATGTGGAGCCTGGCAAAAGTCCTTTCTCTTATCTCTGTGAGATCTCCCTGTAGCACTACGGGCTCATTGTCAGTATTGCTTGAAGAAAAGTCAGCTGTGTGCTTAGCTCTGAAATAATCCCAGGGCAGAGCATTCCTCCTCCTGCCCTGGTGCAGTCCTCACCTGATGCCCAAGTGAAAAACAGAAATTATAGACAATAAGCGTGTGGTCTGAGCTCAGAGCTATTCACAACTTTTCTCCCAGTGTTTTTGTTTATCTATTTGCTTGCTAGTTTGGTCACATTAGGCTTAGCGGCGCTGTAAGCTCCAGCTTTGAACTCCTATTAATCATCATCTCAGAAACCCTGCACGACTGGCTGGCTGACTGCGAGGCTGAAATTCAGTCTTTCACGCAGGTGAAGCTTGACACGCTAAAATACTGTGAATTTAGATCCAGGCCATGAAGTAATATCTGAAATGGATGGACAGCCAGAAGAAGATCAGAACGTTTTTGCCTGTGACGGTTTGGTGAAAGGCAAGCACTCTGTTGTTTGCTACAGAGACCCCCTTCACATCACAGCCAAGTACTCCAGGCTGAGGGTATCACTCCGTGTATGTAGCAGTGCAGAAGGAATTATAAAACTGAGCAGTTGTTCATGAATTAAATGTTTCTTGGAACAAGTAAAAGCAAAGCTACGTGTATGCGCTAGGACTTGCAGTTATTCGTTGATTTGCCTTATTTTGACTTTAAGGCACCACCGGTTCAGACGATTCCCCTCCTCTGCTGTGGGCTGACTTCATTAAGATCTTTCAGTCTGTTTCGTTATCATGTACCGAAACCGAGCGGACCATCTGAAGTTATCAGAGAAATGGCATGTGTCCTAAAAGCACCCTAATTTCTATTTCAGGAGAACTTACCAAAATGAATTACTGCTTCATTTACACGGATAACGCGTGCACGTTTTTTGCAGCCTGAGTTGCAGACGTTGTGATTCCCTATATTTCGGAAAACAGTAATTGTGACGATGCCTTTTTGAGGGAGCGGAGTTCTGAAATCCATCCAGTGACCTTGCCTGACATCCCGCATTAATCTCTGCTGACCTTACAAGTAGTTCATGAGATATTTAATTATAAAATGCCACCCAAAGAATTTCTCATTACAGATGCACCGCATTGCACTTAAACTGCAGCTAATGCTGTGTTTATAAAGTTAATGGGCTGATAAATCTGAATGACTCCTCTGTCCTGAATATGAAAATCCTGGATTCTGTGGTTAATGCGGTGTATTTTTCAAAGCATCTGCCGTCAATGCAGTTATTAATGATAAGCATTTTGCCCTTTAACTCAGTCAGTGTCATATGTGACAGCACGTTCGCGGCGTTGGGTTATTTATATTGTTTTTTGCAGGCTGTGTGTTCACGCTGCCTTCCTTCCAGAGCGAATTTTCGGGTTTCTGTGCTATAATCCACGGCAGTCTCTCCAGTTTTACTAATTTCCTTAATCCGGAGCCAGCCAGCGGTTAGGTTCCTAGCTCAGGCTCGTGAAACCATTTTTTATTTTTTAATTATCTTCTCCCCAGTTTTAAAATACTTAATATGTTCGTACCACAAATCTTGGGGGTACTTCTCCTTTGCTGTGTGAGAACTTCAGTCCTGGAGCAGTTCTCTCCCGCCAGCCTGTCCCTCCTCATCTCGTGCCTCTCAACTCTCCGCACGCTGCCTGAATGGAAAGAGCTAGAGATTTACTGCGTAAAAACTACAAAATGGGAAAGATTTTGTGCCCTGTCAAGGAAGCAAGTAGCAGTTTTCTTCGTCTGCAGGCTAGCTGGTGGTGCCACCGCTCCTTCAGACTGCCAGGTAATTCCCCCTGTAAGCTCATCTTCTTGATTCATTCAGGTGTTGGACCTGAAGGTTGGTGTTAGTTATGTTTAATTAGACAGAATTTGATTGGAAAACGCCTTCTAAAATGACTTCATCGCTAACAAGAAGAGTAAAAGCCTTCAGTTTAGTTCAAAGAACCACGTGGCAACTGCTACACGAGCTCTGTAACTCCACGTCGCAGGGCAGGGGGCTGAAATCCCCGGGGTGTCACAGTGTCCTGCTGGGCATCCCCTCGTGCCCCCGGGGGGGCCGTGGCTCCCAGCAGACCCGTGGTGAGGCCACGTCGCTCCCCAGCAGCTCTTTGCCTGTAGCAGAGCGGGCGGCAGCAATTAGCGCAGACGAGTGGCCGCTCAGGATCGTCCCTCGCAGCAGCAATAAATCAGCTGAGCACCTGAACAGCCGCCTTTCAGGGCAAATTAACCAAAGTGGCTCAGTGACTTCATTTAAGAACAAACCGAACAACAACAAGAGCAAACCCGCAACGTGGTGATTAAAGCAAATCACTGATTTTTTTGCTCGTCGTGAGCGATTGCTACCAGCACGTGCCACGTTGCTGGCTGTGTTTTTATGTCATTTATTCAGGAGGATGCTCGGGTCTGCATGGTCCCGTGGTTGGTGGCACTGTGCTGATCCTTTTGGATCTGTGTTTCAATCAACACGCTCTGAAATTCATTACAGATCCAAGGTGTGCTGTGGTTTGCTTTTGTTTTCCCTCAGGTTGTTGTGATTAGATCAGTGGCTCGAGCAAAATTTTGTCCCTGAAGGAAAAAAAAAAAAAAATGGAAAAATGGTGGTTTATAAAAATCTATACCTTAGCCTTAGAGATAATATTTAGAAAAAATAGTCAATCCGTATGGCAGAAAACAGTCAATCTTTGTGGCAGATATTCTGCCCTCATTTAAATCTGTTGGTGTTTCTTTGTTATTGACTTGAACAACAAAATCCAATCTGAAAAATTAAATTTCCCTTTTTACCCAAATCCTGTAAGGGACGAATGATCCGAATTCGGTATTTTTAATCAGAGGTTTCTTTTTTGCATGCGTAAAGGATGCAGAAAGCCCCTGGCTGCAGCCCCCGGCTCGCGGGGGGAGCCCCAAAGCTTTGCAGTTCTGGTTTTGCTGTGTTTCGTGTGGCTGATACCTGCTTTGAAATCATGGTTACATTCACAGACGGTCATTGGCACAGCAGATTTGTACTGAAATATTGCAGTGGGCTTTCCCAACCAACAAACAATAACGTGCACGTTCGGTTACGTTATCTCCACACGGTTTTACCAAGTTAAAATCCGTGTGTTTTGTACATCAGGTGGGAAAACCAGAGTCACACGAGCCTTTTGCTGCTCAGTGTCTGTATTAAGTAGTGCCCGCGTGTTGTCAATCAATAGTGTGAATGCTTAAAAAGAGCACTTCAAAATAACTTTATGAACTGTTGCTTAATAAGCTGTGACGAGTCAATAAATCAGCCTGTGCTTGCCCTTGTAATGAGTGAGATGAAGGGAAACTCAGAAACTAATTTAATTCATCATACAAATTAACATTATTCCTTCATTAGGCTTGCAGATGCCAAGCCAAGCATCCTTGCTTTAAAAGAAAAGGAGGATTTGGAGTTTCAGCCTCTCACAGAGCTGTGTCCCAGAGTGATCCCAAGCCCAGCAGGGCTGGGGGCATCCCACCATCAGTGTCCCATGGTCAGCATCCCACCTTACAACACCCACATCACTGCAGGTAGGGTGTGTGGATATAAAGGGCACCGGTGGTACAGAGGAGGTGCAGTTGGGGTCCCCAACTCGTACAGGCTATGGCATGGATGTCACTTACTTCCCTGGCATTGTGCATCTCCCACCGGTGTGTTCAGAGTAAAATAAATAGCATTTATTTCTAACGGTGTTATGCAGTCAACAGGAATGAAAATAACAAGCTTCACGCACGGTTATCAGCCAAGTCATGGTGGCTTCCTCCTTCCTGCTAGATGATAAACAAATGTTGGATTAAAACGATAGTTCGCTCTTTCTAGAGCACCGAAATATAATTCCGTAGTTAGAGGAAGAAAGCATTTAAGCCAGCATAGTTGGGTTCTCTCCATAAATTGAAACAAGTCTGATCTAAAACTCATTTACTGTCTTGGAACAGAATTGATCTTGCTTTCACATTTGATTCCCCCACTGCAGATTTTGAGAGGAAGAAAAATGGCATTGTTAGGTCAGTTTAACTAGGCCATAGTTAGACAGAAAGGACCGGGAAACCGGCTATTACAAACATTTTTCTTCTTTTTGCCTTTGTCTTCCTTCCTAAGGATTTATGTAAAATCTTGGAGGGTTTTAATACAACTTCGGGGCAGTGTTCGTGTGGCCCCACTTACACGAATTCCTCGCGGTCTGTTCACGTGCTGTGAAAGGCAGCACATATCAGCCTGATTAATAGAAATGCTGTGAATTTACCACACCTAGAAATGGTGGTTCTGACCTATTAAACCTCGAAATGTTCAGAATTTACATAGATAAATAAAGCTGAGGAAATATTCCCATTACGATTCAATAATATTTCTGATGTTTTTAGGTCTTCAGAGTGAATTATACTTACTTTTGGATCAGATAAATGGCTGAGGATCAAAAAAAAAAGAAACACATTTTTTCTTTTATTGTAGGGAAAAAGATCTTAACTGTCCAATGAAGCACCAAGGTGTATACGTGCTGCAGAAACAGCATTCAGCAAGGAAACATTTAATTCTCAAAATCCTGAGAGGTTATACATTTCCAGGCAAATTTCGCTTCCTTTTGCTCACTGACCGAGGGCAGGAAGCCAGCTTGGGCATATTATATTTTAAATTATATTATATTATATTTTAAAGGTCCATTTTTGCTAATTCCAAGTTTTGCTCTATTATCAGATAACATGAGCCTCAACCAACGATTCGAATCGTCTGGCACAAGACGTGAGGATTGCCCTTCTGTAGTTGTCTTTCAAAACCGTGTGGGCTCCTGAGCAGATCTGATAGAGGGGGCTGTACCTGAGCCCTCGGAAGAGCAAAGCCCAAAGTATGACAAGTGTGAGCTGGCCAGCGAGCCACGGGAGTGTTAATTGTTTCCTTTCCCTCTGAAAGGGCTCGGGCTGAGCGAGCTGGGAGCTATTGATTTCCTGTACAGTAAATGTCCTATTGTTCTCTGCCTGTCAGCCTGGCAGGTGGGTGCAGCTTGGGCCTTAACTGCAAAATTTGGCTTCGTCGGGAATATTGAGGATTAATTTTGAGCCCTTGCAGGGCGCCTGAACCAGCACGGGGTGAGCAGGGAGCCGCAGGAAAGCAGTCCTCGTGCGAGCGGGAGCTGCAGATAGAAATCTCGCAGGTATCTTGTCTCATCTCCGCTACAAAATGGCTGCAGCACCAGGCTGGCTTTGCTAAATTCTCTCTCTCCTACGTGGGCATCCTTTTGGCAGCCTGGTGCAAAATGAGGGCTGTGCCCAGCATAGCTGCGCGTCTGCAGATGGGAATTCGGGCAGGGTTGTAGTGGCATCGCTCGGTCTGACCCGTACGAGTTGGGGATGGTTTCCCTCCAGTCTCTTTGTTTTTCTCCTTGCATACAGCAGCAATGCAAATGGAATTGTAAATTATTTTTTTTTCCTCTGAATAAAATGCGGTCCGCATTATTGACACGCGCAGGAGCTGCCTAGCTTCTTAATAAGCTGTAAACCACGCTTGTGAAAAGAGATTTAAAAAAAAAAAACAAGACCAAATATTCATGGCAGTTCTGAAATTGCCGTAGAAGCTGGGGCCGTTGCACCTGTTGCAAGGACAGAACATAAATGATGTGAAGAGATCGTCAGCAAAAAGAAAGTCTCTTCTAGCATAAATTCAGTCGAGAAAATGAAATGCATCAGAATTACATTTAAGGCAAAAAAAGATGCTGGAAATGAGCTCTGTAAAAATTAGGAAATTTGATGCTAAATGTGATCAAAACCTTTTTTTTTTCTTTTTTTTTTCTTTTTTTTTTTAAGAAAAAAAAGTTTTCATAATTTTAACTTCAGAAATAATCTTCAAATGGTGCAACTAGCTATATTTTAATTTAGGCCAGAAAACATTCTCTGCTTTACACCCGTCTGAAAGATGGCACGAGCTGTGCGATAGAAGTTCCCTGCTGTGGGAGTAGGAAGGGACCAAGGGACATGGATTTTTAACCCAGGTACCCAAATTTGTTTTCTTTCTTTCTGCTGGCATTATACACAGGTGTACGTCAAACCAGGGAGAAAACCTCATTCAGAAAAGGTGACAATTTCTTAATTTCTTGTAGAAAAACTGTGCCCACCAAGAGGGGAAGAGAGGGAAGACTGAAGAATTAGTTAGAGCCATGATTCTTCACTTTCTTTTCTTTTTTATGTAAAATCAGAGAAGATTCAAAACAGGTTAAGCCATATTTTCGGAGTCCATCATTTTTATTTAGTTGGAACTAGATCTTGTGGCAGATTATGAGAATGGGAATCAGAGTTATCAGTGTCTTGTTCGTGCCTGCGCTATTGATTTTCCTGAGCAAATTATTTAATTTTTTTTAAATCTATCTGCAAAATGAGGATAACAATGCTGACGGATGTAATATGTTTAAAGCTCCTGAGATCCAGCAAGGAAAGGCATGTTAGAAATTCAAAGGGGTGCGTGCATTCAGAACGGCCGGGTGTGCTTCAGCAGTCAGGTCACGTTTCCATTAACAAAAATGGCATAGGCAGGTAAGACTCGACCCTTTATTTTTGTGTTTGGTAAGAGGAAAAGTGGGCAGACTCCGAAGTTCAGCACTGCTTTCTGGAGGAGGTAGCTCCGTGTGCGCTGCCTTACGGGAGGGATGCTCCCAGTGAGGGCACGTGGGAGGAGATCTGCAGCATGGGCAGATCTTTCTGTAGCCTACATTTTGAAATCATTAAATAATTAGGTCCACAACATCATCCCCTGCTAGCTGGGGGAGCTCCAGTCTGGTTCTGGTCCCCATTTGGACCTCCAGTCGCTCCCTGGTGCCCCCCCAGCACATCCCCGTGCTGCCCCAGGCAGGGGCTGGTCCCACACTGGTGGCAGTGGTGGTGGCAGTGGTGGTGGCAGTGGTGGTGTCCCCTGCCTCGGGTGGGCAGCAGAGGGGCCCTGCGAGGAGCCCCCATCAGCAGGGCTCTTCCCGGGCTAATTACCTCTTTACTGCGCTGACTCTAATGTGACATGTTTATTGCCTTAACTAACAACTCATTAGCTTAGTTGATGTTTTTGTCAATATTAATTCGTTCATTTAAGCCGAGTCAAAGCTTAAACAAAGATGTCCAGGCTGAGAAACGGGCAGCAGGATGACTTTTGTTTAGTTCATCTTTTTCCTTAGCTCAATTTACACCAGGTAGGTGTCAGCAGGAGCGGCGCTGGGAGCATCCCTGCGAGCAAGGCCGGCGTATTTCATCGCAGCAACATCCGAGCAGTCACGCTTTTTAATAAGATTCTTGTATTTGAGACATAAAATTCCCACAAATTAAAGCTTCGTGGCCTGCCACGCTCCTTAAGAAGAAACTTCCAGTTCGTTTGTTGCTCACACACCACGGCTCGGGGTGAATTTATGAGTGCAGCGTGCCTGCCGCTGGCTCCCCTGGAAGCCTAAAATGACAGGCGGCGTATTTAATAAAAGAAGAAACTCGCGGCAGACGGTTCTGAAAACTCAAGAAAAACCTGTTAAAATCAATAGGTTATCTTTACTGCAATAGCCAGCTAAATGAATGTTATTAAGAGGTAACAAATAATTATGGAGAGATAATGATAAATTACCTTTACCTGGGAGCGGTGCTGTACTGTTCCCGTGCATTTATATATAAGCAATTACTTTTATTTTAATGAAAAACTAATCTATCGGATGAAATTATACAGCACGCTTGCTGAGTTGGCAGAACCTGGAGGAGAATTTGGATTTGTTGGCCTAGTTTGGGGCGTCGTTTCTCTCGGCTGTATTTCTCTCTAAAAGAAAAAAAAAAAGATACCGCGGGAGGAAGGGCGAGTTAATCAAGGTGGAAACCAGGAATGTGGTGTAATCGTAGCAAAAGGGATGGGCTCATTTCACTCCGCTGCCTAAATAAAGCATCACCCATGTATCTAACGCTGAGGAGCTTTCCGTAGGAAGTGTGTTTGGCCAGGGAGGAAAATCCCTGCTGTAAAATCGCCTCTCTGCTTCCCAGAGCGCCCGTGCCTGGGAGCTGGTGCTGCCCGGGCCGCTCAGCGGGGGGCAAGAATGAAGCATAAATTATCAAATATTATAATATTGAAGCATTTCAATCATGCTTTCGATTTGAATTCAAAAGAAATCTCAGTTTTGTTGCTGTCTAGCCGTCAGATTGCCCGCACCTCGCAGGAGCTAACCGCGGCGAGCAGCCCAGCGCAGCAGAGCCGAGGCAATTCCCCAGCTCCCTCTCACTGTGCCCCTTCTCTCCCGTTGTGCTGAGCAGGCAAGGCGCTGACGTTCCTGCTGCTGCAGCCGCCGAGCCCCAAGCTGCCCGCGCACAGCACCATCCGCAGGACTGCCATCGACCTGATCGGCCGCGGCTTCACCGTCTGGGAGCCCTACATGGACGTCTCCGCCGTGCTCATGGGTCTGCTGGAGCTCTGCGCCGACGCCGAGAAGCAGCTCGCTAAGTAGGTACCTCCTTAATGCACTTCCCAAACCCTTGCGCCTTGCAGATCCTGCTGCTAGAGTCGGTTCGAGTACAAGTAGGTGTTTGATAGGCGTTCCTTGGGCCACAGGGCACGAACCCTCCAGTCACATCAGCAGTAACTTCGAGAAAACCAATGAGTGAAGGCACATCCATATCTAAAATACGTTCGTCCATTTTTTTAATATATTTTTACCCTTTTCTAACCATAAAAGTAGCCTTTTCAGAAGGTATTTTGCACCAGCATGTCTCAACACATGGATTTTTGTCCCATGGTTTCATGAGCCATCCTATCCGAATATGAACTGGTTTGGAAAGCACACTTTGGGAGAGGAGGTTGGGTGGTCACACTGTTAATTAACACGCTGTTAATAGCATCAAGGCAACTTGCAGATTTAAGGACTGCTAACAAATCACGAACTCAATAGACCACAGCCTGTCTCTCGGGCCAGAGGACAACTTATTCAAGTGTCCCAAATAAAGATTTATGTAGAATGCTGTCTCATATATGTTGTGGTCTCCTCGAAATAAATCCTTTCGGTTCAGTATTTGTAGCTGGGTCTGTAAAGGAAGGGGTGTGTGAATTTCATCGTAACGTCTGACACTTCAGCGTAAAACACAGGCTAAAGATGTGATGCTGCTCAGATGATGTTTCCTGTGCATGGAACTCGAGGTGCACATATGTTCAGTAACTTAAAAATAGCTGGAACTGCAAAACTTCAGCTCTGTCTGTGCAGCACCGGAATAATGTGTCTGTAAGACTCATCAGCTGGATCTGCTCCCTAAATGTTTAAAAAAAATGTATTAGACATAAGTTGATAGGCAGATGAATTAGAGTGAAATAAGAATCAGTTCTCTGAATTTGAGGATAGTATTGTGATTTTTCCTGCCCTGTTTAATGTTTGTTAAATCACAGAAAAGTATTGCCTTTACTTGTAGGGTGGCAAACAGATTTCCATTGTCTCAGGGCCAAGCAAATAAAACTCACAATGCCAGAGCTACCGCAGTTAAAGGACTCACTTCAGTCTCTCATGAATGGTATGGTGTAGTAATTGTTCTAAAATTAGTACGTGATTTGAAAGATCGTCTTCACTTCAGAGCTGCCCCGCAGACAGTTTGCCACCTGCCGGGGTGTGCGTCCAGCTCCCTCCCCTTGCAGCGTGCAGCGTGTCGCTGGTCGGGGCAAACCGTGCAGCTCTTTTCCCTATTGTTATTTTCAGTTCGGGTCTTCTGCTCGCTTCATTTATCACAGACGAGGCTCTGCACTTGCTGGTGCCATATCCTATCAATCACAGCATGGGATAATTATGGCTAAATGCCTAGGTGAAGTCATTAAGATGACTTGCATAATAAAGGTAGCGTCTTACACATTTTCTGTTAAGATCATGGACTTCTTGAATGTTAGTGTTTGTTTTTTAATGTATGTGACTTTACGTGAGGTGAGTAGCATTTCTGTTGAATATCCCCAGACTTTATGATACGAGAGCCAAGTGCAATAAACCGGGGACCAGATTCTCACACAAATAGTCTTTGCTCGCACTGTTAATCTGATTAATGGCAGCAGAGCCATTTGCACAGTAACGGGTTTTGCAGTATAGTCTTTATTTTTATTATTGTTTGCTGTAAAATCGACCACCTTCTTTGAAGAAGAATAAATCTGAATAAATTTTTATTTAGTTCTTATCAAAACAGCAAACCACGCAGGTGTGCAAAAGGGAAGGCTCTGATTTGTCTGTAGAGATAGAGTAAAAAGAAAGTAAGCAGCAACCACGGCAGACTGTTTGCATGATGCAAAATGATGCTGCTATGCTTTATGGGCTTTCAAAGCTGTTTCAGGCTTCCTGCTTTTAATGTAAAACCTTGAAAAATATTAGTGGGTGTACATTAGCGCTGTTGAGACAAAACTCTCATTTGTCAGTACGGTTATTGCACAGGAATGAATTAATCCCCAGCTACAGCACAGAAAATGTAGCTCCTGCTCTAGGTGGAGCATTGCCCTCAGCAGATCCAAACTCTGTATTTATTTGGTTGTTGGTATGAATTAAATTATAGTATCAGACTATCGGGCATCTATTTGGAAAATAACTCTTACTAAAAATATTTAAATAATCTAATGAATAATTTTCATCCCACAGAATAAGAAATCATTGACGGTTTTTCTAACAGAAACTTAAAATGTTTTTGCTTCTTAAGTTTGTATTCTTTGACTGTGCTAATTTCATAACTCCAATGCCTAAAAATTCCAGTTCTGAATTTTGCCTGATGGGATGTTTCCCTGCAGGACACGAAGCCAACTCTTCAGCTTGTGCGAATCGTGGTGGTGCTGTTGATTTCAGCACAGCTTTCCCAGTTTGCTCCCATTGCAAATCTTTGTGTCTGGCACCCCAAGCGTTGTGTGAATACTCGCTTTTATTTTTTTTTAACGTATTTTATGTTTAATTTTTATTTTATATAGTGTTTTCTACATAATGTTTTAATTAGTGGTATTCCTTAAGCGTTAATTAGTAAACCACCCATTAGTTAATAAACCACTCATTAATGGGGAAGCAATTTCATTCCTGTAGGAAGACTTCATGGCTGCTCTGTAAAATTTTATTTGCAAGGTTTTTGCTCGGGAAAAAAAAAAAATCTTTTGTCTAAAATTGCAGAGGCCATTGTAAGTGATTATTTAGGTATTAATTTTACCGTATTGCCTTTCTCAAAACGTGGAGGTTCCTTTTTCGGTCGGTGCTTTGCTTTGTGGCACTGCTGCTCTCTGTCGAGCTGCTGGATCCATCCTGAAGCGTGGGGGAGAAAGGATCGTACGTCAGGGGGAAGGAAACGTCTGCTTTAAGCTGCAGGAGGCCTCCAGCAGTCAGGGAATATCGACAGGGACGGGTAATTGTGTGGGCAGCATAAGGTACTCGGTTATCATCCAGATATTCTTCTTTACAGCATTGCTGGAGTAAAATTGGTTTTGGTGCTAAAAATATTCTAAACATTTATTTTTCTCTTCCGAGCCTATTGTTTGGTAAATCACAGCAAATGCTGTTCTGTGGTGAAACCGGTGTGTCCTTGTGATTAGAAACACCTAACACCTCACAGTGATGTTCATAAATAACAATAGAAAGGCACGTTTTTAGATAATTTTGGTTTTGTCGAGACGTTTTTTGCTGGTAGTAATAACTCCAAACAGCACGAGCACTGGTAGAAGCCCTGCCGTTAACCGTGGTATTGAGAACTGAGCTCTGAGAACCGCTGTGGTAGGGACTGGGTCTTATGAATGAGGTTATTAATGGTTATTAGTGAAGGCACGTGCGTTTTACGGGGTGTGTGCAGTGAAGGGCTGCCAGGTTTGTCTCAACACCACGTGTGTGCCTTGACATCGTGCGTGGCCGTGCTGAGGTTCCTGGCTCTCTGTTTGTGTTGCAGCAGGTCCGATATTAGCGATTCTTCACAGCGGTGTGAATTTCCTCGGGCTTTAAGGAATGAGCGATCGCTGTGTGCTGGGGGGTTAATGGAGAAATATGTACAAACTGGGGGGAGGTTGTTATTTGTCTGGACCTCAATTATTTCTCGTAGCCTGACAGAGCAGCCCAGGCGCTTTACCTTGCCCCATTGTATTTAAATGTGGGCTCGCACAAACCGAGGGAATACAGTTCTTCAGCACGTAATTTTCATCCCGCTATTACATCCTTAGCTGTCATAAAGATTAGTACGGCTCTCTGTACCCAGAGCACTGAATAAATGAATGTATCAGCATGTAGCCTTGAGGAGCCCGATGCAATTTTCATCATGATAAATTGCATAATAAGCGAGAAAGTGTTTGCTTATTAATCCATAACAAGATTTAGATTGAAAAGGGCCTGTTACCTTCCTGACAGATACAGTACTGACTGCAGACAGGCTGAGATGGAAAGAAACAGAGCAGCAACGTGTGCAGGGGGTTAAGTGTGCATCTTACCCTCGCGGTGCCCTGCTGAGCTGCCCCTTTTTGTGCCTGATTTACCGTGTACACAATAACAGAGCACAGCTGCCCGGCTTCTCTCCCCGATGTTAAGAACGTTTTATGAAAGAGCTTTTATGTCAAGCTTGTGCTTTAAGAAGGGAAAAAAAAAAAAAAAAAAAACGCTTCACGTTTATTGACCAAAAAAAGCGCTGTTTTCTTTTTTTCCCGACTGAATTAAAGAAATATCTGAGCTGAAATCCCAAACTCTGATATTTATAACTCCTCCGCTCTCCCAGTTCATCCCAGTCCCCAAAGGCCGCAGCGTGCTAGCCAGCCGTGCCGAGTGAAGCTGCTCAGGCATGAGGATTAAGAGTATTTTTCTAGCATTTATTAGGCTTTGATTTCATGGCGTGGCTGACTGTAGGGAGCGGTGCTGCCTGCGATTTCTGCTCCTTGAATTACAAGCTACACCGTGATACAGATTGTGACACCATCTACCAGAGTTAACAAATTACCTTTTACTTGATCCGTATGTTTATATGTAAACGTGTACTGAAAATTGGGCTAAATATTGTTAGTTTTGATTGTGTTTAGTGGAAACCTTTAGTTTTACGTTCACGTGAATTGCGCCTGTGCAAACGTGTGCTCTGTAGTAGGGACATCCCGAATTTTTCAAGTACAATGGAACAACTTTAGATTATAGGCTAAACAATTGCAGAGATAGGGGTTTTAAAAGGAGAAATGAGAGCTGGTGCTTGGTCCTGAAGGTGATGAAGCAAGCTAGCGTGTGCTGCAGCGACAGCAAAGTGTTAAGCGAGGAGGAGGAAGAGGAGGAGGAGGAGGCTGAGTTCCCAGCTTCATGCTGGGGAGGAAGTTTGGGCCCTTCCCCTTTGTTCAGCCATCGCTTCGATGCACACGTCAACAAATGTAGAGCTCTGATGGCCAGATTTCGTGTTCAGCACCATCAACGCCTTTTCCTTCCCCATTTTTCCTAGAGGTTACCTGCAGCTCTCCTGACCTACCTGGTTCATTTTCAGTGGTTTCTAGGATCAGCTTTTTAAACACACCCTCATTATTTCTGTAGTAGTAAAGTACACATCTAAAGAAGGTTTAAAATAACTTATTTCAGACAGGTACGTTGTAGAGATTCCACTCAATTCCTTAACAACCTAAAATGGTTTTGTACATTTTAAGAGCACCAGTTTCTATCTAAATACTTATCCGGATTTATTTACTCTTTCAGCTGCACAATTGTGAATAAGATTACATGATTCTGTGAACGATTTGAGTAACAAAATGCTTGAAAACATGCCTGCTAGTAAGAATCAGCATCTCTGTAAGAAAGGTGATGAAAAAGACAAATGAAGAACTACACAGAGTATTTGGACCCCCGTTTCTTACTTCTGAGGTTAATCTGTCACAGGTTATAATTACTATTACTATTACTGTCACGAAAATTACTACAAAAAATAGTAATTCCCCTGGCCCTGTAGGGTCGCGAGCAGTGGGGTTCGGCCTCCTACACGTCAGCCAACAGTCAGAGGCATAAAGAGGTGTTAGAGGAGGGCTCCTGCTGTTGTGTGCAGGTGGAATCTTGTCTCTGGTGTCGGCCACGTGCGCTACAGGACGGGCTGCAACCATTTTGTCTGTAATCATCCCTCAAATGTCTGCTGAGGGCTGCGGCGGGAGGCGGGGGGCGGCAGGGACAGCACGTGTCGGTGCAGGGCCCTCCTGACACCCCTGGCCACAAGGACATAGGTCTGGGCCTGAAGGGCGGCCTGCCCTCCGTACGTTGGGTTTGCATCTGCCCCCGTTTGGTTGGGGCTTGGTGCGGGGTGCCCGCTGCCTCCTGAAAGGGGCCGTGGGATGCAGCTGGCGGCCCGGGAGGGGGCTGATCTCTGCCCACATACTGCCACTGCTGAGCCATGCTAATGAATTCACAACAAGCCTGTTGCTTTGCGGGGAAGCGCACGCTTTACCAAGCACCCTGTAAGGAAAAGCGCTGCTGGCACAAACGGGAAGCCTCACAGAAAAAAGGGCCGAGATGTTGAAGTTGTGATTGCTTGAGGAAGATAATGAGTCTGGGCTGAAAGGCTGACTCTGGTACCTGCTTCCTGCTTCATCGCTTCTATCTGGAAAATCCTTGTGTGACTTTTTTAAGTCACATTCAAATACGCTTTTACAAATAAAAAGGCCGTAGGGACATCTTTATGGTATTGGTGCAGAGACTTTCATTTTCAAAAGCTGTAGTTTTGATCTATATACATGGGAATAATAATATCTACACAATATACATGGGAAAGGAAATGATAATAAACTTCGGTTTGTATTTTTTTGAATTCGGGTCTCTAATGGTAATCTGTACCTCGTCTTGTTGTTGCTCCAGAAGAATGGTTCATTTGGCAGAGAACACTTGAACCATGCTGAAATTCTTTGTTGCGAAGCATTTAACTTGTAAGCATCCAGGAAAAAAGCTCCCATAAAATTATTTTTAAGGACACTTAAAAATCTTAAAAGGAAAAACAAAAAAAGAAGAAAGGAAGGAGCGATTAAAAAGATAAGTAACTTAACTGCTCAGTTACAACACTGCCTAAATTCTCTTCTAAACCATAAGTGGACTTTGCAGTGAGCTATTTATTTGACTTTGTAAACTTCTGCTACTCTTAAAAAAAAAAAAAAAAATCAGTAGAAGAGCCCCGGGGAAGAGAAACCCTTCAAATAGTGCCCGAGGTGACATTTTCAGTGCATCTGATGAAATGACATGCCACGCTTACTTTCTCTTACCCACGTTTTTACATGTGGTCTTGGGGGAGTGCTCAGAAATAAAACCTTTGTGCTTTCCATCCTGGCTCTGAAAATGCAGATTTCCTTCAGTCTCGCTTCCAGATAACGTTATGCTGTAGACTTTAGACCTTTTTTCATGGAATAAAGCTATCTTGTGTTGTCAACATGCACTTAAATGCCATAGTTTAAGAAAAAGTTTCGGTTTTATTAATACTTAACATGTATTTGTAATGCAAACAGCTGAGGTGTAGAAATTCCTTTAAAACGCGATGCCAGTTTGTTTTGGCACTGCTCACTTGGGTGTGTTCTCACAAGGTGGTCATCCTGTGCAACGTGGGAGCCCCTCAGCTTCATCCCTGGCCTTCAGAAAGAGGGAACACTGATGGCTGAGCACGGCAGCATGTAGAAAAAGGCTTCATTTTCACAGAAAAACGAGCAAAAGAAATAGCAGAGAGAGAGTTTCAGTGCGTTCTTAAAAATAATTTGTCATGATTTAGTAAAACCTCTGGGGAACTGCGCTGTACTCATGTGGCTGACTGGTACCAGGAGGGAGCAAAAGAAAATAACATTTCTTTTGTCTTTATTTAAGAAGCAAAACAAAACCCTAGTGCTGCTTCTTGGTGAAAGTGTGGTCATAGCAGCAGAATATATGTTACAGAAAACTTGAAAATCTTTCAGAGCTGGCAAATTGGTTTGTCTCCCTTTCCTTTCTGCAGCAGACTTGTTGGAGTAGACCTCTGTAGGAAGGGCTACGTGGTCAGACTAAACCCAACACTGGTTCCCAGGTGCTTCTTCCCCTTCTGTAAAAGCCCAATTCCAAAAACGTGTTCTTCCCTCTAGCTGTTTTCTGCCATTTCTTCTTCCCACACTGCTGCTGGTTTCTGATGGGGAGTTGTTCTCTCCTGGTGCACCAAAGCCAGCAGGTGAACACTGCTTTGCCACCAGGGTCTTCTCCCATCATCATTAACCATCATTAAAAGGGTTTCTTCAAGTGTTGTTGAATTTTGTAGTCCAGTTCTCAGCTGGATCAGGTACACCTTTATGCAGTGGTTTGGTCTTCTAAAGGCATAGAGCTGTGAACCCAAAGAGGTACCTTGGGGGTGGTTTATGGACTGTGGATGTGAGTGCAGGAAGGATTGGTAGGATACAATTAGCCTAAAAAAAACACAGGCCACTATGACATAGGGAATGGTGATAGTTAAAGGAGTAGCATGTTAAGAAATTAAGCTTTCAGACCAGAATTAGCTGTGTATCTTTTTTGTCAGGTAACACACTGTCATAATTACCAAATACTGGGTTTTACTTCTGCTTAATGTAGTTACAAGTTACTTACTGTTATTTTATTGTTTCTTACGTTTATCTTCTCATAGCAAATAAAACACTGTGTATGGAAAATTTTAAATCACTTAATCCCTTAGTGTTATTTGAAGGCTTGCGGTAAAAACCCGAGTGTTAGAAATGCTAAAGAGCATTAGAATAATTTCATAGTAAGGAGGAAGTACAGGGTACGAGGCTGTCTGTCATCTCTTCATGCTTCTGTAACTGAGTCATGCGCTGAATAAAATCACACTGAATAGATTCAGTGGCTTTAGGTCTTCAGGAAGCTTCTCGCTTTAATCTCCTGTAACCAGCGCTTAGCTGAATTAAGTAGAATTACTATAAACAGGATATTTTTCACCCCGTGTTTAAGATTTTGTAAAGGAGTAAAACGTAAATTCTTTGGGAGACATTCTTCATTTGCCTTGTCCTCGCTTCTGTGATATGTATTCAGCACATACAGATAATTTGTTAACAAGGCCTTTTTAACACTTTGGACAGATGCACATACTGTTTTCAATCTTCATGGTTAATTATTCGATTTTGTATTTGATGATAGAACACCCTGACTCCTAATCACCGCTCATTGTTGGGAGTCCATTATATTCTAACTGTTTGAGTGCTCCCGTTGACCTTGAACCGACATTATAAGCTGTTTCTAATCTTTTCACTCTATATTTCTAATGCTCCTTTTCTTTCTCCCCTCTTTGTCTGGTGCCCATTTAGCATCACAATGGGGCTGCCCCTGAGCCCGGCGGCCGACTCTGCCCGCTCGGCGCGACACGCTCTCTCGCTCATCGCCACGGCCAGACCACCCGCCTTCATCACCACCATCGCCAAGGAGGTGAGCTGGGCGCTGAGCCCTCGCAGCAGTCCTTCTGCGAAACAGAAGCAAGCCCGCGTCCTGCCCTTCCTCCCCAAAAGGGAAAACGAGCGGGCGAAATGTTTGTGTCCCCGCGGATTGCTCTTTCCAGTCACCCGTAATTAACGAGCGGTTTCGTGCTGAACTCAAGCCGTTGAGCCGTGCCTGGCTTGATTTGTTGTCTCCTGACGAACTGGTTATACAAACTTCAGATAGCGATGTGTAAAATCCCGCTTTCTTTCGGCAATGCAAACGCCACCCAATTAAGTACGAATTCAGACTGGGTGGAGATTTAGCCGTGCAATCTGGGGGTGAGGAGTGGGGACAGTGCTGTGAGGTTAGTGTAGGGTGGGCACTGTCCTTGAGAGCCATTTAAGTAAACCCGGGTGCTTGGAGCTTTCACTTGGCCAAAAAAAGGCCTGTTATAAAGCAGACATTTAATGCCCAAAGAAATATGCAGCAATATGTGAAAGTTACCTAATCAGGACCCAAGCATTTGCTCATCTTGACCTCACATTTTACAAGATTGAGAATTAAAAAGGTAGACCTGTGTTTATAAACTATTACAAGGATAACCAACCTTTAGCTCTACCCATAACAGGGTATGGGAAATAACCCGTACATCTCAAAGGGAAGCAAAATGTTCTGTGTGGTACGGGCTCTCAAAGTAGTATGCATATAACAGTAAGTAGAGATGGAGAATATACAGCAAGGCACGTTTGCATAAACCCTGCTCTTTGCTAGGTGCACAGACACACCGCCCTGGCTGCGAACACGCAGTCTCAGCAGAATATCCACACCACCACCCTTGCTCGAGCTAAAGGAGAGATCTTACGAGTCATTGAAATACTTATTGAGAAGATGCCTACCGACATCGTGGACCTTCTGGTGGAGGTAAGGCTGTGCTGCCTTATGTCTTTGAGGTTTCGATGCAGCAGTGGGTAACTTACTGGCCTGGACTAGCATGATAGAGTTTCATTCTGTGTATTTGGTAAGCTTACGTTTACCAAAAATTACTCTTTTAATTGTTTTTTGGTGCTCCAAAAGGTTCGAGTTGCCAGTACCATTGCTGTGGTAAACACTATTACGTGCAAGCCAGTTCTGGTTTCTTTTATCCCAATCATACTTTAAATTAGATATCAAAGCTGCAGTCAGGCCCAGAAATGTTTTATTTTTGCCTGTCAGAAGGTTTATTATGAAATATGTAATATCAAATAACATTAACTTTTGTTTCCGAGGTTATGGACATCATCATGTATTGCCTTGAAGGATCTTTGGTTAAGAAGAAAGGTCTTCAGGAATGCTTCCCAGCCATCTGCAGGTAAGCTCTTCCCTCAAGAGTACAGTGAAGAAAATTATAAGGTCACCAGAAGGATAAATTTCTTACTTGGAGTGAAACAGTCTTTTGTGTGGTATTTGCCCCTTAAAGCAGCAAATGTGAAGAGTGGTCACCTGTAAGCCTTTACAGGCTTTTACTTTACATTCACATCTGACAGATGTGGACCAGAAAAGTGTTAACAACTCTTTAAAGTTCAAGTATTTTAAAAGTCCAGAAAGATGAAAATTTGTGTCCTGCTGCCCCTTCCTACATCCTGGCTGCTCCACTGGAACAGCTGCACAATCTGACCAGGTTAATTGTACAGATTTCTTTCAAAGGGTGTATAAATATCTTTGTTGCTGTTGTTGCAGTTGTTGCAAAAATGATAATAACATTCTTGAGTAATAAGTTAAATTCACGTGTGCAGGACCTGCTTGAATTGAGCTAGTTGACATCATCATACAGGCTGCAGGGAAAAATATAAAAGGGGCAGGGGGGATGTGACTAACATGGTGAGAGCAGAAAATAAGGATCTGTCTAGGAGTATCTGGGAGCCTAGTGGTGGCGGGTTGTTTCCAGATACCCTGTACAGCTGGCGGGCGCTGTGGTGGCTTCCATCAACACCTTTCAGCCAGCTGCTGTCTGTTTGCTGCCACCAAGCCAGGAGCAGCCAGTTTGAGGTAGGTGGCAGAAGGTTTCTAGGTGTGCTGAAGACACATGCTGGCCACACAGGCACTGCTGTCCTAGGGGCCCCAGCACCATGGGGGTTCCTGGTCCCTGGAGGTCCGGGTGCTGGGCATCTCTCCCACTGGCAGCACTGGACGACGTGCAGTCTGGGAGCAGGAACAGAAGCTGAAACAAGCTGAAAACAACAAGTGATAACTGCAGAAGTCACAGGAGAGGAGAAGGGTGGTTGTGGTGGTCCCCTGTGGTCTCATGTCCGTGTGGTCAGAGGGTGCCGACAGGCACGAGGGGCTCCCACTGACCCTGGCAGGGAGCTGAGCACAGGCAGGCGATCTTGTAGGCAGCTCCTGCTTTACTCCACAACTGGTACTCCTAATAGTAAAATGGGATTTAAGACATGTGAACATTTACAGCATCCTTAGACTATGATAAATATCCCAGTCACACTATTAAACTGGCACAGCCGATAAATTAAAACATTCATCTCTCAACCATTACATTTTAATTTAATAAGCTATTAAAATATTGAATAGTTTCAAGAAAAGAGCTATTATCCTGTTGACAGATAAGATACTGATAGAGGTAGTCTTCTTTCTTCCTGATCCTTTAAAAGGCTTAATTTAACATATAAATGCAAGGGCAAGTGGAATTAACGCAAAAAATCTCCCTGTTTCTGTTGTACTTTTATAGTTATAAGTTATCTTAAAATTTTCTTAAATGACGAGTAATATTTCCTGTTACATGTAGTTATAGCCACAGTAAAAATGATCCAGCACCCCGCTGATGTGATCATTCAGCCCAATGGAGATTTTCATAAGATTTCAGCAAATCGTTGGATGTCTGGAGAGCCTCCAAGTGGAAGCATTTCAACGTAATCCTACCATTAATTCTTTTAATATCCTAATGCTGCATGGCATTGCGTGGGTTAAAGCCCCAGATTATCTTTCCTCTCCTTTTTTCATCTTCTTTCTTTTGCTGTTGCACAAACGGAGCAGTCGTGCTGCTAATTGCATGACTCGGTCCTGATGGGTTGTGATGAAGTAAATCCGTCACCGTGCAGCATTTTTTATTGCATATGGTTATGGTTTTCCCATAAGTGGTATTTTTTTTATAGAGGATTGTCCTGCCTTTTAGCATCCTCTGTGCAAACTCATTTCTTATCAAAATAAGCTCTGCCCTCGCAGAGCTGTTTGGGACAGACGTCAGGCTGGTGCTCATGCCCACGCAGGAGCACCTTCAGGTTTGTTCCTCTCCAGCCCTCCTGCTGCTGCACGGCCCATGTAGCTGCCATCAGTGTTAGCAGTGACACTGCAGTGTGGCTGTCCATGGGCACGAGTGGGAGAGGCTGGTGAGGGAGACAAGGTCAGGGAGACGGGACCACGCTTGTCTTTATCCTTGTACACATTGGTTTCATTTGGAAAATGCGGGGAGAAGGATGCAAGCTCCAGCTCGTCCTTTCATTTGGAGGATTAGCTGGTACAAGCGATCGCAGCGCTGTTAATTTGGTTCCAGCAGGATTCCCCCCACGTTAAATTGAGCTGTCTTTTGGCTGAGTGAAGTTTCTCTGAAGAGCAGTAATGGAGCAGCACTCAGAGCAGGCTTTCCATTAAGATGCCAATGATGGATATGGAGGCACCAGCTAGGCTTGCAGAAATGACTCCGTAGTGTAGTCTAAATATATGCTGGCATATCATTCTCTATTGAACTCTACCATACAGAGGTTTAGAAAGGGAGGCAAAGGATTAAAATGTTGAAATCTAGGGGTGCTTGCAACAATACTGAGCTAACTAAATGATAAAGAGCGGGGCTAAAGAGCTGACAACGGAACGTCAGTCTAAGGAGGAGGGGGGTTATATCAAATTAAGCTCAAAAATGTCTATTTCCTGGAAGCCTTTTTTTCCACAAATCCTCTGTTGTTCCGGAGACTGATGGATTCTTCTCAAAGAGAAATCCTGACTCAGCTCTCTGTCTAAAGGGGCATTTAAATGCAGCAGGGAGAGAAGTGCTGCGTGCTCCCACATCACAGCCGGTGTCTGCTGGGGGAGACCAGCCGACTGCGCCCACTCAGAAATGTGATAAAGGGGACATAAAACATCTCATGTAGAAACTTGGTTGTATTCTGTTTTACTCACGATGACAAGACGTGTGTATTTCTATGTAAGGTTGAAATAGCCTTACAAATAGCCCCCTCCCCGTTCACCTGAGGCACCACGGTAACTGTGTCGGTGACTGCAGTTTGGCATGAAATGGTGAAAAATGGGAAAGCTCTCCCATGCTATTCACGGTATAGGACATGCTATAGACCCTGTGGGTACCTGTTTGCCCACAGCATTAGCCTTTTTCTCCCCTATTTTTCATGACTGGCTCTTGCCTTTCCTGTTCCCTTGCTGCTTCCCAACAGCGTTTGTTTTTTTTTTTCTAAGCACTCTTTTTTTTTTTTTTTCTTAAATTAAATAAGAAGATCTTGCTGCTGTTACCCTTAAGTAACAAACAAATAAGGTGTGTTGCTGCCCTGCCCACAGGCTCTGTGACTGTGCAGGAAATCATCCCTTGCCTACACGGGTTTTGGCTTTGCCTTGCCCTCCCGAGCTGGCGTTGCTCGCTGAGCTGCCGGCTCTTTCACAGCGGGCTCCTTCCCTTTGATCTGCCTCGAAGCCCAGCCAGCGAGGTGCAGGCAGGGCGATGCAAGGAGGATGCTCCTGGAGCTCGGGAGCAAAGCTGGAAGCTGCCGGCCTGGGACCAGGGGCGTCTGCGGGGCCAGACAGGGGTGCAGAAGTGCCTCTGAGCTAGGTCGCCTTGCCCCTTCTCTAGCACAAAAATGAATGATTTTCATTTCCTTGTGTTTGTTTGTTTGTTAACACCGTGTTTGGTGCTGTTTGCCTTCCCGAATCCATCCCGCGCTGCAGGAACAAGTGTAGCAGCCCTGTAAGAGCAGTTGCTATGGCACTCTGGGAATCCCTGCGAACAAGGAGATGGATCATTGCAAGATGTGCTGTCTGAAGCCATAAATGTGGGCAGCAGCATATTTTTACAGACCGATTCTAGCGAGCTTGGGCAGCTTTTGCTATAGTAAAATTTAACTGAAAAATTAGAATTAAAATTTAAGTGGAAAAGCAGGTGACAGTTTTCACGGGTCTGTTCTTCCTTTGAGGAGACAGGCATAGGTATCCCCAATTGTTTCAACTGGAATTAAGGATTCTGATTCTCTTGTGTTTCAAGATTGCGAAATCCAAGGAATTTCTCTATTTTTTGTGCTCAGATTGATAGCATACACTCACATCAAACTTTAAGGACTCTCACATGCTTCTCAGCTCCCTTTCACCTGAATATTGTTGTATTAGAGATAGTTTGATGACTTGTCCTTTTTTTTTTTTCTTTTTTTCTTTTTAATTTACATATTTTTCCCTTTAGCTTCCTTGAACCTTTCTCACTTGATTTTCAAAGAAAAATGCTCTGAAGTCATTCAGGGTGTTGAGATTGTCTCACGTAACCCTTCGGCATCCAGCATTATTGTGGTGTGGAGCTGTAAACAGCGCTTGCACATGGACGTTGCAGGAACTGGTGATTATTGCATAGATTATTCCCACACTCAACAGAATTGCTGTAACGCTGTTTAGTAAAAATAAAAAAATAAATCCGATCAGATTCTGCAGTAATGAGCCAAACACCAGTTGGGTTTGTTTGCTAAATGCCACGTATGAAAACTGGCAGCTGATGGATTTTGAAATCAAATCTCTGTTCCAGCACTAATGTTAATTACCCAATGGCATTGCAAATTAATTTGAACATCATGCAGGCAGGTCAGATCTCACCTGTTACTTGTTATAATGTTCAATTCAGGTTCTACATGGTCAGCTATTACGAGCGGAGTCACAGAATAGCAGTTGGAGCTCGCCATGGTTCAGTGGCCCTCTACGACATCCGGACTGGGAAATGTCAGGTAAATAAATCATTGTGACTTCCTCCCCATAAAGTGTGGAAGTTATTGAAAGGAAAGAGCAGCGAGCTCTGCATCAGTTGACATGCTGAGCTGCTGGAACATTATGGATAATGCTAAGGGGATCAATAGTTTAATGAAGGACTCAAAGTATATAGAGCCCTACTGTCTTCATTCACTGGAACTGAATGGGTGCCACAGATGGGTTAATAATGAAAGCCTAAAGTTAGGTGATACCCTTGCTCTGAAAGAAATGAAAAATCTGATTTGAAAAGTTAAGCTTTATAGAAGCATGCTTATCTACGATAGAAGTCCCAAAGAAAATCTACTGGTTATTTCTTCCTAAAACTCCTCTCTGAAATGGCACGGTGCTGCCATCCGAGGTATTTGCACTTCTCTGATATCAAATAAGATACGTGTTCCCCTACCCCTCACCTAGGAGAGGATATGTGTGAGGATAACATTGAAATGAGCGCTTTGCTTGAATTTGCATGGAATTACAAATGTTGAAGTAACAAAGCATTTTCAGAAAAGTTAATTGCTCGGACCCGTTATTATTCCTCGTGCTGTGTGATCCACTATTTTTCCTCGTTGAATTTCAGTAGTCATGTAAAGCTTGGATAAAATACCTGTATTTTGAATCTGCCTTATTAGTTGGTTTTGGTTGTTGGCTGGTTTTTAGTGTTTTGGGGAGAGTTTTTGTTCAGTTGGTTTGAGGATTTTTTAAATGCAAATGTAATTGTTGGGTGCAAATATGTTTTTTTGTTTCTAAACGTGGACTAAAAGGACTAGATCCTTAGTCCTTATAAAATGTGCATTATAGACAAGGTAGCATAGATTTCTTTCTGCTAAGTCTGCAGTGTCACTTAGTACTTTGCTGGCAGCACTGTGTGCCAGCAAAGGTACACATGGCTGGTTCATTTTCTGTTCTGAAATTTTGATTATTTCCCAAAACTAGTAGCTAACAACGTTGTACATTTTGGTATTTTTTGTTTAGACAGCTGTCTGTGGAAGCTGAGCTGGCCAAATTTATTTCATAATAGCTATATAATGCAGGCAAAGAGTATCAGTGGACTGTTCTATCTTGTTTTAGATCATTGTTTGGATCATGATTTATTAATTTAACTACAAAATTACTCCACAAGAACTGCTTTATATTGATATATCAGATGTCACTGAGCATTTTTGCTGCCTTGCAGTCCTGTCATCAGCACCTGGCCAAGATTGTGCCTTGCTGCACACAGCTCTCTGCATTCCCGTTTCCAAATATACATGTTGCATTACTTTTTCTCCCAGCTATTCACCAAGCAGCATGACAAAGCAGTTAGTTGCTGAACATCTCCTTCTGGCCATTAAGAGACACCGACCACAATTCCTTTCTGTGTGCATCATTGCACCGAAAATTGAGAGTGCAAAGTCCAGATAAGTCTGCGAAGTCTTGGCATCTCAAACTAACAGCTTGTTCCTGATCCTGCTGGAGAGGAGGGGGAAAAAAAGCACAAGCATCCACGTCCTCACATCTCTCTGTTTTTAGAGCACCAGGAGATGGGTGACAAAGCCCGTTCTTCCATGTAGCATCAGTACTTAACCAGTGCTACCAGCCTTGCATTTTTAACTTTGTCTCATTCATACTTTATCTACTGAACTGGCTCCAAGGTGAACAGAGGTGTTTGATAGCATGTGGAGTAATTAGGAAAGCTCTTTCTTGGCAGTGTGAATTCCAGATGGCTCTGTAAAGCGTTTTACACAATCTGGTGGCCTACAGGAGTTTTGCAGAGGACCAGAGTTCTTTTAAAATGGATTCTGTGTAATGACCACCAGCTCTCGTGAAGGTGATTGTCTTGATGGTTGCAACACTTTTATCTGATTTAGTGTCACTTCCGTGTTAGTTGGCGTTCTTTTGTGTTTGGTTCCCGGAACTAACTCCAGATTTCTGCCAGTAAATTGTCTGAATAATTCACTGCCTTAATTTGATGTGGGAGTGAATATTCACGGTACTTGTTTTCTTACTTTCTTAGTAAGCTTCCATGTAAGGTGTGGAGGGCAGAAGAGGGTATGAAAGGAAAATTTGAACAGGATTCTTTGCAGATTTTATTATTCATAAGATCAGAGAAATCTGTTGAGGGCCACATATATTATTAGGGGGCAACGCCATCTATTGGATACAGATTTCTTATTCCAAATCTAATCGTTTAAGTTATTTCTCCCAGTTACACATTTCAGGCTGCTCAGAAGACAGGAGATAAATTTAGGATTGTGTAGAAGAAGATAATGTTGCAAAAAGCTCAAAAATCTTCTGTTTTTACAAAAAGTTAAAGCTTTTCAAAGTGTTTATCAAAATATTTTAATTGCTTAGGTATGTTTAAATTGAGCATGACTTAGAGCAGTTACGTGGGAAGTGTCTTTTGGAATCAGGGTCCTGCTGTAAGGCAGAGCAAGAAGTCAGTCAGTCCACCCCGCTGTCTCTCTTAAGGTCATTTTTTTTTTTCTGTTTATAATGTTTATTGAAAGACTGTAATTACCAGAAATTACAGGATTTTTTTAAAGGCTTAATATTTGCTATTTATTTAAAACAAACAAAAAAAGTCTTTGAATTTTCTTTTTCTGAAGCTGTAAAAACAATTTTGTATTTAGTAAATACGTTAGCGTTTTGAAAGTAAAAGTTTTAAACAGATCTGAGAGTTGCATTAGTTATCCTCATGGCAATTCACATGTAACCCATTTTTAATCAGGGATAGGAAGAGGTGGGAGCAGCTCACTTTTCCCCTGACTTGCACTCATCATTAAAGGTGTACGTTAATTGAGCTTGGAGCCGAGATAAGCACAAGGGGAGAACAAGATGCGGGCATTGCAGGTGGGACCTCCTGGGGACATGAAGGCTGCAGCAGGTAGGAAGGGCTGGAGCAAACTGGCCTTCCTGGCACCCAGTGCTCCGAGTGAAAGTTGGTTCCAGAATACCGACGGGTTAAAATATCAAGGGTTAGAAATCTGTTCTTCTATTCCCACCCCAGTGTAGGTATGGTTACTTAAGCCTCTGTACCAACATTGACCTTTAGCTTAAATAACCGTTTCCTCTCCTTGGGTTTTGCTCTCCTGTATGTGCAGGCAGCCTTTGTTCTGTAAGGGGAGAAGAGCAGAGGGCTTTAAAACTCCATCACTGGAACATTCTCCACATTTTCGTCATCATTCTTAGGCAAAATATTCATTTTTTATTCCAATCTTACTGCTTAGCTTCCCAAATCTTTCTTTCCCACCTTTGTGGAAGCACACACATGCAGAGCTTCTACAAGCCTTCCATGTGAATGTTTTTCAAAACAACACCCCACGTTATGTCTCATGCTTCTGGCACGTGCCGGTGTGTGAAGAGGAGCTTCCCCTTCTTCTTAGTTTCTTTACTTATTCCTAGTACGTTTTGCCACGTTTTGTTTTCAAGTCCTGGAGGTAGCACCTCTCAGCTCAGGGCGTAGGTCTCGGGTGGCCCTAACAGCCGGGGCTCAGGAACCTGCTGGTGGAAGAAGTAAGTCTTTGAGCTCCCTGTAGCACCGAAGCCGACCTAAACCACCGCTCATTGCCTTGTGCAGCAGTTCCAGCAGGCACCAGCAGCCGTGAGTGCTGCAGAGCGCTCAGCAGTCACAGCTCGCTGTCGATGAGAGGATTTCAGTTGCAGCCCCAAGCCTGGCTCACGCCGGGAGGCCTGCAGGCGGTCTGCTTCCTCCTCAGCAGCCGAGGGCCTCACCAAACCCACTGCTGGGGTTGTCATTGCTAGCAGCATTGTCAGCATTTCCCCCATCTCTGTGCCGTCGTGTTGTAGTGCTCCATGCCCGGTGCTCACACAGGGCCTGGTCCTCGGGTGCTGCCTCAGCCTCTCATCCCCAGCAGCGTTAGGAGAGCTCTGGGAGAGCAGCAGCAGGACCAGGCGACACTGCTGACACCTCCACAGCAATGAATCGGGTACATCACAGCATATAAACACATCCCAACTCCAGCACAGCGCTGAGATCCGCTCCCCACACGTCCCCTGATCTCGCCGGGGGATCTCTGGCGGCCGCGGGGCTGAGGCGGGCGCCGTGCCGGGAAGCCCCTCGGCCAGCGGGGCCGCGGCACGCGTCTGCTCACCCCCGCCTGCTGCTGATGTCCGCGCTGAATAATTCATGAAAATATAATCCGATAACTTACTGCTGCGCATACTGAAATAGTTACGGTGATGAAAATAAGGCTGAAGAGGTTGTTTTCTCGTTTCAGCCAGCCACGCTAAAAATAATAATCGACATTGCTTTTAAATCCGGGTGATGGCAAGATCCGAGGAGTGTGGCTTTTTTGTATCACTGTCACAGAATTAACACGGTTTACACTTGGTAGAAAATTTCATAGTAATTATCATCAGCAGAACAAACTACTATCCCAAATATGTGCCCTGCTAAATGTGGTTATTTTATTTTTTACACTATAGGTGAAATAGGGCAGGGATTTTATCATCTCCTTGGAGAAAAAAGGCAGGCTTTTTAGCTGTAATAATGGAAAACAGAAGCTTTTCATGTTTTGTTTTGTTGTTGTTTGTTTTTTTTTTCCTTCCAGCATGTTTTTATTTTGTTTTCAAGAAAGATGGTTGTACATACCGACTGAGAAATTACATCTAATGATTAATAGAATGATGGATGTCAAGAATCACCTTTTTGAACAAATAATAAATCAACATTTATATATGATACTTTTTTTTCCTGAGAAATTTACAATATTAGTATCACTTATTTAACAAAGTGTCAATTATTAATACTACCAGTAAAATGTTGCCTCAAAGCCAGTTATCTGCATCTCAGTGTTCTGCATTTGGTTTGCATCATTGTTACTGCAGATACGGATGCCTCTATTAACGTGTGATTTCTGCTTAATAATTTAAAAGATACATTATTAATTATCATACTTCAGTTTTTTAAACCGTTCTACATTAAACTCTTATGTTCCAGTATCTATCTTACTCATTTCAAGGGGCTTGGATTTTAGTTTATTGCTCAGGCGTTGAATTGAAATGAAAATTGCAGGCACGTTTTGTTGTATTGTGAGCTTTCCAAATACGTATTTTTCGGTATCTATTTTTTTCTATAATTTAATATAGAGATTGGTCTCTCTCTCTCCCTCTCTCATTAAATTATTTATTAAACATTTTCTGAGCATTACTGTATATTCCCAACGCCTGACGTTAGGGCAACACGAAGTTTGCATTAATTTGGTTTTTAGGGTGCCTCGCTGCCCTAGCAGCAGTTCGTTGTGGGGAGTGGGGCCGGGCAGTGTCCTTCCCATGGCTGTATTGATTTGCCCTTCAGCTGTTTGCAGTGCATAGAGAACCCAGGGCCTTGTTGTTGATTATCTACACAATGTCTCGGTGAACATTATTGACCCATTGCCGCTTACTGCCTATGGCTCTTGATTTTTCACACCGTCTCCATGACACTCATAATAAAACATACTATCTTATTGCTACCCAACTCTGGAAGCCAACTGCTCTACCCTTAGAACAACAGCTGCCGCTCTAGAGAGCGTTTTATTTTATGTGGGGCGAAGAGTTGTGGCGATTTGAGGATTGTCTTTGTGCTCTGCTTCGAGGGGGACCTGTGTGTGGTGGCTGAGCTCCATCCTGCCAGGCGGTCGTTTGCGCACAGAAAAAGCAGCTCGTTTGTGCCTGCATCTGGTAGTGCAGATCTCAGAGACAGGTTACGTGAGGCTGTATCAAAACCGCTCTTAATACGTTTGAATAATCAAAAAAAAAATGCCAGGAGGGTTTAAAAATATATATTATTATGAAAAGTGAGATGATACAAAATGTCAGGATTGCTTTTGAAATTTAAAATGCTGACGTTAAATTCCAAACTAATTATGACAAATAGAAATATCAATCAGTTCAGCATTTTAGCTAGTAAGTTACCAGATTTTTCCAAATTCATTAAATTACGTTTTACTCTAAAATGGCTGTATCTTGGAGGAGATTATGGGGGTAAACACTTTGTAGCAGTGTCATCTGTTACAATAATATTATTTTACTTCAGATTATTGCTGCTAATTGCCATTATGAGGGGATGTCTTTAATTTTGCATAAATAAAACTACTGAACAATGAAGTATTAAAATGCACTGGGATCTCTGCTTTAAGTTTAAATTATTTAAAACAGCTAAACTTTGGCATATTTTCAGAAAGAAATGTAGTCAATTGTTACTGTTGTATCCATTCAGCGTTTTCCCTAGCTGGAGAATTAGTGGGTTTGTGATGAGAATATTTTTAAATCCTTCAAAAATGCTTTTTTTTTCTGAGATAGATGATAGGATGTAAAGGATCTGGAGCAGGACCGAAGTTTTTCTGTCTTGCAGTGTGATGAGCTGCCTTCTGGGGGATGCAGAGCACCCTCGGCACCTAGGGGAGACCCAGCTTCCTTGTAAGAGCAGGTATTTTATTTTTTTTTAATAGTGCCTAGTACCACATCCATCAGCGTGGCATCAGCGGTCTCCAGAGCTGCATTTAGTATTTCAGCGTGTATTCATCACCAGCGATGTCTCTCTCAGGAAGGCGAGGTTGGAAGTGGAGGGAGCTGAGTGACGGATGGCTTCTGGGGTGGGAAGGGGGCGAAGCCTGGCGGGGTCCCTGCCACCACCAGGCCTGGCCTCCTGCATGAGGCAATGCTGCTCAGAAATCTCTCCCCATGAGGGTTTTGACTTCTGTAATCAAATGTGAATTTCAGTAAGCTGGCTTAGTACTACCTCTTTTGTATAAACCTGCGTTGTTGACAGTGATTATACTATATAAATATTTCAGCAGTATCAATTTCGTATGAAACATGCCTCTCCTTGGGGAGGTTTACATCAAGCAGGTAAGCTTTGTAGTTAATATTACAGCTAATAACACGAGCTTTGCCCTGCTCTGCAGCATCCATGGTTTTCTATCACTTGGTAGCAGCCTACTACTTGTAGTAGCTTGCTAACAGCCTTCCTACTGGGGCCAAGTGGAGGACGAGCTACGATGCAGTGCAGGCAGACGGGCCGGGGGCCTCTGGTGCAAGTCAAGAGGACAAAAACCGTTCCCACTGCTAAATCTCCCTGAGCAGAGCATGAAGACACACAATCACAGGGTGGTTTGGGTTGAGGTGCTGGACATGTCCCATGGGACGTGCAGCGGTGGCCTGGGGATTTATGACCAATTTTTCAGAAGTAATACTGAACGGTATTGCCAGTTCTCACAAAATTTGTTGAAGTTTTGTGAAGGCTTTCAAAGTATTTACTTATGCAGCTGTCTAATCAAAATGCCAGACAGCTTTGGCGCTAGTCGCTCAGTCTGACCATTAGCAAGCTTCCACAGTTTTCCTAAATGCATTCAGCAACCAGAAGAGCTGATCAAGGGCTTTTGTTTGCTTTTTGTAGTTGTTTGTGTGTGTGTTAAGGTAGTGACTCTAAACACACCAGCAATTTTGTGCTTACAAGGGGTTTGTCTGGTGCGGCTTCTATTTCCATCCCCTATCTAAACACTCTTCTGGCCGAGAAAATTTGAAATTGTCATGCTTGAAATTCACATTCTGCTTGCTCATGCGAATTTTGACAAATTTCCTCAAATTTCTATTTCTAGAGAACCCATAGCTATTTAGCTATTTCCCATAGCTAAAAGGGGAAATACATGGCTGAAATCAACTCTACATTTTTCACGGGGAGGTTATATTCAGGTTGGAGATTACTCAAGCTGTTCTGAAAACTGAAAATCCCAAACAAAAACTGTTTACAGCCTTATTCTTGGCATTAATTCAGTTTTGGAAAAAAAATATCATAAAAAAGGGATGAATAAAAATAACAATTCTAAAAGAAAGGCTGCTAAGTAATTAGGCTAATGTAGGTATATTGTGTAATTAGGCTAATGTAGGTATATTGTGGTTTTTGTTTTTGTTTTTTTCCTTTAATTGTATAATCTCATCCCAGATTTATTCTGGATAATAGGGAGCTACCTATATTTAAGTAGGCAAATATTTGCTGGCAATTATTCTGTTGTTTCTGCGGTTCTGTTCATTGTTATGCAGAGATTGTCCTTTTTAGGCTGACCTTTTATTTGTACAGCTTTAAGACCGAGCGTGGTTCTTGGTTGTTGGAGCACAAGGGTGTGTTTATAACAATCCATGAAACACGGTCGCTGTAGCTCTTTGTCTGCTGACTTGCTCAGTAACAAAAAGATGGTGTGAAGTTGCTATCCACGGAAAGCAGGCTGTTTCAGGGGTTGTTTTTTTTGAACAGTCAAAGCTTTTTAAGTGTATGCAGAGCTTCCTTTAACTGAGTCATAGTTATCAGGTATTGCAAAGGTTAAGCTTTATCAGCTGCACAAAAAAAAAAAGGTTGAGGTTTCATCAAAAACTTCCATCCTCACAACCTGTCGACCACAATTTGATGATGATTATTGATTATTTCACAGCCTTTCACTCACTCTGGCACTGCGGCCAGCCTTGATATACAGATAGGGCTTCAGTCCAGCTAAAATAAGACTCCATCTTGATAATGGACTGAGATGAGATACTGTTATTTGATAAAGATAATTGATGTTTCACAGTGAATTGGAAAACAGTTCTGAGTGCGCCAGATCTGTGGCTGCTCCATCTGCAAATGTGGCCATTGTTTACAAAACACAGCAAAAGCCATGCAGGCAGAGCACTCGGTGACAGCGGGACTGCACAAAACGCAGCATTTTAGGGTGGGTGGCAATTTCCAGCCAAAAATAAAACACTTCAACTAAGAAGCCCGATTTGTAATTCTGCAGTCAGGATGAAGGTTTTTGGACATGTATGTAGCCTACTTCTGATGAGACAGCCTGGAAATCTTGTTCCTTCTGCTTGGGATGTGCTTGGTAATTTATTTCAGGTGAATTAATATCATAAAGTGTTTTTTTTTAATATATATACGTGACATTTGAATTAGGCAAAATGCTACATGAAGAAGATGACATTTGTCAAGGGAGAATAAGGCGTAGTGTACGTCTAGATTTCTTCATTCTCCTCGAGTTTTAGCTCCCTAATTTAGGACATAATGCATGCTTATGGCCTTCCAGAGATGCCTTTGTTGACTGCACATTCTCAGCCTCTGGTTTTGAATTGATTAAGGTATCACTCGTTGCAAGTTCTGTTCACCAAGTTCTTTTAGTCCTATTATAACCTTTGTAACCTCTAATTAAGCAATAGGAGATGGCAGGGAGTGGGGTTATCATGAGATAATGACACCCCAAGTGTGTTATGTGGCACAAGGTTCATCTGTGTGCTGCTAATCCTCTGGGGGAGTGATTATCTAATGATAAACGTACCACATTGCAGCTCATTGATACCGCGCCACTCTGCTCATGCCACTGTCGTCCTGACTGAATTACACTTCCCATTCCAAACGTCATTTTTTTCCATTGATTTTACAAACTGACAATTTTGAGGGTTTCTGAAGTGACTTACATACTGTGCAAAGTCATGACCCTGGAGTCATACTTTTTTTTTTTTTTAATATATTTATGAAGAATATGAGAAAAAAGCATGGTATTTTTTGGTAGACTAAGAGCGGTCTCAGCAGGTTGGGTGCAATTAAAACCAAAGTTATCATCAGCATGCAACTGCAGCTCAACTTTTTCTTTCTTTAGAAGTGCATTACTATAGAAAAGAATGATGCTGTGTTCCTTTTTTCCCCCAAACTGAACACTAAATCAGTGGTAACAGACTGTAGAGATACATTTCAAGTAACTAGATTTTAGAATACGTGATTGTTATTGACTTTGGAATGATGGGAAAATATGAATGTCTGAAAGTTGCTTAATAATATTTTGCTCCTTGGAGTCTCTATCGCTATTTCAGAGCCAAAGCAGACTTGGAGTCACTATTCATTAATTACAATCCTGATAACTCATGTAAGTATTAACTCACCTGCATTCTTACTTTGGAGGCTGTTTTTTTTTCCTCCTTATGCGGGTAAGCAGCAGGCATTTCATCTAGTTTGTGTAAGGTACCTGCCTCAGACGGATTCGTGCTGTCACTCATGAGACTTCTGAGAACATCTCTGCCCTTGACTGTAGGTGGGATCCAGAAACTTGGGGTCAGTGTAATTATCTCTGTTTAAAGTTGCCAGGAAAATTCTTGCTGGGTCACAGAGACCAGTCCAAAATCGCCCAGTTAATTCATACCAACAAGCTGTTTGGTTGTATTTTGTTTAAAAACCTAAGTCTTAGAGTGTTGGGTGGAGAGGACTGTGACGGTGAGCGCTTTTCGTTGTGCGCTCTTCTTTCCGGCGTTGGGAAGCACAGGAATGGAGAGGGAGCACATTTCCAGCTGCTCCATTGCTGTGGTGATGGCTGTATATCTTGATGTGTGATTTCTGAAAACTTTGCTACCATAAAGAAGCCTTCTGTTTCGGTGACACCTTCGTTCACCGTCCGGACACCGGCTGGTGCTTGTGGCCAGCTCTGTGTGAGCTGTGAAGAGTGGTTTGGGAAAAGGCATGCAGGGAAAAGCACACAGCACGGGCAAGAAAACTGTAAACTGGTCTATTTCCATCGATTAAATCTTGCTTTCCCTTATAAATATTTACAATTGTATTTATAGAGATACTTGTAATTAATCATCGCAGGCTGGTGTGGAAGTGAGCCCTGCTTCGTGCAACCCAGCTGCAGACCTGCAGCAGAGCCATAAAGGGCTGGCCACGAAAACAAGCAGCTCGTGTCGCTGGACGATCTCATTCTGTAGGTTTCCCTTCCCTGTCCAGCCAGGGACCCCTCTGCAAGCACTGCAGCTGTGCCCCCGCGGGGCTGAGCCCTGGGCAGGGGTCCCTGCAGCATCACATCGCAGCCCTGGCGGCTCCGCGGGGATGCAGACGGGAGCTTGTGTCCATGAGAGCCGTGTCTCTTACAGCGGGAGGTTAAAGGGAAGCCTGACTGCTGCTTGGGTTTATTTCAAAGCGAAATGTTTCTAAACATCAGCTCGAATCGATGCTGTTTGGTCTGGGTGCTCCGTTTGGCTCGCTGCAGAATTAAAGCCGTGGCTTCGACAGGCAGAGCAGTAATTGGATTGTGCATAATATTGTTTTATTTCGGGACCTAGATGCCTTTGCAATTTTTTAATTCTTATTGGAGGCAGAAAATTGTTTAATATTATATTTGGAATGAATAGTTGCTGATGCCTAATGGCTTGCTTTAGTTAAGTTTGCTGGGTAAATAAAAGGCAGCGCTCTGGGTTGCGGTGTTTTATGGGCAGGAGGGGAGGGAGAGCCAGCCTGCAGCCTGAACGGGTGCGTGCATTCCCTGCCACTGCCACGCTGACGAGTTCAGAGGAGCCCGGAAAACTTGTTAGTAGGAACACGCACTCTCAAATTGCAGATAAAAGATAATTACTGAGCACAGCCTTTTAATTTTGCAGGCCAAAACCCTTTTCTCAGTGGAGGCAGGAAGGGGAGGGAGTGGGAGCCGTCAGGCTGCGCGGCAGATCCCATTGTGCTGCAATAGGCAGGTCGCACGTGTGCACCTAGTGCCGTGTCCCTGGGCTCCGAAAACACACCCACACACGGGCACGAGCAGTGTGCGAGGGGGCCTGGGAGTGCTCGGCGCTTGGCTTAGTTTATAATCTGACTCACCAAAGCCGTGGCGAGGTTCACAAGGGAAAATCCATAGTAATGTAATACCAGGTAGTAATAAGTGCGCTGCTGGCAAGTGGGGCAGAAATTTAAGGGGACATGCTTCAACTGCAGCGGGACTTAAACGTACTTAACATTTTCACGTCCTCCTTGGTACAGCTGGCTTGTTCGAATGCAAGCCCTGCTCTTTTGTTCCTCTTACATTTTATTTCCAGCGTCAGGGAGCATTGCAGGGGAAGGAAACCGTCGTGCTATCCTCTGTGTTACAGACACGTTTTCCCCACAGGCTGCAGCAGTTTTACCCTGAGCTGATCTTTCTAAACCTGCCTAATAGAGTTGAGGGATTTTACTCATTTTCATTATGACAGGAGATGGTCTTAGCCTATTAACAGCAAATCCAGCTACCTGAGGGATGCAATAACAAAATAAACACCTTTTTTTTCCAGTTTCTCAAATGGCTTTTAAAAACAGTGTTTAATTATGCTGGTGGTAATTTAGGGGTGTGCTTTATGAGAATAGACTGTGCTGATACTCTTCTGCATGGGAAGCTGGTGAGGGTTTATCCGAGGCAGGAATTTACAGCACACCAACTCCACTGCATTAACTCTCCACTTGGACATTGTTGGTCTGCACCGAGTTGCCTCTGTGCATCACAGATAAATCTGCTTTGCACATATAAATATATTCATTAAGCTACAAGTAAAAAATGCAAACGGAGAGGCCTCAAATTACAGCCTGCTAAGTGCACCATAAATTCATGCCGTAACTCCACTCTAACTTCGTAGCTTTGTAGCCAGGCAAAGTAATGAGGCCTCAGGAATCACAGAATTTGCTTTTTAGGTCACGGCGATCAGCAATACTAATTTTTCAAGAGTCATTTTTGTGTCTTTCTGTACTCTTTTCTGGTTGGGTTGGAGACTGATTTAAAGGAGCTTGCATATTCTGCCTTTGGAGACATCTGGAGTTTACAAATACAGGAACATCCTTTTGGGAGAGGAAAGGCAGGGATAGACGTTAAGAGAGGACTGTAAATCCAAGAGCAGAAATCAGGAGAGCTTTCGAATAATCAAAGTTAGTAAAAATTAAATAAGAAATTGATTCAACACTAGCTTTTTGCTTAACTCTTAGCCTCAGCTGTTGGGTTCCAAAGTGGGGAGTCGACAATGTAATCAATTCCACTAAGGATTTTTTTTTCCCTTTTTGAAGTGATACAATTCAGTGTACAAAAGTCAAATAGACTGGAAAAAGATATTAAATTTACCAACCATCCTCTGAGGCCACAAACCCCACGTTGAGTTTAGAGATTTGTTAAAACACGGAGTTAGTTGCATCTCTAGCAGCAGCAGCAGAAGGAAAATATGCATAAAAATTGTACCCTGAAATCTGTAAAGAAAATAAAGTTTCGAAATCTATGTCTAATTTAGCTGTTCCATCCTACTCAGACATTAAAAGTCTAAAGGCTGAAGTCAGCCACAGCTCGGTCCCATCAGCAGCATCTTTTGTAAGCAATACACGTGGTTGGAAGGTCTCATCCTAGCCTAGGATGTAAGCAAAATTTAATCTGTCCACCCTGGCCTAATGTGTTTTTGTTTTGTTTTTCTTTTCTGCGTTTTGATTTTGCATGACCACAACATTCATGCTTGAAAACAAGCATAGCCCTTGTACTGTTCTCAAAAGATAAAATAGGAAAATTGCAATTTGAGCGTATTAGTACATGTGTTTTAACAAAGGCTGCAGCCAGGACTTTGCAGCTAGTAGCAAGAGGGCAAAAAATGCTCAAAATGCATTAAACGGTCACGGTCAAACTGAGGTTTCCCCATTTAGGGTTGCCTGTGACCAGCAAGCACATATTTGAACATGACTCACAGTAGATACACGGAACTGTTTAATATCATGTTGCAAACACATTTTTTAACTGACCTCTTTCTCCAATCTAGACATGACCTTCCAAATTTCCACTTGTTTTGAGAATCTTGATTTTAACGCTTTTGACTCTGGAAGAAAATGAGAATGGTAAAGGTGGAACGAAAGCAGCTTCCCAGAGCTCCGCAATAGGTTGCAATTTGCCCAGGAACTGATAAAGGTCTGGAAACACGGTCAGAAAATTAGAGTGAGGAGCAGCAAGAATCAGAAGGCTGCTTTCAGAAATCCTGGTGCGAGTTCCTTTTTTCCTCAGACTCTGCATGGCAGAAGGCACTTCTGGAAGGATAATTAAGTCCCCAGACCCTAGCGTTTTGGCAGGATATGCTGATCTTGTTAGCTTTTCCTACTCCATTTGAGTTGCTGAACACTTTAAACAAAAGTCTCAGGTCACTTGGGAACTATGGATTTGTGTGCTCTGCGAGTGCATTGAAGGCTGTGAAGTCAAAGGTTACAAATATTGCAGCGCTCCAAATATGAATGTGATATCTAAGCAGTTCTCTGTAAAACTTCGCTGAGTGGAGCTGGAAGGGAAGAGGCACATCCTAACGGAGCTGTTTAAGGACAGGCACTGCGTGCTGAGCCCCAGGTCCCATCGTTAGCAGGGCTCCAGAAGATATTTCAGCCCAACGGTGCCGTAGCAAGGAGCACTGTGACTAGAACGAGTGGGGGATTTATGGGAACACCGTGCCTGCTTGAAAACCTAGGGACAGCTGCTCGAATAGGAATTTTTTCTCCGTGTGAAGTGCTCTCTGGCACTGGGACGTCAGCCCAAACTTCCTCGCGTCTATTGAGCCTCAGCCTTGAGGGATTTGAGGTTTGAGATCTAAAACTTTACAGGGCTTCACAGCAGTGAGCTGTGCAAGTCAAGAAGCCTGGTATTTGGCCAGTATAATCTCTTTTCTTCTAGGTTCCTATCTATATTTTGTATTTTTTTTACACAGACTGCTTGTAATTGATAATATACCTCTTTGAAGTAAGGGTTTAAAATAATTAATGTTTCATCTCACAAAATAGTGTTAACCTGGAGAAAATATTAAGCACTTTCTTCTCCCCTTTTCATTGGTATTCTGAGCATAATCAGAATTCTTATGTAAAATTGTTTTCCTGGAAGTTACAGCATAAAGTTCAGCCGATGAGCTGTTGAAAGCTCTTTTACAAGAACAATCGCCATGGAGATAAAAATTTCAATAACAATGCTGAGGGATCTGACACATCCTCATGCAAATGCTCTGAGATGCTACTGCATTACCACCAACCTCTCGTGAAACCACCATGGCATTGGTTTCACAGCGTGCCCTGTGGGTTTTGATGGTGCCATATGAAACTCTCGAATTGAGAAGCACATTCCTGAAGTGAGAGCAGAAACCTGGTGTTTGCAGTTATCTGGGTGTTTGGGGAGGGGGCTGGATGGATCTGGGGGAGCCCCGTGCACGTGCTGATCACAGTCACAGTTTCAGGGGATGCAAGGCTCGCTCTGGGCTCTTCTACAGAGGCGGTGAAATGGTCAGGCTGCACATTTCGGAACCGTTTCTCAACCATCCTGTAACACTTGGATGGGTGCAGCTGTCATCTCATTTTTTCTGGATTAAGTTCGGTCAAGAAAGAAGCTGCCTCATTTTCTGGTTGTCATTTGCCCAGGAAGTAAAAGCAAATTGTAATGAGGGAATCACAGCAGGAGAACCTCCTAACAAATGAGAAGCATATATTGACTGACAGCCGGCATGCCATTTCGGTGATAAATGTATTTTTATACACTGCTGTTCAAGGTCACTTTCTGCTCTCGTTGCATGCTGCCTGTCAGATCATGCCAGTCACATTTTCATACTGAGTAATAGTAATGGTTGATGCAAAATTCTATTAGTGGAAGGTTAAAAATTAAGTTATATACGTTATTAAGTTAAACATTTTAATATATGTGCTTTGACTTTATCTGGATGCTATTGAGAAGCCACTTGAAGGACAGGAAGAAAAATTAATTTGAAGATTTAAATATACTTTTTCTCAGTATTGTCCTGAAATTTTTACTGCAATTGCTGTTATTACTTGAAAGAAGACGGAAATTTAATTATTAGAAATACTGGAATTATTTAATTTGATGCTACATGAGATAATTCTACTAGACTGCTTGGAGAGTTGGGTTCGTGAAAGCCTTTGAAGGGGCATCATGGAAGAATTTATATGTGGGATGGGAAGAGAGATGGTATTTCACCTAGCTGTTCAGGTGAAGCTCTTTAGTTTTGCTAGCTGTGTTTTTATAAAATGTCCTCAGTGTGTACACACAGACTGCGATCTGGGAACATCTCGTGTGCTTGGATTTTGAAGGACAATTGAAAAAAAAATATATGAAAGAAAGGTTTTATCGGGCACGCTCTTGTTCCAGCTGAGCTTAGACCAAAGCTGGCAGGGTTTGGGAAACCAGCCGCTCAACGTGGGCTGTGTACAACGCAGTCCTTCTGAATTCACGTTGTGATTATACATGGAAAGAGAGAGTGGTGATGGTCGCAAGGTGGAGAAAAATAAAAATAACCAGGGAAAGAAAAGAAAAATGCGACCTGGGCATAGCACGGTGCTGCCTTGCTGAGGTGCTGTTCGTCTCCTCTGTGTCTGAAACCAGGAGCAGATGCGGAGCTGTGATGGCTCCTTTGCTCTTACAGCAGGCTTTGTAAGTATTTATTGGTGTGCGCTCCCTGCCCAGCTCTGCCAGCTTTATCTTCATTTCCAAGAGCAGTATTTATTTCCCTGTGCAGCTTGGGCTCCGTGTGTGTTCCACGGGTCTTTGTACCCCTTGCTAGCATTCAAATTCAAATTCCAATTTTTAATTTAAATTATATAAAAAAAGCAAAACTCTTCTTTGCATGATACAGAGTTAGTCCCATGATGCTAAAAATAAAAGGAGAGACTGGTCTATCAGACCTACCTTTATCTATTGATAATATCAGTTCTAAACTTTCAGCACTGTCAGCAACTCATCTCCGAGCAGGGCAGCAGTTAGAGACTCATCTCCTTAATTTCAAGCAAGCACTCCTTGTGCAGAGGCTGTTTCCCACTCAAAAACTGGAAGCAACGCTTTCACACCATTCCCAGTTAAAGCTGGCGGATCGCTGTGAGGCTGGCGTTCGGCCGTGAGAGCCTCGGTTTGTTCGAGGGCAGCGCTTCTGGGGGGTGCAGCAGGCACGCCGCTTTCCCACTAAGTGATTTTGTGTTTGTTTCATTTTAGTTAAGGTACCCCCAGAGGCCGGGGAGATAAATATCTAATAATAAATGTGGCGGAATATTGCTGTGTCTCTCCAGCGGTGTGTAAGTTACTTTATCAATTTAAAGTATGCATTTCGGTGTATTTATTAAAATCAAATCGCTGCGGTGATACAGTACTTATTTTTTATGTCACCTTTAACAGAATAATGCAGTCCAGCGTGGAGTTTGCTGAATGTTGGGCTCGGAATGAGGCTGTCATAGCTCCAGTATATCATGTGGTGGAGGGCTGCGGCGGTGGCAGGTGCAGAAGTCAAATAGTCTCCCAGGAGCGTCCTCCCATTAAAAAACAATTGGTTGGGCAGCGGGAAACTACAAGCAGCTGCACTTTGTCCCACCCCGCCTGCCGGTCAAAATTGAGAGCGTTTTCTAACCAATATTGCACAGATTTTTGCATACTTTTATAAAATATAATTACATCAGAGCAGGAAAACTGCGTAATGTCGTTGCCCTAGAAGTGGTGCTGCCGAAGCACTGCTGTCCTAAGCCAAGCCTGAACTCCAAAGGGATGGGTGCAAGCGGAATATTTTGGATGAGCAGCAATAATTTGGTTTTGTTATGCTTATTCGCTTGCCTAAGAAACAGAAGATGAGCGTTGCGAAGTACACATTTAGATAGCGCACTAAAAAATAAATCTTGGCTTGAAAGGATTAGCATCAATTAGAGAGGCACTCGCTTTAAATAACAAAGCACGTTAATTCCCCTAAGGATTGTACTTATTGGAACACATTTTCAGTAGTAAAAAGAGCAACAAGTGTGCTAGTACTATTGATTTTCCACCTTTGTATTACCAAAACATTTTTTATTGACAAGTATTACTTGCTTGTTAAGTGCTGCACAGTTTGATGGGTCTGAAGGGTGGATCACCTAATTAATTGCCCTTTCAAATCTTCATCCTACACTGTGGTGATTACATTAAAGACATGGGTTTGGGATTCCGTTTGACTTCACTCAACTTGTACGTGATAAGCAGTAAATAAATATATTAACGGGTTATTAATATCAGCCTAGCTTTAGGAGCAGCGTGCCAACTCAGTAGGTCCAGGAGCTACTTCTAGCGTCCAGGAGCTGGCTGCAGGGGCCCTGCTTTTATTTTCACGGTCTAGTTTTTTGTCGATGAATGTTGCAAAGTCTTTTTTCCTCTTCGTGCAGAAGGAGCAGCCACTGCATATTTTACCAAGCAGTAGTTTGCGCGTGTGTCACTGGTGTTTTCTTCGTGATAATCCGGTAAAAAATGATATTTTCAACGAGAAAACTTCATGTGTTCCTGTGAGTTATAAACAAACAGAACAAAACAATGATAAAAAAAAAAAAAAAACCAGCAGAACCTGTGTGTAGCCCTGTACTGGCTGGCCCTGCACTCAGTCCTCACTATCATACGTGTCATACGTGAGATTCAAGACCAAAGCTACAACGGTGGAACAGGGGGAAGAGGCACGCAGTTTGCTTCTTCCTGACTGTAGTGGTCTTTTTCCAGAAGTTCAGCTGCTGTTGCCTTTTTTACTTGCAAGCCTGTTGAGCCCGGCTGTGGCGCAGTAACAAACGCTCTTGCCTTCTGTTCTCTCCCCTCTCGCCAGACGATCCACGGTCACAAAGGGCCCATAACTGCAGTGGCGTTTGCTCCCGACGGCCGGTACCTCGCCACCTACTCCAACTCCGACAGCCACCTCTCCTTCTGGCAGGTAAGGACTGTTCCTGGGAGCCTAACAGTTCGGTTTCACACTCCTAAAGCATCCACCCGATGAGATTTAGGGCCGTGGAGGAGAGCCCCAACGAGTTCTCAGCAGGCCAGGCCAGGTGCTTGTGCTCCCATTCTCGGTCCCATCCCTATCAGTAGGCATTTTTCTTCTCTAATCTCATAAATTCCCGTAGATGAAGACCTTCACGGCATTTCTCCATTCTGTTTTTTATTAAACACGATGCAGAGCTATTAAGGTGGCCACGGGTCCCGCTGCTGCTCAGCAGCCACAGCTGCCGTGCCTCAAGCCCGCGTGCCGTGCCGTCGGGGAGCTGCACTGTGCTGTGGGGCTGCCTTCCATTTCATAATAGGGCTGGAAACAGGAAAACTGGGGGAGAGGCAATACGAAAAGGGGCTGAAATGGGAGATGCTGAGGATCAGACCACCATTTTGTGAAGTATCTAGACCGTTTATCTTTTTTTTTTTTTTTAACATCAGCAGTTCTTCTTGTCTGTGTGATCTCATGTCAGTAGGAGTATTTTTGTTAATCGGAGATAAATAAACACGTAGCTTGGTGGGACAGATTACCCCAGAAGAGGCCTTAACTGCTGCCTACATTCCCTAGGTAGCATTTTTTTCTTCCTTCAAATGGCTTTAGACTTCAAAATGGATCTGAACAAGCAATTTGTGCAGACTATCAAAATAATGTAGTTTTGCAGTAATCAGACTATAAAGCAGAACTCAGTATTCCCATAATTACCAGCGAGTCGTTAACGTAGTTCCCTCGTTTTGATGCCATTCATTAGTTCTACAGGTGCCATAATAATTATTAAATTATTATCCCTCATTACACTGTGTGCTTTCTGAAACAGTAAATGAGAACAGCGAGAATCTTCACCCATCAGTTACATTTATTCAATTGAAGTGCTCAGGGAAAATCTGGAAAGCAATCAGACCAGATCTTGTAAAATTGGCAGGAAAAAAAAAAATCAGGCACGCACGTGTTTTAAATTGTGAGCTGCCACATTCTTCCAGGTGTATAAATGCTCGCGTTCAAGTGGCTTTTACATAAAGAGTTAAATATACCTACACATTTAGTTTTAAAATGTGACCTCGTGCACTAGTGATTTTTTTCCCTTCTGTGTTCTATTTGGCACTATTATTAATGCAGGAAAATCAGTAACATTAGTCATCTTAAAAGGGTTATTACTCAAGATGATTTAAATTGTGAAAATGTCAGTGGTGCTTGCATGCTCCCTGCTAGAGATGCCATGATTTACACTCTCTGACACCATTCTGCTGCTGAGAAGAGCCAGGAAAAAGTAATGGCTTGTACTTTGTCCTGATCAGAATTCAGAGCGTGGCAGCAGCAGCACCGCGCCTGCCCTGTCCCAGGGCTGTGCATGGCACAGCCTGGGGACACAGCGAGGCGCTCTGTGGAAATCCTCGGATTGCCGTGCGTAGGGATGGGAAGGCTTTGCAGAGGAGGGCTTTGGAAGGAGTAGTGGTTTCTGTGTCTTGGTGGGCTAGAGCAGCAAATCTCGTTTTTAAAACACGGAGCTAGGCAGCGTGCATCAGTAACTGGCCTGCTTTCCTGAGAGCACAATGCAGGGAACCTCTCCTGAATGGTTTGTTTTTCTTCCAGAAAAGAATAAAACTCTTCATATTTAACATTTGCTTATTAACATTTCATGTTTCTCCTTAAATTTTGAAAAAAAATCCTTCAATAACACAGCCATACAAATAAAGTAGAAGTGATACTTTTCACCATACCGAATAAGCTATGCAATTTTCCTAGCTAGCTTATTGATTCCGATCTCACCATTCTATTTGAAAAAGAGACAGTCGAGGAGAATGCTAAGAAAAAAAATTACATGGGCAAAGCAGGGAGATGAAGTGGTCACTGATGGCTAAACTTCACTGAGTCCCGTGCACAGGAGGGAAGTTTTAACAGGTTCGTGACTGTCACTGGTATTCCTTCTAGTCATATACAGTCACCTTTCTCTTGTTTTGGGGGGGTGCTGGGTGGGTAGCTGTAAAGATGGTGCTGGCTATACCAGCTGGTAGCCTCTCGGCTGCTCTCCCATCCAACGGTGTTGCTTGGCCCTGCCTAACGAGCGCTAATTACAGCTGGTGTGGGCGGGCAGGGCAGGGCGGTGGGCACCAGGTGGGTTCCCCGCTGGTGCTGGGGTGCCACGGGGGTGCCACGGGGCTGTCTCTGCAGATGAACACGTCCCTGCTGGGCAGCATCGGCATGCTCAACTCGGCGCCTCAGCTGCGCTGCATCAAGACGTACCAGGTGCCGCCCGTGCAGCCGGCCTCCCCCGGCTCGCACAACGCGCTGCGGCTGGCCCGCCTCATCTGGACCTCCAACCGCAACGTCATCCTCATGGCTCACGACGGCAAGGAGCACCGCTTCATGGTCTAGGGGAAGCCACAAGTACAGCGCTGTCCCCGACCTCCCTGTCCTTCTCCCTCTTCCTTTGTCTCTGTGCTCCACACACCCAGCGCCCCTCAGCGCCTCACGGACCGGCCAGGCCGCGGCGGACATGGACAGGGACACGGGGTGGTTTCTCCCCACAGCAGCGAGAGGATGGATGGCTTTTGGGGAGGTCCCAGCTCCCGGAGCAGCAGCAGCAGGACACGCGGTCACGCCGAGGCCTGGGCAGCGGCCGCAGGCACCACCCCGGGCTCCTTCACTGGGGGCCGAGCCCAGGCGGCAGCATCCCGAAACCCGCCGGCGGACCCTCAGTGTTTCCCAAAAAGGCTGTGTTTACATGGACTTTCTGCTCGTGACCACTGAATGATCGCTGGGTGACGCCCCTTAGGGCCTGTTGGTGAGGGCCTGATGGGCTCGGGGTCGGGACCATGAAGGGACGGAGGTTTGGGTGCCCCAGCAGTGCTGCTGTGCTCATCATCGCTTGCTGTAGCTGGAAGAAAGAGTAACAACCCACGTGTAAATATTACAAAATCTCTTTAAGATAGAATAGCAAACTTGAACAGAGGAGTATTTATATATAAAGGTGTTTTTTTGCTACCAGTGAAGGTATTTATTTAAAAAAAAAAGGAGAGAGAGAAAAAGCTTTTTCTTCCAAAAGCCGCTCCCGTTTGTGCTGGGCCCTGTGGGAAGGCAGGCTGTGTGCTGCATGGGCTGGCCTCGCCGAGACACCGGGGCAAACAGCACAAATGGCACTGGTGGGTAGCGAGTCCGGCACAAAAATTGTGAAAAATGGGTAAGTTATTTGAGTGGATGTATGGGAACAGTTCCCTCGGTAGGAATATTCCTATGTAACGTTCGCTGTGACTGTGTTTCCTTCGTACATATCTAATTTTATGAAATATTTAATCGTGTGAAAGTATGCTGGTTTATGCTCACAGTAAAGAAAAAAATCTATGAAATACTATTTTATTTAAACATATTGATGTATATGTTTGTATAGCTTTTTCTTTGCCATTTTTGTCTGAAAAGCTCACAGAACTAAGAAGGCTGTCTTTACATGGTAAAGTAAAAATGGTACTCATAGAATCCTCCCTTCCCCAAAAGGAATAAATTAATTTTTAAAACGGCTTCTAAATTTAAAAAGCATTGATTTTTTTTTTATTATTAATTTTATTTTAGGTGGTCTGTGTAGTACACTGTATATGGAAGTGAGGTTTACAGTCCAGAAGCTACATATCTGTTTGCTGTTTAAAAATTTAAAAATTAAGACCATTAGGAATGTTTAACACAAACTGCCGCATAATTTACTCTTTGTATCTGGCGGGAATGTAGAATTTGGTAGAGAACTCTGTCGTAGAATATCAGGGTCTTTTCGAAGTGAACTGATGCAAGGTGCATGTACATTGTGTTTATAAAGCTGTAGCTGTAACCTCAGTGATTAAAGCGAAAAAGAGCTGCCAGGCTCCCATCTGTGGGCTGCAGCGCTGTCCCGCTCGGTGTGGGGGTGTGAGGGAGGCGTTAGGGTGCTCTGTAAGCACACCCAGAGGGGTTCCAGGATCCAACGCCACCGTTATTTTCGGGCAGATCTCACGACCTGTGTGTGTGTTTGCTTTCAGAAACAAACTGCGGCCACGGGGGGAACAGCGGGCCGTAGCCCTGCAGTGATTCCCTTTGTGGTGTAGCGAGCAAACACCTTGAATGATCTATGCATTAAAGTGTTTGTTTTGGGGTAGAGGTGTAATGGGCTTTCTGAAGTGCGAGGCAGAGGCAGCCGTGTGCCTGCCAGCCCTGCACACCAAGCCGCAGGGGCACTGACGGTGAGCGGTCCGCTGGTGGAGGAGCATCCTCAGCCCGCAGCACCCGTCTTAGGGCACCGGGCTCGCTCTGGTCCTCACCCAGCCCACAGCACCTGAGGGTCCTCTGCAGCCTGAACACAACTACCTGCCTAAACACACCCCCTGCTTCGGTGACTTCGTTAGCCCTAGTCCCCAACTTCGCAGCCCCCATCTCTCAGCACCGCTGCAGAATCGGTATTGTCATTGCGGTGTAAGCTCTTAGTGCTCTATTGATTTGTTAGTGCTGTATTTGGACTTGTCCTTGTAAACGTGGAGACGTATGTGGCTTCGCTGGCAGTTTACAAGCAAAAGATGACATGATGAGACACCTGTATGAAAATGTTGTAATGATGGAAGTCACCATCCATGGGAAATGATGGAAGTGGCTGCCTCCCGAGCAACTTCTGAATCCACTCCCCATCTGCTGTATGTATTGAACAACCTGGTGTAAATATGCTTGGGAAATAAAACTGAGTTGTATTGAAGAGTGTTGTTGTCGTGGCATCAGCCTCATGGCACGCAGATAATTTCCTGCACCTGTTTTATGAGCCAGTAATCTGGAGTTTTTTCACCATTCAAGAAATACATTTTTCATTTGAGGACCAGAAGTGGCATTCCGTCAGTCACGCAGGAGGCACTGAGAGCCCTCAGTGCAAAAGGTGGAGGTAGGAAGGTGCCGGGAATAAAGTTCTCAATTCCCGACACAACGGAGCTAAAGCAAACAAAGGAATTGGAGTCTTCCAGAAATTCATCAACATCGGTGTTCACAAGGTGATACTTCCTTGTATTCGGTTCAGATTCCTCCAGAGAAACTGATTAACACAAATTAAACACTGAGATTTCCTAGCGAGGAGTGCAGGGTTGCCAAGTGCATTTAATATGCATTTGGGTTGGAATTTACAATACACACTTTCTTCTTCTTTTTTTTTTTTTCTTTTTTTTTTTTTTTTTGATTGCAATTGGTTTTACTTGTGCGAGAAGCCTGAGCAGCTTGGGGCTGGCGGGGGTGCGTGCCACGGTGTGCTGGCGCACCAGGGGCGGGTCTGAGGTCAGACATCACCGAACAGCCCTTCAGAACAAAGCAAGTAAAAAAAAAAAAAAAAAAGAAAAAAAAAGAAACAAGAATTGGGTGAATCTTCCATTTTCACAGTGCACGAATGTGTTAAAATACCCGTGGCCCCGGGGTTTTCTTGCAGGTGAAATGCAGGCGGTAGCAGCTCTGTCGGGGATGCCGGCGCGGATCCGGCACGGAGGGGCACGGCGCTGGCGGGGGGCAAAGCCAGGCAGCGCTGGGCGAACTTTCACCTTTCCCCTCGCTGGCTGACAGCAGAGCTGAGTGGTGAAAAATCAATACCTAGGAGCCAGGAGGGAAATATTTCCAACCTCTAACTAGAGAATGTATTTTGACAAGGCCAAGATAATCCAAGCTGCACAGGAGAAAGAGAAAAGAAGACTCATTTTTAAAGCTTGACACTTCAAGGTGTTTTTGTGCAACGCTTTAGAGAGCATCGATACGCACAAATACCAAAGGTCAAAAAGAAAAGCCAGAAGAATTTCAAAAATTAGATGTGCTGGTTTTTGCTGTTTACTTCGCAAAATATAAACTGTTTGATTTGTGCGTAGATCTGTTCAAATGTAGTGAACCCAGGGAGCTCGGAGCTGCAGTCTCCTCATTTAATAGAAATGAAAATATACCAGAGCCTGTACTGTACCTTAAGCAATTTGCCTATAAAAAGTGCGTGCCTATTTCCTGCTATATATCTGCATTCGGGGACATTAATTGTTTTTGATTTGGCATGATTGCATTTTGATGCAAAAGGATCAATATTTTTTTCATTTATGCAGCATCATTTTTTTGATAATTTAATATCTGGCTGCGCTCTCGAGTGCTACACCAAACGCTCAGCAGCTCTGCGGCCCTTCCTGCGCCGCTGCTCCCAGGCTCTGCTCCGGCTCTGACCGGGTGCAGGTGGCCATGACCGCGCACCCGATGGTGCTTTGGGTGTCCCCATGGCAAGCGAGCGGGGTGGCGGGTTTGTCCCCAGTGAGGGACGATCCGGGGCAGGAGCGGTGCCCCCTGGTGCCGTGGCCGCACTGGCCAGGAGCGCAAGTCCCTATCCTGGCGCTAGGAGTAAAACCACAGCTTTGATTTGGAGGGATAAAGTCCATCAAGGGTAATATGGCCTGATGAACACAACCTGGGGAAGTGTTGAGGGTTAAGGGGTGCTGATCAGGGTGGGAGGGCACGGTCAGTGGCATTTCCAGGGGGCTGGGACCGGCGGGCAGCGGGGACGGGCTGACGGACAGCTCTGGACACACAGGCGCAGAGGCGGAGGGAGAGTCAGAAGAGATCAAATGCGGAGGTGCTCTCTTTTCCAGCTTAAAAGAGCATGCATTAAGGCTGGGGGAGAGGAGCCAATACGGGGGAAGGTGATGGAGATAAGGAGCGATGTACTTTTACATTATTAATTGCGTATGCATGATTGCCTCCGAACTGTCACACAATATTCTGCTTGAACTGGGGCGGGAGCGATTGCGCGCTAATTAGTGGGATTGGGAGGAAGATACTGGAAATGAGAAGCCACTTGAGATTTATAGGAGAAAAAGGAAGCAGCGGAACTGCACCGGACACTTCAAGTTTGCTCCCTTCAGGCACACGAGGCACGGGGGAGGCCTCCCCCTGCTGCCAGCCCCACGGCCGCTCTCCGGAGCCTGCTGGTGCCCGCGGGGAGCAGGGTGTGGGGTGCCCAGCCTGCCAGCTGCAGGGCACAGATTGACTGCAAGGGTGTGCGTTTGGCTTCTGTCCTCTTCAAAGCGTGTCAGTCATGCGTAAAAACAAAGCTATTTGAAGATGCAGACCACTGAGGTCAGTGCAAACTACATCAAATGTATCGATCCCGGATTTTTTCCAAACAGCGTAATGTTCCTGTTTTACATTGCGTCTGCGTCTTGCGGCCCATCAGCATTCCTCGCAGCTGACTCAGAAATTCACCCAAACGCATCCCGGCCTCCCAGACACACGGGCAGGGCTGCGCGTGGGCTCTGCTGCCCTGGGCGCCAGGACAGCGCCGTGCCGTGGGGCACAGCCGGGCTCAGCGGGGCTGGGGTGGAGCAGATTGAGGCGCTGGAGAGCCCCGTTCCCAACACGATGTGCCATGGATGGCAAGGACGCGGTGCTCTTCGCATGAAGCAGGTTAACTGTGCGAAAGGGTTGGCAGAAGCTCACTCCAGGCTCACCTCTGGATGTGCCTGTGCTCACCAGGCAGGCATCTATCTGCCTGGTGGTCTCAGCGCCGCGTGGGGAGCAAGGCATCTCTCTGTGTGGAGATGGAAACGGCCAGGAGGCCACCAGTGCTTTGGAGCGGGCTGAATTTGGTCTCAAAAACCTGTCCAGATGGAGCTACCAACCCCACAGTTGCCTTCGTATCCAGGCATTTCCCTTAGTCCTGGCGTGCTGAGTTTCCACGCCTGCACGTGTTGTAGTTCTCTCGTACAAACTTCATCTCTTGCAGCTTGAATACCTGAATTCACGGTGGCAGCAGGGGGGCTGGGTGCTGATCACCGCTCACTGCGCTCCAAAATGCAGCAAGGCTCAGCTCACAGGCCTGTGAGTCTGTCCCGTCTGTGCCTGGCCTTCAGCAAACACCACAACTTTAACAAGAATCTTACTTTTGTCTTAAAAAATATCGGGAAAAATATGCATCAGGCAGTCCGAGCCTTCAGTGTGATAAATTGACACTTGATGGCAATAGTTGCCTGGAGTGCTCTTTGAACAGGAGGGCTCCTGGGGAACTTCCCTCTATCTCTGATGTCTGAAAATTAAAAATTAATCTTGTATGAAAAATTAAAAGGTGAAACTTTCTGCTGCAGCAGCACAGCTTTTTGAATCTTGATTTTGTTTTTAAAATGAAGGCTGAATGACATCTACGGGAAGATCACTGTTGGTTGTTGCATTTAGAATATGTGATTTTAATTGATTTCTGTAAATTGGAAACCAATTTGCAAGGGTAGCTTAAAATGGGGGTGGGTGGGGAGGGCAGACCTTTATTTACTGAAGTAACGGATTTTAAACAGGCATTTATTCACCCCTGTAGGGCTGCTCCTGGTTTATGATCCAGCAGAAGAGGACTGCTGCTTTTATCCTAAACATCTGCACACCTTGCAAGTTTAAATCTGTTGGTTTTTTGTTAAAGTGACAGCAGGGAGCGCGTCCCCCCCTTTGCCGTCAGACCCCACGTGGGCACCTCGCACCGACCTGTGCCCAATTTCACGGCAGGGGAAATCGGGGTGAGGTTAACGGGAGCGTTTCTGCTCGCTTCCCTTCAGGCCAGGGAGGTCCCAGTGCAGGATGGATGAGATTTTCTCCATTTAGGTTTCACCAGAAGGTGAAGTCTCCTCCAGCAGCCCACCAGGGCTGAGAGCAGCAGCACACCATTAGGGCCCGTTCCTGGCAGTCCCAGACGGCGGGGATGGCTTCAGGAGAAGGTGCTTTCTGCCTTGAAGGATAATGTCGACCCACCGTAATTATCTTGCTGCTCCAGGAGGATCTTAAAGGTTGATTTTGTAATATTTCAAGACAGAGGTTCTCCGGTAATGAATTGCAATGAAATGCAAAGAAGCGGGGAGGCAAACAGGCAGCGCTCTGCAGCACGCAGCACCTCCGCAGAATCACCAAAAATCCCTCAACAGAGCCGTGGTTAAGATGTTGGGCTGCGTATGATCACTTCATTTGCAGCTCAGCCAGCAGTGGATTAAAATTCATTTTAAGGCAATTACAGGTTTATTGCAGAAACAAACGCAGCTATTGTTCAGCTGATGGATTGGACGGCGCAGAGAGAAGGAGAACGGGGAGGATGGGGAGCAGGACACATGGAGGGCCCTGCACGGCACAGGCGATGTGAGAGGGCAGCAGCGCTCAGAGCCACTGCGACCTCGCCGTGGTGGCTGCCCGAGGGCCGTGCCGCTGATTTAAAGATCAAAGCCGAAATTTCTTTAAGTGGTATATTCACCACCAGCACCGGGCACGCCACGGCCAGAACCGAGCCCAGCACCACGCACCGCGATGTGCAGAGCTGCACCCCTGCGCTCGCCCAGCTGGGGTATTAAACCCAGATCATGTTTTTTTTGTGAGAGTGAGCTCCTAACCCTCCTGCTAGCTCTGCCAGGCCCGGTACCGAGCCCACTCGCTGCCCCCAGCCCAGGGCAGGGGCTCGCTCCTGCACCTTGCTGCCACCGGCACCGGTGAATGAACGCAGAGCCTGTGCGAGGCGGCCGCGGGCAGGTGGAACCGCACCAGTGCCTGCAAATATCTCCTGGGGATAGGGGCAAATATTTGTCTTTTGTCAGTCTATTTGTTATCTGTGAATATTTCTTTTTCCATAATCCCTTTTTGCAGCCAGAAGGGGAGAACCGTTGGATTAAAGTAAACCTATTTAGAAGAGAAGTATTCATTGAAATATCGCGGGTAAGAGATAAATTATAAATATCTAAATTGCTTCTCCCTTAATGGAATAGTTACTGACTCGCTAATCCAGAAAAATCGGGCAATTTCACTCCTGGTGTTAATTCCCAGGCTTCTGGCAAAGCGGGGGACGTTTGGGAAGGCTGCGTGCGAAGGGGGGAGCAGCACAGCTGGCACAGGGACAGCACGCAGCCGGGGCCACCACAGGACCGCTGCTGTACCAGGGCTGTCGTTAATGCCATGGAAACTGTTGTGCTGTTTGCAGAGTGCTGTAAGATCTGTCCTTAAAATGCCAGCTCCTCAGAAGGCCGTTTGGCAGCACGAGGAGCTCTTGGTTAGGGATTCCCCTTCCCTGGCACATGCCGCCGGGTGCCGTGATGACAAGAGGCAGCTTTCCCTCACGTTCCAGGTGAGCTGCCCAGCGTGCCCACCTAAGCAGTCTGCTTTGTGTCTCCGGAGAGGAGAGATGAGACGTGAGGGCTGCTTCCTGTAGCTTGGTTTAATGAAGTCTGCCATCTCTGTCCTTCTGCTGGGGTAGGATCCTATTACAATAGGTATCGTACCAAGCATCGTGCAAGCGCCAGAGAAACCTGCTCTAAATGCTGGGCCCTCCACGTGCATCCCTGCTGCCTCTCCTCTCCAGCTTCCCTTCCTCTTTTGCCCATTTTCTCCCCACCCTTCCTCAGGAGGAGGAGAGCAGGGGAGGTGCCGCGGTCACGACCGCGGGCCACCAGCTGGTTTAGGGAGGGAAGCGGACCAGAACCCAGATTAGAAGCTAACCTGCCACGAAAGCAATCAAAGTTATCAGCAAACCATTAAATTGCTTCCAGAAATAAAGCCGCGCCGCTAGCGCGTCAAGCTGGTGGGCGCTGCTTTTGTCAGAGGTGCTGTCCCCGGCAGCAGTGTGGGCTCCGGTCCTATATGTGGGCCCTGTCCTATATGTGGGCCCTGTCCTATATGTGGGCTCCTGTCCTGTCCTATATATGGGCTCCTATCCTACATGTGGGCTCGTGCCCAAGGTGCACAGGGCCTGAAGGGAGCCGCGGTGAAGGAGGCCCGAGGAGGGCCGGGCCGTGCTGGTTTCAGCTGTCGTGGCCGTGAGAGCCCCTCCGTGAGCTCCATTGATCATTCATAGGATGTCAGGTGGCTTACAGATGGGAACTCAAGCCTATTGATTTTTACTAGCTTGCTAAAAATTGAAAAGGGGGGGAGCAGAAAAACCCTTAAAAAGCTGATGTTTAAGTATTGTTCCCTACACGGTAATTCCCCCCCCCCCCCGCCCCAGCAGTTTGTTTTAAAGGCAACGCCGGGGATTTGTGCATCTGTGTTGCTCGTGAGACCAAGGAGCGGCACCGCAGGGCATCTGCAGAGCTGCAAGGGACAAAACCAAGCAAAGAAAACCAGGAGCTGAAAACCAAACCCAATCTTTTAAAAGCTCCATAAGTGAAATGAATTCAAGCAACTCTAAATTGGCAACAGTTCCACTACGGGGATCTACAGGGTTTGTAATCAAAGGGAGAGCAGCAAGATGAGTTCCCATCAAGTGCATTGACTTGGAAAATGGGGAAAGTTTAGGGTCAGGCGTACGTATTCTCGGGGGAACGCTTACCATGGAAAATTGGAAGCAGAGAGGGCTTCAGACAACGCCACCATGATTACTTGTTTCAGTGTCAATTTTCTGTACTTTTCAGTTTACTGAAGATATCCACCTGCTCATAAAGTATCGTAGGGCGCTGGCTGGGGGAGAGGGATTTTTCCCTTCCTGGAGCCCAATATTAATTACCAAAGCCTGCACAGCCCTCGCGGTGGTTAACGTGAGCACTCCGCCCCGTGGCTAATGAGAGCACCTTGTGCCAGCCATGGATGAATTAAAGGAAACCACCGCTCGGTGTTCTCATTTCCCTCGCTTATATCTCAGCATTGTTTTTCCTGCAGAAGAGATACTTTGACTATGTACAGTAATTCATCTTCACATATAAGCCTGCAGGTGAGGCTAACACCAACTCCCTCATGGTCTGCTGTCCTACAAATGATATAGGATATTTGGAAGGAGCATAAATGGGACGTGTGAACTTGGAGCCACAAACCACCTATCAGGGACACCTTATTTATTCGCTCTGCAATGACGAGTAATTATTCTGTTTGGGAGGGGATAATCAGTCAGGTTTTGTCACCTGCCTTTCACACCTCTTGCAGACGCTCAATACCACAATCCCTCATGAACCCGCGGTGCATGGCTTGCAGTCGAGGTTCCCTCGGCAATTTGGGAAGAAATCACTTTTCCTGTGACTTCAGATGGATGCTCTGGCAGCAAGAGGATGCATGAAAAACAATATGCAGGAAAATAACAGCACCATGCAGTCCTTCATTGTTTTGAAAGACATTAGCCTAAAATTTGAGTTATTCTTTCCAGATTTGTGCTGGTTTCTTTTCCAGAATTTGTGCAGTCATTCTTCACAGACTGTTTTGGCACAACAAAAAACAAACCCCAGCCCTGGCTTTTTAGCTAAATAAGCAGAATTCAAGCACAGGGCTATGCTAGGAAATGTGCAGTAACCCCCTTCCCCCCCGCCCCCAAGTGTGTCCAGGTTTATTTTGCACAAGGTAATGTCATCTTTGAATTATGGAGTGAGGGACAATGCAAGTAATTAGACCTGATGTCAATAAGGCAGCTGATAGCACGCCGCAAGCGAGGTGTATCCGGCACCAGATGATCAGCTTCCAAACTCTGGTGTTGCTGTCGGGTTTTGGTGTGGGCTGAGCAAAACCCCCCCGGCCGGGCCGTGCGCTGTGCCTGGCCCCCGGCGGCGTGCACCAGGTCTCCGGGACCTGCCCCGATCCACGGTGCTGCGAGTGCCTTTCTTCCATTTTATGTTTTTAAGAGCCCATCTTGTGAGGCAGCCGGCAGGAAAGCTTTCCTGGGCAACACCTCCCGAGATTTATGAAAGCATTGTTCACAAAACAATGGTCCCACGTTTGGCTCCGTCCTGAGGGAGGCAGCGCGCCGTGCCGAAGGTCGTGATTTCGAGGTCAGAGGTCTGAGTCACGGGGGATTAAAAGAGATTAAATATCTTCTTCTCCAAAACTGCACGTTTGGATAATTAATTGCTCCCTGAACATGGAGGCTTTAAATGATTGCCCTCCGTAGATGCCAGATTCATTCTCCCTTTCTTGTTATTTGTCTCGGCATGGGAAAGCACAAGCGAACGGTAAAAATGCTTGTCTTTTTGTAAGGAGCTGTCAGCATTATTCAGAGCAGGGGCTGGCTCTAGCAAAGTTAACCATCTGCTAATTAAGCTTCCTCGATTTTCCAGGTAGGCAAACACCGCACATAAAGCCAACGCTCAGCCTCCCCTGTGCCCATGAGCTCTGCGGCGGTGGCTGCTCGCGGGCTGTGTCCCGCCGGCACCAGCGCAGCCACGGCTTTAAACACACGCTGAAATTAATCTGCTGGATAAAACCTTTTCTTCGTGGTCTTTCATTAATCACCCGCCCTTCCCATATTTCCTTGTAGGAAAATAGATTTTTAAACCTGTCAGATGCGGTTTTGCGGGATTCATTTTGTGCCTTTTCTGTCTGATCTGCGCTGCCAGGGAGGAGGCAGACAATTAACTGATGGTTTAAAAATGCAGAGCACTCATTACCGTACTGAGCTAATAGATGTGAATTATGTAACTGCTGGATGTGCTTAGGGTATTAAATATAGATTTTTATTTTGGGATATTAGGTTTCCCAGCAAGGCGAGTGACTGACACATCTGAAATTCCAGTTCCCAGCTGTGTGAAGAATGGGTAGCTGTGAAATCTGGGCCCAAATTTGGGAAAAGGGAAAAATAAAAAATTTTAAAAACAGATTAACTTTGGCTCATCTGGCACTGGAAATTCGTGTTTGCTTTTTCCCAGACACACCAGCCCTGCTTCACTCAGCGCACCGGGACCTCCACAGAGGAAAACTGGCTGCCAAAATGCGAGCCCACGGCGGGCAGCATAAACCCGGCCACCTCTCTGTGCTCTGGCCGTGTTCATGCCGGCAGGGTTGGGCTCCCCCCACCCGTGGGTCCCCCCCGCGTGAGTTTCCAAGCCAGGGGCCGCCGGGCGCACTGCCCACAGCGCCCGTGGTCGATGAGCGGCAGCGGGCACTGGGGACGGGCTGGTCCATGAGCAGGGGGCCCCCGGCTCCTGGCAGGTGTCTGAATTAGGCAGTTTCTAGGCTGAAGGCTGGCATTGGCAGCTAAACGCCCCAATTTAGTGCTCTCGATTTGTCCACCTTGCTTTCTGGGTTAATCTAAATCCCGCATGGTTTAAACTCCCCACACCAAATGCCGTCTGCTCTGCTCCGCAGGGCCTCGGGGGGCACGGCAGCAGTGTGACGGAGAAGGGGACCTGACCCCCAGAGCCACCTTCTAGGGGGACAGTGGAGTCGCTGCGAGCCAGGCCGGCTTTCACAGAGCCATGGGGCGGTTGGGGTGGGCAGCCCCCCGAGCAGGGTGCCCAGCCCCACAGCCTGGCAGCTGCTGGAGACCTCCCCGAGGAGCCCCCAGCCCCTCTCTGGGCTGCGGCCTTGGGCTCAGAGGAGACTGGGCTTGGGCTCAGCACAGTTTTTCTGCCCAGACTGGGTGTCCCTTGGGCACTTTCTCTGCTTTCCGGACCTCCCAGGGCTCCCGCAGCACCACCCTGCCTTGGCACCATCCTGCAAGCACCGTGCAGAGGGGGAGGCACGGCTGGGCGCGGGGCAGGGACGACAGCCACCGGAGAGTTGGCTCATCTGCTCGCAGCACTAATGGAGCACACCACAATTACCGTCACGGCTTCAGAAGGACTCCGCAGCAACATTTCAACATCTGTTTAAGAGAGAGGTTGCACTGGAAGTAACATCTTGCATGCGAGGCAAAACGAAGCTAAATGGTGATAATGAGGGTGCCCGAACCGGCGGAGCACAGCGGAGCTGCTCCATCACAGCCTGCCGTGTGCTTGTGGAAGCACCAGGCAGAGCTCCACAAAGTGCCCTCCTGCAGCAACAGGCATGGGAGAACACAAATCAACAGAGAGGAGAGCTCAGAGTGCCCTGCCTGCTCCATGGCACCCCCAGCACGGGCTCAGTGCAGTTTGCACATGGCAGAGCACTCAGGGCACAACATCCCACGCTGGTATCGGTTACAGCACGATCCGTTGACGCACAAACATTGGGGTCGGGGGGGAAAAACTTCCAGTAAAAGATGCCGCCAGGGCCCGCGGGGAGGGGACGTGAGAGGAGGGAGAGCTTCACTCCCTAACGAGCCGGGGAGTGATTAGCCGCCTGCCACTTACGGGAAGGGCAGCCGCTGTGCCAAGCCGGCGCGTTATCAGGCAGGCTTTAATTTGCTGGGAGCATCAGAGCAGCCCTGCGCAGGGGCTGGGGGATGTGCTGGGGGTGACGGAGCAAACCCCCAAGACTGGCAGAGGGAGGGTGCCGGGGTGGGGGGATTTGCCCGCTTTGCCCCCAGATGGCCTGGGCTGGATCTCACCCACCCCAGATCCATTCCTGAAAAGTAAAGCCCAAATTGCACTTTCTAGAGGGGAAAAAAAAAGAAAAAAAAAAAAAAGAAAAAGAAGTGTGGTACTATGGAGTACCTGCTTATTTTCTACACCCCTCAAGCTGCCAGTTGTACACCCACAAGCAGCAGGGGCTGTGCTTGGTGGTCGGCATCACCTGGGGTGGCTCACCAGAGACTGTGAATTCCTCGTTCAGGTGTGCTGGCCTCACGATGAAGTCTGGGGCGACACAGCACAGAGAGAGCCAGAAGGGCGAGGGAGCGAGCTGCCCTTTCCAAACCTGGCCGTGTCTGATGAAGGGGAATTCAGAAGTTTCAAACACAGATTGAAATTAAAAAATAAACAAGGCAAATTAAAAACTATTGATCTTGAACTGTAAATTAGTGAAGTAGAGCGTGCATGGCTTTGGGTACATCTGCCCTACAGCTGTGTTTCGGTTCAATTTAGGGCAGCTAACTGTACAGCCATGCTCGTGCACTTGCTGGCAGGAGGAACACAAAGCTTTGCAGGAATTTGCCAGGTGCAAGAGCACAGCCTGGGAGGACCTGGCCCCTCCGGGCACTGGGTGAGGCCGTGCGTATCAGTGCCACAGCCTCGGACCCCCCCAGCCAAGCCTAGGAGGCTGGAGTCCCCGTGTACACATGGGGAGGCTCCTTGGGAAGGCCCCAGCTCCTTGCCTGGTGTCTGAGCTTCAGCAGGCGGGCAGGAGGGTCGCCCTGCATGGCCAGGGGCAGTGCCCGGTCTCAGCTGGCCCTGCTCTGGGAGCAGTTGGGCCAGAGACATCCAGAAATCCCTGCCAGCCTTAATTATTTATGAGCCTGCTATCTCAGCTTTGCAGCAAGGTGGTCTCAAAGCAGTTTTGGTAGAGAGCTGGCAACGGCTGGTTCCTCTGTCAGCAATTTAGCAAAAAAAAAAAAAAAAAAAAGGGCAGGACTTGGTCCCTGCCACCAGCACCCGCAGATTTGGTGCAGCTACAGCCCGGGTTCAGCGTGTCACATTTTGTGAAATGCCAGCTTTCACCTCAAAGTCCCGTGCCACGCGTTTCCGGGCACCTTTGTGTTGGGTTAAATCTTGTGTCCTCTGAGGAGCTCCCAGAAACTCCAGAGGAGCTCCAGAGGTGCCTGCGAGAGCCAGGACCCTGCTAGCAAAAGGCACCCACGGCACGCAGCTGGTGCCCGAGGGGAATGAATTGTCTGGAGCTGTGAAACGCTGCTCGTGCACAGAGCAGGCGAGGGAGTGTAAAAGGGTCTGACAAAAATTACAGTGGCATTGTTGGTGTTGAAGGATAAACTGCTTTGTATAGTGACACTCGTGTTACAATGTCAATTGGTGGAGGGGTTTCAGAGTGAATTGTATGATGAAGAAAGAGCCATGATTCAAAAGCTGTCATCAAAAGGAACCTCTGCTCTGTATAAATAGTGCACAAGTCATCCGCTCTAATAGGATGCAAACAACATTGTCATGTACCAGATGAGACAGGTCGCAAGTCAACCTGTCATATTCTAGGACAATTGAATTGATTTGTGTTTGCTATCTTGTTTTGTTTCTAAATGGTTTGCATGGAGCAATGCGAGGACCCAGAGACACGCTGGTCTCACAGCACCCATCCCCTGCAGCCCCACCGCTCCCGCTGGAACTGGGGCAGGGGTGTCCAGCCCCTTCCTTGTGGTCAGAGCTGGCATTCAGCAGGGCTAAAATACGGCAGGAGAGAGGACAGAACTGGATGCACAACGTTAATCCGGAGACTTGCCTCGCTCTTTGTTCTCTGGGGGATAAATGTGATGCGTGGCCGGCCTGACACCGAGCTGCCCAGTGTTTTGGACCAGGGGGATTCACCCCAGGCCCGTCCTCGCCGCCCTTCCTATAGAGAAAAGGCAGCATCCCGGCTGCCCTTCGAGCTCCCTGGCTTCCGAGCATCACAAGAACTACTTTTTTGTTCAATAAACATCAGGAGGTGCTGCTATGTCTTTGCAGCCTCAGCGTTTCCTTAACCACGCTTTATAAAAGCACCGAACCCCATGGACACCCCCAGCCTCACCCCAAACCCCGTGCCCCCAGCCCGTTCCCTGCCGAGCCCCAGGGCCCGGGGAGCGCACCCGGCTGCGGGAGGCAGGCAGCTCGGTGCTGTGCTGGGTCCCGATGGAGATAAATCTGCAGGAGCACGGTGACATTTTTAGGGCACGCTATTTTTGCCTTATGAGTGGGCTGGAAAAATCAGAGTGGCTTTCAAAGAAATGAAAGCACCTTATTTATTCTGAGAAAATCGCTCTTGCTGATTAACCTCCAGCTTTTCCTCAGCGCCTCTCGTGACATGAGACTTAATCCCCCGAGAGCTAAGGTTAAGGGGATGGGTTTAGGGAAAAGTTTGAAGATGGTGTGGACGAGGGCCGACGTTTGTTTTACCACTGAAGCTGTCTTGCAGCTGCCAAATGCGGAGACGTGTTGCAATGCTAGAAAATAGTTATTCCTGCAGAACAACCATCCCAACGCTGACGTTCAGCAGCTGTTTATCCGCGAAAAGCAATGCGGTGCAAAAACACAAGTAGCTTTAAAAATGCTTTCTCCAATGGCAACTGAACGGGGAGTCAGGGGGACAACTGGAAATGGACAAAGGGGAGAACCCAGAGAACAAATCACCCCAAACTTCTCCTCCTTGCACTTCATCTGCTCCAGAGTTTGCAAAATTTCTCGTGTGCATCGATTTTCTGTGTGCATGAAGTTCCCTGAAATTTATGGCAATTCTGCAAAGCGAAAAGCCGCACAGCTCGCCCATCTCTGGGGGCACGCGGGCGGCGAGGGGAGCCTCGCTCTTGCAGCCTTCTCGCAACTCAGAGACATGCAAACCGCGGTGTGGAGAGGCTCCCAGACTTTCTTTTTCTTTTTTCTTTCCTTTTTTTCAGCGAGGATAATAATAACAGTGTCAAGGACACCATTCAAGTTGATGCCTGGAGAGCTATTCAGTATAGACCTATTTACGGCCATTATAAAATGCCTGTGGATAGTTCAACGACCGATTTTCAAGAGTCTTTTTCTACTGTTTGAAGGATCAGGAAAATCTATCAAACTGCAGAAATTAAGCTATTTTTCTTCAGGGAAGAGAAACAGAGTAGGGAGCTTCTCACATTAAAATGCTGCTGTAGATTCCCGATGAATGAAAAATTGCTCTGCATAATAATGAGCCCGGAGATAGATTTTTAAACGGCTTAACACCACTCTGCCCAGCTGCCGCGGCAGCGTGGGGGATTTGAGGCCATCTCGCTGCCTTTTGCTTGACAAAGCGGGGAGATGGGTTTGGGTTCCTCGGCTGGAGGTGGCTGCTCGGCGTCCCCAGCGCCCGCTGCAGGCTGCCACCAGCCCTGCCCCAGCTGTGGGGTCACCGCGCCGTGCCGAGGGGGACAGGCACAGCCCCCAAAATGCGCTGCCCGCAGGCTGGGTTACACCCCGGGCAGAGAACAACGCCGCCAGCAGCTCTGCTTGGTTGGTACAGAACATCCATCGTGGTTTGCATTTCTCGCCTCGCCACCCACCCAACGTACCCGCGTCGTGCTGTTCACACATCGGGATTAGGAGGCTAATTAGGGCAGGGCACGGTGAGTGCAGACAAGGCAATTTTATCCTGGGTGCCTGCGTGGGCTCTGGGCTGGCTGGGCTGGGGCAGGGGCTGGGGCTGGGTCTTTGTGCCCCGTCCCTTGGCACACCAGGCTCCCACAGCACACAGTGCCTCCCGGCTGGTGCTCCTGGCCGTACCGTGATATCAGGCACTTGGCAGACACGGGAGAGCTCAGCACTGAATCTCCTGTGCAATTTGGGATGAAGGATTAATTTCTTCACCGCCTTGGCACCCCGGGCTGGTTCTGGACGGGGGCCATAGCTGCGGCACAAGGGGCCGACACACAGCTCTGCTGTCCTCCCCCTCCCAGCCCGCGAGCAGCTCAGCCGGCATCTCCGGCGGGGAGGCAGACGCTTCCTGCCTGCTCCTGACCTGTAAAGAAAAGAAGAAGCCTTTGCTCCTCGGGGTCAGGCAATAAAATGTCATCGCTGGAGCTGCCTGCAAGGAGCAATGCGGCAGCGGCCGCCCCAGGAAGATCTCCCTGCTCCTCTGGCACCGGCTCCATCTCCCCGGTGTGCTTGGGAGCTCCCCCTGCCAGCACCCCCTGCCCCTCGGCTTCCCGGCACGATGCTCTCGCACCGAGGGCTGCGGCAGGGCCGGGGCTGTGGGTGGGGGGCTCCAGGGCCCCCCGGCAGCGCTGGCCTCCAGGAGCCGTCCCCGCAGCCGCCGCGGTCCCGGCGGGCAGCAGCTGGCGGCTCCCGTGGGAAAGGCGCGCTGGCGAGCGGCCGCCCTGGGCTGCCGCCCTCCTTTCTCCTGGCTCCCGTCGCACGACTTTGTTCTTTGTTAAAAGACACGCAGCGGAGGAGATGCAGCCGCTCTTTGTGCCAGCAATTTGAATTTGACCCTTTCCAACACCAAAAATCAATACTCCCGTGGAGAAGCAGTGGGTGCTATTTTTCTAAGCCCTGTTTACAGCAGTACAGTCCTTTAAGGCAGATGTTATCTGCTTCGGAGTCCGCTGCATACTTTACCAAATTTTACAAAGCATTTTCTGAGCACATAATGACAGTATTATCTTTGTCCACCTGCTGAGAAGAGCAGTGGGCTCACAATAAATATCTACTTTCAAGACGTACAAGTGAGAGTCCATCTTATCTGTCCAGATGGGGAAAAAAAGCCCCTAATTTACATCCCCGAAAGCGCTGGGGTGTGACAAAGGTCATCAGCTGACACTGTACCCTCAACTGGAATGAAAAATATATGAGCCGGGGCTGCATTGTTCGGAGGCGAGAGAACTGCTGCCGATGTGCGCCTCCAGCTCCCTCCTGCCCCTCTGCCTGGCGATGCCGAGGCCGCCCCAAGCCCCGTGGCATCCCCCTGGCTGCTGTGGGGCAGGGATGAGCCCCAGTTCGGGTCCGGTCCCCACGGCTGGCCCTGCTGGGGATGCCCTCTTGCACCCGCTTTGGTGGAAGGTCACAGGCGCGCAGGGCAGGCACGTGGTCAGCTTTTCGCAGCGCACAGCCCTGGTGCAGGAGCTCTTCCACGCCTCCAGCAGCATCCTTACCACGGGCCCTGTCCCCGGAGGCTGCCGGGACACCTCCGTGCGGCCCAGTGATGGGGCAGAGATCAGCCCCAGCTTTCTCCCCCGAGGGCAGGCGGGGTCTGCACCCCATGGAAAACCAGAAAAGGACAGAGAAAAACGAGTAGGAAGCCAGGGGGGATATAAAATCATTACCCAAACTCCTAATACAGTGGAGGAAATGTCAATACAAACACTGAACTAATGGGCCGATCTCCTAAAAAATTTTATTATCTCTGAAGTTTTAAATAATGCATCGCATTCAGATCACCGGCGTCCCTCGTGGCATTAATCTTTGATCTTACAGTTCAGCACAAGGAAAGTGGTAAATCAGAGATACTGACCCTTGTCTGCGCATTCCGCAGATAGTAATTGATCAAAGATTTATTTATTAGCCGAGCCGTGATTGATTTATAGGAGTTTTGCTTGATCGAGGGAATCACAAACAATAAGCGGCTGTGTGGCTGCACGGGGAGCCCGGGCCCCGCCGCTGGTGTCCGGGGTGATAACGCTGCCGGTGATAAGGTGCTGCTGTGAGCCTGCTCGCTGCCTGCTTTTGGCTAACATACCTGCAGCAGATAAAATAGTTGCCACCATCAATAACCGATTTGACGTGGAGCCGGAGGATTTAGCAAAGGCAGGTTTAAAGAGAGTCGTTTCCTTGGGATGGGCTGGGTCAAGGCATTCATTTTCCAACAGAAAGAGATGGTTAAATGGTAACTCATTCATGAAGGCACAAAAGGGGAAGAAAATCTCTGTCAGGTTGCAGTACCCTACCAGAACAACCAGCACACAGCAGCACTTGGCATTATTTGGATGAGAAACCTTGTCTGAGCCAGGGGACCAGCGACCAGCACCGCACACCCGGCCTTCCTCGAGCACCTCTCCCCGTTTATGCCTCTTCCCAAAAACAACACAACAGCTTGACAAAACTTTGGTGCCACCCTCCTGCCCTTGCCCAGACCCTTCGGCATAACAACTCACCTGGGGAAGGGAGGAACAAAGCCACCTTGCTTCTGAGCCGATGCGCACCTGAAAAATTAATTTGGGGCTGGGATTTTTGTGATCTTGTGGGAGTTGGGCACTTAACCCATGTGAAACGCCAGCAGCTTTGACATCTAAAGGCTCTTTTAAAGATCCCAGGCTTAATTGTTAGGATTTTTTTTTTCTAAATCACAGCTGTAGTTCAGGCTTCAAGCCCTTTCCAAACAAGTTTATCCATCCTTAATTACCGCTAAGAAACTGACCCCTGCGCGAGCCGCACGCGGCAGCTCTCCTCTTGGCTGACAGACAACTGTCAGCCAGGCAAGAGCTACTAATTAGTAATTGATAAATATAAGTGTGCTGTCTTCCCCGAGCAGAGTACCACTTGATGACAGTAATTAATTGTTCATTGATCCCCACAGGTTGGAGCTCAGTTACTGCCGTGCGCTCCGCGGCGGCTCCAGGCGAGCGCGGCCCCTTGGAGCCGCCCTGGGGATGCTCGCGGGGCTCATCCTGCGCCGGGCAAACCCCACAGACATTCACACCCACACCCTGCCGTGTACCCGTGGAGAGCCCCAGCACGTCTTTGCCTGCTCGCCAGGCTCAGGACCCGCAGCTGCTGGCAGGGAAGCGGCCGCCTGGTTTGGGGCTGGGCTGCTCCTGTGCCGCCTGCAGCAGGAGCACAGCGAGGCCTGTGCTGACCCCAAAATGCCCCAAATTTTGTCCTGACCCAAATGCAATTTTGCTAAGAGGAGAAACAACCAAACCATGTAATAAATAAATAAATAAAGATGTCTTTAAACTACTTCTCCAAGGCAAATGCTCGGATGTCAGCTGTCAGTCCCACATCCATTTTGATGCTCGTTATCGCTTTACAAACCCCAAAACAGGGACCATTTCCTGCCAAGGTGGGCTGGTTGGTTGTGGAAAAGCTGACCCAGCCTCGGGGAGCAGGACAGACAGGCTCCTGGTGGGAAAACCGTCCCAGCACGTTGTTTCTGGGGACATTCCCCCGCTGGGTGGTGGCTCCCAGTGCCATCGGGCCCCAGTGCTGCTCCCCGGGGTGTCCCTGTCCCTGTCCCAGACCCCACCGATCTCCTCTCCGGTTCCTTCCCCACTTGGGTCAGGCTCCTCGGCGTCGATCTGCCCGATAGCCCCCCGGGGAGTCTTTTGTTCTGAATAGGTGAAAAATTGTACCCACAAAAAAGAGTTCCCCATCCGATCAATTCCCTCTAACAACTTTATTGATTAGCTGCAGTAACATTTTTCATTTATTAATTATGAAGAAGATGTTCCAGCACTTCCTTAAAGTTAACTATTGTGATTTTCCCTCTCTCATCAGTCCTCCAAACACCAGCTGGCATGGCAGCAAAGCTCCAGAAGGCAGCAGAAGTGGCTTTTACGTGCTTCTCTTGCAATAAATAGGTTTGGGCTTCTTCGCTTGTCCCAGCCCTCGTGGTGCTGTGGCCCAGGAGGTGGCTTCTGCAGGGGCATCCAGCCGTGGCCTGACCTCTCGGCCCAGCTGGGGAGCAGAGCGCAAGCACAGGGCATCAGGAATAACACAGGCTGCTCACTACCCAGTGACAAGCTTTTATCAGAAAAGGAAAAAAAAAAAAAAATCCGAGATAGAGCTTGCTGTTTCAACACCCGCCTGCTCCTTCTGAACAACCCCCATTTCCCTCCGCGGGCTGCACATCTCCGTGACAGCAGGATGCTGTCAGCCAGCCACGCGCTGCCTGCCCCCGTTATCGCTCCAGGACTCGTCAGCATGCACCAAACGCTCAGCCCTGGGCCCGCCATCCCCGAGCTGATGTACAGAAAGCTCTCGCTGCTCCGCCACATCCCCGCTGTGCCGGGGACCGCCGGTCTCTGCGGCCCCAGTTCTGTGCGTGCCGAACAAATGGGATGTCTCCATCACTTGTGTTGGGGGGAGTTATTGACAGCGGAGATGACAAATCCCGCAGCGGGGTCAGCGAGTCATTTACACACGGGGAAGGGATGCCACGGCGGTTTAAACGCCCTGAATGAGTAATTCCCCGTGTCCTTCGCTGCGGATCTTTGTCGCCAGCTCTGGCCTAGCAAGCTCCATCCACAGGCATCGGGGTCCCCGTGCCACGGGCTGGGACCTTGTGGGCACCTCCTGGGCTTGGGGCTCATGGGCACGGCGCTGGGTGCGGGCTGGTGGACAACCCACGGCAGTGCCATAAATTGAGAGGAGTCAAGGGAGGGCAAGGAAGCCCGAGAGAGAGCTCGGAGGAGGAGCAAGAAAGGAAAAGGAAGGTCAGAAAGAGGGTAATTAAGGAAATGGGGGAGAGAGAAATTATACAAGGGAGGATTAGAAATGTACAATCGGTGTCAGTACCTGGGAACATAAATCACGCGCAGCTGGAAGGAGATAGCACGCTGCCGAAGGAAACCTGAGGGTGATGGTGGACTGATTATGAGTTTGAAATATGGTATGTTGGCAAAAAATCTGCTGTGATTTATACTCTGTCAGAGGCCATCCCAGGAAGGTGGCAGGCCTTTCCCATATAGCTCTTCTGAGACTGAAACTCCAGCACCGAATTGATTTCTGAGTACACTCGTCTGCGCTCGGCTGGAGATGGTAACAAATAACACAGAGGAGAGAAGGAAAAATTAGGAAATCAAAAAGGAGATTACAGGCACGGGAAAACAAATGCATCAAGTGCGCACAGCACACCCGGTGGAGGACAAATAGATACCTGGGCGCGGGTTTGCCATTTACTCCTAACCAAGACAGAGAGCGCTTGCCAGGCAGGACGCAGTGCCTGTGAGGATGTTATTAATGCCTCATAACATCACCACCGCTCGCGGGCTGGGGATGTGGCCGTAGCCTGGCGTAAGGAAAACCCCGTAAACAAACATAATCCGGGTAATTTCCCCAAATTACCCTTCTATGCTGTGCCGTGTCACAGAAAGGTTTAATATCTCGGGTTTTGCCGTCCTATCCAAAACCAACAGTGAGTAACAGTTCTTGTGAACAGCCCGGGCAAACATCCATACTTCTCGCAAAATCTATATCTAAAAATAATAATAATAAAAAAAGAATATATCACCTAGTAATTAACAAATCTGAATAACCGTAGTTAGAGAGATGCCAAGGAGCTGCAAGGCTGATCAGGTAGCTGGATAAAGGCACGAGCCGCCCCCGGGACACAGGGGCAGCCCCACGCAGCCCGGCCCCGCTCCGGGTGCTGCGGGCAGGAGGCAGAGCAGGAGCGGCTCCTCGGGGAGCTGCTGGCGTGGAGCAGGACCAGAAATACACCGCGGCAGGAAGAAAGCAGAGAATGGGAAAAACGGAGGAGCTGATCAATACCTGAAGGCAAGAAACAAAGGGAGCACGGCCAGCAGTTCTGATTCTGACCGCTGCTACAAGGGGCCTGAACTGGAGCCCTGCTTTCTCTTACAAACAGTGCAGCAGTAGCCAAACCACGAGGCGGATGTAAATGAGGGCAGTGACGGCGATGTCTTTCCAGGGGGTCACGTTCATGATTTCCCAGCCGCTTCCCGCAGCAGCCCCCTGTGACTGGGCTGTGGTGGCACCGCACCGGCAGGAGCAGAGCCAGGACCCAGTGCTCCCAGTCCTGCCCCGGCCCCGCTCCGAGCACGGGCTCCTGCTGTAAAACAGATGGTGGGGAAATGGTGGGAGATTAATAATAATAATACTGGTACAAAACTGGAGCGAAGGGATCAGGACGTAACAGGGGCTGAACAATAATTTGATGTCTCTGCGGTAAATGAGGAGGACAGATGCTTGCTTAAATTTGGGGATTAGATTTGGCGGCCCAAAGAAGATAATAAATGACATGATTACAGCATTAAAATGCTAGTCCTCCCGCGGACAAGCAGTGGAGCAGGATGCTTGTCCTGCCGAGGTGGGAACAGAGGGCAGGCCCTGGGAAGGGCAGGGCTGAGCGTTTGGGCACTGGCAGCGGCACCGGTGGCACAAAACCCAGACCCCTCCTGAAGGGCTCCCCAGGGAACACGGAGAGAGTCCTCCTGCCAACATCCTGCAGCGAAATTTCGTGCCGCACACCTTTTGTCTTCTTTTTGTCTTGCACTCTTTGGCCTTTGGTGAATGTTGCTTTTTGGGATAACCTACCTACGGGGTCGTGGGGCAGACAGGGGAACACCTGGGGTAATTCAGCTCCGCCGTGCCGGTGCCCTGCAGCTTGCTCAGCCCGGTGCTCCAGAGGCTGTGAGGTGCTGCCCTGCCTGATGGAGGGTTTGGCAGCAGGACGAGAGGTGCTGTGCTGTGCCCAGGAGCCTGCCACAGCCCGGGTGGGGGCACAGCACGGCCCCGCTCTGCGCCCCCGTGGGCACCTCTGCGCCGCTGGACTCGGTGGTGCGGAGAGGGCCCGGGGAAAGATCCAGCCCACGGGGTAACGGCAAGTGCTGGAGCTGCCCGGGGTTCGTTTGCTGCAGTTCCTGTGTTTATTATTGCTGGAATTAAATAGTTTCCCATGGAGAAATGGCTAATGATGTCACTAAAATACGAGGAGGGAGGAGGCAATCACACCCGCTCCTGACCTGGCTGCTGCTGCCAATTCACACAGAGCCCCTCGTGTGGGCTCGCCGTACAAAAGCTGCCGTGGCAGAGCACACACGGGGAGCGAGAGTGGGCAGGAGGAGGCGAGGGCAGTGCTTTATGAGAGAGAAGGCTCCTCTTCGTGCACAAATATCTAAAAACTATTAATTTTGGGGCAGCAGCTAGGAAGAAATACATGAAAGGGAAATTGATTTCTATTTAAATGGTATGTTTTCATCACCTTTTTTCAGAGCATGAACATTCATCTTTGAGTACCTGTGCTAATTGATTTCAAATGCAATTCAACACAATCACTGTAGAATAATAAATCTCGGGGCGAAGGAGCAGGAGGGACACCGGCGGGATGCGGCACGGCCGGGGGCGGCAGCGGGGACGGGGGGGCCCTGGCCCCATCCCCTGCCGAGCCCCAGCCCCGCGGCAGCTTCGTGCTGATTTAGGCAAGGGGTCCAGTGCCAGCCTGCAAAAGGTGGGCTCAATCTCATTAGGGGAGTCGTTGAGGGATCAGGGAGGTTTAGGGCTAATGCGAAGGGCTCTGCTAATCCCAATAATCCCCCAGAGAGCGGGGAGGTGATGGGGGAGATGGGGCACAGGGCTGCAGAGAGGGCCCAAGCCAGCCGGGAGGCACCCGGGCTGGGGGAGCCGAGCATCTCCAGCAGGGACAGGGCTTGGGGGCACAGGGGACAGGGCTTGGGGGCAGTGGGGGCTGCGGAGAGCCCTATGCCCACACCAGCTCCTCACGGTGAGCTCTTTTTACTAGTGGCTTTGCTCCCTTGTGCTTGTCGGCTGCGCTGCTCCATGTGCTGCTGGTTTCCAGCGTGCTGTGATGCCAAACCCTGCAGTGCAACCCGCTGCCCCTCGGAGCAAGCTGCCAGAAGCCTTCGAGCTCTCCCGGCGAGCCGCTCCTCTCAGGAGCACTGTTAGTCCTCACGAGCACCTGAATTAAATTTATGGCCGGGGATATTGGCTACGGCGTCTCCCTGTGCAGGGGAAAAAGTAAATAACATTTCCTTCGGGCACATTGATCCTCTCCTGAGCCTGCGGATGCTCAGGGAGGAGCACAAGGGGCGAGGAGGGGTGGCCGCGGGCACCTGTGACCCCCCCATCCCAGCACCCTTGGCTCGTCCCCAGCTCGCTGTGGTGCTGCCAGGCACCCAGCCCCCTGAGGGCAGGCACCAGGGACCCACACGCTCACACACAGCCCTCGCACAGGGCGCTGCAGGGGCCTCTCCAGGGCCCGGCAGCTCAGAAAAGCACCTTGCTTTTAGGTGTTTAGCCTCGAATACATAATGGACCATGATACCCAAAAAGCTGCCGTGGAGAAATGGGCTAATGGAAGCCCTGGCTAAATGTAAAACCTGTGGGTGAGAAGGAGGTGAGCGGCTCCTGTCTCAGTGTGTGGCGCTTGTAGGCAGCCTGTTGTGGTACTCACATCGCAAAAGGGTGTTGAGGGAACGGGGAGGGAACAGAAAATAGCCATAAAAATTACTCGCAAGCCAAAAATACACTGTGCGGGAACAGGCTAAAAGAGCCTAATGTGCTGAGCTGCTCAGGGAAAGGAGGAAAGGTGCCCTGGTTAGAGAACATGAGAACTGCTGCTGCAAAAACGATGGCACCAGGCAGAGCCTTAACCCGCCAGGAGAGCGGGGCCCCAAAATACAGCCTAGGGACGAGCCCCCAGGGTGGTGGGTCCATGTCCCCCCCCAGACCTTCCAGACGGACCCGGCACTGGGCAGGGCGGGGGATTAACGAGTGAAACTCAAAGCCCTTTCATAATGAACAATCCATGGGCTTCGACGCGGCTTCGCAGTGCAAATGTTCAATAGCAATATTCATATTGAGTTATCTCCCAATGTATGGGGCGCAAGATTGACTGCTTTGACTCTCGTTTACTCTGAGCCATTTCACACATCCTGGGGAGGTGTGTGTGCGTGGGAACTGCCCAAATCCCGGCCTGTGCCAGCCGCAGGTCCCCACCGCTGCTGTGCGTGCCCCGTGGCAGGGCAGGGCTGGGGCAGAGACCGGCGTGAGTCAGGGGGAAACGTGGGCCCACCTCCTCTCCAGAGAGCCCACGCTGCGTCTTCCAAAAAGGAAAATTAAAAAAAGCACGCTGATCACTGCTAGAGCGATTAAAGCCAGGAACAGTTTGAATGCTCATATTGATGCAGCCGGGACCGTAAGCAAAATAAACCCGGTAAAATAACAGCCAGTGGACAGGCAGAGACCATGGAGAACCTATTGATTGCAGCAGGGTCTCTTTTCTGTGCAGCACAACGATCTCAGAAGAGCTGAGCTCCGGGTAATTTCTAGCAAACAATGTATTGTACACCATTATTTCTGGATCCGGAAAATCGAACCAAGGCGCCCGGGTCTCTCTCGTGTGCCCGCGCTTCAGAGCCGGCTCCGTGCCGAGGCGCGGTGCTCTGCTCTCTGCCCGGGGCTGCTGGGGCTCGCGGGGCCCTGCAGCCCCAGAAAACCTGCCAGCTCCGGGCAGTGCTCGCACAGTGGGGAGCCCAGTGAGGGGCAGAGCATCCCAGTGCCATATGTGATGGCACTAAAGGGCACCCAGTGGATTTATCAGTGGAAAGGCTTGAAGAGATCGGAAGGGAAAGAAGATGCTAAAGGAGCTGGGGCTGGGGCATGGCTGTGGGGGGCACGTGGGGGTGGGAGGCAGGGAGACCCCAGCCCCAGCACCACGAACACAGCTTGCAGCACAGCGGGGTGAGGAGGAGCAGCTTCCTCCTCGTTCCTGCAGCAGGTGAAGTAGTGGGGCCGGTGGCACAGGGTTAATGCAGGCGTGCATTCAAAAATTAAGTGCGCATTATTAAAGGAGAAAGCATCCCAGGGCCAAGCTCCGCTCTGCAAAATATGTTTATTGCTTCGTGCTGCAAGTCGGCGTGGAGGAGGCCGGCACAAATTTACAGCAACAAAAAGGGCAGGCGATAAAATACGGGGTGAAAAACCAGGTATCATCGTGTCAGCAGAAAGGGAAAGCACAAATCAGGAGTTCACACAAATTTACATTCCCTGTGTCGATAGAGGAAGAAGTCTCCAAAGTTTTGCAGTTAATTTGTATACTTTCCCTCCGATGCCAGGGGAATTATAAAGCAGCCAAGCACAAACTCGTGGTAAGTGTATAAAACATTTATAAATCGCTAAGCCAAACAGCAGCCGGCGGTCTGAGGGCCGTGAACCGGGCAAGGGCAGCGATGGGGCCTGGCCATCAGCACGGCCAGCCCAGCTCCGTGGGGTGGCAGAGCTGTCCCCAGAGAGGGGCACCCAGCACGGCTCAGCCCCGTGGGCGCGTTGTGGGGCTGCAGGGATGAGATGTCCCCGGGCACTGGGGCTGTTATATACGAGCGGCTGACGGCTCGCTGTAGTTACAGCCGGTAGGCAATGCCTTGAGAACGGGACTAAAAGCTACAAATCAGCCTGGGAGCACAGTGAAAACCCATCTGTTTCGTGGCCCTGGTGAGGCCAGTGTGGGCCCCATGCCCAGAGAGGTGCCGAGGTCCTGGTGTCCCGTGGGGGATGCCTGGGGAAGCTGCTCCGACCCACAGCCATCCTGGGGCCCAAGCACTGCCCAGATTGCGGTACGTGTTGGGTTGTGCTGCCTGCTCCAGGTGCCCAAATTCCCAGCCCAAGGCTTTTGGCAATATCAGCCCACAGCCCCGAACACAAACACCGCTGCCCGGCCGCCGCAGCTCCGGGGTGTGCGCATCCCCTGGTGCCGCACGGGTAACAGAGAGATTTCGCCGCCGGTTCAGAGGTTGCGAATTTGATAAACCGCCTCATATTTTTCAATGAAAAAATGATGCTTCATCTTTCTAATGACAGCAAACTTGGCGATGGTTTGCAGTAATATATGCCTTTCTTAATACATGGCTCGCAATCGCAGGCCGGCGGTTGTATGAAGAATGGAGTAGCAGGCAAAAGGTTAATAGAGCATTGGTCCTTTTTTAATTGAAAAAATGACTGAGGGACCATGTAGCAGACCGAGCAGTAATATTATTACAGGCTGTAAGTACTGTTCCAGAGACTTACTGTTCATCTGGGAGCAGAGTAATGAACATTGGGCCGTGCCTCCTGCCTCGGCAGGAATGTGAGCGCGCTCTCGACCAGGCTGATAATCAGATCTCTTCTAAAAACGGAGAGCATTTCCGAAATGTTTGTCTTCCTCCTCAGGCCCTCGCTGGGGCAGGATGCTGCAGGAGGCAGGCTCCTGGCAGCACAGGGAGCACAATGACCCGGGAAGGTCACGGGAAGGGTCTCAGGGCTGGGCAGGGCTCTGTGTGTATGGGCAGGGGGTGCCGCGGGGTGCCCTGCGGTTACACATCCGTGCCAACATGGGTGTAAATCAGCATAGCGGCATCGATTTTAGTTAAACTGTGGCGATTTACCTTGGCGCTGGATTTGTTCCCCATTCCTTTCCCTGCCCTGCCCATTCGTGCTGCCAAGTGTCTGACTGTCCCCGCTCCAGCCCCTGCCCCAATGAACGAGCAGTGTGGGGCTCCCCTGCGAGACCTCTGCTGCCCCCATAACCCCCCCAGCACCCCCTAGTGCCCCATAGCACCCCGTAGCCCCCATAGCCCCCCACCCCGCAGGGTTTGGCTCTGCTCCTCGTCAGCTCCGGCCAGGGCAAGTGGCTTGATTTGCACAGACAAAGTGAAATCGCTTCGCTTTTGCGCTATAAAACAATTACCGAGCTTTTATACGCTGCTCTTATCAGCCTGTGGACGTCTTGTGCAGCAGGAAAAAAATAACAGCAATTTGGTTCTTAAAGCCGCCGGCACGCAGCGGGCTGGGACACGGAGCCCGAGGCAGCGCGTGTATGGGGGGCTGGGGGGGTGTGGGGTCCTGCCTGCAGCCCCCGGGAGCACCAGCACCTCCCCACGCTGTGTGTGGGGCTGGACACGCACCTATAGCTGGACACACACCTATAGCACCCTGCCCCGGCTGCCCCGGCCCTGCACAGGACAAGCTCGGTGCTGCGCGGGCGGCTCCTCGTCCTGCAGCTGGCTTGAAAACCCCGGGAGGATCCGCGTGCACCAAGAGGAGAAATGGAGATAATAAATGAGGCCAATAACATGGGAAAAGCTCTCAGAAAGCCTGCAAAAATAGGCCTTGGGACTCAAACTGCCCTGAAATCCTCCCGAGGAAAGACGCTCAAACAATAAATAAAAGATGAAAGGGATAAATTATGGCAGTAAATGGTAACGTGACGAGACACAGAGCTCAGTGCCCCGCGCGGGCTGCGGGGAGCAGGGCTCCAGGCGCTCACCCTGCCATGGGGTGCTGAGCGAGGGGCACGTTGTGGTGCTGGTGGTGGGGCACGGAGCTGCCAGGGGGTCAGGGCTGCCCGCAGGAGGCAATTTGGGGCTGCTGGGGGCCGGCAGGGGTCTGGGTGCTGGCAGCACCGCGGTGCTGGGGATGCACCCGGAGCCCACGGGTGCAGAGGTTGGCGAGGCCAGCACAGGGCACATCCTGCGAGGGTGGGGGGGAAGGAGAAGCTCTCCTGGAAACCCAACGGGTGAGGGAAACGCATCTCAGGGCTGGGGTTTCAGGCATCTTTCTCCTCGCCTTGTTCAGCAAGGGACTGGCCAGAGGAGAGGGCAGGGAGCTCTGCAGCGATGCTGATCCAGGGGCTAAGGTCGTGCCCAGGCCAGACTTTACCAGCAGACATTGCAGGGGGAAGGCGTGGGGACTAATTGATGAGGAATTATCATCACAGCGGCTGTGTCATCCGCAGGGCTGAACTTTGGGCTGGCGGCGAGGCGAAGCTGTTAAAGAGTTGGTGGCGGTGCTTCGGCCGGGCTGAGGATTTATGCTCCGGAGGAGCAGCTCTATCTGTCATCTGTGAAAAGCCTCATTTACAGAGAGACAACATGAGAAAAGGCAATCAGCCTGAAACCTGCTAAGCTGTGAATTTATAAGGGCTCTGCAGGGAGGGGGGCTGCGGGTGCACGGCAGCCTGCGTGGGCAGCAGCCCCTCGGCCCCCCCGAGCTCCAAGAGGAAAAAATGCGCTTGGCAAGTGGCTGCACAGCTCCTGAGCCTCGGAGATGCCAGCCGGACCTCTGCCTCCCCTGGTGGAGGGCTGGCAGCCACAGAGACGTCTCCTCAGGCCACCCGTGGCCACCCCGTTGCCCTGGGGCTGCCCTGGCAGCAACAAGTCCTGGGGGAGCCCCCAGCGCAAGGCGCAGCCGAGCCGCTCTCGGGGTCGTGGCGGTGTTTTTGCCTATGTGAATATCTGCGGGTGCTGAATTATTAAAGTTGTGCAGCCACCTCCATTAGCAGAGCTCACACTCATCCCGTCGCCCAGGTGCTCCCGTGATGGAGCTCCCTATAAAAACACTGACTGAAGGATGGATAGCTAACACCCTCATCTTTGCTGCATTTTTCTCCCCCGTGGAGGATGAGCTTCAGTTACTCCCATCCATCTAATTCTTTCAAGTCATCTTCATTCTGCAATTTCCCCTCACCCCGAAAAGAGTAAAAAATCGATCCATTCCTTTCCAATTTCAGACCGGGAGAGGGAAGGCGCCCGGCGAGAGGCAGAGGATGCTGCTGCCACTCTCCCAGCGCCCCGCAGCCCTCCCGCGCTGCCCGTCAGCGGTGTGTGCGTGCGGAGGGCCGGGGCTATCAATCCTCCCGCGGACAGCGGGCAGGCTGCCCCCACGCTCTGACCTTCGGCTCACCCCCCCATGGCAAAACCTGCATGTTTCACCTTGCTGCGGGACAAAAGGAGCAGGTTCCTCACTGCAGCAGGTGCCACACATGCATGGCAGTGTGCCCGTGACAGGGGGCTGCCAGATCCACCTGTCCTTCTCCATCCTGCCCTGGTTTCTGCCTCCCAGGGACACTCCTGCCTCTCCTTGTGGCACACGAAGGGCATGTGGAGCTGCACAAGGCACAGCCTGAAGCAGAGCCCGAGCAAAACATGTAGGGCAGCGGGGCTTTGCAGTGCCCCGATGGTGCCCCGATGCGTGGTGCCGTGCACAGAGGCCAGGCTGAGCGCAAGGAGAAGGCAGTGCCGGGGAGGGAGCAGACGAGCAGGCTGAAAGAGGGGGGACAAAGCCAGAAACCTGTCAGCAGGGAGACACGGAGCATGCATCGTCCACCAAAGTCGTCCAGCCCCCAGCAGTGAGCATGCAGCGTGCCACGGGACGCAGCAAGGGCTGGGGGAGTGTGCCAGAGCCGCTGCTCCCTGCTCCCCGCAAAGCGCGCCCGGTTTCGGCCTCTCTGTGCAGTTTTTGCCTTGGATAGCATGGGCATTGTTTGCTTTGGCATATTGCATGACATACATTTTTCAGATGGTTAACAAAATAAAAGTCAAATATACACCAGAGTAACATTCTGGAGGTAAATGTCTTTGCCACAGCACGGTTACTCCTGCGCTGGATTTATGCTGTAATACATCACTATTGTACCCCGTGCCATGGCTGACAACAAATATGATTTTAGGTGTCATGCAGCAGGCATTTAATTATTGGAGACATGGACTTAATGGTATTTGTGTCACAGGAGCGAGCGGTACAGATGTGTCTCGACTCAAGGAGACTGAAAAGCCTGCTGCCAAGCAGCCTCTCCTGATAATAGGTAATTTTACAAAAACGGTTAAATGAATCAGATTCAAACGAGATCTGTTTTTTTCATCTGATCAATAGGTCTGAAAGAAACAATGCCAAATATCATGAGTTATTGTACGGCGCTGATGACTGTCAGGACAATGGGGGAAGCAAAGACAAATACACACCTTTTCCTCGGTTATTGCTTTAAGCCTTTTATTATCATTATTATGGGTGATTAAAAATCCCATTAATCAGATGCTAAACAGATTAAGTTCTATGAATTAATTTTCTGGAAATAACTAAGACAAACATTCTGTGCAGAGCTCATTTAATGAAATAGAAGCTGTTTATCTGCAAAATTAGGGCTTGTGCATATCTGAGGGTCCAGCTGGAAAAAACGCACTACCTCGTGGGCACGGGCAGCCGCTCGGGCTGGAGAAGCCGCATATTTTTTACCCATTCTAAGTAAAAGAAAGATCTTGCTCTAAGTAATTTATGATTCATTACACAAATAGCTCATTAGCTAGGGCCAGAAAATAAAATTACGGTCATTTAAGGAATAATTCCTTGATTTAGTATTTAAGAAAGGGAGGCCGCGTGACAGCAGCGTGTGGCGTCCGCCTGGAGCCGCAGTGGGGACGGGGTGCGGGGGCACCGGCGGGGCTGCGGTGGGTCTGGGGACATGGGACAGGGCTCCGGAGCTGTCCCCACACGGTGCCCGGTGGCAGCACCAGCCGCGGCTCAAAGTCCTGCTGCTGGCGGGGCTTGCCGTGCCACCAAACCCTGACCGGCTCCTTCGTGTCACCTTTGCTCTTGGCTGCGCTATCACACGCCATAAATAATTTGTGAGCAGCCGAGGCTGATAATAGGTAACGTTTTAATGGCAGGGGCACATCTCTATCTGCGTGAAGTTTGGCCTGCTGCTCCCAGCTGGGAACAGGAAGGTGTGGAAGGGCTGGGGAGGACTTGGCAGAGGAAAGCCCTAAGACAAACTGTTTTCTTAGAAGCAATTTCGTAATGACGTTATTGCTCGTTATCGCGGATGGCCGCTGGCTCACACCTCGCCCAGCTCCCCGTGTGCCTGCCTCCAGGGGCCCGGCACCAGGCACCCACTGGCTGGGAGCGGGCACCTCGTGGGGTGCTCTGGCACGGGCATCTTCTCCTGGTGCGCCCACCGGGCACGGACCTGGGCTGCTCGGGGCTGGGGCCGGCCTCAGAAGCTGAGGTGTGCCTGAAATGATCCCGCTACCAGCGGGGCTGTCCCCATCCCCAGCGTGGGGAACAGCCCCAATGCCCACGGCATGTCGCTGGTTCCTGAGCACTGCCTGTGTGAGGGAAAGGAAGCACCGAAGGAGCTCCTAAATCCAGTACCCGAGCCTTAAAGCACTGCCAGGGGGGAGCGTTCACTTATAGCCCTCCCCACAAACTGCCCATTGAATGACTGCTTCTGGTGCCTCTTTAAATAAATCGGCGTATTTGTTATTGGTGTTGAAAGCCCCGTGTTTGGCCTTTTTACGTCATTTGATCAGGGAGCAGGGAGAATATTTTAGCAGCAAAGAAGGCACGGACAATCAGGAGAGGCAGGAATAATCCAATCCTCCTCGCGAACGAGGGCAAGGGGCCGCCGCGGAGGTCAGAGCTCCCTTAGCACAATTAGAACTTTAATTAACAGAATTGGCCGAGGCTCCGCCAGCAGAGGCAGCACATCTGGCCCTGCCCAGCGGAGGAGCAGGGGGAGCAGCCTCGGCAGCCCCCGCAGCGGAGCTGGCCCGGGGCCACGGCGAGCGGGGCGACTCTGGGCATGTGGTGCTGCTCAGACATGCTGTCTGCCATCAATACTGCCCAACGGCCTCCTGATTCCTAAATTATGTATCCCTCCCTTTCAGCATCGTGCGTTTTCGTGCAGGGTTAATTATTTTCCATCATTCCGCCTTTGCTAACAGTCGTCTTCATTAAGGGCCCGGGTTCCGCTCTCATCTCTGCCTGGCGGATCCTAATGAAATCAATGGAGCCACATGGGTGTAAATGGGAAAGGGATGGTGACCATCTACATCAAACTAAAATGTGCCCCTCTCCTGCTGATTAATGCACAAAATTAAAGCAAGGCAAAGGCTCCAACTCCTGGCTAAATGTCCCTGCGTGAATTAAAGCAAAAAAAACAGTCTGGGTGGCTCCTCTGGTTCGCTTCCCGAACCTGCAGGCACCTTGCTTTAGGGCTGGGAATCCAAAACGGGGGAAAACCAGGCCGGGAGCCCCGTGCCCTCCGGCACCGCTCTCCGGTCTCGTGGGCTGGCAGCAGAAGGGCTGATCTCGAACTCTTCTTCCCCTGCTTGCATTTCCTGACGGCCACGATTAGAGCAGGCCGAGGTGCCCCTGCAGCGGAGGCTCCAATAAGTGGATCCGCATGCAATATTCATGGAGCACTTCGGAATAGTTACAGATCCATCACGCCTGTCAGCAGGACGCCGTGCACCCCTGGCGCTGCGCTGAGGCACCTCCTTGGACCGGGGCCCTGGGGTGGCCGCGCCGCCGTGCTGGGGGCTGCCGGGGGACACGGGCACCGGGCAGCCTCCGATGGCACCGAGGGCACCGGGACACTGCCACAGCCCGTCCTGCTGGCACCCACATTGATCCTGAGCTGGCAATGCCCCGCACGATGCTGAGGGGGCCGACGTGGGCACAGGGCCCCCTCCGTGGCCCAGGCTTGTTTACCAGCTCAGCCGCCTGGCCGGCACCGCGCCGCAGCTCCAAAACCAATCTCATCCCCCAAGATTAATTTTTACACAATCATTCCGGAGGCTGTGATAATCACTCCATAAAAAACTGAAGAGATTTGGGATTTTTTTTTTTTTCAATGTGGGGGATTAAGCCTAAATACAAGTAATCTGCAGGAAGCTCAGCTGCATGCACACCACTAATCGCCCCGTTACCCTTCCCAGCCCCAGCCCCTTCATTAGGATTTTCTGTAGCAGAGATGTTTGTCCTCGGGGAGGTCAGGGCAGCGCCAGCGGTCGGTCACGTCCCCGAGGGCCACGTCCAGGGGCCGGGATGCCGGGTTTGTCCCTGCAGGCTGAGGGCAGCGTCCATGGGGCAGCAGCGAGCAGCTCAGCACATCACTGCGGGACGCTGGGGGCTGCCCCTCGCCCTGCCCGGGCACCACCAGCACGGTTTGCTGGGGGCAGGAGCTTTCTCTCTTTTGGCCCTTCAAGATTATTTCTTCCTTCTGCCATCATTGCCTGCTGAGGCTTTGGGCTGAATTCACTGATGGTACCATGGTCCAGCCCCTGGCTGGGGGCTTTGCTGCACCGAGCAGGTGCTTGGGACCGGGAGAATTGGGAGGTCAGAGGCTAAAAGAAAATGCCGTGTGTAGTGAAGTCAGGAGATGCGTGCCCTTTGTGCCCAGCAAGTGCTTTTTGCAAATGTAATTAAAATAATTGTTTATCTGGGACTGTTCTGACCACAGGTATAAGGATACAGCGCCAGGTTTAAAAAAAAAATAATAACTTAAGCACTTAGAAAAGGGCTCAAGCAAGCTTTGGGTACTTAGGTTGAAAATAATTGTCCAAGGAAACCCAATTCAGCAGCCACCTAACCTGAAAGCACTTACGCACACTTGGGCAGACGTTCAACAAAGCATTTAGATACCCGAGGCGCTGCATCAGCAGAAAAACCGGGGCCTTCGTTCAAGAGAGTGACTCAGGGAAAGCGGAGCTGCCCTGCTGCTGGGATGGCCTGGGTGCCGCTGGGCCCAGCCGGGTGCCACCGGGACCAGCCTGGTGCCACCGGGTCCGGACTGGTGCCACTGGGACCAGCCTGGTGCCAGCTGGATGGCAGGGTGCTCGTCCCTGCCCTTGCCCTCCCCGTCGCAGCGCCTGCGTGCTTTTTGTGGCCACTCAATGGCACTCCTTGCTCGTGTCCTTGGTGGCTGCCACTGCCCATGGCTCATGGTTTGTGCAATTCCCCACCAGGCACAGGCTCCTGCAAGGTGCCCACCACGGCTCAGGCACGTGTCCCGCTGCTGTCCCAGCCACGTGCTGGCACCTCGGTGTCCCCCAGGCCGTCCCCTGGTGCCGTCCCCTTTGCAGCCCTGCTTGCAGCGAGTTTCTGCCTTTGTTGGCTGCTGCAAATGTTTTAGGAGCGAGGGACTCCGGGAGAGAGGCGTTTATTAATACAGCCCCGTGATTGGAGTCGCAGGTGGCTCTCTCTTTACCTCCTTCCCCGGGGAACAGATTTTCAGTGCAAGTGGAGATGCTGCAAACCAGCAGCGAAAGCTGAACGCAGCCGAGGAAGGAGAATGCTTCTGATAATAAATTCATAGAGCTTCACACACCAGCAGGCTAGCAAGCACTTGTTTTTAAAGAGACTTTAAAACTATTTTGGGTGCAGTCAGTCAGACCAGGATGCCCTCACTGCTTGGAGACCCTACGCATGGGCTTCAAAGAAGGGAAGGAGACAGAAAAACAGCTCTGAAAAGGTTCATTTCAGCGGATGCAATTCTTCAAAGCACAACTTTCCTGTAGAGTTAAAAAGACCACGTCCCATTTGTATGAATAAGTCAAAAAGGGGGAACCGTTCCTAAGTGCACGCTCACCCCGATGGGTATTTCCCCTGTTGGACATGAAAGCAGATCGATGCTCCTGCTTTCTTTTATGTAGCGTATCTGCATTTCTGCTCCACTGATACCTCAGCTCTTGTCTTCTCTGCCTGCTTGAATCCTTGTCCCTGCTTCACACACATTTCTCCTCTTCCACAGTCCTCCCTAGCATCAGGAAGAACCCTGCCATGTGCCTCTGTTGGATATTGTTTCCTTACTGGCAACACAGCACTTATTGACAGCGTTTTGCTGCAGAGATTTTGGTTTTTCATTATCAGAAAATCTCCAAAATCAGATGCTTCTTTCAGATCTGTGGTCCATGGGCACTGTCACCCAGCATCGCAAGAAGAAAATCACCCAATGCCAAAGTTTCCTGGGAATTTTTTACGAAGTCTCACAGTTTTTGCAGAAAGTGGGGCTCCTTTATCACCAGCTCCCCAGCAAGAGGGGACAAGGAGAAGCACGAGCAGAGCCGCAGCGCTTGGAGCCAGCGTCCTGACCGCCCCACTGCTCCGGGGAGGCAGAATTTAATAGGAATTACAGCCAATCTTTGCACCAAATAAAAACATGTGCTTGCTGTAGCTTGAGAGGGAGGCATTAACAGCTGAATTAGCAGTGGCAGATGAACACGTTACCACCAAGCGCTGTAAAGAAGAGATCCCTCCCTGGCCATGGAGTGCAGCTGCAAATGAGCTGTCACCGTGCCTTTCAGGGCGTTAATTACATCGCTTCCCTGTGTCCGAACACAGAAAAAGAAGAGGGAGCCAGGCTCTTCCTGCCAGCGACAGGACAAGGAGCAATGGGCACAGATCAAAATATGAGAAATTGCACCCAAACGTGTGTTGTGAGGGAGGTCAGGCACGGAGCAGGTTGTGCTGGGCTGCGGAGCCTCCATCCTAGGAGATGTTCAAACCCCGGCTGGATGCGTCCTGGCCGCGGCTCTGGCTGCCCTGGCTGGGGCAGGGGCAGGACCCGACCACCTCAGAGCTATCTCCAACCCCACTGACTGCCCACATCCACTGGCCCATCACAAGGCATGTATCAGCTAAAACACCTCTTGGTATTCCTGACAGAGCAGCAGATAGTCATAAATGTCTGGTAGATTACGGGTGAGGAGGTTCCCCCATCACATTTACGATGATCAACCTCATGTGTTCAACCTGCAGCTCAGCTTAGCTGGAATTCGGCTCTGCGCCTGGAGCCAGAGCTGGCACATCACTGATGCACAGCTAGAACCTGCATAAAACCAACCTCCTACCAACGTCGGGATTTACTCCACTTCTGATGGGATTTTAGGCACTGTAACACCTTTTCCAGTGCTGCAGGCAAGCAGCTGACCCAGGTGCAGCCTGCCTCCCCCCTTGGGGCAAGGATTACCCCAAACGCGAGGAGGTCTCCTCTGCCTGCACATCCTGCATGTGCTCAGGGAGCTCCCTGAGCTGCCTGGCCAGGCTCTGCCTGCACACCAGCTCTGTCTGTCTGTCTGTCCTGCCGCTCGAGCCGCCGTACCGAAGCTGCAGGCAGAAGGGGTTTTATAGGGAAGGCATATTCCTCCTTGGAGACCTGAAATCTAATCAAAACAGTAATTCCTACAAATTTCCTGCTGTGTGCCACCACTGTATTTTCTAGCAAGCACACTCACTTACGGACAGGTATTAATCAGCAGCCAACGACTCGCTGCGGGCCTGGACACCAGCACTTTCACAGAGCCAGGGTCATTTGGGTGGGGACAGACCTCTCCGATCCCCAGGTTGGGGCTGGTGGGAAGCCGTGGCAATGCTGAGGCACGAGGCGCGTCTCCCTCTGCCCCCTTTCTTTAGCACAGCTTGCAAAACACCCTGTGAATAATGAAAACGCCAGCTTGCCAGCCCACTGCCTCTTTCAAAGGTGCTCACAAAAAATCCGCCACCTAATTGAGGAGAAATTCTGGCGGCTCAGGAAGGCAGCTCCTTGTACCTGGGCCTCCCCACTCCTCTCGCGCAGCAGCCCTCAGGCAAGCCGGGATTCTGTGTCAATTACAGGAAAATCAATGAAGATACTGTTCAGGACTCCTCTTCACCATTCAGTGCGGATGATATCCTTCACTTTCTAGCACTGATTCATTTACTTTCAGCCTCTCTAGGGGCTCCTGACATATTGCTATCTCTGAAGAATCTGAAGCAAAAACTGCCTTTGTTTCTCCTGCAACGTGCTCGCGTGCACAGCACCCTGGGACCGGTGCGCGGCCCCGCCAGGGCTGGGGCCAGGGAAACGGGGCAGAACGGAGCACTTTGGAGACAGGCTTTTTAAGTATTTCTTGCCGACGCATCTCTCAGCCGCCCTCTCCGGTGTCCCCTGCGCAGAGACCGGGTGGGATCAGGGGGCACCATCAGCCAGCGGGGGCCTGGCACACCACAGTCCCCATGTCCTGCCCGCAGCGCTGCGCTCTGCTCCCCTCTGCGCCCCGCGTTGCCCTCAGCCCTCCTGCAGCACACAGCCGGTGCCATGCAGCGTCTCGGGACAAGGTTTGGCTGCATCTCAGGCCGCAGCCCCTCTGCTCCCCCAGCTGCACGCCGGGCCTGTGCCTGCGCCCCAAAAGAAAGGACGTGAGGACTGCGTGGTCCTACCCCTAGGAGCTTACACCCAGCCCCAACACGCGTGGCCACAAACCACCTAAGACTTAATGCTAGACATTACAGAATTGATTTCCAAAGTATCTAACTGTAAAAAGTCATGGATGCTATGTCCTGAGCACACTGGGTGGACGTGCCGAAGCTGGGGACAGCACGCACTGTGGGGACAGCAGCAGAGCAGCTGATGGGAAGCCATGTGAAGAGCCATGCAAAAAAGCTGCCTGCCGTGTATCAAAGCAGCATTATTTCCTCAATTTGCATTCTCTTCCCTCTCTGCCGAAGCCACAAGGATCCCAGGGCACTGGGATGCAGTCCTCCGGGCCATACTCAGGCCAAATTCCCAGCGAAGGCTGGAGAACCATGCTGTGACGTAAAACCCAGCCCTGCAAGCTCCTCATGTTCCACCTCTTCAAAGAGAGCCTCATGCATGGGGAGCTTGTAGGATATAGCCCAGAGCAAGGCTGGTGCTACAAAGACAATATTTATTATTTATAAGGCACTTCTATGAACTCAGGGCTCAGAGGCAGAGCTGTCTATGGGGGTGAGCTTCATAAGGAAAAAGAAATGGAGCTTGAAGAAACACGGCAAGTACTGCAGCATGCACAAGTTGTGCTCGGAGGAGACCAATGCTCCTCGGTGTGCAGAAGTGGGGCTCTCCCGGAGTTCACTTCAAGGTTGCTGGGTCATTTACGGGCCAGTTAATTGCAGCCAGGGCTCTTGTAGGTCGCACCGTGGCCTGAACTCCTTGGTTTTAGAAAGCAAGGGGTCTTTGGGTGCGTTTTACAGCACCAAGACTGAGAGGCAGACCCCACAGCGCTGTACTGGCCATCTGCAGCCCCCGGCAGCCCCCAGCCCTCCTGCCAGGGGGACACCGTGGGGCTGGGGGCACCGCGGGTTTGGGGGCACCGCAGGCTTGGGGACCCCACGGGCTTGCAGGGTGCAGCCCAAAGCGCAGCCGGGAGCCGTTGGCGGAGGGGGCACGGGGCCGAGGAACGGTCCGGGGGGGTAGCCCCGATCCCACCGGGCTCCGGGGGCACCCCGGGGCCTTCGGGGGCAGCCGTCGGGGCGCACCCCCGGGGCTGCCGGAGGGAAGCGGGGCCGGGGGGGGGGCCGGGCCGTGCGGCGGGGCGGCGGGGGGGGCCGGCGGCGCTCGGGGCTGCGGGAGCCGGGCCTTGGGGTTGCGGCTGCCATTTCAGCGCCGCCGCTCGCTCGCTCCCTCCATTTTCTCGGCGCTGCCGGCCCCGTCCCCGCCGCCGGGCCGAGCCCGCCGCCCCCGCGCCCGCCACCCCCCCCGCATGCAGCCCCGCGGCGCCCCCCCCGCACACGCCCAGCCGCGGGGCCGCCTCCCGGCATGAGGAGCTGCAAGATGGTGCGGGTGGCCAGCGTGCTGGGGCTGGTGATGCTGAGCATCGCGCTGCTCATCCTCTCCCTCATCAGCTACGTCTCGCTCAAGAAGGACAACATCTTCGGCGCGCCCCGCGCCGCCGGCCCGGGGGGGCCCCGCATGTACATGTTCCACGCGGGATTCAGGTGAGGCCAGCCTGGGGGGGGGGGGCTCGGCCCGGGGGCGGGGGCCTTCCCGTCCCACCCGTCCCACCCCCGGCACCCCAGCATCCCGCAGCCGGTGCCGGGGGAGCCGCGGCGCTGCTCGGCGGGGCCCCGCGGGAAGGCCCCGGGAAGGCCCCGCGGCCCCGGCCCGGCCCCGCCGCCGCTGCCCCGCAGCCCGGGGACCCCCGGCACGGCCCGGCCCCGGCCCCGCCATCCCCGGGGCTGCGGGAGGCGGGCGGCGCCCCCGGAGCGCGGCGCTCCCGGGCCGGGCGTGGGATCCTCGGCGCCTGGGGGGGGCTGCAGGGTGGGCGGCGGCTCGGCTCGGTGCAGCTCGGCACGGCTCGGCTCGGTGCAGCTCGGCACGGCTCGGCTTGGCCCGGCGCATCCCGGCGCATTTGGGCACGGCCCGGCCCGGCCCGGCCCGTCGGGGAGCGGCGCGGAGCAGCCGGCGCTGTCCGTGGTGCTGCCCCCGGCTCGGGCTCGGCTGGAGACGGGGCACGGCCTCCGTGTGCCCCTGGGTGTGCCCCGGGTGTGCGCCCCTGGGTTTGTGCCCCTGGGTTTGTGCCCCTCGGTGTGCGCCCCTGGCTGTGCGCCCCTGGCTGTGCGCCCTGTGCCCGTGCCCCTGTGCTTGTGCCCCCGTGCCCGTGTGGGTCCGTGCTCTCCCTTGCAGGTCGCAGTTCGCGCTGAAGTTCCTGGACCCCTCGTTCGTGCCCATCACGAACTCCCTGAGCCACGAGCTGCAGGAGAAGCCCTCCAAGTGGGTGTTCAACCGGACCGCCTTCGCGCACCAGAGGTGAGCGCTCGGCGCCCGCTCGCCCCCTCTCACCTTCCCCGAGGTTATCCCTGTTCCCCGAGGGGGTAAGAAAATGCAGTCTGGGGTTGCTAAATACTCTGAGTTCTGAGTAATTTGCCAGCCGTGAGAAACAAAGGCTGAATCAGAGCATTTCCCAAGATGGTTACAGTTATCGTGGAGGAATTGATTATCTCAGAGCAGGACACCAAGCTGCAACACGCATCCTTTTACCAAACGGAACATGACCCAGTTTCCCAGAGTGTGAGAGAAATTGTCATTTATCAAGATAAATGGCTGGCTGCTTAAAACTCGAAACAAATCGGCCTGTAGCAGCCACCCAGTGCCACGTTCACTGAGGGCAGAGCACGCCCAGCACAACTTCCCAGCCGCCAGCAGCTCTGAGCAAATTCAGTGCGGCTCTGCCTCCTGCCACCGTGCCAGCTGGCCAGGTGGGCTGGGGGCAGCTCGGGGGACCACCAAGCCCGGACCCCCCTGAGATGCCCTCACGGCACATTGGCTTCTGCCTCCCATCACAGGGTGCGCTGACTTTCACGGCCTCGTGGCAATAGAAGGAATTTCTCAGTTCCTTAAGCTGCCTCAAAGCTGCCCTGTGCTTCATGTGGAGCAAAATGGGCTTTTCTTTTCCCCACCGTGATGTGAACTCGGTGATGTCTCTAGTATTTATTGGCCTTACTGCAGTATTTATATACAGCAGGGAAGTTAAAGAAAACAGCATCCTATAGCCATTTAAGATAGCTACTGCCATCTTGGCTCTGGCTGTGTCTTGATGAATGCCTGCTGGTTTGGGGCCGCACCGTGACTGTTCACATATCCCACCCAGGTCCCTCAGCCCTGCAGAGTGGGGCACTGCAGCCCTGCAGCACCAGCTGCACATTCACATCTCCAGTCCTGGGGCAGCACTGCTGCGGGCACAGCAGGCCGATGATGAACTTCCAGCACTGCCAAAAGCTGCCCACCGCCCATCAGGAGCCCCAGAGGAGCCCCAAAGGAGCTGTGGGCATCCGAGAGGCGATGGCACTTTGCCTGCCCCATCCCCTTCCTGGGATCTCCCCGGCTGGTGGAGCAGTGCCCCCCCGTAGTATGGCTTCGTTCCTGGCACCACCAGCTCATTCTTAATAAATAACTCAGTGTCACCCCTCTGCTGGTTTTAGCTAATGCCTCAGGATCTGCCTCTGCATTTGTCTGTCAGCCATAACCCATAATGAGGGTACCCAGTGGGACTCCATTAATGCTTAGACATTGGAGGATGCGAGCTGGAAGAAAGGTTGTTTGTTTTCCATAAACATGAGCAAATAAAGTGGTATTGGTTTTCTAATTTTATGCCCTGCTAGGGAAATTCCTGAGCAGGGTTGGTTTTGTTTGTTTTTTTAAGTGTTCCTAATAACCCTTGCAAAGATGCTGGCGTGCTTGCTCAAAAAAGACATTAAGGAATTATGTTTACATAAAGGGAGACAGTGACTGTCACTTGTTTTGTGACTCAAAGCTCCGTAATGGGAACACAAGAAATACTTGTATTTAAAAAATCAGCTACGTGTCTGTTAATTCAGCTGGACTTCTTGGTTTTGCTTCAAATGCGTCATGGCAAACACAATATCCATCATTACCAGAGATCCGTGGTCCAGAACCGAGTGAAATATGTGCAGAGAACAGCAGCAGCAGCAAACCCTTCCAGCAGGCATGTCGCAGCACAAACAGAAATGTGCTTCGCCCTACGCTTCAGGAAGGTGAACGTGGGAAGTGTGTGCTGTTCCTTACAGTCCTCACACTTATGTGGCAAATCCGAGGTTTTAGTCCTGACACTATCGCCGCAGACACGGACACATCCGTAGCTGGCATCAGTCAGGACAGGCCAGTAAAGCCAAGCGGAGCACGGGGTGAGCAGCCAGCTCCCTCGTTCCTATTTCTGTATATTAATTTTAAAGCCGTTGCACCACATTGCTCAGGAAACTGCTTTGCTGCATTAAAAAAAATAAAAAAATCCATCTGGAAATAAATCTCTCTACCACAGAAAAGGGGGAAGCATAACTCAATGGTTTCTTTTGTCTTTCTGTTTTATTTTAGGCAAGAAATCCTTCAGCATGTCGATGTCATAAAAAATTTTTCTTTGACCAAGAATAGTGTCCGGATCGGCCAGCTGATGCATTATGATTATTCCAGCCATAAGTACGTTTTTTCTATCAGCAATAACTTCAGATCGCTGCTTCCAGACGTGTCTCCGATCCTCAATAAGCATTACAACATCTGTGCCGTGGTTGGAAACAGCGGGATCCTGACCGGGAGTCAGTGCGGACAAGAAATAGACAAATCCGATTTTGTTTTTCGTTGCAATTTTGCTCCCACTGAGGCATTCCAAAAAGATGTTGGAAGGAAAACCAATCTCACAACCTTCAACCCCAGCATCCTGGAGAAGTATTACAACAATCTCTTGACCATTCAGGATCGCAACAACTTCTTTTTAAGTCTCAAAAAGCTCGATGGAGCCATTCTGTGGATCCCGGCTTTCTTCTTCCACACATCAGCAACGGTCACAAGAACACTGGTTGACTTCTTTGTCGAGCACAGAGGGCAACTAAAGGTCCAGTTGGCTTGGCCAGGAAATATAATGCAACATGTGAACAGGTGTGTGTTTTTCTTTCACATTTAACTTGTCAAAATACCTATTTCTCTCTATATAAACACAACGGCGTTTATTTTTCTGTTCACGACTAACCTAATAGGCCCTGTCTGGCAAGTCAGGGCCCGATACCATCTGCTTTCAGAGCAAACGCACTTTTGTTATTGCTCCAGAGAGTGCTTCAATTATTTCTGTAGGGATTTGTGCTGAGGCACATCTGAGGTGGGCTGGTGGCGCGCACAGGGTGTGCTGTGCCATGGGCTCTGCTCCTGCCGGGGCTTCGCGGAGACAGAAGGAGTACGGAGGAGTTGAGTGAGATTCTGCATGAGAAAAGCACCACTTATAGAAGAACTTGTTCTTCCCAGCTAGCAACTGGGGATGCTAGCTGATATCTGCAGAGTGATCCGAGCAAATCTCTACTGATTTATACAAGGAAAATGTGGCGCGTGTGACCAGGAGCCAGTGAATCTACCTTTCTGGATAGGGCACTGCTTTTCCAGGTTAAAAAAACAAAAAGACATGTGGAAGGGGATCACAAAAGAGAAGCAGGCTGGTAATAAGGCAGTTCTGCAGTCCTGGTCATGACAGACTGACCAGAACAGCAATCTTTAGATTGCTGGGTTAACAGCTGTGAGCACCGATGGTCTCCATGCAGCAGCATTTTTGACGGTCTCCATGCAGTAATTTTTTCTCTTTTTCTTACAGCAAACCCGTGGCATTATGCATACCCTATACTAACGTGCCTTTTTTTTTTTTTTTTTCACAGATACTGGAAAAACAAACACCTGTCACCCAAGCGGCTGAGCACAGGTATTCTCATGTATACGCTTGCTTCTGCCATATGCGAAGAGATTCACTTGTACGGATTCTGGCCGTTCGGGTTCGACCCCAACACGAGGGAAGACCTCCCATACCACTACTATGATAAGAAAGGAACAAAGTTCACAACCAAGTGGCAGGAGTCCCACCAGCTGCCTGCAGAGTTCCAGCTGCTCTACAGGATGCACGGTGAAGGACTGGCCAAACTGACCTTGTCGCATTGTGCCTAAGAACCTAATCTCGAAGTGCCAAATGATTGTCTAAAAAGTGCCCAAATCTGAGTTAAACATTCTTCAGATACAATTCTAAAAAAAAAAAAATAATAATAATACCCACCCTAAAATATTTTCCATAATAGAAAGATGCTTTTTAATCACCCATGTCACTGTTCATCAAAGGGTTTCAGCATATTTAGCAGTGCAGAAGCATTTATCAAATTCTGTGGATGCTAATCATGCAGCAGCACAGCAAAGTTGAAATATTTTGCATTTATATATATGCTATGAAGTATGTTTTAAAATCTTTTCCTATTTCAGCATTCCGCTAAATGCCTCTAAACATCTTAAGTCGATTGTTCCTTTCAGATTAGAATTAGGAGTGCTAATTTTAAAAGGTATCGCTTCTCTCGTATCCATTGCTATGAGTAGCTCAGCATCCATCTACTTGGCGTGGCAGACTGAAAAAGCCACCCAGAATCGCAGTGTATCATCACTGACGAGTTCTTCAGCGCAGATCCCAAATTTCCACAGCTTGCGTATTTTCGTATTTACTGAATTTTACATTTTTTTAAGACCTCGCGGAGAAGGTGAAAATACGGCTTGTACTTTAGCTAGGCATTTCTATCACTCTTAGAATACGCCGGTGTTTTAAGGCAGTTGGGGCCACTCCCTAGTCCAAATTAGACCGACTGAAACATTTTCACTCACACCTGTGTGACACTCTTTGGTCTGTTAATTTTGGTTGTTGAATGCCCAACGGGCGGCCGTGGGTCTCCGAGGAGTGTCCACCCCGTGGTGAGGCGAGCCCCAGGGCGGCGCCAGGCTGTGTGCCCCTCTCGAGGCTGCATCCTCGGTGGGAAGCACGTTTTGGGAGACGACGTCTCCTCGGCTGTGAGCACACAGAGCCTGTGCCTGTACCACAGTGCAGGGAGGCACCGGGGAGCCCACGCCGCTCGGCGGAGATGTGCCCGGGGGTCCCCACGGCCCGGCCCCACCAAGCACCCGCGAGGGTGAGCGGGTCGGGGGGAGCCAGCCAGGCAGGCAGCGCAATGAAATCAGGACTTCCAAGTTGCTAAAAAATGGCTTTTAAAGGGAAGCTGGAGCACAGGGAGCAGGAAATACAATTACTGGATTTCCCCATTTACATCCCGAGGTCTGCGGTCAGACAACTGAATTAGTGGCCTCGTTTTCCGCTCACAGTCGGTGCGGTCAAAGGGAGGCACAGCTTTTTAAGGACCTTTGAGAAGCAGGCTGGTTGCAAAAAGGACAAATCTTAGGGTCACATATGTGAAAATCTTGGCCATGATGTCTCAGGATAAAGGAGCCTGTAAAGTAACTGTTTTTCTAATTAAAACGAGTATGCTTAAAAGTATTTTAACATTTTTATATTATTCTGTATGACGCTGAGAACTGACTATACGCTGAAAGAAGATGCAGAAGACAATTTAAAATCATCCCTTAAGGTTGCACTTTTTAGTTTTTCAGTGACTCCGTACCCACACGCAGACGTAGGAAGAGGGCAGGGGGCTCGGGTTGCACACAGACTCGGAGCATTGCCCAGTGCCCACAGCCAGCCCACAGCGGTCAGAAGGGGGATCCCCTTCCCGGGGGAGCCCTGAGCCCCCAAACCACCCCATTGGGCTGCCCAGCTCCCTCCCGGCCTGATCTCATCCCCAGCCCCTCAATCTGCCCCCAGCCACAGCAGGCACCTCCTGTGCTTTGGGGGAAAAAGCCACCGCATCCGCCACACGACCAAATTCAGCTTCTTCCAGCAAGGAGGGACTCCGTCCCTCTGCACTGGCTGTGAATACGGAGAGCTATAGAGCCCTTTTGAAAACCCCTCCTTCTTCCCTGTTTCATTATCCAGCATTTTCCGGCTTTTCCTTTTGCAATGGGCATTTAGAGCTGTGGAAGGGGCTTGGATGCTGTCTGGCATGGCATGCCGGCCTGCTGGCCACGAGTGACTTCAGACGTGCTTGTGTAGAAACCTCCTGACTGCCGAGTTCCCTTTCCCAGGGTGTAATCCTGCACCGGCCCTGCTGGCATCTCCAGCTTCCCTTGTCGCAATCATCCTGCGCTCACTGCTGTTCGTACAGCAGCGTGTGACTTCTAGCAGCCGTGATTATGAAGACATAGCTGTGTCGTGACGCTAGCGTGTTCTGCCGTGTGGTGCCATATGATTTATTATGAATATTGCCATTTATTATTTGTGCTGTAGTAGCAGGTGAGGGCCGCGGTCGGGGTGATGCAGAGCAGGGCAGCCAGCCCTGCTATCCCCAGTGCCGTGGGGACCCCAGAGCTGAGGGTGGCAGGATGGCACCCTTGGGCGGTCAGCCCTGCCCTGCTCGGTGTGGTGCCCGGGGGAATGTGGTGTAACATGGGGCTGAGCCGAGGGGCCAGGCTGCCCCAGCCCGAAACGCTGCTGGCGGTGAGCAGGAGCAGGGAGCACGCGGCCTAGCTGAGCCCGGCCACAAAGCCTGCTCCGGGTGCCAGAGCACAGCCTAAAACAGCAAAAGAGAACTGTCACGGGGAAGGAAGGGTTCTGCGCTAATTGCTAATGACGTGCGGCGACTAATCATCTCTGATACAATTTGCCGTGGAGCTGCACAGGGGCTGCCTGTTGGCTAGGGCAGGCGATTTGCTCTGCGGTCGGTGCGCAGCTGAGCGCACGGCTCGGCCGGGAGCCCGGGGGAGCAAAGGGCCCCCCACACCCTTCGTGTCAGCTTCGTGTCAGGAGAGGTCATTTTTAATCAGCAAATCAAAGAAATATGAACAGTTATCATTCTCTTTGCTTCAACGTGGAGGCCAATGCACTCTGTGTGGTTTTCAGCTGCTGGCTCTCAATGGCAAAATTGCGCTGGCAGGTCTTGCTTGGCTGCTGCGTGTTCTTTACATGACATTACTGCTTTAAATTAGACGTCCTCGCAAGTAAACCTCCATAGCCTAAACACACGGATTTCCATCTGTGTGCCTCCGGGGCTGTTTGTGCTGCAGGGAGCGCAGCCTGGCCAAGCTCTGGGGGCACCACACCAGCCCTGCAGGGAGGCTGCGGCTGCTGGGCAGGAGCACGGGACCCCCGGGGGTCCCTGGCGGGGCTGGCAGCAGAACAGCAGAGGGACTGAGTGAGGGGAGCGGCCGGGGGCAGCTCCTGCCCTGGCATTGCTGGGAGAGGGGCAGGGAAGGAGCAGCGGCGCTGCCGGAGCCTCCGTCCGTCCGTCCTGGCAGTGCGTGGCTTCTGGCTGCTCAGAGCGACTGCTCTGCAGCACCCGTGTTAGAAGATAATCGGTAAACTTAGACGCTGAAACCAAAACCCTAAATAGCCCCAAGGCAGTTCTTTAAATTGTCATCGTTTATTTTTTTTTTAAAACATAAACGACTTCCGTAACTGCAATAAAGCCAGGAGGACGCCCACACGTGCCATGCCTGTTCTCCCCACGGCTGCCGTCATTTCTGTGCTGGGCTGTGGTGGAAAGCTGCCTTACACAGCACGGGCTTCGCTTGGCTTCCCTAATTTGGGCACCTCGTGGGTTCCTCCTGCTCGCAGTGAGGCCTGGCCCGAGGCAGAGGGGGGCCAGGGCACGGTGCCGCTGCGCAGGGGCACAAAGAGGAGCCGAGCGCAGGGAAGGCAGCGTGGAAACGACTGCAAATATTCGGAAATGGGAGCACAGAAAAATTATTGACAAAGGGCCATATTATATCATTGATTTTTAAGCAAAACTCCCCATTGATTTTTCAGAACCACATTGAACATTTCAGAATCATTGATTTTAATGGGGAGTTCTGCCCCAAAATCAATGGCGCAATACAGCCCAAAGTAAATTGCTTCTTAGTATCAATATTTTTTGTCCGAGCTGTTGCAATGTGGAAAACCATCTTTAAAATGTGCATCTTTTGTTTCTGCCTGTTCCCTTAGATCTCTTTGAATTCCGCTCTTCCTAGAGACTGAAGGGGAAGGGCAGGCTGTGCGGGCGGCTCTGCTCCCCAGGAGGGTAAAGACCCTCCTGGTTCCTCAGGGCCAGGGCTGGGCTTCTTTCTCAAGCCCCTCTTTCAGGCTGGTTTTCCCGTAGAACCCCACGTTATGGGTTTGATCCTTAACCAGGGCAGAAAATGGCATTTTTGTTAAAAAAGCGAGCATGCTCCTGCCTGGCTCGCAGCTGCAGGAAGATGCCAGCTGCAGCTCTGCGTCCTCAGGACAGCAAATCCCAGCTGCATCCCTTATTGTGCTGGCTAGACTCTTCCTTCGCTTTTGTTTGGCCCCAAATCTTCCTGTTGCTCTCAATCTAAATGAATTCATGACGGTTCAGGGAAAATATACACTATTACTGGATGTCTAGACAAGCAAATATAGCTAAATGAAGGGATGCGTAATGCAGCGTGATCAATACTCGTAAGTACAAAACATTTCAGGTTACCAAGTGGAGAGAAGGCCTCCGACTAGCTCCGGGGACAGCCGTGGACGGGAACGGCAGGAGCAGGTGTAGATAGGAATGGAAACAGGCGTCTTACCTGCCCTCCTTCCATGCATCTTCCTTTTGTGTTTTAGTTGCTTGCATCTTTTCAGTGAGTGGTAGCAGGATGCATTTTAAAAGAAAAGGCGTTTTGGCTACCGGTTTTAGTTGTGGAGTATACCAAAAAGCAAGCAGTCGTGAAATATAACTCACTGGGAACGGAGGTTGCAAAAACAAATGGCTTAGGAAGCAGGTTTGCTGTACATGAATGTGTCTTTATTCAAATGCCTGATGGAGCTGTTTTCGATAAAAAGATAAATATTAAAAAAAAAAAAAAAAAGAGAAAAAAAATGCCATAGTTGTACTAAAGGATTCATTATTTAATGGCCATACTAAAAGTATTATTTATTTTTAAATGGCTGGTGTTCACAAGGGGCCGGAGTACACTCTCAGGTGGCCGGCATGCGAAGCTGCACACGTTGTGAGACCCGCTGCAAGCAGAACTGGCGGTGAGCCTCGCTCCCCCCCAAGGGTCTCTGTCGGCTTCAGCGCGATCAGGATCGGGCCCGCAGACTGACACGGCTTGTACCAGACGTGGCCGCACAGCCGAGGCTTGGCTGTGGCCTGCACAGCGCGTTGTGCATGTAAATCCCTCGTCACGTTTGTGAGCAAGGAGCCTGGGTCTTTCTGTACAGGAGTAGCGCATACTCGTCGTGACCATAGTTCGTGGAGAAAAACGCGATGATTCACTTTGAATCCTCCAGCAGTGTTATTGTTTGGTGTGAATGTGCCTGCAACATTGACTCATGTGCCAAAACACGATATTGAATGCATTGTTTTTAAATAAAATGTTTTATTGTGCATTGGAAGTCTGTAAAACTCAACCGCGTCCACTTCTTCCTTCCGTATTTTCTTACCTGCCTGCTGTCAATAATAATTCATGGCCCGAATTGGAGGGCTTTTCCGTGCCGTGGGCACACGCTGCAGAGCGCCAGATCATCATTTGAATCAGCCCCCGCTCCGTATTGCACAGGATACGTGGTGTGGCCGTGTATTGTACAGGACACACGCTCAGACAGACGATGTGACGGTGCCACGGACGCTGCGCCCCAGCAGAAGCGCGGCTCGGCGCAGCCCCCGTTGTGCTGCAGGCACGGGGCTGGGCAGGAGCCAGGCACTGAGGGTGCGGGGTCTCGGCTCAAGCCCTCTGCTGCCGATCCCTCTCGAGATACCCGTGACAGATGCTCGGTGGATGAACCGGCGTTTGCTTTTCTTGGCCTCGTGCCTGCCGTACGAATCTCCAGGAGGGATGCGCGGTGCTCGCACCCCATCTCACCCGCACGGCCCCGCTGGCAGCCCGGGTTCCCCATGCTGCTTCTGCATCAGGTGATTAGTGCTAATTACCCTTCGGGCTGGTGGATCACAGGATCACAGAGTTGTAGGGGTTGGAACGGACCTCGGGAGAGCACCATGTCCGATGATTCATTTTCTGAGGTTCTTGCCCGTCCCGCCGGCTGGGAATGGAAACACTGAGCAGAGCCCGGCTAGGACAGACCCCTGCAGGACCTGAAACTTCCTCCCGTTGTGATGGCGAAGCAGCGAGAGCTCCCTCAGCTCCCTGCCAGCAGCTCGCCCTCCCCGCAGAGCCGCGGCACAGCTCGCGCCTTGGGCTTCTGGCCATGAACTCACCAAGTTTTACTTCTGCGCTCCCTCGCTAGCTCTTTCATTTGTGCCTCAGGCTCAAATCTCTCCTTACATTTTATGTGCTGCTCTTACGTTCATCCTTGGTCATCTGACTGCTCACCACTCGCTTGCTGTTCAGGATTTTAGGGTCTGCGATTAAAGCCCCCAGCCAGGCACAGCCCAGCAGCCCTGGGCACAGAGGACGTTGTGTGCCCTGGGCTTTATCACGCCGTGTGGTGAGGCCAGGAGACTGAGACCACACGGCACACGGGGGCAGCCCCTCGGCTTCTGGTTCCCCCATGTCAGCGGGCATTTGGGGCAGACGCACGCCTACCGGATTCCAGCCGGGGCTCAGAACCGCTCGGCCCCCTCGCCGCGTGGATCTGGAGCCCCGAGAGCTGTCGTTGTGCTGTGTCAGAGCCGATCGATCGCTTCTCCTCCATTTCTGCATGGTGGCCACTTTCCAGGCCAAGAGAGGACTTGCGGCTTGCCTCGACCCTGCTTGGGTTTCCTGGCGGCTCCTCGAGAGGAGCTTTGCTTTTCAACCATGCTCCCCTGGATTCCCAGAGCCACGTTTCCCCAGCTGGAAGAGGCTGTAAGAAGCAGCAGCATGGCACGTGTGGCACATGTGGCACACGCAGGGACCCCGCAGCACGGCCACCCCCCCAGCAGGAGCAGTGTGACCGAGGGGCTGCGCTGCTGGAGCCACCGGCTTATGTTTAAGTTCTCACAGTGGTTTCCCAGCCACTATTAAAAATGCTTTAGCTCTCTGGTCTTTTATTAGAGGCAGTTTGTGGGCATTGGATCCCTCTCCACCCTTGTGAAATGAAGCGGATATCCAGCAATCAGAGCGTTCTGTCCCCACAAATTCTGCTTTACAGCCTAGCCCAGTGCCTGTGAGGGCAGCGCCTGCGTGCACCGGCTCCCTCCTGCCTCTGCCTGAGCCCCATCAGCACCCCTGCCATGGCAGGACACTGCAGGGATCCCCAGTCTTAGGATTTGGGCCGCCAGGCTGTGGACTCCGAGGGCAGCAGGCTGGGGCTGAGAGGGAGCAGCCCCCCTCGCAGCAGGATCCTGCACGCTCAGAGTTAACGGCTGCAGCGCGTGCCCGCGGTGCCTCATTTGTTAACAGCTCCTGCTCGGGGTTTTTCTCCCTCTAACCACGGCTGAAACCTAAACAATTGCCAAATCGATCTACATTGTCAGCGTTTATTGTCTGGCAACACTTGCTAGGGGCTATTTTTGGGATCCCAACCTCAAAAATTATGTATAAAGTGATAATTTCGGTGCTCCCCTGTATAGCTAAAATTCTAAGCCGGTTCCCAGCAATTCTTCCTAAAAGCTTATCTGCAGAAACAGATCAGCTGTCACAAAATCTAGTTCCCTCCCAATTAACGCGGGATCAGTGCTACAATACATGTTACACTCTTCAGTCGGGTTTAACCGTGTGTCACTGTATCAGGACAGTAAATGCACATATGCCTAAAACAGGTTGCTCTCAGCTTGTAAGACCTCGTGGGCTCCTGCCGACGTGCCCGTTTTGCCACTGTTGGTACAAAGTGCATGCCGTGAAACCGAAACAGAAAATTTTGTTCTTCCTGCACCATCCCAGGGTGCAGAACTTGGCGAGTTTTGTGGGTTTGAGTACTTATGGCACAGCAGTGCCTGTGCCTTTCATTTGCCTCTACGGTGAGTCTGTACGTGTCTCCTGCCACCCATACAAACCATTGCATCCCCAGTTTTTCCCTCTGCTGAAGCTGTGGCCCACACCAGGCTCATGTGGGTGCAGGCAATGCTCGTGGCAGGGGCAGGTGCACCCACCGGCACCGCAGCGTCCCCACCTCACCACACAGGGACACCCACCCCGCGCTGACCCCACTGCGCACCAGCCCTGCCTGGTCCCTCCGCACCAGCGTCACCGTTTCCCAACACTTCCCACAAACCAAACAAGCTGGGGTCCTCCCCCTCCCAAGATAAATATTGCAGACTGGAGCCAGCTTTAATCGTTAACCATGGCCCTGGCAGCCAAGTGTGCCATCAGCCACGCTACGGGTGGCCCTACCACCCCTCTCAGTGGGGGCTGTCCCCCAACCCACAGCGAGCAGGATCCCACAAACACCCCACTCCTCTTCCCCAGCCCCCATCTTCTCCCATCCCCTCTTGGTTCCCCATTTTTTTCCGAGATGTGGGCACCACAGGGCCCATGATTTCCCTTGGCACCCAGGCTGCTCTTCCTGCCCCATGGGGATGTGCAGGGGCCCTGGGGCACTGGAGCTGGTGGCTGGAAATCCTGTCTGGGACGAGAAAAATCGGGAAGAATTCTGAGTTCTGCTTCTTACGAGCAGAACTTCGTGCCTGGACAGCTGGGCCAAGTGCTGTTTTTGGGTCCCCCGTGGAGCCGTGCCCAGCCCCACTGGTGTCCCTGGCAAAGCCACTGGCGTCACCAGGCTGGAGCCGGCCCCGCTGCCCTCCACAGAGAAGAAAGTGCTTGCGAGAGCGATTTCAAAACACCAAAAGAAAACACTTGCAATATTTGCTTAAAAGCAGGTGAAAATTATCTGCGCTGCCTCTGGCCCGCTCACGCCGGCTATTTTAGGAGCAAGCCCCGCGGTGCCCACGCCACGTCCCGCGCTGGGGGAGCGCAGCCGGGGCGCCGCGGTCACCCCCTCTCCTGCACTTCCCGGTGCACAGAGCTGCGCTGTCCCCGAGGACGTTTTTATTTTGGGCAGAGAAAACTTTGCAGTACTTTGAGCAAACAAAGTGAGCCAAAGCCAGCTAAAGTGTAGCCAGCAATTAATAATTAGAGTAACCGCGGCCAGCTCTCACACCGAGCAGCTGCCCCGTTCAGCTCACAGCGCTTAACAAACGAGCCCAGTTTGGTCATCCTCGTCTCAAGGATGTGGGAGACCTTGGCTCAGCCAGCTGGGAGTGACAGACCCCAGAACCGAGGGACACAGACTCACCTGTAAGTGTAATAAGCCACCATACGCATACGATCCCCAAATCTCGGGGTCCCCGCTGGACTGCAGAAGTTACACATTTTTTGCCCTCCAGCACAGACTAAAGGCGAAGTACGCCCAAATTAATAAAAATGTGTTGTGGTGGCCTCTGAGATACCTGCGTGCAGATGGCTTTTCTGACAGCAAAAGGATCAATAGGGATCAAGGGGGATCAAAATGTCTCCGCAGAGCCCACCCTGGCAATGCCATGTGCCTGCTGTGAGCTGGGCATGGCACCTGGTCAGCGTGAGCAAGAGGATCCCAACTGCAAATTAACCAGGCTTGCTTTTATTTTTTTGTATCCGCTGCTCTTCTCCTTGTGTGTCTGTGATTTTATTTATATATTGCACATACAGCACGTGTGCGGGCGTGTGGGGGAGCCCTGCGCTCCCCTGCTGTGCCCACTGGCAACGGGCACCAACCAGAACACATCAGGCTCGCTCTGAACACAAGAAGCCACCTTTTTTACTGCGTGGGCAGTCAGATGCTGGCACGGGTTGTGCAGAAAGTTGTGTCACCGTCTGTGGTGCCACAAACCCCACGGGATGCAGCTGCCCCTGCCTTGGCGCAGTGCATGGCATCCGAGGTGCCTGCGGCCTGAGCCGTTCTGCGAGAGGGGAAGGGGAAAGGGGAAAAAGGGGAAAGGAAAGGCTGCGGATGCACCTGCAGCACCTGGCTGCCAGCCTCTGCTGCCCACCCGCTTCTCCCTGCCCACCTCAGCACCTCCGCCTCTGGGGGGCTGCACTCGCCTCTCTCCCCAAAACCAGCCCCGACTTTTGCCTTCCCCTCGGAAGCACAAAAAGATTTCACGCATAACTTGCCCCGAACAAAGGCACCTCGCGCCGGGGCTCTCCTTTCCTTCTCCGTTTCTTCCTTTCCCACCGCAGGCTGACAGCAGCGGGGCGGGGGGGGAGCTGCGTTTTGCACCAGCTCGGTGCCAGAGAGCAGCTCGGGGAGCACCGCGAGCCCCGGGGGGGAGGGCAGCGGGGGCAGAAGCAGCGGGGACGCACGGAGCCACCTCGAGGAACCGGGCCGGGAGCCCCGCGGAGCGCAGGCGGCGCCGTGCCCCGGGGCAACGCGGGCAGCTCCGTGCGGGGCGGAGCGGCGGCGGCTGTCGGGGCACGGGGACGGCGGCAGCGGGGCAGGGACGGGACGGGACGGGATGGACGGGGCGGGGGGTGCCCGGTGTCGGTGTGCCCGTGCCCGTGTGCTCGCGGTGCGGGAGGCGCTGCCCCGCCGGGCCCCGTCCCGCCGCCCGCAGCAGCCCCGCTCCGCTCCGGGAGCCGTCGAGGGCCGCGATCGGTGCCCGGCGGCAGAGCCCCGGGACGGGACGGGACGGGACGGGACGGGACGGGACGGGACGGGACGGGACGGGACGGGACGGGACGGGACGGGCGGTGCCGTCGGGGCCGCGCCGTCCCCGTTCCCCGTTCCCCGTTCCCCGTTCCCCGTTCCCCGTTCCCGTCCCCGCGCCGCTACAAAGGGGCCGCGGCATCTTTAAGGGCCGCTCCGAAGCCCCGCCCCCCGCTTCTCCATTGGCCGGCTCTGCCCCTCGGCCCCGCCCCCCTCCTCCTCGCCGCCGCTGATTGGCCGCGCCGCCCGCCCGTCTGCTCGGCCCCGCCCCGCGGGCGCGGCCAGGCGGAGCGGCCGCGCGCCCTGGACAGCTCCGGGCGGCCGCAGACGGCGGCGGCGGCGGCGCGGCGAGGACATGGCGCGGGGCCGGCGGGGGGGGTCCGGCTGAGCGGCCGGGGCCGCGGGGGCCGTCGGGGGGGGCGGCCCGGGCCCGCTGCCCGCTGCCCGCTGCGGCCGCCGCCGCCGCGCCCATGCCCGAATGAGGAGCGGGCGCGGCGCCTACCGATGCCTCGCCGCCGCGCCGGCCGCCTGCGCCATGAACCCCGAGCTGGCGATGGAGCCGCTGGGCAGCCTGCACGGGGCGGCCGGCCATGAGCCCGAGCTGATGGGCAGCCCCAGCCCGCACCACGGCGGCCGCGGCCCCGCCGGGCCCCTACGGGTGCCCCCCCCGCCGCCGCCGCCGCCGCCGCCGCCGCCGCCCCCCCCGCCCCCGCCGCCTCCTCCTCCGCCGCCGCCGCCGCCGCCGCACCAGGAGCTGGCCCCGGCCGCCGCCCGGCCGGCCATGGTGCCCGGCATGGCCTCGCTGCTGGACGGCGCCGCCGAGTACCGGCCCGAGCTGTCCATCCCGCTGCACCACGCCATGAGCGTGCCCTGCGAGCCCTCGCCGCCCGGCATGGGCATGAGCGGCACCTACACCACGCTGACGCCGCTGCAGCCCCTGCCGCCCATCTCCACCGTGTCCGACAAGTTCCACCACCCGCACGCCCACCCGCACGCCCACCACCACCACCACCACCAGCGCCTGTCGGGCAACGTCGGCGGGAGCTTCGCCCTGATGCGGGACGAGCGCGGGCTGCCCGCCGTCAACAACCTCTACGGGCCCTACAAGGAGATGCCGGCCATGGGGCAGAGCCTGTCCCCGCTGGGCAACGGGCTGGGCGCGCTGCACGGCGCGCAGCAGGGCCTGCACGGCTACGGGCCGCCCGGCCACGACAAGATGCTCGGCCCCAACTTCGACGCCCACGCGGCCATGCTGGCCCGGGGCGAGCAGCACCTGCCGCGGGGGCTGGCGACGCCCCCGGCCATGATGCCCCACCTGAACGGCATGCACCCCGCCGCGCACCCCGGCCACCCGCCGGCCCACGGGCCCGGGCTGCCCGCCGGCCGGGAGCGGCCGCCCTCCTCGTCCGGCTCGCAGGTGAGCGGCTCGGGGCAGCTGGAGGAGATCAACACCAAAGAAGTGGCGCAGCGGATCACGGCGGAGCTGAAGCGCTACAGCATCCCCCAGGCGATCTTCGCCCAGCGGGTGCTGTGCCGGTCTCAGGGGACCCTCTCGGACTTGCTACGGAACCCTAAGCCTTGGAGTAAACTGAAATCCGGCAGGGAGACCTTCCGGAGGATGTGGAAATGGCTGCAGGAACCCGAGTTCCAGAGGATGTCAGCCTTAAGACTCGCAGGTAGGTCCCGGCGCCGCCCGCCGGAGCCCCGGGGAGGGCGAGCGGGAGCGGGGCGCGACCCTCGGGGGCGGCGCGGGGGGTCCCGGCCCGCTCGGGGGGCGCCTCCCGGCCCCGCCTGCCCCCGCGCCTCCCGCCCGTGCTCGCCGTGCGGGGCCCGCGTCCCGCAGCGCGGCCACCCGCGGGGCAGCGCCCGCCCGGGGATGGGGCCGGGGCCGGGGCCGGGGCCGGGGCCGGGGCCGTGCGGGGCGGTGCGGGCAGCTCCTCCCGGCCCGGCTGCCGGGGGCAGCCCCGCGGCCCCTTCTCTCCCCTCCCACCCTCGGCGGGCGGTTCCGAGGCCGCCCCCCGGCGCCCCCGGGAGAGGGCGGCCGGGCCCGAGAGCGGGTGGCGGCCCCGGGAGGCGCGGGGCTGGCGGCGGCCCCGCATTGTTCCGCGGCCGGGCGCGGAGGCTCCGCATTGTTCCGCGGGGTCCCGCATTGTTCCGCGGCCGGGCGCCCCCTGGCGCGGGCTGGGCGCGCCGCAGCGCTCTATTGTTCTGCGGGAGGAGCGGGGGGCGAGCGGCCGGGGGGGCGCGGGGAGGCTGCCGGGGGGATGCTGGGGGGGAGCCGGGGCGAGGGGGGCACCGGCACAAATGGCTCTCCCTGCGCTGGGGCAGCGCCGTCGGCTGGGTGCGCGTCCGCAGCATCTCGGCACCGCCGTGGCTCGCCGAGAGCGGAGGAGATGTTGGCAGAAAGGCACCGGCTGCGGCTCGCCTCCTGCCCGGGGCCAGGCTGCGGCGGGACCCGGGGCCGTGCGGGCAGGAGCTGCTCGCCTCCTGCACCCCCAGAGATGGGAGGGGGCGGGCCCGGGGCCGCCCAGCGCACGTGTGGACGGACACACCGAGCCCAGGCGCGGAGCAGCGGGGGGGTCCGGCTGGGCCGCCTGCTGTGACAGCTCCATGTCCAAAAACACATTTTAGGAACCTGGTGATATTTGTTCTGGGAACTCTGCCGTTCTGCCGTGTCGGTTGATGCCAGCCTGCAGAGATTAGCGGAGGGTAAACACCACCTTTCCCAAAGGCTGCACCGCACCGTGCTGGAGCGCAGGGAGCTGGCTCCGGGGGTCCCCGCCTGCCCCCTCCGGCACTGCCCCTCTGCCCCCCACGGAGCTGTGAGCCCGGCCCCGCCGCTGCCTGCCGCTTAGCGCAGCCTCAGCGCGGCTCGGGGGCCGGGGCAGCCCCCGCGGGAGGTGTCCCCTCCTTTGTCAGCGGCCAGCACCGCGCTGGGCCCCCCGCCGCTGGGGGCTGCGAGCCCCGGCCCCGCTCGGGCCGCGCAGGGCGGTGGGCGCCTGCCCCGAGGGTCCCCGCAGCCCCTGCCCGGCCGGGGCTCGCCTCCTGCCTCCCGACCGCATCCGTGACCGCGGCCGTGCAGCTCGTCACCGGCCGATTCTCCTCTTTTTTGGAGCCCGGGCGGGCTGTCGGCAAAACGGAGAGGGCAATCGGAAAGACAGAAGGGGGTGGAAATAGCCCCTGACCTGGAGGAGCCGAGCTCCCGCTCCGTGCCGCCTGCACTCTGCTCGTGCTCACCGCCGTTTTGGTGCCCCCGTTATCTGGTTTCCCTTTCCTTGCTGCCGGCCCCCCAGTTCCCCCCGGCCGCTCCCCGGGGGTGCGGAGCCCCGGGCCGGGCAGCCGCAGCCGGCACACGCGGCCGTGTCGCCTCCTCAAGCCGACGTGTGTGTGGAGGGAAATCGATGCAGATAATGTTTAGAAGATTAAAAGAGCATTAATGCTGGCAACGGGAACATAAACGCGTGGACCCAGTTCTCATTGATCTGGAACCTGATCCGGCCGGTTTCCAGTAATGCTGCCGGTGCTCGGCCTTCCCAGCACCCCGCTCCCCCCGGCCCCCCCGCCTGTCTCCGTGCCGCTGCCCCGGGGCGCCGCGGCGGCGGGGGGGCGGCCAGCGGGGCTTCCCCGGGCGGCCGGGTCGGGATTTAGGCCGGCCCGGTTTTAGGAGGGCCGCTGGCACGCTCCCGCGGGCTCAACCCGGTTTCGCTGCGGGCTGGGTCACCCTGCGGGGGCGCGGGGCCGAGCCCCGGGTTTGTGCCGCCGGGCCCCCGGGGCCTTGCAGCCCCAGGGCAGCGGCTCCGGCCACGGCTGTGCCGGGGGATCGGGGAACCATCGCACCGGGACCCAGCGGGGAGGCAGAACCGGAGAGAGCCTGCCCCCGCAGCACCCTCGGGTCCCCCGGGCCGGGGCAGACGGCGCCGCCGCCGGGCCGAGGAGAAGCCCTTCCTCCCGTGCGGGGCCGGGGAACCCTCCCGCATCGATCCCATCGATCCGCTCTCCCCTCCACGGAAGCCGCGCGGTTGGAGCCCCGCTCCAAGGGTTTGCTCGCCGCGCCTGCACCGCTCCGGTGGCACCGGGCAAAGAGCCGGGGAGGGGCCGCCAGGGCGCCGGGGCCGAGGAGCGGGCAGCAGGGGACGGCGGGGCCCCCCCGGTCCCTCCTGGCCCCTCCTGGGCCCCCCGGCCCCGGCCTTGTCGCCGCAGCGCCCGCCCACGCGGAAACGTCCCCGCGGGCTCGGTGTTTGCTGCGGCCGGAGGGCAGCGCCCGCAGAGCGTTAGCGATCAGGGTGCGTCAGGGCGCTTATCGGCACGGGCTCGGAGGGCAGAGTTCAGCGGCGGTTCAGGGCAGCTGCACCCGGAGCCCCGGCCTCCCGCCCGCCCTGCTGCGAGGTGCCGAGCCCCTTATCGCCAGCCCAAGCCCTGGGTACACAGGGCAGGAATGCGGCTCCAGGTGCTCCCGTGCCGCGCTCCTCCGCGGGTTTCCGAGCTCCCGAGGCTCCGGAGGGCCGGGCATGGGCCCCCCGTGGCCGCTTTCTCCCCGAGACTCCCGCTCGCGTTTCCTGCCTGCTGGATCACCTTATTGCCGACCGCACATTTGGGTACCCAAACACCAGCAATGATTCAGAGCAGGCGCGCTCAGCCGCCTCCGCTCCTTCCCCACCGGGCGACCCCGGGCCGCCGGGGCCAGCGCCGCTTCCACCCGCCCGAGCGCGGCTGCGGGGCCGTGAGGGGCCGTGCGGGGCTCTGGGGGGCTCAGCGGGGCCGTGCGGGGCGCGCCGTGTCCCGGCGCCCCCGGTGCCGGAGCGGAGCCGCCGCTGCCATCAGCACCACGGAGAGCGGCACGGGGCGGGGGGGACCGGGGGAGCGGGGAGGGGCAGAGGGAAGGCGAGGAGCAAGGGAGAGGGCAAGGGGAGGGCAAGGAGAGACCTAGAGGGCAAAGGGAGAGGAAGGGGTGAGGGAGAGGGAAGCAGGAGAGGGCACAGGGAGAGCACGGGGAGGGGTGAGGTGCCCCGGGACCCCCAGCACTGGGGTCTCTTCCTGGCCAAGGAAACCATGGGGGTCCCAGCAGGGGCACGGGGCTGCTGGCTCTGTGCCCCCACAGGCCGGGGCTGCACCAGGGGGCTCAGCCCTGGGCACCCCCAGCAGCTCGGACTGCGATGTGCTGAGTGCCGGTGATTGCCGGGGCGGCGTGGTTAGAGGCGCACTGCTCTTGTCTGTCCTCTGCCTCTGTACTCCACCTCCATTTTCTGCCTCTGGAATCTGAGAGTGTTTTGTCGTCTGTAGATACAGCTGAAAATTAAGGCGTAACGGCAGCCGTATCAGTTGTGTTAAATACGTATAAAACTATCTCTTAGTGTCAAACTAAATATACAGGTGCATAAAGACTCTTTGAAAGGTGTTTAGTGGCTTGAAATATTAGTGCTCTCTTCAGATATAGATTAGTGGTTATGTTTGAACAATCCATGCAGTAAATTGTGGGGCTGAGTGATAAATTATATTTCTCACGTACCAATGTTCTGAAACAATATCCCGCTCTATCTCCTTGTTCCACGTAATTTCTGAAGACACCGGGGACGTTTCTGCTCTGCAGACATTTGAATACTGTTTTTGTTAAGCAAGGGGTTTCTGTCAGCTTCTTGACCAGTTGACAAGGAAGAATCTGACCATATTCATTATTAAATGCATTTCTACCTCTTTTTTCCTCTCTTTTATATTTATATATACATATATATTCCATTTATATATATATATATAAAAGAAACAACAGTTTATCAGGATGTATCACTCACTCTGAGTTTTTCTGATCTGTCCTTCAATATTTCCATACTACATTTTCCCAATATCTCTTAGTCGTCACCACCTGAACCCAAATACCCAAAACTCAAGTATTTCTCTGCATTTTAAAGCTGACACAATTTATTTGTGACAAGGAACGTGTAAAGGAGAGAGCGTTTTTGCCAAAAAGGATTATTTTATTTTCCAGTAACTGATCCTCTTTCTTCCCTTGCTCTTTATAGGGGCATTTTGACTTAAACCCCGTGCTTCTCTTTCTGCACCACGGTTGCAGTGGGCTGTCACTCCGTGCATTATTCCCCCCACCTTGCACTACATGTTCCTGCCGTCCCCGCGGTGCAAGCTGTTTTTCTTGCCTTCCCTACGAGGTTACTCAGCGATGATGAGCTCCTTGCCAGCATCCCAACACGCCTGTTCTGAGCCTGCAAACATTAAAAGCAGCAGGCTCCCTGCTTCAGAGGAGCTCCCCTGCGGCTGCCTTCAGAGTGGCCACGGGGCTCTGCAGGTGTGTGGAGAGTCCATCTAATGGGGGAGGCCGGGCTGGAAAGCACTGGGATGCCACCTGTCCTCACAGCCTGCCCCCTTCCTCGGCGGTGGGGATTTCCCGGCTACCTAGGCAATCTTTTCCAGGGCTTGCAGGTACAAAAAATCCTTAATGAGTAGCCTTAATCTCCCTTTTTGTCTTTCAAATCCTTTACTTCTCATCTTATCCCCAACAGGCAGAGCACACACAAAAAAAATTACTCCCTTTCTTCTGATAGCAATCTGGTTGTATTTAAGACCGCTATCATGTCTCCTGTCTTCTCTACAAAAAGCCCCATCATACTTCGGAGGTGAATATGCAGAGAAGACATTAGGTCCGATGGGACAGATAGGACATCTTTTTTTTTGCCAAGGAAAAAGATTTTGTATCCAGTCCTATCAATCTCGCAGCCTTTTGCATAAAAGCCTTTCTGATTTATAGAGGGTTTCTGTACGCAGAAATCATACAAAATAGACTAATCTCAAATGGCTCCAGTGATAAGATCAACAAGGTAACTCACTGATGGGGGATGGAAATGCAATCAAAAAAGAAATCAGAGTGTTTGGGGGTTGTTTGGGTTTTCTGAGCTATAAAATCAAACTGCTCCGTTGTGAGAAAAAGGGGACTCGAGCCACTGGTAAATGCTTCACAGAGGAATTATTAGACAAGCCAGGGAGGCTGGCAGTTTCCCAAAACGCAAATTGTCTCTGGGACCAAAATATCTCTAAGTAAGCAGGGAACATATTTATGAGTAGTGGTGATTTTCCAGCAGATCTCATCTTGTCGTAATGGACATTGCAGAACGAGGGCCTGTGCCGAGGCATTAAGCTTTGGCAAGCAGCACATAGCTGCGGAGGGCAGGGAAAAGCACGCGGAAGTCTTCCTCGGAGAGCTTCCCCTGCTGGCCCCGCATCTCCCCCAGTTCCCTCCTGCTCGGTGCTTCCCGTGCCCACGTGTCATCGCGCCGGGTACAGGCACGGCTGCTGTCCTCAGTGGGCAGTGTCCCCCTGCCACCAGACCTGGCCGTGATGCCACCAGTGTCACCCCCCGGCTCCTCCTGGGGCACCGGTGGCACCGCAGCGCTGGGACAGCCCTGGGCACAGGCTGCCCGTGTGAAAGGGCTTGGTGGTCCCTACGGGTTGTGTGTAAGCTTCCAAGGCTTTTCCCCAGTCCTTCTGACGTCTTTAGCGCCAGGTTTCTCCTCCGTCCTGCCCAGGTCCTGCCACGCACGTCAGGAGGGAGGACCCCGCTCCTGCTGCGGGTTGGCAAGCCCAGTCAAAAGTCACCTCCCGCTTTCTGTCGTGAGCCAGCAGTCCTGCAAACAAGCTGCTTTTGGAGGCACGGAGCAAGCCCTCGGTGGCTCCGTGCTTCCCCTCGCAGCGGGACGCAGGGGGCTCGGCTCAGGGCTGCAGGGAAGCTGCTGGGCAGGAGCCGCAGCACGGCGGTGTGCCAGGCTGGGGGAAAGCCCCTGAGGTCACCAGTAGGACATAATGAAGACAAGATCCTTCAAACCCAAATCCTCTCCAGGATTTCGGACTCCTATTCAGTGCTTACTCACCTCCCTTCACTTTAAATTCCAGGTCTGTCTTGCCACAGAGAAGTGTTATATTTCACCGGGAAACTATTTGGGCATTCAGAGGGGAGAATCCTCAGAAGAAGAGGACGCATAAATCCCCCAGGTGCTGGCAGGGCAGGACTTACATTTCAGATTTAGGCAATCGAGCTGTCGCACGGCTGTGCTCCTCGCTCTGTGCCTCAGTTTCCCCGTGTGTGTATAGCCATGGCCAGTGCTTTGAAGGATCACCGCTATTAACGGGGTGGTCACACCCCTCGCTGTGATAACAGGAGAGGAGCAAGATCTCAGAGGTTGCTGTCCTGAAATGAAGCCACAGCGTGAGCCTGCACACCTGGGCCAGGATCCCACGAGGCGCGAGAGCAGGCAAATCCCCCAGCTGCTGGAGAGGATGCCTCAGACACCTCCAGCGCTCACGATCAGCTCTGAGGCAGCTCCTTCCCTTGGCAGCTGGCAGGAGGGTTTGTCGGGTGGGAGGGCTGGATGGCGAGCGCTGCAGGATGCCCCCTGCCTCGGCCACCTCTGCAGGAGCTGCCGGGGGGCACGGCCACAGCCTGCAGCCGCCTGGTGCCAAGGAGCGCGTTCACACCGCGCTGCACGCTCACCAGGCCTCCTCTCCTCCTGCCCTAGAGTGCAATAAATTGGCCTACCCCATCTATTATTTATTATTCCGTATTAATGATGGAAGTATATTACAATAGTACTTAGAGGCCCTTGTCAGAGATCCCACACTGAGATCGGTGGTGCAGTATTGTGCAGAAAAAACAGCCCCTGCCCTGCAGGATTTACAGCCCAATTTCAGCTCTCCAGCAGATTTACAAGAGGTTTGACACAAATAGCTCGAGACCCGCTACATGCCAGAAAGCAATATAAAAGAACAAAGTCCCCAAATCCATTCATCTTTTCTTCTCAAGTAGCTGAAGGATGCAAGTCCTGCCTATAGAAAGGCGTTCTTTCCGTGGCAGAGAAAAATGAGGCGGAGTACCGAGGAAAACATTCCCGGCAGGAAACATCAGGGCATGGGATTGCTGCTTGGGGCGCTGCACGAGCCCGTGTGCCCGGACAGGGGCTGGCGAGGACCTGGCCTTTGCAGACCATCTGTGCACAGCTTCTCTTCTCAGGAGTGCCTTCAGAGGGTGGTCACGGGCAGGAAAAAGATGAAGAGGGTTCAGCACACGTGTGTGTGTGTGTGTAGCAGATGGGAATGAGCAGATAAATGTGCGCTGGCCGCGCACCCTAACAATGTGATTATTTGCATCTTCATTCAAATTGTTGCTTGTTACATAATGATTTTGTACACAGTGGAGTACTTAACCTAATTTGTATTGATCTCAATTGCTTTCATTTGTGCATACTTAATTCCGAGAGGTAATCAAATTGATTTTTGAGGCCTAGTTTTTAAGAGATTGTAGTAACGCAGATATAGAAGAGGTTGCTTTAAGTGGATCATATCAAAAGAAAAACGTTTTAAACCTTTGGAAAACATTTTGATGGTCATTTCATTGTGTTCGGTGTAACTAGCATAATTAAATTTCCTTCACATTGAGTTCTCTCTGAAATCAAATTGAGCAACATTTCTTAGTTCCATCAGACAGATAACTTGGTTTGGTTGACTTTGTACTGCACCCATCCGAAACGGCCCAGGAGCGATCAATATTCATGGCTTATCTTTACAAACAATGGAGAAATGACTTATTGTGGGTTAAACGAATGTTGTTCTCTACTTGGCTCCTTCTTGACATTTGTTTATTGGTTTCGCAGTTCCGGAGCCACTGTTGCCATTAAAGTGAAAACATCATAAAAACAGTGATGATCGGAGGGTGTGGGTTACCTTGAGAAGCTGCAGGGAAATAAATTTAGAGGTGGTGAAGACAAAGAGAGCCTCTTTGCAGTGAAAGCAGACCACAAAGTGTGGCTCTGAGAAAATTTCAGATGGCTGCGTCATCCTCCAAGATTTGTGGTGAAAGCCTCCTTGCCCGGTCGGTTTGCAGTCAGAGGTACCTGCGGGTGATGTTGGGTTTCTGTCGGGGTTGTGTTTGGATGAGAAGCAGAACTTGTGCTGCGTTTGTGTTCCTGGGGACACGAGTCACGGGCTGGTTCACTGACCTGTTCCCGGTATCCCAAGCGAGCTGGTGCCTCCTCTTCCTCCTCCTCCCCACAGCCACCTCCGGGTGCTGATGACCCCATCCCCTCCCGTCCCAGCCTGTCCCCCCGAGCACTGGGCTGCTTGGGGCACGCTTTGGGTGGGTGAGCCCCCGTTAGTCAATTTTTGCCTACATGTGGCAAAAGCAGCTTCTATAAAAAGGGCCGGACCACTGGAGCATGCATAAACAGCTCACAGAAACTATCACCGCATCCGAGAAGGCGCAGCGCTGCTCCGGGGCTTTGTGAGGCCGCTGCCGCGTGCTGCAAATTGATTGCTCTGAGCTGCGTATTTCAGCCATTAGCGACGGGGCCAGCTGGACATCTTTCAGCAGGAAGAAGTGTCAGGAGAAAATGCCGAGCTGCCTGCTGTACCACGCCATGCTCCTCGGGCTTCCCGCCCGGGGGTCCCACCCCGCGGGGCTGCTCCCGGCACCGCGACCACCGCAGCCTGGGGGCCGGGCGGGCTCGGCAGGGTGTCCACGGGCATAAATCTCTTTTCTAACAGCTTTACTCAGCACTAGTAATGGCACAGTAGAATCCTCTGCCATTTGCTAACAGTTGCCATATATCCATTTTTAATGACCAGAGTTAAATTTCACCGTATTTCAGGCTGTGCAGACCCAAGTTTTAAAGACAATAGTTACCCGCTGCGACGCCGCTGAGATTTGCCAGGATTTATGGCTGTCCGTAATGCAGGGGCTGGCTGGCTTCCTCCCTTCTGAGGGAGAAAATGGAAAATGAGAATTACTGGTGCTGAAAATAAGAGTATTTTTGCGGACAAAGGAACTATCGGTAGCATCGCTCGATTTAACGACGGCCCACGGGCAGCCTGGCCTGTGGGCGAGGTGTAGCCCGGGATGCTGTTCTTCGGCCTCGGGAATCGCAGCTGGGACACGCTGATCTCCGCTTATATTACTGAAAAGTGTCATTTCTGAGTTCCCTCTGTCTAGCGTGAGGGACTGGGTTAAACGATAAATGGATTTCCCATTTATCTTTGCCTGAATGATAAATTTTGTCCCAACATCTGACCAGTGGAGATGTGAGAGTACCCAGCGGTGGCGCTGCTGTGAGTGCCTCTTGTACGTGTGCCAGCCACAAAGGGCCCACCAAAACGTGACTTTATCTGGGCATACAAGTCCCACAGCACCATTCTGCTCCTTTGCTGTGCGAATGACCTCCCCAAGCCACGGGGAGCTGTGAAAAATCACAGGGTAGAATTCCAAGCAAGTTATAAATGTTATTATCATTACTTACAGCTTCACCATCATCAAAGTGTTTCTGCCTGCAAGGTCAGTTACCGAGATGCTGCTGTAAAAGGAACACCAGCAACTGAAGCCAGCTTATTTCTCTTGCTAAGCAGACCATTGAGAAGATTTCGCCTCACACGTTCAGTTCAGAAAGCAGCTCCAAAGTAGGGATCCGTGGCAGAACCATGCTCCTGGGGCTGCCAAACCACGTGTCTGGGGAATGCTAAAGGCTCGCACGGAGAGGTGGAGGTGGGGGAACCGCTGCTGCGGCTGCTGACCAGCAGCCACTGCTTCTGCTCGCCTTATCCCGGGGATCTAGCCAAATATTTCAGCACATGCTTAACCCCGGGCTTGCAAACACACTGACCAAAAGTCAATAGAGCATCTTGCATATTTGGAGGTGAACATCTAAATATTTATCTTTGTGGAAACTTATTTAGCAGTGAGGAGGGTGCGGGTTTGGGGGCACGCTCCAGGGATCTCCTGATGCCTCCTGCCTGACCTCGCGCCTCCCTGCGCTTGCGCTGGGTGCTGGGGTCCTGAGCCCGTCAGCAGGACCTCGTTCCTCCAGCCCCCACCTCGCTGTGTTTGAATGCCCCCGTAGCTCTAGCTGCAGGGTTGCTGAGGGCACACTGTGCCTCCTGGGGGGCATGGCACGAAGGGCCCGCCTCGGCAGAGGGGTGTCGCATCCCTGCACCCCTGCTGGGGCCTTCTGAATCAGTGCATTTCCCCACGAGGAAAAATCAGGTGAGGCGGTACCGAATCTGCTCGTGTTGTTTCTATGTAAAGCATCTTTACTCCGGCGTGGACAAAAGGGATGAATCTTTTCCCTTCACAGTTATGGCTTTCAATTATTGTTAATTATCTGTTTTCTTCCATAGAATATATCCAGTATTAACTGCAGTTAATAAATCAAATTGCTCTTAGAATCAAGATGGCTGCTTCCCTTCCTTCTACTATTAAAACGTTTCTCTTTCTGCGGGCAGGTTTCCTGGGTAATAACTTTATTTTATTAGAGTGCTCGCTCCCTTTTTTCTCTTCTGATAAATGCATGTCAAGGAAAAACATTTGCCTTTATGGTTCCTTTTCAAGAGCAAACTTAACAGTTCAAGGAAAGTATTTACTGAATGCATTGAAAAGCACATACCTTTGCATTATTTATCATGAGATACCAATAACTGCAATACGCAGAGTATCTCTGGACATAAATTAGTGATGTTAGGAACCACTGGAATCCTCCCTGTGTCCCGGAACCTATTAGGATCTGCAGCACAAGGGTAGGTGCTCGTCGCCTCCCCACTGCACGGGGCTCAGACAAAAGGCTCAATGAAATGCCGAATGCAAAGATCCAGCCCCTCCAAAATAAAAGCTGCTTTTTCATCTCCGATGTGCAGTAAAACATTACCTGTGGAATCCTCCAGATGTTCCTTGTTCCTGCCAGTCAATTGAAAACCATCTCAGTTTTAAGTATTATCTTTGAGGATTTCAGATTTGATCTCTGACTGAAACCCAGGTGTGTCGGGAAGGGCTCAGCCCTGATTATTCCCATGGAGCTACCTTCACTTTGAGGCCAGCTGATCTCTGGCAGAGGCAGATGTCCCTGACAGGGCACCCAAGGCCCTGGAGCCCTCTGGCTGGGGCTGAGGTGTGTGGCGCTGAGCACTGCACCCCAGGCTCATCGTGTTTCTCTGCGGTTTGTGCTCCTGCCACCCGTGCTGCAAGGTCTGCCGCGTCCCTGGTCCTTTCTGAGCGGCCCTGACTTCCCTCTCAGGCAGCTCCACTGCAGCCACCTGGAGTTCACAGCTGAAAGTAGGTGCAAGATCGGGCTCAGGCTCAGCCAAAACAACAAAAATAGTCCAGCTTCCTGCAGAAATCCTGGGAAATGCGGCCACATGCACGGAGTGAAGCTGGCCAGTACAGCCCATTACATACCCAGAACAGCCAGGCTCTCTGTAGCATCACAGCCAGGCACGCAGCCGTGTACACATGTACGGCCCTGCCTTCAGCTTAACTGCAGACATTGCCAGAGCCTGAGCATTACTTTTTGGACCAGCTTCTCGTTTCACACGTCAGAGCTGCAGAATTATTTAATACGTCTGCTTAAAAATCTGCCCACTTACCAATTCACTCTACTTATTGTGTCCCAGCACATTACCTAACCATGTCAACATATGGATTTTTTTTATCTTGTTGCCTCGCATAGACAGCCTTATCAGTCTATTTTTAAATCTGGATGTGCTGCGGCAGTGGTATTGGTTTCAGCACTTGATGTTCTCCCTGTGCTAATAAATACGGATCAGCTATTAATACCGATTTTGCTGAGGCCCATTAGCATCGTTTGGCACAGCGAGCACACGGCGCTGCCGCCCCAGCCTGACCGTCGGACAGGCGCTGGCGCGGGTGCTCCCGGCTGCCTTCGCCCTGCGCTGCGCCCCGGGGTGCAGCCGGCCCCCAGCCCCATGCCGTGGCTGCAGGCACCTCGCCAGAGCTGTGTGATGTGCCAGGAGGAGCCTGGGGACAGAGAAACGGGGAACAGAGCCCCCGGGGATGGGGACACCACGGGGAGCAGCTAAAGGAGAGGGGAAGAGCCAGGCGTGCTGGTGGGGTGCCCTGTGAGGTGTGACCGTGCTGTGCCGTGTAACACAATGCTTGGTCTCAGCAATGCTTCCAAGCTTCTTCGGGAAAAATGAACTAATTGCTGCTTAAGGATCTGCTGTGATGGAGAGGACGGCACTGCTGGCAGGCACACAGCAGCTGCAGTCGGGGCGAAAACAACAGACGCATCGGTAAAGGATTAAAAAGTAGCCGCAGAGGTCTGCTCCTGGAGGCAACACACAAACAAAAGGCCCGGCTGGGAGGGAGGCAGGATTTGTGCTGCCTGTGGGTTTCCCCCAGCTGTGGTCACCGCAAGCTGCTGCCCTGAGAGCTTCGACCGGGGCGTGCTCTGGGCTGTGCAAAGAAATAGGAATCCCTTCCGAGCGCTAAACCTCGTTGTTGTGGAGGGGATCCAGGCCTCCTTCTGTAGGTGGAGGAGATGGATGCACTGACTGTCCCAAAACGTGGACAAAATGTTCATCCTGAGTGCACCAGCAGCGACTTCCCGTGGTATTGCCTCAGTGTCTGCCGTAGAAATTCCCCGGGTGGTGCAGCTCGCCTTGTGGAACGCAGTGTACAGTTTCCTTAAGAAATAATTATCCGGAGTTGTTACATGCTGTGGTACAAGGGAAGCATCCACAGATAATTGATCTTTTTCGTAGCTGTTGTGAAAAGAAAAGGATGTGCTTTGTGTTTTCCTTCCTAGATTGAATTCAGAGAAATTATTTTTTTTTTATCCTAGCATTGCCGTGCGTTTCTCAGAGTTTTGCTTCATAAAGAGTGTGGAAAAAATAAAAAAATCCTCACTGTGCAGAAATCTGAATCTGGGGGCTGTGTTGGGCGTGTGGATGATAAGCGTGGGTGCAGGAAGGCTCACGGGTGCTCGGCTTCCTCGGTGCCGGGGGTCGGGCTCGCCGGCGTCTCGCAGGTGCTGACCCTTTCTTTCTCTCTCTCCTGCCACCCCCTCCCCAAGCATGCAAACGCAAAGAGCAGGAGCCGAACAAAGAAAGGAACAACTCCCAGAAGAAATCTCGTCTGGTTTTCACTGACCTCCAGCGCCGAACGCTTTTCGCCATCTTCAAGGAGAACAAGCGCCCGTCCAAAGAAATGCAGATCACCATCTCCCAGCAGCTGGGCCTGGAGCTCACCACCGTCAGCAACTTCTTCATGAACGCGAGGCGGCGCAGCCTGGAGAAGTGGCAGGACGATCTGAGCACCGGGGGCTCCTCCTCGGCCCCCAGCACTTGTACCAAAGCGTGACCGGGAGCGGCCGGCGCGGCGGAGCCACCGAGCCAGCGGATGCGCGGCGGGGCCCTTCACTGGTGACTTAAAGCACAATCCTCCCGGAGACTCGTCCTAGCCTACTGCAAACAGAGGACACTTTGTACGGCTTTTAGTCAGTTTTAGAAGGCGCAAGCGAAAAACTAACCTCTTTCTATGTAATACTATGCTCAGGACAGGCTAAGCAGGTCTGAAGGAAGAGAGCCGTTCGTGAGGCAAGTTTCTCCTGAGCCCCGAGCCCCGGCTGGCGGGCGCTGCGCAGCCCGGTGCCGCACCGCCCTGCAGCACCGCACCGCCGCGCCAGAACGGAGCACAAAGTCTGACACGGAGACGCTAAAGAGTCCAAGAACCTGTTTTTAAATCTCAGGCATGGTTTTGTTAAGTGTTCTAGGGAAAAAAAAAAAAAAAAAAGATCAAATTTACAGGTTTCTTTTTTTTTTTTTTAGTTTCTTTGATTTAATCAGTGAGTATAGCTTGATCTTGGATCAGAAAAATTCAAGTCACTTGAGCTCAAAGTATCAAGCACAAAGACAATAGCTATAGAAATAGGTACGATCCTGGACTCACTACAGCTGTTATTTTGAGATGCATTCTAATTTACAAAGGTGATAGCGAAAAAGTATGTGACTACACAAGTCTCAAGCACAGTTTGCAGTTTGTCACAAATTCTGTGTTTGTACATAATGCAGATGCACACTCAGGAGGTCAATTTAACTGCTACAGTACATGGAGCAAACACAACCTTTTGAAAGATCTAGATTTTTTTAGGTCATTAATAAGCCCTTTTCAGTTACCAGGAATCTAGTTTCTCCTTTGTAGTCTCATTGTTACTGAGAAGTATTTAGCGTTCAGTGTATTTTTGTTCATTTTTTTGAAAATCCTTATGGGAATTTTATGGTACTTTCAAGCAGGAAAAAAACAAACACAAAGAAGCCCTTCAAACGTCATTGAGCACGTTAGATGTGCCACGTCTGACTTAAAGACGCCATCCAAGCCCATTACATTTTAAGTTCTTTTCGTCCACCAGTCCGTCGAAGCTGACGAGAACACAGCACACCAAAGAGACAGGATTTCTGCAAGCCAAAGATATTTGTAACTCGCCGTTTTCTTTTCGTCATCGTTAGCGTGGTCGTCCTTTTAGAGACCAGAAAGCCTCGCAAACGCCAGCCCGTTCCTCAATCTCTCACGGTCATTTGCTGTACGATTGAGCAGAAAGTGAGCGCTGACAAAAACACGGGAGCAAAGTCCCGAGCGGCGCGGCGGAGCTGTCCCAGCCGCCTCGTGCAGCCACGGCAGTCGTCGAGTAGCGAAGGCCGCAGGGCCACGGTCCCTCGATGTGCGTCCTTACCAGTGAACGGCCCCTTCGGAGCACGGCCCGGGGTTCGAAAGCAAGCCAAGCGCTGTCATGCTTCTTTAGAGACACTTGAGACTTTTTTTATGTACTACTTAATCGAAACCAAAGAAACGTTTTCTGCACCTACTTCTTCTGCAACAAACTTGTTCCATTTAAAAAATAAAATAAAAATAAAAAAAAAAAAAAACAAGGAAGCACGTCAGGAAGCGAACAAGTAACACACTGTGTTTTGACAGACATCTTGGACATTTTAGGAAGCAGATTGCAAAGGAAGGGTTGACAAGAACAAAAACAACGTAAAGCCAGTATGATTGCTGCTTCATTTGACAACTCAGTAATCTTAAAGTTGAAGATTGTCTTTAATTTGTGCCTATGCAGTTTTTTTCAAAAGAACAAGGAACAGAGCAACCAAAACCTCAACAGCTACAATACCAAAGATGAGGATTCTCACAACTGTTTTTTCAGTTCATTATCTCCTCTTGCACGACTGAAATGCGTGTAGCACCATTGATCTGTGGAAAGGTAATCGATTCTGTTTCTTTGAGCAACACAAAGGGTGGGTTTATTTATGTTTTTCCTGTTTCTACCCCACACGGAATCTCTCCAGGAGTTGCATGAACTCCAAGTGTAAGATGTTGGGATACTAAACTGGGACGTCTGCTCTAGCTGGAGCCACGTACAAAAAGCGTGTCTGTTGGATATTCCTTGTTTTGTCAGATAGAGTTGATCTCTTGTATGTTTAGAGCTTTGAACACCCATCCTCCTTTATGTGAAAACAGTTGAGATACCTATATCCCCTCTTCCTCATTCCCAGGGATAAAACTTGCAATATATGTACTGATTTATTTCACTGTAAGTGCTGAGCACCGGTACAGCCTGGCTTATTATGATCAGATCCTGATCTGAACCGTAACTGAGGTTTCAGCAATTCATGTGACAAATCAGGAATGTGTTTTGACATATTATTTTGTCACAGTCACGATGATGCAAATCATGACATGCAAACCAAATTCAGGAGCAGAGCTCTACCCAGGGTATTATTTTGTTCCATTTCTACATTTAAATGAAAGTTCCTTTTTTAACTGCTTTGTCAAACTGCTGCAGTCATTTTCCATTTTTTACTTTTGAAAAAAAAAATAATCAAAAAGCCGTGCCTGCTCAGGACAGGAAAGTTTTGAGAAGTAAATTCAGGATCCTCACAGCAGCTAAACTGACAGCACGTACCAGCTCTGGGAGTTAAAACTTCCTTAAACACAGATTTCCCAGACTGATCGAATGTGATTCCAAAAAGCCTCCTAGTCAGGCATGGAATAAAGTTGGAAAGAGGACGGTTCAGGTCTGGGCTGGTGCATGCTGCCTCCAGGCGTGTGTTTGTCAGCACGCGGCAGAGCGAGGGCCCGGCCGGGGGCTGTGGCCAGATTCCCTTTTTCCCTCGTTCACATCGCAGGGGTCCATGCCTCCCGGCCTCTACGTACACATGGTGAGCGTGGCATTGACCTCGTGGGAAATTTCTCATTCTGAAAGTTTTTTACTGCGTTTCGTAGCAGCCTTGTGCAATGCTGTTTTCCGGATTGTTTTCTCTCATTCCATTCCATAACGCCTTTGTACCCATACAAAGAATGGACACGGCACGGGTTAGAAACCCTGAATGCCATTCCCCACCTTCCCTTAGCTCACTGCAATTGCAAGGCAGAGAAGTGTATCTCGGAAGAGCCAAGTCTGGGGCGTCACATCAGGAGTGTGCTTGACAGCCGGTGTCCCTGCCGCAGAGCAGGACTTGGGGTCACTTTGCATTAGGAACAGCCACAGGCTGGCAGATTTAGCCTCTTGAGCACCACATGCCTTAGAGGCAAGGAGGAGCGTGTCCTGTTCTCATGGAGTTTATGAACAAAAACCTGTTCTTTTTATTTCATTTTAGAGTTCGTACCAATAGCTGTGACAAAGTACAGATCAAATACTGAATTATAAAAAAAAAAAAAAAAAAGTATGAAATTATTAATTATCTCCAAACTGTGGAAGTTCTTGTTATGCAATATTATGACTTAAATTCTTGCCTTGATCTTGCAAATGTTGATCTGCAGCCTCACACTGGAAGCAACATAACTGTGTAGTACTGAGGAAGATGTTACTGCCCATACGACAGTATTTGTTTAGTGACGTGTGGGAGCCTTCTCTGTGCTAGGGATTGCAAATATAACTGCCCGTGTTTCCTTCATATCTCTCAAAATTCATTTTCATCTGAACATCTGAAAATGCTGTTGCATTTTTTATCCCTGCATCTTTCGTGGCCCCATGTTGTCTTCCATTTCACTGTCACCTATTGTAGGTAATTATGTAGCAGCTGACTCAGAAGAGGAGTGTCGATAAAATATGCTGTGGGTAGATATATTTGTATGTACACACATACAATATATGCTATATTCTGTTCATACTTAAAAAAACACAAAACTCAGATATGTTGCGTTTATATACCATATATTTATGAATCTCTATAGCTATGTAATGTAACTTGTTCCTTTTATTTATTCTGATATGAGAGACTAGTTTGTACAGCCAGTATCCCAGCATCTTCCTTACTGTGAACTTGGAGTTACTATCATGGGCACATCCAAGATGAATTCAACTTTCAAGAAACCCTGGATATTATTTAATCACCTGTGAAGGAACAAAGAATGTGCTTGATTACTTCGGTTGAATAGCTTTATTCTGGATCTCTCTTAACTAAAGCTAAATCCAAAGACCTGAGAAGGACTAAACCAGCAAACTACTCTCAATCCTACGTGAGGGAATAGGGATCACCTCTTCCAAAACAAAATACGGTAATGACATGGTATTGGAAAGGGTGTGTTAGCTTTGGAAAAAAACAAAACAATGTTTTTCTTGCTTGTCACAATACGTACGTATTTTTAAGACACGAGGAAACTTTATACTTGGCCTCCTTTATATTTATTAAGGGGAATTTTTATTGTTTAATTTTTTTAAAATGCAAAGTTTAAAATGGTTTTATTTTTTTCCAGACACTTGTGGGTTTTAACCCAGTATATTATCTATCGGTAATGTAATTTATTTAGTTTAACCTTAGAGTAGGTCCTGAAATCTCTGTTCAGTCTAAATCCCACCGAGTTTCATTTTATTTTTAAAGTTCAATGGGAGTTTTGCCTGAAAGCAGACTACAGGATCAGGGTCAAATGTTAGATATTCAAAACTATTTAATTCCACCATTCATTAATTTGGGGTTAATTTTGCTTATTTATCCATTTTACTGTCTTAGTGCATCAGAGATGCAAGCCTATGTTAGTAAATACACTTCAAAATTAGTTTTGCTTCATAAAGCAGCCAAGTTCTGTTACAGACAGGAGGAAAATGACAAGTTACATAAAACAGGATTTTAATTTTAGGTTCTTCTTTTAATTGATTTTAATTGTTAAATATAAAAATTTAAATTATTTAAGTTAATCTCTTCCCATGTGATCAGAAAGTGCAACGTACCTTTATTATGGCACATAAAGACTTCATAATATAATTTATTTATTTAACTTATTCATCATCATCTAAGGATGCCCTTGTATAGTTTTTATTTTTTATTAGAATTACCTTTAAAGCACTACAGATTTTTTTTTGTCAGAAAATAGAGCAAATTTTGAGGACAAGCAATGAATATTCAACCTGAAACTGTGCATTCAGAATCAATAGGAAGAAAAGACACTGAGATACTTTGCCTGAACTTTGTGGCTTCTTAAACCTTAAGCTGGGGGAAAAATAATACATGCCAAGCAAAAAGAGAGAAACCCTTAAACTAGCTGCTTCCAAGAATGAACTTCTGTGTGTGTAAAAAAGAGAAAAAAGAAAAAAAAAGGAAAAAAGAAAAAAAGAAAAAACCTTTCTATTTCTAGTGAGAACCAAAGAGGCTACCTCACTGACTTTTTCCATTTGTAATTTTAA